>NC_133127.1:63537791-64170464 GCF_048418815.1 Hemitrygon akajei | reverse complement strand
GACTTATGGAGCAGCAGCTTTACTATCTGTGTCACCGTGCCACTCTTGTTTTACACCACATGTTTCTATTTAGCCTCAGTTGAGCCACATGAGCCAATCCATAAAGCACATTGCATTACAAGGAAGACAAATGCATAGCTTATTGTAACTCTAGACCTTCTATTCTTCCCATTGTATCAATCAAAGCAGAATCAAATATTGGAATTTGAATTTATTTAAATCTTGCATCTGTCTCACAAGGTGAGGGAGCAAAAACCTTTGCGTTATGATTCTGTCGCAATGTATAGATGTGAAGTTATAAGTCTAATGGCTTGTAGAAAGAAGCTGTCCCGTAGCCTGTTGGTCCTGGTTTTAATGCTGTGCTACTGTTTGCCAGATGGAAGCAGCTGTAACAGTTTATGGTTGGGGTGATTGTTGTCCCCAATGATCTTCCATGCCTTCTTACTGCACCTGCTGCTGTGGAAGTCTTCAGTGGAGGGAAATTCACATACACAGATGCGCTGGGCTGTCCGTACCACTCTCTGCAGTACCAAGTGACAGGTTGGTGCAGTTCCCATACCAGGCAGTGATACAGCCAGTCAGGATGCTCTCAATGGGTCTCGTGGGTATAAAGGGTACTGAGCTCTAACTGTACAGCAAGATTCCTCCTGATGCAGTGGCAATTAATGCTATCAATTTGGAAAGCGGGGCGCCTCTAAGGGTCAATGCCATGGCCAAAAACACTGCAGGAGAGGCGGAATTCAATCCAGGCTGAAGCGTAGAGGGACGAGGCCTCTCCTACCTGGTATCTGGTTGGAGAATATGCAGTCACCAGAAAATAAGATTGACAATCTCAGGGCAAGGTTGCTGCATCAGAGGAAGATGAGGCAGATCTCATTTGCTTTTTGCACTGAAACTTGGTTAAATGCGGACGCACCGAATGTAGTGATCCGACCAGAAGTTTTCACTATTTTCAGAATGGATCGAACAGCAAACTCTGGTAAGAAAAGAGGTGGCGGCATGTGCTTTCTAGTCAATTTCTAGTCCGTTGGTTCACGGACATTGGGGTTATGTCACCTTCCTGTTCCCCTGACTTAGAACAACCAATGATTAAATGTAGGCTATTCTATTTGCCTCGTGAGCTCTCATCTGTGATTCTGTCCGCAGTTTATATACCACCAGTGGCCAATTACAAGCCAGTGCTCGTGACACTGCATGATGTTGTCTGTAAACAAGAAACAGCACATCCTGCTGCATTTCAAATTATAGTCGGTGTCTTTAACCAGGCCTGTCTGAAGAAAACCCGGCCCAGTTATCACCAACACGTAACTTGTTGCACCAGAGGTCCCAACACACTAGACCACTGCTACACAATGATAGGAATGCTTATCATTCCTTTCCGAGACCACATTTTGGCAAATTGGGTAATTTGGCTGTACTCCTATGACCTGCAAACAGACGAAGCCTGAAGAGAAAGGCTCCAGAGATCAAAGCAAATAAGAGGTGGTTGCGGGAGGCAGAGGAACAGTTACAGGATCGCCCTGTCAGTGGACTGGGCTGTGTTCAAGAATTTATCTGAGGACCTGAATGACTACACATTCAGACTTTATTAAAACAGCTGTGGATGAGTGTGTCGCCACAAAATCATTCAGCATTTTCCCCAATCAGAACCCCTAGATGAACAATGCAACCTGGAAGCTCTGTGAGCCAGAGCAGAGGCATTCAAGTCTGAAGATCAGGAATGCCACAAGAGGTGCAGGTACGATCTCTGGAAAGCCATTTCTCGGGTGTAGTAGAGATTCCAGATGAGACTAGAATCAATGAGGGATACTCGACAGCTGTGGCAGGGTTTGAATGACATAACCTCCTACAAAGTTAAATCTTGTGACATGGGGACAGCAGAGCTTCACTTCCAGATGAGCTCAATGCTTTTTATGATTGCTTTGATCACCAGAACAGGGAGGAACCATTGTGCACCCCCATATCTCCTGATGATCCTTTGGTGTCAGTATCTGAAGGTGACATGCAGGCTGCCTTCAAGAAAATGAATTCAACGAAAACATCTGGTCTGGATGGAATACCTGGCAGAGTACTGAAGACCTGTGCTGACCAACTGACCAGTGTCTTCACAGATATCTTCAAACTCTTTCTCCAACAGTGTGTGGTACCCAACTGCTTCAAGCAGGCTTCAATTGTACCTGTGCCCGAGAAGAACGTGGTAACCTCTCTAAATGACTATCGCCCAGTGGCACTTACATCCACAGTGATGAAGTGTTTTGAGAGGCTGGTGTTGAAGCATATCAGCTCCTGTCTGATTGACGACTTGGATCCACTCCAATTTGCCTACCGAGGCAACAGGTCTACAACAGCTGCTATCTTGTTGGCTCTTCACACAACCTTGGAACTTCTACACAGCAAAGATGCTTACATCAAGATGCTCTTTATCGGTTACAGCTTGGTATTTAACACTATCGTCCCCTCCAAATTAATCAATAAACTCCAAGACCTGGGCCTCAATACTGCCTTGTGCAATTGGATCCTGGATTTCCTCATTTGTAGACCCCAGTCAGTTTAGATTGGCAGAAGCATCTCCACCTCAATCTCCATCAGCACAGGAACACTATGGAGATGTGTACTTAGCCTCTTGCTCTACTCGCTTTACACCTATGATTGTGTGTCTAAGTACAGCTCCGATACCATATACAAGTTTGCTGGTGACACCACTGTTGTGGGCTGTATCAAAGGTGCAGATGAATCAACATACAGGAGGGAGATTGAAAACTTGGCTGAGTGGTGTAATAACAACAACCTCCCACTCAATGTCAATAAGAGGGAAACCAGAGGTCCATTAGCCAGTAATCATTGGAAGATCAGAGGTGGAGAGGGTCAATAACTTTAAATTCCTGGGTGTCATGATCTCAGAGGACCTGTCCTGGACACATCATATAAATATAATTGTGAAGAAACTACGGCACTGCCTCTACTTTCTCAGGAGTCTGTGGAGATTTGGCATGCATCAAAAACCTTGGCAAACTTTTATAGATATGTGGTTATCAGTGTGCTGACTGGCCTAGTATGGAAACATCAATGCCTTTGAGTGGAAAATCCTACTAAAGGCAGAGGATTTGGCCTAGTACATCACGGGTAAAGCCCTTCCAACCATTGAGCACATCTACATGAAATGTTGCTGTAGAAAAGCAGCATCCATCATCAAAGAGCCTCACCACCCAGGCCAGGCTCTTTGCTCGCTGCTGCCATCAGGTGGATGGCACAGGTGTCTCAGGACTTGTACCACCAGGTCCAACAATAGTTCAGAATCAGCATCAGGTTTATTTCCACCGGCATGTGACGTGAAATTTGTTAAATTAGCAGCAGCAGTTCAATGCCATATATAATCTAGCAGAGAGAGAGAAAAATAATAAATAAAATAAAACATAGTAATAAATAAACAAGTAAATCAATTATGTGTATTGAATAGATCTTAAAAAAACGTGCAAAAACAGAAATACTGTATATTAAAAAAAGTGAGGTAGTGTCCAAAGCTTCAATGTCCATTTAGGAATCGGATGGCAGAGGGGAAGAAGCTGTTCCTGAATCACTGAGTGTGTGCCTTCAGGCTTCTGTACCTCCTACCTGATGGTAAAAGTGAGAAAAGGGCATGCCCGGGGTGCTGGATGTCCTTAATAATGGATGCTGCCTTTCTGAGACACCGCTCCCTGAAGATGTCCTGGGTATTTTGTAGGTCAGTACCCAAAATGGAGCTGACTAGATTTACAACCTTTTACAGCTTCTTTTGGTCCTGTGCAGTAGCCCCTCCATACCAAACAGTGATGCAGCCTGTCAGAATGCTCTCCACGGTACAACTATAGAAGTTTTTGAGTGTATTTGTTGACATCCAAATCTCTTCAAACTCCTAATGAAGTATAGTCGCTGTCTTGCCTTCTTTACAGCTACATCAATATCGATCCTCAGAGATCTTGACACCGAGGAACTTGAAGCTGCTCACTTTCTCCACTTCTGATCCCTCTATGAGGATTGGTATGTGTTCATTCACCTTACCCTTCCTGAAGTCCACAATCAGCTCTTTTGTCTTACTGACGATGACTGCCAGGTTATTGCTGAGGCACCATTCCACTACTTGGCATATCTCACTCCTGTACACTCTCTCGTCGCCACCTGAGATTCTACCAACAATGGTTGTATCAGCAGCAAATTTATAGATGGTATTTGAGCTATGCCTAGCCACACAGTCATGGGTATACAGAGAGTAGAGCAGTGGGCTAAGCACACACCCCTGAGGTGCACCAGTTTGATTGTCAGTGATGAGGATATGTTATCACTAATCCACACAGATTGTGGTCTTCTGGTTAGGAAGTCAAGGATCCAATTGCAGAGGGAGGTACAGAGGCCCAGGTTCTGCAACTTCTCAATCAGGATTGTGGGAATGATAGTATTAAATGCTGAGCTATAGTCGATGAACAGCATCCTGACGTAGATACTACCCCTCAACCATCAAGCTCTTCAACAAAAGGGGAAAACTGCACTTATTTAAGGACTGTTATATTGTATATTTCATACTTGTTATTTATTTGTTACCTGCATTTGCACAGCTTGTTCACTGTTAACAGTTCCTGATGTTTACAGTTTATAGTTACTGTTCTACAGATTTGCTAAGTACGCCTGCAGAGAAAGAATCTCAGGGTTGTACGTGGTGACATGTATGTACTCTGATAAAAAAAAATTACTTTGGACTTCAAAGACCTTGATTCAGCAGTTCTGAATCTCATCTGCAGTTTAGATTTTATTATGTCAATGTATAACCTGTGATATTTGCAATGTGTCAAGATAATGTGTTTAGATGGTTGCTGGGAAACATTAGTTTACCTATTTTAATCAAGGCTTATGAGTGATATTTGAGTGATATGTGCTAATTTATCATTATTATGCAGAACAAGTGCTACAATATCCTGCTTCCCTTGCCCATATAGTTTGACAATTTTTCAAAAGAATATAAAGGATGACAGATGTATGATCATATAGAAAGTGATTCCATCTGAAGGAGATGATGACAAAGAAGGTGCCACCACTCGTCCCTTCAAAATGGTGATGATGCCCTCATGTGAAGTAGTGGCAATAGGCAGGGCAGACAATTTCCAGCAGATTTGGTAGGAAATTATTAGCAACTTTCCAGTAAAGAAAAATGCAGGCAATAGTTGCATCAGGGAATCATTCTAGTTTACATAAATAACTACAAATCAGATTTGAAGTGTATCTCATATACTTTTTGGGAAAGGACACTCATAGTCCATCAACTAAGAAGAACACTAAATAGCAAAATAATAAACAGAAATGTATTTGACTATTTTAAGAGTTGCCAATTGTTTCTTCATTACACATGCATAATTAATTTTATTGTAATTTCTACATCTCCTGCTTGAAACATGTGAACCTAACCTTTGGGTTGTACAGGTTGTTAGATCAGTGAGATTGGAGGTTGGCACCAAGATGGTACGTTATTTACAATCTAGTGACGACTGGGCTCAGGATGGAAGCTCCTTACTGGCATGGAACAGGTTGGATAAATGCAGACACAGTGCCAAAATCACCATTAAAATTCCAGCAGGAGTTGAACTGTGTGCTGAAGGAAAGAGTTTTACTAGAATCCTCTTTGGTTGATTTTGTTTCTAACTGGAATGTAGGAATCAATGTAATCAACAATGTAGGAACAGTAAACTAATACTTCTGCCTCTTAAAGAAGTGCAACTTTGTGATTTATAACAAGATGGACAATTAGAATTGCTTAACCAACTGACTTTAATCAAGTTTTGTTTCATAGCAATTACAAAATTCAATATTCTACACATAAACTCAAGTTTATCTGACAGTCGCTGTACATGAACGCTCTTTCGATAGTCATTCTGACAGGAATGTACATGCTTGATTGACTAACCCAGTTGATTCCTCCTCTGGCTGCAGGACCAATGTTCATACCTCCTCCAGCCCCTAATTTTCATTCTAAAGTTCCATTTTTCTTGGTTCATGATTATCTAGATGATAAATTATTATTTTCTGATGTAATAATTAGAGGATCTCTTTGTTGTTGTTGTGCCAAATAGATCTAGGCTGTAAAGATTGGTTTTTGATAAACTCAAGTTTCAAAGCCTGAAGTTTTCTTTGTCAATAGGGAGTTATTGTTTTTTGATATAACACGGAACCAGGCAAAATCCTAATTTTATTAATTGTTCATAATTTAATTTCAGTTTGTGAATACCTATTTCCTTCTTTAACCATATGCCTGGAGATGGATAATTCCATAAGATGAAGAAATAATTCCCTATCATTCTGTAGTTACAGAATCCTTTAGATGGTTACATTATCGTGTACTGTCATTTTCAGGAAGCTCCTATGTTGTGTTTCAAATAGACTTTTTCAACTTTTATCCAGTTATCACCGTAAAAGGAAATGACTTCCTTCTTCTGTGGACGAGCCTTAGGTTGCTGAATCATTTGTTTTGGATATCGAGCCCCAGGGATTCAGATCCTTGGACCTCTCATCTCATTATTTAACCATTCCTGATTGGATGTATCTGGGCAGCTGCATGACTAAGAAGCTGGCAGTTGTAGATAATCCACTCCTTTGAAAGCAAAATAATGATTCAGAGATATTAGTAATTAATTCAAAAAGTTTAATTCCCCCAGATGTCTTCAGGCATCCCTGTGCCTTCTCCATCCTTATTAACTACACCATCATTTTCTGAGACAAATATTTTCTTGTGCAATAAAAATGAGGCCATTGAGCCCATCGGGTCAACCTTAGCTTTTAGGGGAACCCATCAAGCCCACTTCTCCACCAATTACAGATGCTCCAGTCTTAATTTATACCACCTCTTTGGGATGCTGGAGAGAACTGATGCATTCTGGGGAAACCAATAACATGCAATTTATGTTGCTTACTCTTAACACTGCTGGATTCCTATTAATGATCCAAGAATCTTGGAGACTTTGTCAATGACTTCTGATTCTAACCTACCTTTAGCCATTCTCATCTTACTGTGCTCTTGGATGCCTTATGGCCCTTTCCTGGTTCTTCATCTTTTTTTACAGCCACGTGCCACTTAGCTCACAGTGGTGTAAAGCCATTCAGTAGCAGGATTTCCATCTCATATCTTCACCTTATCCTCATCTTAGGCCTGCTTTGCTCTAGTAAATCCAATTAATTCTTGGCATTACTTCTTCACTCCACTACATTTTCTGTGAGTCCAGAAAAGCCCCACCTGAGTCAAAAAAACTCTAGGATCATTTCAAAATAGGCATTGCTAATTTATCTGATAAATTTGTAAGGAATCCTGAAATATGTTACTTTCATTCATAATTTAGTGTAGATATTTCAGAGTCTTTATCCCTAAAAATGAGGATTCAGCTTTGACAATGGAAAATACCAATAAATCAACCAGTGTTTTAAATGAATCTCAAAGCTTTTGCCTATTTATCTAAAGGGAATATTGAAACAAAATTCTGTAGCTGAGCAAATGTATAATTCAGTCAAGGAACTAATCATTGACAATGCAACAGACTAGGCAGTGCGTGTATTACCACCTGTGTACATTTTCTGTAAGATCGTAATTACTTTGCATTATATTTTAGTCTTCCTATTTCACAGTTCACTATCTCCTAGGAGCCCTGGCAACATTGCTGAAGATTAGTTACTCTTTTTCATCCATATATTAAAGAGATTAAAGGAAAAAAAATCTACTGCTGTGCCTGGAGATCTCACTCTCAGCTTGGCTTAAGCATTGCAGGTACTTTATTGGCGACCTTCTCAGCTTCAATGCTGGACCTGCTTACTGATTTTTATAAGGTGCTCAGGTCCATTTGATGAGAAGGATAAGCTTTCTCTTTGCCTGGAAGGCATTACTTAAGTGGTATAAATGATAAATCATCAGGAACACCTTAAAACTCTCTGCTTCTTTCTAGGTAACAGATCTAACCAGTTTCCCTCCACCACTACCTTCCTCCATTTGGCCAAACTGGTTCTGACCCTCAACAATTTATCTTTTGGCTCCTCCATAGCTATACCTTGGGTTTTGGTCCTGTCTTCCTACACAAAGTATAGCCATGGGCCCCAGCTATACTTGCTTTTTTGTCAGTAATGTGGATCGGTCCATATTCCAAACCTATACAGGTAATGTTCCCCAAGGCTTTCCAAGTTACATTGACCACTGCATTGGTGCTGCTTCTGCACGCTTGCTGAGCTCATCAATTTCATCAAATTTGCCTGCAACTTCCACTTTGCCCTCAAATTTACTTGGTCCATTTTTGACACCTCTCTTCACTTTCTCAATCTCGCTGTCTCCATCTCTGGAGGCAGATTGTCTACTGATAGCTTTTATAAACCTACTGACTCTCAAAGCTATCTTGACTACACCTCTTCCCACCCTGTCACTTTGGAAAATGTTACTCATTTTCTCAGGATATCCACCTCAGAATGAGCCTTTCTATTGAAGAACATCTGAGATGTCCTCCTTCTGTAAAGAATAGGTTTTCCCTTCCTCTACCATTGGTGATGCCCCTCACTCCCATTTCCTCTATTTATCTGTCATCTGCCTTCACCCGATCTTCTAGCTACCATAGTTGGTATAGAGACACCTTGTTCTGAACATGAGCCTTGGCACCCAGCATGTCATTCTCCGTAACATATGCTATCTTCAACATGATCTTAACACTAAACACATCTTTATCTACCTCCCCTTCATTTTCCACAGGGGTCATTTTTCACATGACTCCCTCATTCACTTGTCCCTCCACACTGATCTCCCTCCTGGCCTGCAAATGGGACAAGTGGCCTACACCTCCTCCATCACCACCATTCATGGGCTCAAACAGTTCTTCTAATGATGCAATATTTCACCTGCAAGCTTGTTGGGATCAACTACTGTATTTGGTGCTCCTGGTGCAGCTTCCTCTACACCATAGAACAATCTGGTAATATCTCCCTACTTCACCTTCTCTCTTTTTCCATTCCTCATTCTGGTCCCCTCTTACCTCTTCTCTTCTCCTCAACTTTCTATCATGTCCCTCTGGTGCTCTCCTCCTTCCCATAGTCCACTCAACTCTCCTATCAGATTCCCTTTTCTTCAACCCTTTACCTGCTCTACCTCCCCCTCACCTGGTTTCACCTGTCACCTGTCAAGTTATCCTCTTTCCCCTACCAACACCACCATTTTTCTGGATTCTTCCCCCTTCCCTTCCAGTCCAGGCCGGAATCATTGACTGTTTATTCTTGTCCATAAATGCAGCTTGACCTGCTGAGTTCCTTCAGCAATTTGCTGTTTGTAGTTACTAAATTTTCATCCTGAAAGAAGCATATTATCGTAATAAACTTGTCATTTTGCCTCAGGGCTAACAGATTAATGGCACTGCAAAGATAAAATGATTTCTGCAGCAACCTCCGGCCAATAAATACATTTTCTTATCTGTGGGTTGGCATGGAGCATATATTGTTCCACATTCCATTTCTTTAGTAATTTCAGGGCTTGGTGCGGAGAGAGAGCGACCTGGCAGAGAAGGTTTTTTCCTGGCCTGCTTGGGGAACACCATATTGCTGTATATCTATCTGTAGGATGGGATGGGCTGCCTCTTGAGTTGATCTACATTGTGGGGATTTGTAATGGGGGATACATGGGGGTTTACACAAGTTCAAAGAGGACATACTGTCTTGTGTAGTTTTCTGTGATTGTTTTTGTATTTTGGTCAGTGGGAGTCCCCAGGTTTGGACTAAATTAACAGGAAATACACTGATCTATTCTCAATGCTCCAATTTTATAGATCCAATCTGTATATTTTGGTCTTAGTTATTAGGCTTAGCTTAGACCATTTAGGGAATGTTTTTGCTTTTTTTAGATTGAGTTAGTAGGCTTAGCTTAGACCAATTGGAGAGTTTGTTTCTAAGGCCATTTGGGGAGTAGGTTGATTTTCTATGCTTAATTCTATGCCATTAATCTGTTCAGTTTAGCTTAGATCTTATGGGAGTTGGGCTTATTCTAGGGCTTAGTTTAGACCATCTGGGGAGTAGGTTTATTTTGTAGGCCAAGTTATTATGCTTTGTTTAGAGTGTTTGTGGGGGGGGGGGATGGTTTATAACATTTCAATCGGTTCCTTTTTGCCCTTTAAAGGTATGATCAGTCCATTTCAGTTTCCAGACCTAGGATCTCCAAAGACTGGATCCCATGCTACTGAAAATGTCTTCTAACAGGCCTTTTCTGGTTGCCTCTTGCAATATTACTAAGGTGCCCTGTTACTTGTCTCCCTTATGTGCATGATCTGGCATTGTTAGAAGCAGCTGCAGAAAAATGTGCCCCTACAAAATTACTCAGTCTTCCCTAGCCAAAAGCCCTGGATGAAAACAATGAGAACTGTAATCTGCTGAGGGCCAGATCAGAGGCATTCAAGTCTGGTGACCAAAAAGTTATAAGTATGATCTCTGGAAAGCTACCTCACTGGTGAAATGGCTATTCTGGACTAAACCTGAATCAATGAAGGATGCTCGACAGCTGTGGCAGACCTTGAATGCTATCAACTCTTACAAAGTGAAATCAAGTGACATAGATGACAACAAGGCTTCGCTTTCAGATGAGCTCAATGCCTTTTATGTTCACTTTGACCATCAAAACATGGAGGAACCTTCATAAACTTCCACAGCCCCTGATGACCCTAAGATTTCAGTTTCACGTCTGAGGCCAACATGAGGGCATCCTTCAGGAGGGTGAACCCACAGAAAGCATCTGGACCAGATGGGGTACCTGGCTGAATACTAAAGACCTGTGCTTATCAACTGGCTGGAGTGTCCACTGAGGTTTTAACTTCTCACTTTGGCAGTCTGAGGTCATAGCAAGGACTAGGCCTTAAGCCGTGGTGTCACCTGTTTACAGCTGTCCAGGAGTGAGGCATAGGTGTGCTCCACTATAGGCGGTGTGGTGTGGTGCCCAAGCTGGAGTCAGTGCACCCCTCAGTGTTCGCTCGGCAGAAGACAATCTGTAATGTGTTCAACTGCAGACTGCTGCAACATTCATGGATGCAGGGTCTTGGACTATTTTCTTTGCATGTAACTCTATTTTACTGCTATCTCATACCTGTGCTTGCTATCTTAAAAATATGTGCGATATATGCCTTGTGCTGTGTGTGACTGTTGTAACTGTGTTTTGAAGCATGACTCTGTAGTAACACTGTTTCATTTGGCTTTATTCATGTATGATAGAATGACAATTAGACTTGAACTTGAACTTCCTTTTTGCATTAGCATGGTTTGTTGTCTTTCACACACTGGTTGTCCAGCCTGTTGGCGTGGTCTTTCATTGATTCTTTTATGGTTATTAGATTTATTGAGCATGCTGGCAAGAAAATAAATCTCAGGGTTGTATATGGTGACATCTATGTACTTCGATAATAAATTTTCTTTGAACTTTGAACTTCACATAGTCTTTCAGTGTTAGTCCATTTTCCCAGCATTCCATTTTACTCTGAAAACTTATTCATATTTTTATTTTATTATTATTTTTAGATGATTTGCCTGTTAGCTAGTTTTCACTTCTAAACTAATGCCTTACCAGTTTAACAAGGCAGCATAACTGTATTTGTACCCAAGAATATGAGGAGGAATTTAGTCAATGTTGCACAAGTAATTAAGTACCCTCAAGTCACCTTTCTTGGGAAATGCAATATTATGCCAGGCTTAGTTTGGCAGAAATTCAATCTATTGCAACCAATGAGCAAAATAAAAGCCTCAATATTATTGGGAGGACACCATCCAGAAGTTTATAGAAAATCACACAATATTGGATGTACAGTAATTATTTCTCTGGAGTTGGTTTGAAATTTCCTGCCACACACTGTCACAACCATGGACAGCAGATATTACAGCAGATATTACAATTGCACTCTTGATTATGAACGTGTCGGCTAATTATTATTTCATTGTGATGGTATGTAACTCCATTCTTTTCATTCAGAAGTTTTAGTTAATGGCCCAGTTTGGCCTAGCATTTATTGTTTTCTTTTCCCTCTAACTGTTCACATTGAAGTCTGTGAACTATCAACCCTCTTCAGTGTCTCTCACTCTGAACTTGGGCCATATCCAAATGGAGAGACAGCAAGCCTTGACTACGCAAAGATGGACCCAGCAGAGAAAAAGCAGCTGACTTTGGCCCTGGGAGATTTATTGATCAGGTAGTGGACAAGCTACAGGTATTTGAATCTGTTCTGAGTGGAGTTACGGAAGCAATGAGGCAGATAACCTCATGCTGACAAGCCCAGTCTTACCTGGAGGAACAGGTATCATCTCTAGCTGCAACAGTTGAACAGATTACCACAGACAATCGGACTCAGGTGTCTGTGATTTCTGCTCTCATGGCTGCCATCCAAGGGTTCACTATGGACAGCCAGTTTCAACTGACAGTCAATAACCTTCTTGTCAGCACAATTTAACAGCTCTGGCTGTGTCAGTTCCATTCCCAGAATCTCACAGGGCCTTCTTTTCTGCTGCCAGGACAATCTCTGCCACTAATGCTCCCACTCCCACGCCCGGATCAGAATTGACTCCCGCCTTCAGACCTCCACAGGCTCCCATGTCCATACAGCAGGCACCAGGCAGATATTCTGCTGATCCCAATGGTTGCAGGAATTTTATTACCCAATGCGAGCTGACATTCCAAGCCCAACCTGGTCATTTTGTTGATGATGCACGAAAACTGACGTACATGGTCAATCTCCTAGATGGACCCCCACTCAGCCTGTTCAACACTTTACAGGAGCAAGGATACCCCGCAGCCCAGTCGTTCTGACATTTCGTAGCAGAGTTAAGGAGTGTTTTTGACATTCTAGTACAGGGTCAGGAGGCTGCCCACCTACTCTTGGACTTGAACCAAGGCAGAGGAATGGTGAGAGCCTATGCTGTCAAATTCCACATGCTTGCAGTAGAGATGGGTTAGAATGAGAGATCTCTCATCACTGTCTTCCAACTTGAATGCAGGGGTCTGGCCTGAGATCGCTGTCTGGGACGAGCAGGATAGTCTGGATAACCTGATTAATCTGGCCATTCGAGTTGATGTCCGGATGACTGAGTGGTACAGGGAAAGAATGTTTCAAACTTCCTAAGCGTTGTCTGATCATCGTCTTTCCCTGCCCTCTCTCTCCCTCACCATCTGGCACCCAGTCCGTGGAGGAGCCTATGCAAGTAGGGCACATGCACCTGTCTCAGGAGGAACAAGGGCAGTGCATGAGAAAAGGTTCCTGCCTCTACTGTGGTGATCCAGAACATTTTCAGGTGGCATATCCCAAGCATCCGGTAAAAAAGGATACCCGTCAGCGGAGAGGGGAATCCTGACGGGTTGGTTCTCTCTTCAGTCAGCTTCCCCTAATTGTGTAATTCTCGCTGCTTTCTTGAACTTAAGGAGTTTATCAACTCCAGTGCGGCTGGAAATCTCATGGATATCTCTCTAGCTCAAAAATGGGGATTTCCGACTAAGGAACTAAGAAAAAAGATCAATGTCAAGGCTCTGGACGGTTGACCTCTGGGCACTGACTAGATCCACCTTTCTACCCAACCCCTCCAACTTGTGCTCGAAGGCAACCATCATGAAGAACTCTCTATTTGGTCGATTTACCTGAACTGCCATTGGTACTTAGTCTCCCATTTATCCTGACAGAACCCACAGATAGATTGGTCTCTGAAAGCACTCCAAGAGTGGGGACTGACATACCTGTCTACCTGTCTGGGTTCAGCTCAAGCTCTGTCCCACGAATCCCCTCCTGTGTTGTGGACCTGTCTGAGATTCCAGCCGAATATGCGGATCTCCTTGATGTTTTCAGTAAAAGAAAGGCTACAACGCTGCCCCCACACCGGCCATACAACTGTGCCATGGACCTCCTACCTGGCATCAGTCCTCCCCAGGGTGAGCCTTTTTCCCTCTCTCATCCTGAAACGGTGGCCATGGAGGGATACATCAAGGAGGCATTGAGCATGGGGTTTATCCGTCCATCAACCTCGCTGATAGGAGCTGGCTTCTTTTTTGTGAGCAAGAAAGATGTCAAGCTTCATCTCTGCATTGATTATCAGCCCCTGAACACAATCGCTGTGAAGAACCACTACCCTGTTCCCCTGCTGGCGTCTGCGTTTAAACATCTCCATGGAGCAACCATGTTTTTCAAAATTGCTGTGAGGAATGCTTATAATCCAGTTCATGTGAGAGAAGGGGATGAGTGGAAGAGGGCTTTCAACACCCCTAATGGTCACTATGAGTACCTGGTGATGCCTTTTGGTCTGGCCAACACCCTGCTGTATTCCAGGCCTTGGTTAACAATGTGCTCAGGGACATGTTGAAGCAGTTTGTGTCTGCGTATTTAGATGACATCTTTCTCTATTCCCGCTCTCATCAGGAACATGTCCAGCATGTCTGGAGAGCTGTCAGACAGCTTCTTCAACATAACCTGTCCTCCAAGCCCAAAAAATGAGTCTCATAAAGACCAGATGTCACTTTTGGGCTATATACTTATCCCATCCAGTGTTCAAATGGACCTTAGTGTCAGGATGCGGAAGCAGGGCCCCAATTGCAGACCAAGTACTGTGCGCACTGTGATATTTACCGAGTAGCAAATCCAGAGGGGGCAACAAAGTCAGTGTCAAAGTTCAGGCAGAGATCAAACTATCCAGAGAAATCCAAAAACCAGAATCGGGAAACAGGCAGAGTAGACAGACAGACAGACACAAATGCAGGAAAGGCTCAGGAAAATTCACTGGCACAATCTGGCAACAAACAGGTGAAAACACAGGACTGATACACTGAGCAATGAACAGCGAGGCAATGAGCACAATGAGACCCAGGTGGCAGCAATACAGGTGATAATGAGAAACAGATGAGAGATGGAGTACTCAGTGATACAGGGGCCGGAGTAGAGCAGGAGCAAGGACAGGAGCACATGGCAACACAAAACCACAGACTGACAGCTAGGGGGAAACACACAAAAAGACAGAGTTCAACTGGAGGTACTGACACCTAGTAAAGTTCAGGCTGTTACAGTGTCACCAAACTATCTACAGTCAAACAGGTACAGTGCTTCATGAGCTTTGTGAACTTTTATCGCCGCTTCATCTGGAATTTCGGCTCTATCGAGGCTCCAATAAACACTCACCAAGAAGATCTTGGCAGGATTCCTTTGGATGGACAGTGCCAACCAAGCATTTTCGGAGTTAAAGTGACTTTTCACCACTTCCCCACGGCTGTAACACCCAGACCCATCACAGCCATTCATAGTTGAGGTGGATGCATCTGATGTCGGCATTGGAGCTGTCCTCTCTCAACGGATAGCCAGCTGCACCCTTGTGCCTTTCTTTCATGTTGCTTGACTCCGGTCAAGAAGAATTACGATGTTTGGAACCTGGAATTTATGGTTGTCAAGGAGGCCCTGGAGGAATGGCAACACTGGCTGGAGGGGACGGAGCATCCATTCTTGGTCCTGACAGATCACAAGAATCTCTCCTATATTCAGGCTGCTAAGAGACTCAACTCCTATCAAGCCCGGTGGGCTCTCTTCTTCACACAGTTCAATTTCGTCCTCACTTATTGTCCCGGCAGCAAGAATACAAAGACTGAAACTCTCTCCTGGCAGTTCAATGGATTTGAAGACAATGCTGATCCAGAGCCCATTCTTCCTTGCTCGTGTATCGCTGCTCTGGTGATCTGGGGAATAGAGGCAGAGGTGAGGGCCGCCCAGCAATCAGATCCAGGCCCGGATGGGGCACCTCCCAACCCTCCTGCGGTTCATTCCAAAGTGTCGGAATGGGGTCAAGCATCCCATCTGGCTGGACATCTGGGAATTCAACGGACTCGGGAGTTTATAAAGAGACAATTTCGCTGGCCATCTATGTCCCAGTATGTCCACGACTTTTTTATCTGCCTGTCCCACCTGCGCTCAGAACAAGACATCACGCCAGTGTCCTGCGGGTCTGTTATGTCCACTGCCTGTGCCCCACCGCCCCTGGTCCCACCTCTCAGTAGATTTCATCACTGGTCTGTCCTCGTCTAATGGAAACGCCATCATTTTGGTCATTGTGGATCGATTTTCCCAGACTGAGCACTTAATTGCCCTCCCCAAGCTCCCATTGGCTCGGGAGACTGCCACTCTCATGGTTCAACCTGTGTTCAGGCTCCACGGCTTCTCTCAAGACATAGTGTCTGATTGTGGACCACAGTTCACTTCCTGTCTGCTCTCTTGTAGGAGCCACGGCCAGCCTCTCATCTGGTTTCCACCCCCAATCCAATGGCCAGACTGAGAGAGTGAATCAGGTGTTGGAGATGACCCTGCACAGCCTTGCCTCTTCCAACCCCACATTCTGGAGCTCCCGATTGGTTTGGCCAGAGATTGCGCACAATAATGTCCAGTCACCCTCCATAGGTGTGTCCTCCTTTGAATGCCAGAAGGGATTCCAGTCACCACTCTTCCCTGAACAGAGATTGGTGTAGGAGTTCCTGCTGCTGAACAGCCAATCCGGTGCTAGATGCACACCTGGAAACGAGCCGGGGCTTCTCTGCTGCGCACCCAGAAGCAACATGCCTGGCAGGGTAATTGGCTCTGTTGACTGGTGAGGCCTTTCAAGCCAAGAGAGGAGGACTGGTTGGCATTGAGGGATCTTCCCTGGAAGTCGAGAGTCGGTAATTGGCTCCACACTATGTAGGGACATTTCTAGTGGAAAAGGCTGTCAACAAGGTGTCGTATAGATTGAGTCTACCAGCATTACTGTAGATCCACCCAGTATTCCATGTTTCCCAGCTCGAGCCAGTTAGTACCTCACCCCTAGCCCAGTCACCCCACCTCCCCCTCCTCCCCACCCGGTAGATGGTTCTCCTGTCTATATGGTGCGGTGCCTCCTGGCATTTCGTCGGGTACGTAGTACGATCCAGTACATTGTGGACTGGGAAGGGTGTGGTCCTGAAGAATGTTCTTGGATCTCGGTGAAGGACATCTTGGCAAGTCGTTCATCTGGGACTTCTAGCGGACACAGCTGTGTGGCGACTCTGGGGCTTCACCTATAGAGGGGGACCCTGTCACAAACATGGATTCGGCAGTGCAGTAGTTACAGCGCTCATGAATATGTACGAGTCAGCTAATTATTCTTTCATTGTGATGGTATTTAACTCCATTCTTTTCGTCGTAGCATTTGTTGAGACTTGAGCAAAGCACAGCAACTTATTGCTGTCGGCTTGCATTCAGCCTTGCCTGAGAAATTGGTCTGTCAAATCAACTGACTCTGAAGACTAGCGGTATTAGATTTCTCTTTAGTTATTCCTTTCAGCCATAGTGTTGGCTTTGTTTTACATTTGAGGGTTTTAGTTAACAGCCCTGTTTGGCCTGGTGTTCATTGTTTTCTTTTCCCTCAAACTCTGTTTGCATTAAAGCCTGTGAACTATCGACCCGCTTCAATGCGTCTCGGTCCGCACTTGGGCCATATCCGAACGGAGTGACACAGACCAGTGGAGGATTTTCATTATTGAATGGATACATTAGAAACTGGGTCCTGGCACCACCATTTGAGTAATTTATTTGTAGCAGCTTGATGCAGTGCAGGACTTACACAAAATTCGTGCCTGGTTGTCTTAATGTCTGCAATCATTTTGTACAACAAAACACAAAGTAATTTTTTGAGTGCTGGCGTTGGTTCAAGTTGGTAATGTTGCTTAATGATGATTTGCATCACTTAGAGAGAAGATGCTGGGCTGGATCAATCCCAAGGTACTTTGACCTTGCTGGAAACTAGGATTGATCGAGAGTGAAAGTGAGTGCCTAGAATCTATGATGTAACATTGGAGGTGGAGATTGATGAAAAGGAGAGGAACATGATCCTCCATCCAAAAGGTGCCAGGAAGGCCTCCGAGGAGGCAGTGAGAAGAGACAGAAATGAAGATGAATGCAAGAAGTCAAGTCTTCAAGGACATGTCTGCAATGCAGGTAAATATTTAGAGACTACATTACAGACGACAAAGGCTGTTGAATTTTCTTCAGTGCTATCTCCCTCCAGATGTATTGCACATCATCCAGCCACACTGCATGATACTCACTGAAATATATCCCTCCTCTTGAGGAAGGAGGTAGTAGATAACAAGCAACAGCAGCTGCATACATGAGTCAACTACAGTTCACAATGACAAATGCCATGGGTCGTGCAGTCCTGTGGCACCCTGCACCAGAAGCCGTTCGGCCTTGCTGCCTGTTGTTCTCTATCAAAAGTGAATTACGGAAATTCTGCTCTTCTGGAGAAGTAAGTGTCTGTGATCATCCTAAAAGGCGTGACGGGAACTGGGGGATGTTGTAGATGATCTCTGCATTAGCCAGATACAGAAACAGGTGGCTCCTCTGAGTTTATATCCACTGGCGAGATGGGTCTGGGCCTGCTGCCAGTTGTAGCTGAGGAATGTCACGTATGTCAATTGGCTGAGGTGTCCTGGCTCAAACATTGCTTCTGTTTGAATTGGTTAAAGGGGACCTGTTCCTGCAAATCCTCTGTGGACAAGGGGACTCTGAAGAAGCATATCAGTCCTACAATTCATCTTCAGAAAGGTCTCATCGTCACCATCTTAATGATTTCTGAGCCTGGTGTTGAATTTCCCTTCTGCTGTCTCATCCTCCACACACATATCTTTAACAGGGTCTTCACTGCAGACATTGGACTTTTTTTTTCAATCTCAGAATTCAGAATTCATTTGTCTACCTTCATCCTGTCTAGATCCCTTCATTATTAGACCAGCTTGATTTCCACCCCACCCCCACTCACTTTACCTATCTCCTCATGAAATTGCAGCAATCTTTTCAATAAGAACCAATTTTATTACCACATCAAATTGACTGACAAGGTAGTGCTGCTGTGGTTTGGTGAAATGACATACAATCTTGTGATTTGTTTTAGTTCTAATTAGGACTCCTCTCCCGACTCTTTTTTCCCTTCCTTCCCGCAGTCTTCAGCAAGGTTCTACTAAAACATATATCCTGATGAAGGGTCTCGGCCCGAAACGTCGACAGTGCTTCTCC
This sequence comes from Hemitrygon akajei, assembly GCF_048418815.1. NCBI lineage: Eukaryota > Metazoa > Chordata > Chondrichthyes > Myliobatiformes > Dasyatidae > Hemitrygon > Hemitrygon akajei. The sequence goes on along the minus strand of NC_133127.1, from coordinate 64,151,412 downwards.
CTATAGATGCTGCCTGGCATTTTGTGTGTGTTGTTTATCTTGCTTTACTCTCACCTTTCAGTGTTCTGCAGGGATTGTTCCCTCTAATATTTCTAGATCTGCTCTTTTACGACCACCAACCATGGCATTTTCCCTTGAAACCACAGGAGATGCAGCATCTATCCTTTTTGTGTGTCTTTTACCTTCACTCCATCCAATAATAATTTCAAATAAAGCAAATAACATCCTGCACTTCTTCCAATTCAATGTATTGCATTTAATGCTCACAATGTTGACTCCTCTAAATTGAAGAAAACAAATGAAGAATGGTCAAATGCTTAATGGAATACTTGTATTCAGTTCACAGAATGACTCCGAACTTTGAGCCACTTTAATTCTTGTCCTTCAAACCTGCCTGTCACTGTCTCCGGGTTTGTGGTCATGATGCCCAATGTAAGCTTGATAAAGAACACCTTCTCGTCCATCTGGACATGTCGGACTCTTCCATTCTCATTATTTACAACTTTAGAGAACTTGTTTTTATTTTGTGTGGATCAGAACTGGTCAGCTCTACTGTAGATGTACCAATAAAACTCAGTTTTATATTCAGATTCGGATTCAGTTTATTGTCATTTAGAAACCACAAATGCAATGCAGTTAAAAAATGAGACAACATTCCCCCAGAATGATATCACAAAAGCATATGACAAAACAGACTACACCAGAAAATCCATGTAACGTTTGGCAATCCCCAATCCAGAGTCCGGAGAGGCTGCTGCGTATTAATATCGCGCTACAGTCTAGCGCGTTCCCCGGAAAGGAGCTCCAAATCCACCAGACAAAAACAAGACCAAAAACTAAAGCTACAAGACCTGCACAAAACCGCATAATTACAATGTATAGTTACAACAGTACAAACAATAGCATAATTGATAAAAAACAGACTATGGGCACAGTAAAAATAGTCCAAGATGAGCATTTCCAAAAGCTCTGCTGGTATTTTACAGCTTCTACACATTTCTTTGTAATTTTGAGTAATCACTAAAACTCTTCCATTAACCCATCAACCAGATGGCTTCAAGAACAGCTTAGCATCAAGGTAACACTGCCTCACCCTGACGGAGATATTCCTATCGTCCCTTTCTCCACTCTGCCGACCTGTAGTGTTAATTCTGTTTCTCAACAGATGTTGCCTGACCTGCACAAGAAAATAGGAGCAGTAGGCCTCTCAAACCTGGTCAATAACTCAATACAATCACGACATCCGAGAAGCAAGAAACAGCATTTTCTTTCTCATTACAATTTTCTGAACCTTTATATTAGCACAACCATTTTATCCTCAAAGTCCAAGTTGAGTTTATTGTTTTATGCACAAATGCATGTGTGCACAGGTGCAATGAAAAACTTACTTACAGCAGTATCACAAGCATATGCTTGTGCATGAATCACAAAAGGTTGGTTTGCAGGTGCAGCAGGCTATCAAGAAGGCAAATGGAATATTAGCCTTCATTGCTAGAGGGATTGAATTTAAGAGCAGGGAGGTTATGCTGCGACTGTATGGGGTACTGGTGAGGCCACACCAGGAGTACTGTATGCAGTTCTAGTCTTCTTACTTGAGGAAGGATATACTGGCTTTAGAGGCAGTACAGAGGAGGTTCGCCAAGTTGATTCCAGAGATGAGGGGGTTAGAAGAATGAGAGGAGATCTTATAGAAACATATAAAATTCTGAAAGGGACAGATAAGATAGAGGCAGGAGAGTTGTTTCCACTAATAGCTGAGACTAGAACTAGGGGACGTAGCCTCAAGATTCAGGAGAGTAGATTTAGGATGGAGTGAGGAAGAGCTGCTTTTCCCAGAGGGTGGTGAATCTGTGGAATTCTCTACCCAATGAAACAGTGAAGGCTACCTCAGTAAATATATTTAAGACAAGGTTGTATAGATTTTTACATAGTAGGGGAATTAAGGATTATGGAAAAAAGGCAAGTAGATGGAGGCGAGTCCATGGCCATGATCTTATTGAATGGCGGAGTGGCTCGACGGGCCAGATGGCCTACTCCTGTTCCTGTTTCTTAGGTTCTTACAACATCATATAAGTAGCATTTGCAAGAAAAACATAATAAATTAAACATAAATTATTCTGAATTTTTATAAGAAAGAACATAATTAGAACAAAAAAAACCCCGTCCATTTTAGTGCAAAGTAGTCAGAGTAGTCATAGGACTGCTATGCTGTCATGATTAAGATTTTTCTGGTTGGTTAAAGAATCGAGTGGTTGAAGGGAAGTTTCTGTTCTTGAACCTAGTGGTGTGGGACTTTCCTGCCTGATGGCAACTGCGAAAAGATGGCATGGCTTGGGTGGTGGGGATCTTTGATTATGGATGTAACTTTCCTGAGGTAATGCCTCCTGCAGATACTAAAAAGAATACACTAAAAAGATACAATAGAATTTATGAAAAACTATACATAAATAGACAAAAACTGACAAGCAGCCAACGTGTAAAAGAAGATAGACTGTGTGAATGAATTTAAAAAATACCCAGAATATGAGTTGTACAGTATCCTTGAAAGTGAGTCTGCAGGTCGTAGATCCATTTCAGGATAATGGTGATTGAAGTTATCCACACCTGTTCAGGAACCTGATGGTTGTTGTGTAATAACTATTCTTGAACTGAGTCATGTGGGACCTAACGATTCTGTACCTCCTGCCTGATGGTAGTAGTGAGAAGAGAGCTTGGAGTGGATGGTGGGGGTCCTTGTTGATAGATGCTTCTTTCTTGTGGCAGTGCTCAATGTAAATCTACTCAGTGGTGGCAAGGCCTTTGACTCTGGTGGACTGGGCTGTGTCCACCACTTTTTCTAGTCTATTCCACTCCTGGTCATTGGTGTTCCCATACCAGGCCATGCACCTATAAAAGCTTATCAAAGTTTTTGGTGACAAGCCAAATCTACACAAACTTCTAAAAAAGTAGAGGTGCTTTTGTGCCTTCTTTATGTTGATGCTTTTGTACTGAACCCAGGACAGGTCATTTGATATGCTAGTATTTAATGCTATGTCGAATGTCAAGGAAGTTAATGTTAGTGATCCTCTCATCTTCCCCTAATGAGACTGGCTCATGGACCTCTGTCTTCTTCCTCCTAAAGTCGATAATTAGCCCTTTCATTTGCTTGCAACAGCACCAAAACGAGTGACGTGTATGTCTCCTACAGTTGGTACTGTTGCTCTGTGTCACTTCAATTCATATTCTTCTAAATTTTTAATCGGAGTTTGGAAAAACATTTAGCAGATTCAGCAGTCCTTAAATTCCAGTTGTTTAATTTCAGACACTAATTGAACAGCTGCTGATGAACACCTTGTTTTCCTTTGAGATGAGGAAGCTATTATCCTGTCATGAAAGCAACCATTCAGTGCCTTTTCTAATATGAGGTTTGACACATCAGGTGTAGCACTTAACTCTATACAAATCCTCATTTCAGTCTCTCAACACTTTAACAGTAATAATGGTGATAGTTCATTAAGACCCCATGTACAAACTCATTGCCAAGTGTTTTAATTCTGAGACACAAGCTCCATGTACCACATGCTATCTGTGAATAATTTAAACGGGAGGGCCAATCCCTGACCCATAGAGCAGAATGAGTAATTTAGTATTCTCAAGGTACAGTATAACAAATATTTCCAATAAAGAGGAAGGACCACTAAAGCTACAGAATGGAATAAAAACATGAGGTGACTGTGCAAACTGCAGTCCATTGCTTATTTATTGTATTTTACAAATATTGAGCTACTTTAGTTTTACCTTTGGAAGTATAGCTTAGCACCACACTAGAAGAATATCCTACATTAGGATGGATTATTTTTGGTGATTATTTTAACATTAAAACCAATTGAGAAGCCTTAACCATTAAGTATCTGGCAAAATATTTGTCTAGAACACAAAAAGTTTAGAGCGCACTGAGTATATTAGCATGGTGGGAGCACAATAAAAGGAAAATCAGTGAATTATGTCACATCAAATCTTCTTTAATGCGCACTATGTGTCTTTTGACTCATTCTTGAAAGCAAATTAACATTGCAAAATTGCTGATTTGGCCAACACAAGGCCAGAATTTTATGAAATTTTCTTGACAAGGTATTAACCTGTCATCTAAATAACTGCATTTCACACAATAATCTTTGGTGATACCGGATCATCAATTAACATCATCTAAATTGTGAAGTGTGAAATGAAGTGGAAAACCAAGAATAATAAGAACAGGATAAGAAGTTTATAATGAGACATTTAGTTACTTAATCATGAGATTGCCAATTATTAATTATCATTATCAAAACTGCTTCTATGTTTTAGATATTTTGATCTATTTATTGTGTTGACATTGTCACAATAAATACTTACACTCACACAGAGGCTTCTTAATTTTTTCCCTGAGGAACAGAAATGGCAACTTTTTCTGGCAGTTTAACAGGACATTGATAAATTAATCTACACACCATTTTGAGAAGCATCTCATCAACTGATTGGCTGAAGATAAGACTACTCTCTACTGAGGAGCGCATGGGAGACCTTCCCTGAAGATCATTCATTGCAGCCATTTGGAACCAGATTATGGGCCCATCACACTCAATTCCACAGAAAAACCAGCAGACTTATTGAAGGTTGATTGCAAAATCATTTCCATGAATCAGGTTTAGGAGTAATTATGAACTTCATTATCTTTGACAAAACTCAGAGGTAGAACTAAATAGCTTCTATTCATCTAAACTTTGTGAAATATTCTGAATAGCTTGTATCATTTCCAAATTGAATAACCCTATATCACGGGTCAGGATATAAATCAATGAGGGCGGAGGTGAATGCTTATTTTATCACCAGATAGAATCTGGTTTTTGACCTTCTACTCAAAAACATTCCTATTCATTAAAAGTAATGATGGCCTTGTGTCACTCACTTTATCTGCCGAGGGAGGTTTCCACCGTCATCCTGGTAACGGTGTACATTCCACCCCGGCCAACGTCAGAGAGGCATTGGAGGAATCGAGCACTGTGATCAGCAGTCCTGATGCCTTCCCTATCATTGCAGGGGATTTCAACCAGCCCTGCTTGAGGAAGACTCTGACCAATTATGATCAACATACACCTGAGGAACCAGAGAAGCAACTTGACTACTTTACACCACCATCAAGGACGCTTACCATGCCATCCCAAGGCCACACTTTGTAGAGTCCAATCACCAAAGACTAAAGACCACAGCATCAGTGGTCTTTATCATCAGTGGTGGGGACCAAGAGGGTATGGTCAAGGGAGAAAGAGTAGCTCTTAGAGGTCTGCCTTGAGTTGGTAGACTGGACAATTTTCAGGGATTCATTTTCAAATGTGAATGAATATGCTACAGTTGTCATCGGCTTCATCAAGACCTATGTGCATGAGTGTGTGCCTTCAAGAACATACCGGACATAACCAAACCAAAAGCTGTGATGACCCAGGAGATTCATATTCTGTTGAGGGCTAGACTTGTGGCATTCAAGACCGGTGATCCAGAACTATACAAAAAGTGCAGGTATGACCTATGGAAGGCTATTTTAAGAGCAAGGAAATAATAATTCCAATTTCAAAGCTAGAAACATAATTGGATACACATCAGCTCGGGCAGGTTTTCAGGCTATTACTTCCTACCAAGCACAAACCTAACTTCATGAATGGCTGTGATGCTTCATTCCCAGATGAGCTCAATGCTTTTTATGCACACTTTGAAAGGGAGAATAAAGCTACACCTGTGCGAATCCATGCAGCATTTGGCAACCCGGTGACCTCTGCCAACCAACTTGCAGGACTGTTCAAGGACATCTTCTATCTCTCACTGCTGCAGTTGGAGGTTTCCACTGCTTCAATAGGCTGACAATCATACCAGAGTCTAAGAGCAGGGTGAGCTGCCTCAGTGACTATCACTCACATCTACTGTGATGAAGTGCTTTCAGAGGTTGGTCATGGCCAGAATCAACTCCTGCCAAAACAAGGACCTGGACTTGCTGCAATTTGCCTATCGCTACAATAGGTCTACAGTGGATGCAACCTCACTGGTTCTCCACTCAGATTTGGATCACCTGGACAATAGCAATGCTAATGTTTATTGATTACATCTAGGTGTTCAACACAATCATACACTCAGTTGTAATCAAAGCCTGAGCCTCTGTACCTCCCTCTGTAACTGGATCCTTGACTTCCTCATTGGGAGAACATAATCAGTGCAGATCATAAATAACATCTCCTTCTCATTGAGCATGTCAAGGGTGTGTACTTAGCCCGCCTCTCTACTCCTTGTACACCCATGACTGTATGGCTAGGCACAGGCCAAAAAACAGCTATAAATTGTTTGCAGAATTTCAGATGGTGATGAGGAGACATACAGGAGTGAGATTGATCAGCTGGTTGAGTGGTATTGCAACACAACCTTGCACTTAATGTCAGTAAGACCAAGGAAATGATTTTAGACTTCAGAAGCAGAAGTCCAGGGAACACACACCAGTCTACATCGAGGGATCAGCAGTGGAAAGGGTGAGCAGTTTCATGTTCCTGAGTGTCAACATCTCAGAAGATCTGCAATTACAAAGAAGGCATGACAGTAACTATATTTCATTAGGAGTTTGAGGAGACTTGGTATCTTACCAAAAACTCTAGAAAATTTCTACAGATGTACCATGGAAAGCATTCTAACTGGTTGTATCATGTCAGGCATGGAGGGCCCACTGCACAGGATCAGAAAAAAAGCTGCAGAAAGTTGTAAACTCAGCCAGCTCCATCATGGGCAGGAGCCTCCCCAGCATCAAAGACATCTTCAGAAGGCAATGTCTCAGAAAGGCATCATCCATCATTAAGGACTCCCATCACCCAAGACCTGCCCTCTTCTCATCACTGCCATCAAGGAGGAAGTACAGAAGCCTAAATGCACACACTCAACATTTTAGGAACAGTTTCTTTCCCTCGACCATCAGATTTCTGAATGGACAATGAACCCGTGTACAATACCTCACTACTTTCTTTCCTTTTGCTCTCTTTTTGCACTTAATTCAATTTTGAAAATATATTTTCTTATTGTTTCATTATTATTATGTATTGCACTGTACTTCTGCCACAAAACCATGAATTTCAATACATATACCAGGGATATTAAATCTGATTCTGAATCTGATGTCGTGGGCCAAATGGCTTAATTCTGCTCATTTGTCTTCTGGTCTTATGATCTAATATTTTCTATCCCAAACGAGATAATAAAGAAGTTAAGAATGAGTGAGGATCTTCAAATGTTGAGAGTTCTGAGTTATTTTATGAATAGGCATGTCAACAGCTGCTTTTACTGTGTTCATCATTGTCAGACCTGGCGGGGTAACAGATAACCAGATTGATCCAAGGCCATCCAGGAAATGCAGAATTGGAAGGTGTCATCAATCACTCCTTTTGGAAAACCTCCATGGAAGACCCCACACCAATGATCAAACAAGGAAAATAACCCTTGCAGGATTTGACAACCACCTTAGACAGAAATCTGAAATATGAAAACAGCTCCACACCTTCGCCCTATTAACCCCCACCCGATTGTGATCATACTGTTTAAAGAAAAATCAGGTAGAAGTACAGAGCTTCCTCTAGTTTTGAGGTGCAAAGATCATTAGCAGAGATTGGCAATGTGTTATTTGCATTTCAGAATAAAGTTTCTCTGCAGTAATTTGTAGCAGTTATGAGATGCTGATAACTGAATGGATGCACTGATGTCATGGCGCTTCTCCAAGCTTTTTAAGCTTTCAGCCTTCTGTGAGGAATGAAAGAGGGAAGTCTAGGAATGAAAGATGTTTATTTTTTTGTTAGGAAGAATCTCAGATACACATGCCCTGTTAGATACCCACAAACTTCAGTTTTGCTAGATGCTCTAATTAGCTTAGGTCTGTGCTAGTAAAAACAGTAAGAACAATGATTATTGATTTATTTCACTAGTAGGCACAATGAGTAATGCATGCTGCATTTATTGTCCATGATTTAAGAGCCATCTTGATTCCACTCTGCTGAGGGTGGTTTATTTTCAGAATGTTCTCAGTGCTCTCTCATGAAATGATGTGTTTAACAAAAGCATCAGGAACTGATTTATCTGTAGCCATACTTGGAATGATTCCCTTTAACTGAATATGTAGTTGTATGTACATAGACTGCTTATATAAAACCAGCTTTTTTTTCCATTGTATCTTCCGTTTCTTCCAGTCATCAGACCTGGTAGCATTTTCAGTGATAAACATATTGGGAAAGCTATTAAGAAATCTATGGCAGCCTCTCGAAATGCAGGGTTAAAGAAATAACTTGCAGCAAATACAATGGTCTAGAACTTGGTGTGGATCCCATTTTGAGTATTCGTCAGGTCAGAGCAGGAGGTCTGGTGGTCTGGGGAACATAGCTTTCAACTGAATGTTGAAGGCCAAGGCACGTGTGAAGTTGGATGTAATCAGAAACATGTATGTAATGCCTTTAATGGAGCAGACTTGTCTGACTACTGGGGAGGTGTATGAAGTGTAATCACTGAGCCTCAAAGGGAGATATTAGTGTTAAGGACTAAAAGCTCAGTCAATAGGATAGATTTTGAGTGATAGAGAGGAGGGCAGATTTAAGGAATGAATGTTGAAACCAAATGTACAGGCTATAAGTGTGGAGCTAGTAAGTTCAGAATGCTTACAATTCTGGCAGCAATCACTATTGAGATGGTAGTGGCCGGGGGAACTTGGTGGGGCAGTAGGATGGAAAATCTGGACACACTCAGGTTGGTGACTATTAAGCACAGAAATCATATCATTGCACGTATAAAATGATATGCTTACTCAATACCACTCATTTAAACTACCACACAGTTGAAATAATCCTCTTTCATTCTACTTGAGAAAGAATGCAGCATGATGCTTCTTATTTCAATGAGTCCAATGTTTTACTCATATTAGAAAATAGGAGAAGATACTTTTCCCAGTAATGAGATAAACTAAAATAGGTCCAGTAAAGGGAGAAGATTAACAGCTGGCTTATCACAGAGTTGTGTACATGTTGCTGGAGAAGCAGCTGGTGTTAATTAGAGTTGAAAGACATTTCATTCATATTTCTGTAGCTAAAAGGGATAGCTTCAAAGTGTGGCCCAATGCAGTAAGTCTTGATTATAATTGTTTGCAAGCTCACAAAATAACACTTTTTGATAGTGAAATTATACATACTATATTGTGACTATTATATGATGCAGTGAACTAGAACAGCAATTCTTTTAACCACTAGAACTTAGAATGCACCTGAACTCCTCTGTTGTGTCATGATGAGATTTCAAATTATCGGCTAAGTGTAAGATTAACATTGAAAAATCTGGACTTTGGATCAGTGAAAGGGGAAATGGTTTATGTATATAATTGCCTTCCATTAATGTTGAATATTTTCCCTTAGAGTCTAGAAAGTTGTTTATTTTCTTCAAATCTGCTGAGTACAAACACAGCCAACCAAAGAGATCAACCAAAGGAGTGCCTGCCAAATACTAAAACACAAACACATGATGAGACTTCAAAGCAGCATGTCCCTATTGGCTGGGAGAACAATTACCAACCATGTACCAACCGTTACATTGCTATAATGATGACTGGATACACATATCTGTACAGAGTTAGTGTGGACTTGGGGAGAGCATAGGGAGGACTTTGTAAGTGCAGGCAATATGCTGAAATGAGCATAATTCAGCCTATCAAAAAGCGAACAGTTCAGAGTAGATTTAAATGCAGATGAAACATTTCAGGAAGGAAAATAATCTTAGTTTACATGCAGAAAAATATCAGAAATTTTCAAAGAGGTTCTACCATATAGATATAAGAAGAAAATACTGGATTAGAATGAAAGTAAATTAAGAGAATTAACTCTGATATGTCACACAGTACCAATGACATAGACAATAATATTTGGAAATTAGTAACATTCATTTTAAAATTAAAATAATGATAATAGAAATAGCTGAAAACTGACTACAATTAAACATTTCATTTATAAAATCTGCAGGACGGATAGGGAACAAAGGACAAGGGTAGTGGCATTTATTAGAAAGAATATCATGGTAAATAGATTATGATAATTCAAGTAGAGAAATTATCATAATGGAATCCCAGCTTTCAACAGAACTGGGATCAATCTCATTACTGAGAGTTTATTATAAACAGCCGAGCCACAGAAAGAAATTGAAACAGATTCTTTAGGGAAGCAACTACTAACGACAGCAGAATTACAGGAGATCTTAACTATTCAAAACTGTTACACAGGAGTGGGGAAGGTTTTTATTTAGTAGTGTTTTTGAATTTTCTTTTTCTCAGTCTTTGTGTTACAGTTTGAAGAAGGATGCAACCCTTGAGTTGGTTCTGGGTAATGAACTGGAATAAGGAAGAAATTCCTATCAGTAAAGGGAAATACATAAACAGGAGACAGAAAGGGAAATCAATTATAATCCAATAAGGAAAAGAAGATGGATCAACAGTTGAGGATCATTTGACAGAATCTTAGTGGAAGTCTGTTCTTCCTTCCTACGTACCATAAGACATTTGTCTTTCATCTTCAACAATCTTGCCAGACAACTTTGAGATGGTTTTTATTAATCTCATTGGTAATATCAACTCTTTTTTTCTGCAGATTGCTGATTAAGTCAGCATTCTGCTAAATTAAAGGTTAATCATTAAGTTAAAGGTTAGGCAGGATTATGGTCAAATGGAAGCTTTAGGCCAGAGCTTCAAACTACTTGTGCTTCCTGCTGACATGGAGAACATTTGAAATGCGGTTTTGTAGATCTCCTAATGAAAACTAATTGAAAGTAAAGTTGATCCTAAATGGCAAAGCACTGATTGACAGAGGGCCTAATGGAATGAAACAAAGTCCACATGTGGGCCAGAATAAGTCCCAAGAAAGGACTGGAAACTCTTGGACCATAAGCCCAGGCATAAGTCAGTTGACAAAGGTGTTATGTTTCTTTGGATGCTTTGGCCTCAGGAGTTGCTGAAGGTTGTAGTGGTGGTCTCAACAGAAATAGTTAGTGGCCCACTCTTGTTACATTAGGGTGTGATGAAACACATAGCCCAAGAGGGAGAGAGAGTGGATACACTTACAGTACCTGTTCACACATGTGGTGAGGGTCGACAAAAATGGCTGGTACTAAAACGTATGTGCAAATTCTTTTGGGGAAATAAATGTAAGATGCTTTCATCGGGGAAAAGAAGTGTAATGAGCTGTTGAACCATAGGATGGGAATTGGAGAATAAAACACCACTGTGGAAGGAAGAGAAAAGGATAAAGGGAAAGCAGTTCTGGCCAGATACAGAAATGGTTTATTTATGTAAATGCATTTTAAGAATTAGCTTTCCTCTGGATCCTAAGAAGAGCTTTTGCTGTTTTCCTTGTAAGACCAGATGTCACTAAGTGTACAGCAGTTATTTGACTAAGCTCCTCTAATAGCACATCCCAAACCCATGATGTCTACTGCCATGGGCACTTGCAGTAGGTACTGGGAAGATTTCTGTGTCATGCGTATCTAGATATGGAAATACATTGCTGTTCCTTTGTTGTGACTGGGTCTCAGTTCTGGAACTTCCTACCCAACTAACCTATGGGGAGGAGACTTCCATCACAAGCACTGCTGTCATTCAAGAAAATGTCTCACCTCTGTCTTTGCAAATTGGATTAACTTACATTACTCAGAATTGCTGCTGGACAGCAATGACAATTTTAATATATGTGGGAAAGTGGTTGAATTAGTTTGATCCCAGTCTTAGACATTGTCCATTTAATGTGGAAAACAAAAGCTGTGTAAAACTGAAAACCAACCACACAGTCTCAACAATACTGTTCAAATTTTGTGGGAATGGTGTTTGGTTAAAATTACCCTTACAGATTTCTAATAGATACATCACAGGTTAACATAATAAGATGCAACAGCTTTGCTTCTTGTAATGAAAATCTTTAATTTTTTTTTCACTATCATCATTACATGTGTGATGATTATATTTCAGAATATGTGAAAAGTGCCAGACAGAAACTGTGAAGAGGCAAAGTGTATACTCACCTATTGTTTAAAAATAGAATAGAATACAGAAGCTATGGCAAGGACAGGTCTCAACCAAACAGAGATCACATCAACTGACTGCCCTTTGCTCCGTAATGTGGGATATTTAGGCCACCTCTCAGCAGTTACATTCACAGGGCAGAGCCACACTCGTCTTTATACTCTATCTCCACATGTCAGTAAATTGGCATATTGTGCTGACAATCCACTTCAAAGAAACATACTGTACTTAAATCTCTAACCCCCGCATGCCTAAGCATTAATTAAATGTTACCTTTTCTTTCAGAAATACAGGTTTTATAGTTGGGAAAGTATATGGAGTGAGAAAAGTTAATCATGGTACAATGAATGGAAAGAAAGTAAAGGTAAAGGACATTGCTATTTCATTGATATAAATGTACTTCCATTTCTTTTGCAATAAAATTATAGCAAAAGGCTTTGAAAGAGATATTTTTAATTAAACAAAATGGTTCATTAGAATGTTTCAAAAATAGCATGTTTTTAGATACCTTTTATAAACCTAGAACACCACAGATAATGAAACAGTCACAGAATTTTTAAAGTTGGTCACTGTTACAGCATAATGTATGTATATTAAGAAATTAGATAAGAGTAACCACTTTATGTATGGGTTCTGAATTTTCACAGTAATCAAAAGAAAAACAAAAACTTACATTGTTAGAAATTGAAAATAAAACCAAACATTTGGAAGTTCATATCACATCAGTGTAACAGAACACATTGATGAAGGTAGAGCAGTGGATGTAATGTATATGGATTTCAGTAAGGCATTTGACAAGGTTCGTCATTCAAGGACCATTCAGAAAGTGACGAGGCATGGATCCAAGGAGACTTTGCCTTGTTGATCCAGAATTGGCTTGCCCACAGAAAGCAAAGGATGGTTGTAGATGGTTTATATTCTGCATGGAGGTTGGTGATCGGCGGTGTTCCACAGGGATCTGTTCTGGGATCCCCTCCTCATTGTGATTTTTATAAAACAGACAGACAGACAGACATACTTTATTGATCCCGAGGGAAATTGGGTTTCATTACAGTCGCACCAACCAAGAATAGTGTAGAAATATAGCAATATAAAACCATAAATAATTAAATAATAATAAGTAAATTATTCCAAGTGGAAATAAGTCCAGGACCAGCCTATTGGCTCAGGGTGTCTGACACTCTGAGAGAGGAGTTGTAAAGTTTGATGGCCACAGGCAGGAATGACTTCCTATGATGCTCAGTGTTGCATCTCGGTGGAATGAGTCTCTGGCTGAATGTACTCCTGTGCCTAACCAGTACATTATGGAGTGGATGGGAGACATTGTCCAAGATGGCATGCAACTTGGACAGCATCCTCTTTTCAGACACCACCGTCAGAGAGTCCAGTTCCACCCCCACAACATCACTGGCCTTACGAATAAGGATCTGGATGAAGATGTAGAAGGGTGGATTAGTAAGTTTGCTGATGACACAAAGGTTGTGGGTGTTGTGGATAGTATAGGAGTGTTGTCAGAAGTTACAGTAGGACATCAATAGAATGCAGAAATGGGCTGAGAAGTGGAAAATGGAATTCAACCCAGTTAAGTGTGGAGTGGTTCATTATGGTAGGACAAATTTGAAGACAGAACATAGTATTAATGGTAAGGCTCTTGGCAGTGTGGAGGATCGGAGAGATCTTGGGGTCCATGTCCATAGGATACTCAAAGCTGCTGCGCAAGTTGACAATTTTATTAAGAAGGTGTATGGTTTGTTGGCATCAACCGTGGGATTGTGTTCAAGAGCCATGAGGCAACATTACAGCTATATAAGACCTTGGCCAGACCCCATTTGGTGTGCTGTGTTCAGTTCTGGTCACCTCACTACAGGAAGGGTGCGGAGGAGATTTACAAGGATGTTGCCTGGATTGGGGAGTGTGCCTTATGAGAATAGGTTGAGTGAACTTGGTCTCTTCTCCTTGGTGCAATAGAGGATGAGAGGTGACCCAATAGAGATGTATAAAATGATGAGAGGCATTGTTTGTGTGGATGGTCAGAGGCTTTTTCCCAGGGCTGAAATGGATAACATGAGGGGCATAGTTTTAAGGTGCTTGGAAGTAGGTACAGAGGGGATGTCAGGAGTAAATTTTTCACACGAAGAGTGGTGGGTGCATGGAATGCATTGCTGGTGACAGTGGTGAAAGCAGATACAACGGGGTCTTTTAAGAGACTTTTAAATAAGTACATGGAGCTTAGAAAAATAGAGGGCTATGAGGTCGGGAAATTCTAGGCAGTTTCTAGAGTAGGTTACATGGTCGGCACAACATTGAGGGCCAAAGGCCCTGTAACATGCTGTAGATTTCTATGTTCTATATGTTCTATGTTCTGGTTTACTCCCTAATCCCAACGACATCCTGGGAAGTTAATTGTCTGTGGAAAATTCCCTTAAGTGTTGGTAGGTTGACAAGGGTATGAGAGGGAATGGGTTGCAGAGTAATAAATGGGGTAATGGGGTAATGGGTCTGCCTTAAGAATCAGCAGAGATTTCAGCAACTAACTGGCCTCCTGCCATGTCCAAAAAGATATGGAATCTAGAAACATGAGATTCTGAACGAGATTCTGGGATTGAAAGGCTTATCATATGAAGATCATTTGATGGCTCTGGGCTCTTATTCACTGGCCTTCAGATGAATGAGGGGTGACCTCATTGAAACCTATCAAATATTAAAAGGCCTCGATAGAGTGGATGTGGATATGGTGGGGTGGTCAAAGACCAGGGGACATAGCCTCAGATTAGAGGGTGTCCTTTTAGTACAGAGATGAAGAGGAATTTCTTTAGCAAGAGAATGGTGGATCTGTGGAATTTATTGCCACAAGTGGCTGTGGAGGCCAGGTCATTGGGTGTACTTAAGGCAGAGATTGATAGATTCTTGATTAGTCAGGGCATGAAGGGATATGGGGAGACAGCAGGAGACTAGGGCTGAGATGAAAATGGATCAGCCATGATGAAATGGTGAAGCAGATGCGAAGGGCCAAATGGCCTAATTCTGCTCCTATATCTCATTGTCCTATGGACTCTCGTGTTTTTCTTTCAACTAGTTTTCAGAGTTACAAAGCATAGCAGGTGTTACCCAGAAATCATGAATGATATAAATTGACCCCTCCACATTTCAGAATAAAGTCCCAGTGGTGAAGTTCTTGACTTCTTATGCACACAAGCAATAAAAGAACAGCAGATGTGCTAGTTATTAAGGAAACCTTTCAGAAGTGGTAGGCCTAAGAAAAGGAATTTAATAAAGAAGCAAGGCAGATCTTAAAAGAAATCAGCCTTTGTGTCTGTATCACCTTTGTGGCAAGGATCAGTGTCCTGCTGCTGGAACTCAAAGGTACTGTACTTGCAAAGGCAGTTTGTAACTGCTGGACATCTGGAAATAGTGCTGCTATTACTTTGGTGCATGTGTGATAGTTAGATAGTTGAGCTGAACTTACTGGCAGTACTGCTGTGGTAGTAGCACTCTTACCTTGAGGGCAGATGGGTTTTGGGTTCAAGTCCTACTATGGACGTAAATGCAAAAGGCCAATGTTCCGAGGAGTGTGCATCGTTAGATCTGTTACTTTCTGGGCGAGACTTACATTTAAGGCTCCTTCTGCTCTTTTAGGTAGGTGTAAATGATCCTGTGATAACATCTTGAAGAAATGCAAAGGAGTGCAGACCAATATTTATCTTTTAGTTAATCTGAATAAACATGGGGTTTCTGATTATTGCCATATATCATCAGTACAATTTGCCCTGGCACCACAATAATGCATGGACCCATGGCCTCACACCTCACAGCTGTGTCCCTGTCCTACCAAATACTTCAAGCTTGTCTCTGCCGGGATGATGGATTTCTTGCCCTTTGTCCCTCCAAACCACAGATATCAAGTCTCTACTCTGTGGTTTTAAACACCAACAGCTTGCTGATCAATCCCAAATACTCCTCAGACATAGAAATAGTTTGGGCCTCTCACTATACCCACAGCCACCACAATCACTCCAATTGTCAAGTGCTAGAAATGAAAATTGTCCCTAGTGTGCTTAGAGTAAGCTGTTGAATTCCAAATACAAATTTCAATTCAACAACAAGTAGTGATACCGTACATGACCTTGCTTCCCCAGCAAGGGGTAGAGGAAACAGAAAATAGCTTAAGCAAGACCTGTATGCAGTCCTGACTGACGGGATGAGGGTGGGTGAGGAAGGGTCTTTTCACATTTTCTACTTAAATTATAAATGTTAATTATTAATTTATAAGCTTCGAATCTGTAAACTAGGTGGTCAATTCAAATATAGAACAATCTGTTCCAATTAAAAATTAAAATGCTATGTGATTGCAACCTTGCATAAATTTGAAGCACAACAAAGAAAATTATGTCACAGTAAATCAATAAATCCCTGCAGAAGGAAACTACTTCACAGTGGTAAAAATCATGCCGCCCAACATGATTTGATGACTTAATTACTTGATGATGACACAGGTGGGACACCCTCTGTCTTTATTTGTGAATTCCTGGCTCTGTGATATGTTTTTCAAATTTAACAAAAACTTTGTGCAAAAGCTGCTTTTTTTGTATTAACTCCTTCCTAATTCAAGGTTGCATGTACTTAATAAATTCCCTTAAGCATATAGAAAAGAAATGATTGAGTGCTCAGCTGAAGAACCTAGGATTAATTGAGAGTGTCTTGTTGTCTGTGAGAAATTTTTCTCTGCCTGACATCATTTTGTTCATATAATTACTTTAATTTCTAGTTTGTTCCTATCCGACTAGCTCCCACTGGTAATTTGCAGATGTTTGCAATTAGTATCTGCCTTGAGAAATTATTTACGTTAGCTGATGAGTGACCAAGGACTGTAATTATAAATTAACCCAAGAATTATCAGCAGCCAGCCTTGTTGTGTCACTTTCTCTCTTGCAGTTGTTTTTTGACTTGAATGGCGATTAGTGTGCAAAACCTCACTGTGTGCAGAGACATTCGTGGCTGTGCTAAGCACAGATTTGTTGTTGCTAATTAAAATTATGTACAATGTATATTGAGAGCTGGCTTTTACTGTTATGAAACATCCCAATCAATATCAGTACAAAAAATAGAAACCTATTCTCAATTGCTTAGACTAAAGATGCAATGCAATAGCATTTGGATATTGAACTTCATTTTTACAATTTGATTCTATTGAGGTGAATTTCATTGGTAAAGTATAGCAGTCATATTGCTTGTCAGAGCACATTGCAAGGGATACATTTCGAACAGTACAGAATTCACAGTTGAAGGAAAATCCTATTTTCGAATAAGTATAGTTCATTGCCTACTATTTTTTTAAAAGAGAAGGAAAGTTTTTGCAAACATTATGTGAGAAGCTGCCCAAATGATCCAATGGTTGAACATAATGCATGGAGTGGCAATGTGTCAACAGGCTCTGATAGGTGCTGATATAAAAGTCATATTTCTTTAAATCTGCAAAGTAAACAGAAAATGATTGACATATCCAGCAAATTGGGTGGTGACAATGTTTCTGGATAGTGATCCTTCGTAAGAGCTCAAAAGAGTTGTGAGTCTGGGATCGAGAGGGCTAATAAATCAGTTGTGATTGAATGGTGGAGCAGATTGAATGGGCCAAGTTCTGCTCCTGTCTTATGGCCTTATGGCTGATAGCATTTCAGTAATACAAAGACAAGGAGAAAACAAAAGGAAGCTCTGTGAAATGTGTAAAGCACAAGTGATTCCATTATCAAAATGAATGCAATGCAAATCACGAGAAAGAGGTACTGGGACAAGTAACATAAAAGGTAGGTCCTGAGGAGGTACAAGTCCAACACTTGTTTGAGAAATGGTGTTCTGCAAATACTGAAGTCAGCAATGAGTCCGGAAAGCTTTGGATTGCTTTTGATCAGAATCAAGTTCATTATCACCGGCATGTGTTGTGAAATTTATTAACTTAGCAGCAGCAGTTCAATGCAATACATCATATAGAAGAAGAGTAAATAAATAAGTACATCAATTACAGTATATGTATAACAAATAGATTAAAAATCATGCAAAAACAGAAATAGTATATATTTAAAAAATGACGTAGTGTTCACGGGATCAATGCCCATTTAGGAATCGTAGGGCAGAGGGGAAGAAGTTGTTCCTGAATCGCTGAGTGTGTGCCTTCAGGCTTCTGCACCTCCTACCTGATGGTAACAGTGAGAAAATGGCATGCCCTGGGTGCTGGGGGTCCTTAATAATGGACACTGCCTTTCTGAGACACCGCTCCTTGAATATGTCCTGGGTACTTAGTAGGCTAGTATCCAAGATGGAACCAACTAAATTTACAACCCTCTGCAGCTTCTTTTGGTCCATTGCAGTAGCCCCCCCCACCCCTCCATACCAGACAGTGATGCAGCCTATCTGAATGCTCCACACGGTACAACTACAGAAGTTTTTGAGTGTATTTGTTGAAATCACTTCAAACTCCTAATGAAGTATAGCCACTGTCTTGCCTTCTTTATAACTACATTGATATGTTGGGACCAGGTTAGATCCTCAGAGATCTTGACACCCAGGAACTTGAAACTGCTCACTCTCTCCACTTCTGTTCCCTCTATGAGGATTGATATGTGTTCCTTCATCTTACCCTTCCTGAAGTCCACAATCAGCTCTTTCATCTTACTGACATTGAGTGCAAGGTTGTTGCTGCAAAACTAGTTGACATATCTCGCTCTTGTACACCCTCTTATCTCCATCTGAGATTCTACAAACAACGGTTGTACCATCAGCAAATTTAAAGACGGTATTTGAGCTGTGCTTAGCCACACAGTCGTGTGTATACAGAGAGTAGAGCAGTGGGCTAAGCACACACCCCTGAGGTGCACTAGTGTTGATTGTCAGTGAGGAGGATATGTTATCACCAATCCGCACAGATTGTGGTCAAGGATCCAATTGCAGAGAGAGGTACAGAGGCCCAGGTTCTGCAACTTCTCAATCAGGATTGTGAGAATGATGATATTAAATGCTGAGCTATAGTCAATGAATAACATCCTGACATAGGTGTTTGTGTTGTCCAGGTAGTCTAAGGTCGTATGAAGAGCCATTGAGATTGCATCTGCCATTGAGCTATTATGGCGATAGGCAAATTACAGTGGGTTCCAGGTCCTTGCAGAGGCAAGAGTTCAGTCTAGTCATGACCAACCTCTCAAAGCATTTAATCACTGTAGATGTGAGTGTTACTGGATGATAGTCATTAAGGCAGCCTACATTATTCTTCTTATGCACTGGTATAATTGTTGCCTTTTTGAAGCGAGTGGGAACTTCTTTCCATAGGAGTGAAAGGTTGAAAATGTCCTTGAATACTCCCACCAGTCGGCTGGCACAAGTTTTCAGAGCCTTAGCAGGTACTCTGTCGGGACCTTCTGCCTTGCGAGGGTTCACCTCTTTAAAGACAGCTTGATATTGGCCTCTAAGACAGAGATCACAGGGTCATTGGGCGCAACAGGGATCTTCACAGCTGTAGTTATATTCTCCCTATCAAAGCGGGCATAGAAGAGTCCATGTGGTAGGGAAGCATCACTGCCATTCATGCTATTGGGTTCCGCTTTGTAGGAAATTACGTCTTGCAAACCCTGCCAGAGTTGTTGTACATCCGATGTTGCTTCTAACCTCATTTAAAACTGTTTCTTTGCCCTTGAAGTAGCCGTCCACATGTCACACCTGGTTTTCTGGTAAAGACCTGGGTCGCCAGCCTTGAATGCCACAGATCTAGCCTTCAGCGGACAACACACCTCCTGGTTCATCCATGGCTTTTGATTTGAGAGTGTGCAGCAAGTCTTTGTAGGCACACACTCATCCACACAGGTTTTAATGAAGTCAGTAACAACTGCAGGATACTCATCCAGGTTTGAAGACGAATCCCTGAATATAGTGCTGCCCAATGATTCAAAGCAGTCCTGTAAGCACTCCTGTGCTTCCCTTGTCCATACCTTCTTGGTGCTTGCTATTGGTGCTGCAGTCTTCAGTCTCTGCCTATACTCAGTACAGCCAGGAGATTAGACTTCCTGAAGTGAGGGCGTGGAATAGCACAGTAGACATTCTATATTTTAGACAAAATAATTTCGAATGAAATGTCATTGACCTAATACGTTAAGCCGGTTTCTTTCTTGTCAGTCACAGATTCCAGGATTTTCCATTTTTATTTAAAATTGTCAGTTTCTGAACTACTTTGCTTTGCATTAGGATCTGCTGCCTAGAAATTGGATTGACACATTTCTGTGGTGCTAAAGTTAGCACTAACACCAAATTTGAAATCAACTAATAAAAATTAGGACACCTTTAAAAAGCATGAGTGTTATTTGAAAGCTTTGAGAGACAATAAATCCATTTGCCTGACTCACAGGTACAGTGACACTTCTGCTACCGTTTATTTGTGTCAAGCCGGTGCCATGGGGTTGAGTGAAAATAGGCGATGGAGAAAATGGGACAATAGGGTGAGAAGTTGGAGGGGATGGGGGGGGGGGGGTAAGCTATCAATCTTGTAGTATCTGAGCTATGGAGTATTCTTGATTAGGTTGGGTGGGTCAGGGAGTGAGTTGAGGTTTATGGTCTCATTCCATGTTTTGGCTAATTAACCTTTTTATTAATAAAAAATCACTTAAAACACTGACTTCTGGCTTCTATAGTAGATGTAGAATTAATGTTCTACATGGTATCACGTGGTATCACGTATTCCTTGCTGAACAATGAACTACTGACATTAATGATTTGGGTTATTAATTTTGTATTTCTGAAACAATTTCTGCTGTTAAGCAAATAGAATGCTATGTGGGTGTCACCATGAGTGGAAAGTATGATAGGGAAATTATATTGGCATTGGGATTATTGCTCTAGAAACTTCTCAGTCCAATTTTCTGAGTGGTGGGATTTCAACAGGAATTGTGTGCAAACAATGCAAAAGATGGTCTCAATTAATTGCAATGTACCATTCATGTATAAAGAAATGGGCACAAATGGATTTCCTTCAGTTCATTATTAAGGCAAAACAGTTATTTAATCCTGCACTGAATTGTAAAATTTGAGTGAGACGCCTTTTATAATTGAAGGGTTTATAAACCTTCACAGGTGAAAGGCGATAGCTTAGTCACAATGCCAAGATGTTAAGGTCTATTGGGAACCAGGAGTATTTAGCTTAAGAAAACTGAGTGATATTCATAGGATGGGGGTGGTATGAGGTGGTGGTGGGGGGATAAAATGTGAAGGTGTGATGGATTTGGTAAGAATAAGGTAGAAAAATATTGATGATGGAGGAAGGGAATATTGCAAGTGCAGGGACAGCCATTAATGCAAAATGTCAATTCAATAACATTACAAAGTGAAAGGATATACAATAATTTAGTGTTTGAGAAGTATCTGAATGCAGGTACACTGCTGAGGTATCCTATTGACTATTGTTACAAACCCCGTAACTGGGTCACTTACCAGCAAAGATGGAGACGTCCGTTGAAGTCTGATGATACTATTTTTAACAGTATTTATTAGTAAAAATATGCAAAAATAATATCAATGCAAATATACAGATAATATACGTCGTCAATACTAAATCTAAAAGTGCAGGTATAATAATAATCAATAAGAAATAAGCTCTATCTTTGTCTAGGGGATAATGTATTGTCCGATGGAAATATAAAGTTCACTCAGTTCATGCAGGCTGCAGCCTTTGGGGACCGCTGGGTTGCAATGGTTGGAGAGAGAGAGAGATTTGGGAGAAAAACTTGCCGATTTTCCTTTTATGATTTCGATCTGTCAGGAGTCTCGTTGTCGTGGCCTTTCACTTGTGGCCTCTCCTTTAGCTAAACCGTTCTTCCGTGGTGAGCCCGCCAATTCCCAGGCAAGGGAGGACGCACACGAGCTCCCACCGGCAGTTGCTATTAAACGCTGTCATGGGATTTCTAGCGTTTCTCCTGGTGCGTCTAAAGGGGTTGTTCCCCAGACCCTCTTTTATCCTTACTCACGGGGTCTCAGATGTCAATCAGGTTGGGATGATGCAATCTCTCAACCAGACCACTCTGGTTGTCCCCGAGGGTTTCAATGAATAGTACAGTACTTAATACACAATTCCGTCTCCAAGAGACAATGGCCGTTATCAGTGGTTCCGTTTCGCTGAGGTCAGTACACATTCCAAACCTTGTGTATTCTGGACGTCTCTCTCTCATTTCCTGGGTCCCAGACCCGAATTAATAGCGATCTTGCGATTCTCAAAAAGGAGGGGGGCGACTTTGTACCCTTCGGCCCCTCAGAGTTGCGTCACATTCGTAACACTATGATCCCGGAAAAAGCCTGAAGGTTAAATCCCACTCTATGCCTATGAGAAAATGCTCTCAGTAGCATATTTTGTGATGTTCACAATCAATAGCAAGTTAAAGAAATTTCCCTTTAAGATACAAGTCCAGGATATAAACAAAACTAGTTTGGGATATTCTATGACAAATACTGCCGACTGTAAACATACGGTATGGACGTGTGAGGCACAGCTCATGATGGAAGACACAACTTGGACAGAGAGGGACCTGATGATCAAATTAAGATCAAAACATAACATTATCAGCTCAAGAAAATTTAAAAATTAGAGGAATAATTTACTATTAGAAATAAAACCACAAGGTCAATATTAACTGGTGTTTTAAGTCGATGAAAAGGAAAACAATCTTGGGTAAAATGACTGCTGATTCATGGAGACAGCTTCCTGTTAAGTTGAAACTAATCTGGGTTTTTCACATTAATAGGCAACCAATTTGCAACAATAAAAAGTTGCCTGGACATATCTACTGTGAACTCTCTGTCTACTCAAAATGTTACACTTTAGTCAAGAATTCTTGCAGAGGTTTGTACAGTAAAAGATGCTACTGCAAATGAGTTCCCAAATTTTCCAAAAAGCAGTTTTTATCCCCAAAGGTCTGAGGTAGAAGTCAATGTACGCCCCTTGAAACTAAATGAGAATCTGCTTGGATGAATGCTCAATCCACTTTCGTTTAAAGACGGTGCTGTAAATATTACAGGAAGCTGGATTAATAAGGATCACATTGATTATAACCATGGAGCAGTGCAAGCCTTGGATGGCAGCTAGGAGCTAGTGATATGCTCCCCTGGAGAATGCTCAGTTAATTTGCTCAGCAAAATATAACATTACACTACCGTGCATCTGTGAACATAACTGCATTTGAACAGCAAAGCAGCAGAGCAAGTTTGAGAGCAATGTGGGAACACGTGTTAAGTGCTGTCACAATATGGTGCATACAGCAAGTGAGTGTACTGAAACACTTGACATTTAAAGTGGGATCTGAGTAATGCGTCAGCATGTTTAGGAGCAACAAGGGATTTATCATCACTTCCTGTTCTTTTCCTACTATGTTCAAATTCAATCTGCTCATCTAATCAGGCAGGAAGTGTATCAAGTTCCAGTTCAAGTTTAATTATCATTCACCCATACAGGGATGCCCAGGAATACAGCCAAACGAAACAGTGTTCCTCTGGGGCCAGGGTACAAAACACAGTATCAACAGTCATACACAGCACAAGTCACAAAGAGCACATATAAGATAGCAGTGAACGTATAGACACACAAATAACTATATAAGTGGCATGTCCTGCAAATTGATGGTGTATGGGTGTTATCAGCAAGAACAAGCAGTTCTCAGAAGTCCGCAGACACACATATGCATGCATGCACGCAGTGCAGCTTGCAATTCCACTAATCGAACACTGGAGGGTAGAACCAATGGAAGGGGCCAGTCCGCAACCCTGCATGCTAACTTGATATTTTAATCATCAGACTGAGTGAGTGGATGTGATGAAACCCTCGCATCCGTGTGGGTGCTGATTGCTTTTCTTGTTTCTGAGCAAATCCATTAAATTTTCCATGGCATCACAAACGTATTCAGGACCCAAGTTACTGTCAGCATCTTCCAGGAGGTTCTCATCACTCTACTCTTTCATTCTCTGTGACTTCGCAGTTAGCTCTCCCTAGAAATCTCTGCTCTGAGTGGGAAAATATACACCATGTGACAATGAAATTTTAGACCTCCTTTGACAAGGATAGCTCCTGATTCACCCACCTTTCCTCCTTTGCCTTCCCATCTCTTTGTGGAATTCAATTGACCACTGCTTCAATTTCTGGAAACAGGCTTATGCACAAATGAGCTGACTGGTGGCTATTTCCCTGTGGCTTCATGTAGTTGAATGAAGTGGACAGTGTTCAGAAAAAGCTAGTATTCCAGTATCAAGGTGCAAATTGTGTACCTTGCATGCATGCTGTAAACACAAAGTACACTGCAGATGCTGTGGTCAAATCAACACGTACAAACAAGCTGGAGGAACTCAGCAGGTTGGGCAGCATCCGTTGAAACGAGCAGTCCTGACGAAGGGTCTCGGCCCGAAACGTTGACTACTCGTTTCAATGGATGCTGCCCGACTTGCTGAGTTCCTCCAGCTTGTTTGTATGTGTTGATGCATGTTGTAAAGAAGCTCATAGAATTTTCCGCCAACATTTTTAATTGTCATGGCTTTTATAGAGAAGATATAGCTACATCGCATCCTATATGGAGAACCCAAATACAAACTACTGGAGGAACTCAGCATCTCAGACAACTTCTGTGCTGGGAAATGGACAGTTGACTTTTCGCAGAGTTTCTTCACCTGGACTGGGTTATTGATGTATTTTATTACCAGGCATTCGTATTTATTGCCTCTTAAGAAGTTAAGAGTGGGGTGTTTTTAATATTTCAGTAATAGTCTTCGCAAAAGGAAAGACGATCGAGTAAAATAAAAGGTGGAAAATGGAAGAATTCATGGGTTCATCAACAGTGAGTACCGGGTAATAATAATCATTAAAAAAGAGCTGAGATGGCTGGCTACATCAGAAAGGTCGACATGTCTGGTTGCTCAACGGACAACAGTCTCAGACAACTGAGCTAATTGAGCAGTATTTTGAAGCAAATGAAATAGCCAATGAAAAGCAAATGCCAGTTTTACTGATTGCATTGTGTTTAAAGACATACAGTTGGCTTAGCTATTTGACTGCTTCACCAAAGCCAGCTGAAATGAGCTTTGCTGATATTGTGAAAGTAATGCAGGAACACTTAGAACCAAATTCACTATTGATTGCAGAACACTTTAGATTTCATAAGTGGAATCAAAAGGAAGGGGAGTCCATTCCAGTGTATGTGTCTGAATTGAATAGATTGCCACTGCATTCTCAGCTTGCAATGCATAAGTCTGGTTTGGGGTGTAAAACATTTCAACCAGCTCCAATTTTCTCCTAGTGCAGCACACTACACAGCCAACAGCTCACCAGCTATGCTGTTCCTGGGTTGTCCCCTGCGTCCATGCTTGGATCTCCTCAAACCCAATCTGAGAAGGAGCATGCAGGACAAACAGCTGAGACAAGTTGAAGATTCCTCAAACAAGGAGGTTTGATGTTGCACTCCTGGACAAGTAGTCTTGGTGAGGAACTACAGAGGTGATCAAAAGTAGGTATCCAGAAAGATTAAAGGCAGAACTCTACCACTCTCCTACACAGTGAAGATTGCATCTGATATCATCTGGAAACAACACATCGACTAGTTGAGGAGAGCAGAGTCAATTGTTTGAGAAGAAAGGTGGCCAGAGCTGTCAGAATGACTTCCTGCAATCTCAGAGTCAACTCCTACAACCACCTTGGATGAGGCCCCAGAACCTGAGATTGTTTTCACAGCCACAGGTCTCACCTGCCAAGCAGAGTGATCTCCGTTGTCAGGAAAGATGCTATCCCACAAGAGTAAGAAATCATCCCACAGTGATTAAATCTTTAGGCCTGAATGGGACAATTTAATGTTTACTAGGCTGTGGATGTCTATATATAGTAGTTGTATTATATAATATACTGTATACAGGGTTGAGATGCATTCTATATTGTGTTGGAGTTAATAGCTAAACACCGCGGAGTGTTGTATATTTAATATTTCAGTAATATTTAAGTAATATTGTAATATTGTTTACATAATGCATTGTGGGTTATCTGTAAAAGTACATAAATAGGTTCCTGGTTGTCAAT
Organism: Hemitrygon akajei; assembly: GCF_048418815.1. NCBI lineage: Eukaryota > Metazoa > Chordata > Chondrichthyes > Myliobatiformes > Dasyatidae > Hemitrygon > Hemitrygon akajei. The sequence goes on along the minus strand of NC_133127.1, from coordinate 64,125,259 downwards.
ATCTCTGAGGATCTGTTTTGAGCCCAACATGTCAATGCAGCTACAAAGAAGGCACGACAGCAGCTAAATTTCATTAGGAGACTGAGGTGATTTGGTATGTCACCAAGGACACTCAACGATTCAGGAACAGCTTCTACCCCTCTGCCATCTGATTTCTGAATGGACCTTGAACCCATGAACACTACCTCACTACTTCTTTTTACTTTTACTTTTGCACTACTTATTTAATTTAACTATTAAATATATATATTTATTGTAACCCATTTTTTTCTATTATTATGTAGAGCATTGTACTGCTGCTGCAAAGATAACAAATTTCACGACATATGCCGGTGATATTAAACCTGATTCTGATTCTGATGGCACAGCTCATCACAGCACCACGTGTAATGAGCATACCTCACTTAAAGTTAAAAACACAGTTACACTGGCATTCCCGGTCCCATGTCTTTCTTTTAACTAGTTTAATGTTTTGGAGTTACAAAACATAACGGTGCGACAGTCCAGCTGGTCAATTGATTCTCACTGTTCTATAAGCATACCTGAAAATGAAAATGTTTATTCTATATCCTCTCTCCTATACTTTGTCCATCCCTCTTCTTGCATAAGTGACATTTTTTGTACTCTCTCAACCACTTTTTCCCTTCCTGTTCTGTCAACCACTTCATTCTCTATTCAGCTGAATTGACTTGTCATCATTCAACACTGACAGGCTCTGTATGGATCAGGCTGAGTTACAACCTTGATCTTGGCCAGCTACCTTAAATTCTCTATGTTTGACATGTGCCTACAGTTTCAATAAGGCTGCATTTATGAGGTACATTGGTGCTAGACCACATGTGTGAGGAAATCAATACAGTTTCACCTTTCATGAATAACACAGGATACGGAACTAGAATTGAGGTGTTACAGTATATTACAAATACCTTTAAAAAATAATGAATTTAATTAATGATTGCTGAGCAGTGATCCTTAGTATTGACTTGCTCCTCTCAACTGATAAAAATACATAAACCGATCTCAACACTTTATAAATATATTATTTTTTATTCAACTGATTGATTCAAATAAAAATTTCTTTCCTTTGTCACTTCTCATGTGGTTAAGGAGCAGTTCATGATTTTTTTGCTTGATGATAATTCTGTCTGAAACTCTGCATTAAATCACAAATGGTACCTGGTCAGGAAGATCCATGTGGAGCTTTTTTAAAAGTGTTAAGACATGTCATAGGGGAAAAAATGAGCTGTGTATTGTTCAAGCATTGCTAAAACACAATTTTTTGTTGTCGGTGGAGGTATACCAATTCAAACAGTTTAAAAAGAAATCCTTACTTGAAAAGAGACTCAACAATTAAATGATTTTCTTGAAAAGATACTCCAGATGCTGCAAATACAAAATGAAGATAGAAAATTCTGGAAGTATGTGACAGGTCGTGCAGCATCAGGTTGAATCATGAGATAAGCAACAAAATGTTTCAGGTGAAACATTTACTCTCACTTTATTTTCTCTTTCCTCTTCTAGTATTTTATATTACATTTACCTCCTACAGATCCCACGTTTATACCTCATCGAGATTGACCTTTATTTATTCACTAATCTTTTTTTAACACTCTTTCAGCAGGTACTATCACCATCTGGATTGTTTAATACTTTCTGGTCGTCGGCCTGTCACAGAGCCTTTTCCTTTTATCTACTTTTCCTTTTATTCTTTGAAGCTAAAAACTTGTTCTAGTTCCATTTTTTTCTTAATTCTGATGAAAGGTAGAGTGGTGATGCCAACAGACCTATAGTACATGAATTGGAAAGTTTCAAGTCTGATCTTCAATCAGTCAAAATGTGCTTGCTTTAAGAAGTGAGAAACAAATGCAAGAATTTGGTGGATTACTGTCTACTAACTACCTGGGCTTGTAAGCATTTTGTAAAAAATTACATGTGAACCCACAGCCTTATGAGGAGATAGAGGCTTGCAGAATTAATTCTCTGATGTGTGAATTGTGTTTCTTTTCAAATACATGAATGTAATTTAGTTTCCTCCTGTGTATATCACTTCAAATGTATTTTTGAATACATCCAGCAGTATATAATGAGCAAACACGAGGAAATCTGCAGATGCTGGAAATTCAAACACACACAAAATGCTGGTGGAACACAGCAGGCCAGGCAGCATCTATAAGGAGAAGCACTGTCGATGTTTCGGGCCAAGACCCTTCATATATAATGAAACAAGTTTTAAGTGTAGTTGATACTGAGAAATTAGTGCAAAGCTCTCAAAAGCCAGTGGTTATTGAAGTATTGACTGAAGGATAAGTATTTGATGGGATACTAGGCTTGTGGGTACCTGTTCTCCTTTGAATTGGTGGTATCATCGTATTCTTTCAGATGCACTTGAAAGGCACATGGCCACTGAAATGGTTTAGTAACGGCCATCATCAAGAATGTGGCATGTTTCCCAATGAGGCTTTCTCTCAGTACTTCAATGGATGCTCAGCCTAGATTTTTGTGTCAGATTTACTAGAGCAGGAATTGATCCTAGAACTTCCAAACTTGAACCCAGAGCACAACCAACTGAGCACACCGGCAGGATTTTGGAATTTACCTTTGTGTATGATAGTCATGTTTATGCATGAGTACAATTTCAATTACTGCAGATGAGGACTGGAAGGCATTGCTTCTCTGTGCAAAGGTGTATTGGAAGACTCATATCATTAAGAGGGAAAACGACAGAATAATGAAAATAAATGGGCAAAAGAAAATGTTTTGAGTTCTGCAGGTGAACCCAACACTGTACTTGCAAATTTCCAGCTGTGAATATAGACTTGGCTCTTTCTTAAACTACAATGCTTTGGGGCAGGGGTTCCCACCCTTTTTTATGCCATGCACCCCTACCATTAACTGAGGGATCCATGTTGAGAGCTGTCCTTTGTTCATGAATGCTAAGCAGGCACATATTTGTGGCCTGTTGTGCTCTCCTGAAGTTCACTTTAATGGGAACAATATGAATTGGTTTTAGCTATTACATGATTGGGCAGAAATAATATGCATGTATTAAAGTGAAATTATGTTTACTAAATTAATTACTGCTCTTTGATAAGATAATTAGCAAAGTAAATTGGAGGGGGGGGTTGAATAAAGAGTAAAAAAGAAATGTATTTTTTAGTCTGGGCAAAATTACACATGCAGGACAATAAATACTTCTTCAGGTCTTTAATTCCTTTACGTATCTGTTTTAGATGTTTTAATGCAGAAAGAGGGTATTAAAGACGACACAATGCATTAAAAAACAGTTCCTGCTGTTACAATCTCAGCTTAATTTCAGACCACACCCTTGTTACGTATGCAGTATGAAAATAAAAAAAAAACAAAATAAGCAAAAGCAATACGGTGGTGACAATTCTAAAAAACAATACCAACAACATTAGAATCACACCAACCCTGTACCTTATACACAATATCAAAAATATGAATAAATACATCTCATTTTAACTAAGAGATATACTCACATTTGACACGCACGTGCTTAACTTCCAAGCACATATAGCCTGGACCTTGAAATGAGTTCTCCTCGTTCACGCAACGTGTACAGAGATTAACACATTCACATTACTCTGTCACATTCAGATTCGGTCGTGAAGCAATAAAGAAAGCAAAAAATAAATGTTTACAATATATTGCCTTGGAGTTTAAATTACTAAAAAAGACTAACCTACTAGGCTAATAAGGAGATTTGCAGAACCACAATCCAATGCTGATCAATCTACACGCGAAAATCTAAATCATCCACATGTATGTCAAATTACCGATATTCTAGATTTATAGACAAATGTAAATGAACTTGCATGGATATTTTCAAATATTATTCACCTTTCCTCACCAAACCTGGGAAAGGCTCTTGATCGTTGTTCTCTCTAGAACATGGCAACTCTTTGTTCTACTCCACACATGCATAATGACATCACTGCTTTCTCTTAAGGGCACAGACAGCTATTATCAGGGTAAATACATAAGTGCATTTTAACAATAAAAATTGTATTCAATGATCACCTGGTTACATGTATGTCAGAAGTAGAGAACTAAAGGCATGGAGGTCTGTTAAGAGTATAGAATGTGTAAGGAGGTGCTTAAAAAAGAAATTAGGAAGGCAAAGAGGGGTCACAAAATATTACTGGTTATCAGGATTAAGGCAAATCTGACAGCAGTTTACAATATAAGTATATTAAAGGTAAAAGAATAACCAGCAAAAAAATAGGACTCATTAGTGGCAACAAGCAAAATTTGTGCATGGGATCAGAAAGTATAAATGAGGACTTAAATGGTTACTGTGTATTGATATTCATAATATTGGACTTTATATTTGGAATATTCAACAAAGGAAAAAGTGGAATTCTAGTGCTAGTCTTCATTAAAAAATGAGCACATGATGCTTTAGCAGGTTTAAAACTGGATAAATCCCAAGTGACAGATGAAACTTATCCCAGATTTCTATAGGAGGCAAGGGAAAACAATGCTGGAATTCTTACCAATTTTTAAAAATCCACAGTGGCTGCAATTGAGGTACCAGATGACTGCAGGATAGCAGACATTGATTCTCTTTACAAGAAAGGCTGCAGGGAAAGTTTGACAATGGTAGATCCGTGAGTCTAACCATAAGGAGAATGGAAGTGACTAGGAAAAAAAAACTGAGGGACAAGATTAATGATCACTTAGGTCTAATCAGAGATCGCTACTGTAGCTCTGTCAAAGGCAGATTCAGTCTGCCAAATCTGAATTAACTTTTTGAAGTGGTTTGTTAATGAAGACAGAGCAGCAGATGTGGTTTATGTGGACTGCAAAAGGCATTTGACCAGGTAACACATGGGAAACTAGTGGAAAAAGTTTTGGTCCATTAGGTCCATGACAAATTGGCAAGTTGAACCCAAAATCGGCTTGGTGATAGAAGACAGAGGATGATATGAAAGCATATTTGTGGCTGGATGCCTGTGGCTAGTGGCACTCTACAGGGATATGTTCTGGCACTCTTGCTGTTTGAAATATACACAAGTGACTTGTATGCAAATATAGGAGTCGTGTCAGTAAACTTTTAGATATCATGAAGATTGGTGCACTTATTGATAATATGGAGGATAGTCTTAGGCTATAGGGTGAGATCAATGTGTTGGTGAAATGGGCTGAGAAATGGCAGATTAATTTTAATCTAGATAAATGTGAGGAGATAACTTTTGCAAATTGCAATGAGGTTAGGACATAACATCACATCTGAGGCTACATCCACACTAGACCGGATAATTTTGAAAATGCCGGTTTCGCGTAAAAACGATAGGTGTCCACACTATGTGTTTTTGAAAATATCCCTATCCACACTGAAACGGAGATTTCAACGAATCTCCTCCTATTGGGCATGCACAGGACACATCTACCGAAAACAAGCAACATGTTTGGTGTCGAATCTTGCTGTAAAAGTGCGTGTTTGTGTAGTTACAGACTAGAAAAACTTAAAACGATGGACAGCTGTTGGCTCTCACGCGGGAGAACTTAAAACTAAAAAAAAACAAATACTGGAGCGTACGGCGGCAACCGACAGGGAGTTCACGGACAGATTGACCCGGCTGACGACGAACATTGAGAAACTGACTAACTCTGTTGCATTAATAAAGCACCTTGTTAAATGTATAAAACATGTCTGCATCAGTATTATCCTGTATTTCCATATAATATTAGGCTGTTCCACATCTACTGTCAGAGAAGTACTTGCATAAATAGGTAAACCACCTTCATACGAGCAAGGACAGAAAACAGGGCAAAGTGAGTACAATATACTTATTTATTCAGTAAGTTATGGGTCAAAGTATTTGGTGAGTACATTTCTAACTCTTCTGGCTTCAGTCTCTTTGCCGTCTGTTCTGAAATTGTTAGGCTGCATTCAAGAAAACAATGAAATAGCGTGCTGCCGTCTGATAGCGTTTTCAAAAGTCTCTGGTTACCCTGTCCACACTGATCTGCCCGAGCAGTGTTTTCAAAAATACCCACCCTGGAAAGCGTTTCTGAAAAGCTCCAGTTTCGGGGGACAAAAACGCTGTTTTAGTGTGGGCAGAGGGTAAAAACGAAGAGAAAAAGCTTTGGTTATGGATTTATCCGGTGTAGTGTGGATGTAGCCTTAGGGAATATCTTGGAGAGTGAACTTGGTGTAGTTGTCCTAAGATCTTTGAAGATGGCAGCACATGTAAGTAATGCCTTTTGAATGTTGTCATTGTAATTGTACCTGCCTATATTACTCTGTCTTGGAGCTCATTCTATGTACCCAGTTTCCTCTGTGTGAAAAATGTGTTTCTCAGCCACCTTTAAATCTCTACATTTCATATTTGAACTATCCTCTCTAGTTTTAGCCTCCTCTGTCCTGGGAAAGAGACAATTATCGTGGATCTTATGATTTTATAAACTTCTACAAGGTCACCCCTCAGCCTCCTCTGCTCCAGTGAAAACTGCCTCAGCCTATCAACATTGGCTAACTGACAGAAAACAAGAAGATATATGTATGTATGAATAATTTTCAGGTTAGTAGACTATTATTAGTGGGTACTTTGAGGATTGATGCTGGAGACTTAGGAATTTGCAATTGATATTAATGACAAGTAGTTAAGTAGATTTCATCAATATTGTTCAACCTGTTAGTCACTTACAACAGGGATTTTTTTTTGACTGCCATTAATTTAGCATCGTTTCTATCTATGTATTTATAAGCAGTAGAAAATATATCAGATTGGAGATTTACTCAGAAGTTCTGAATATCCACCTCCGAGGCAAGGGAACAAATATTGTTACATTCCTGAATTACCCTGTCACATATGTAGGGTCCAGTCAGCTGAACAATAGAAAAAAGAAAACCAGAAATGCTGGAAGAACTCAGTTTGTCAAGTGGTATCTGTGAAAAGAGCAGGCATTCTGCTGGAAGAACTCAGTGGGTCAAGCTGCATCTGTAGGAGAAAAGGGATTGCCAACATTTCAGGTTAAAACTGCATCGGAACCGTAGGTGGAAAGGTGAGATGGCCAATAAAAAGAGGAGAAGGGGAAAGGTGAGAAAGGATTCCAAGGTAATTGGTTGGCTGAGGATGGGTGTAAGATTACAGCTAGTGCCAGGTAGTGCAGACGATGGGGTTGGCGTACTTCCACCAGATTCTTTTTGATGCTCCAGATTTCAGTACTGTATCTACATTCTCTTTTGTCTTTGCAGAGAGAGAAGCTAGTTAATTTTTCAGGTTGAGGAATCTTTATCACTTTACTCACCACGATGCTCTTTGACAGGCTGAATTCATTTTTGTTCTAATTTCAGATTCCATCATCTGCGGCTCTGTTTGGTTTCCAATGGAACAAATCATGTTGGCTGCAACCAGCTGCTGTGCTGAGAACTGTTGCTATTCAGTCATGGACGTCACCCAGTTCTGTAGCTGGGCTCTACGATAGTCCAACCTCAGAATAATTCTATGCACCTGGATATGCTCAGCAGGTCAGGTAGCATCTTTGATGATAGAATTAGTTAAGATTTTCCTTTGAAGAGTTTTCAACAGGACTGGTGAAGTTTCTCTCCTCCCTTCCCCCTTTTCAGTATCTTAAAACATTTTATTTCATTTTCTCATTTCTTATGAAATGACATAGATGCAACTTATTAAATGTTTCTTCCACCACTGTTGCTGTCTGATTTGTTGAGTATTTGCAGTATTTTCTTCTGTTTTATTTCATACCAGTTAGCATCTGTCTACCTAACTATCAATGATGACTTTTTATTAAGAGTTGTATTGATATTTATTGTTTGCAAACCGGACATTTAAAGAATGAAATACTGAATATAAAAGCTGACAGATTTGACTTCCATTTAATTCAAAGCAAAATTAAAATCACCTGGATTCTGGGACTGCTGCACATCCTTACATGTCAAACAGCAAGAGTTTTATCTGGTATTTAATACTCGGGTAGTGGAGACAGAACTCTAACACTATGCCGTTCTGAAGGAAACATTTCCACTGCTTGGATGTATACCTATGGAACACATATTTTATCTACTTCAAAAAAAAACCTCAACTTTTTTCTTCCTATTTTTGGAACCATACTGTTTTGCTTAATTATCACCTTACATAACTGTAATAAAGAGCTATTGAAATGCAAAACAGGGTGCAAGGTCAGTGTGGATGCTGCCAGTGGTTACACATCATAATTTTAAAACAGTCAGCAAAGAGGAAGAAAGGTCATGAAGGATGTTTCGAGCCTGAGTTACTTTTCAAATGCCACTTGTTTGAAAAAGCTGAAGAGTGAACTGAGATATGAAGCATGTGCAGAGTATTATAGGGTGAGAGGAAAGGTTAAGGAGCAAATGAGATGATGTGTGAAGTAGGGTGAATAATGAGGTACCAAGGGGATACTGGACAGAGCATAGGTAACAATGTCAGTCGAGGTGATTACAAAGGATGTGAAAACGACAGACAGTGGAGGTGACAGCATTAGTTGGAGATGGCAACAAATAAACTGAGGTGATGAAAGGTAATACTCAAATTAGCAAGGTGTGGACAACGGAGGAACATAATTGGGTCTCTTCAAGTATTATTTCAAACTTGACCCTTGATAAAACATCTTGGACCAACATAAGACTTCTATTTGAAAAGCAAACAACTGCAGACGCTGGTAATCTGAAACAAAAATAGAAAATGCTAGAGATAGACAGCAGTTTCTGTGGAGAGAGAAGGCTATGCTTTGTCCCCAGCCTTGCCCCCTCTTGAAGGTTGTATGAACTGCTGAATATTTCCAGCATTTACAGGATTTATTTTAAGTTTGATTGTTAATCATGTGTATATCTGCTTTCTTAAAAGATTCCTTGGATACTTCATCCAACATATTTTACTTTACTGCTTTAGTTGCAACACAATGTAAAACATTGAAGCTTGGAGCATATGTTTCAATGCTGTGAAGTTTACCTTGTTAATGGAGTGATAACACACTTATAATTGGGAAGAATAATCATAGCATCTTCTTTGATTCTAACAATGCTTAATTTAGGTAATTGGCTCTTTGGACAATCAAATCAATCTTCAAAGATCTCCATGCTCTGTTCAGATAAAGGGTCTCAGCCTGAAATGTTGATTCCATAGATGCTGATTGACCTGCATCTAATTCCTCCAGCAGTTTGTTTCTTGTTTCTTTGGGCTGAGATGTTTAGGTGTGTGGATACTTCAGTTACTGCTATTTGAGCCAAACTGTTAGCTGGTATTTTTCTCTGATCTGGGGAACACCACCCCCCCACCCCACAACTGCCAGAGATTGATGCCTTTTTAAAATTTGGATTGTAAGGGGTGTCTTTCTGTCTATGAGTTTTTGAGTACCCCTTCAGTTTGTATTTTAAAACTTCAGAGTTGTCCAACTTTCCACAAGAGGCTCTCTTCTCAACATTCACTTGATGATCTCTGTAGCTGCCTAAAGTAAATTAATAATGTTAGTCCTGTGTCATATCCCCTAAAGCAGTTTGGCTTTAGTATATACTGAAAGGCTTATATGAATAAACTCTCCACTGCTGTGAATGTTGTGTAATAAATTTTGATAGGCACCAGCTACAGCTACTGATAATCTATTGGGCATATTTGAATAAGGGCAACCATTGTCCTTAATGTAATAATGCAATACTCTTCATTGGTTTATCAAGGGCATTTTTGAAAGTGTCATTAAACCCATACCTGTATCTATTTCAGTGTGACCAGATGTAGATAAATATTAAACCCATGTCTGACAGAGATTCATAAACTCATAGAGTCATACATATTAGAAAAAGGCCCATTGGCCTAACTCATCTATACTGATCAAGGTGCCTTACTGAGCTGGTCCCACTTGTCTGTGTTTAGCCCATGTTTTATAAACCTTTCCAATCTATGTATAGTACTTGCCCAAATGTCCTTGAAATGCTTAAGTTTACTTCTCTCCACCTCCTTCCATATAGCCACCATCCTTTGAGTGAAAAATGTTCAAGGTAAGTTCATTATCAAAACACATAGACGTCACTGTATACAACCCTGAGAATAATTTTCTTGGGGGCATACTCCATAAATCGAATAACCATAATAGAATCAACGACAGACTATAGCAAAACACGGCAGACAACCAGTGTTCAAAAGACAATAAATTGTGCAAATCCAAAAGGAAAAAATAGAAATAACAACAATAATAACAATAATTAAACAATAAATACTGAAAACATGAGATGAAGAGTCCTTGAAAGTGAGTCTATAGGTTGTGGGAACAGGTTAGTGATGGGGCAAGTGAAGTTATCCCTACTGGTTCAAGACCCTGATGGTTGAGGGGTAGTAACTATTCCGGAACCTGGTGGTGTGAGTCCTGAGGCTCCTGTACCATCTTCTTGATGGTGGCCATGAGAAAAGAGCATGGCTTGGTTGATGGGTGTCCCAGATGATGGATGCTGCTTTCCTGTGATAAAGCTCTGTGTAAATCTATGATCTAGGAATAATGGTGCATAGTTCCCTGAAGGTGGAATCTCATGTGGATAGGGTGGTGAAGAAAGCTTTTGGTATGCTGGCCTTTATAAATCAGAGCATTGAGTATAGGAGTTGGGATATAATGTTAAAATTGTACAAGGCATTGGTAAGGCCGAATTTGGAATATTGTGTACAGTTCTGGTCACTGAATTATAGGAAAGATGTCAACAAAATAGAGAGAGTACAGAGGAGATTTACTAAAATGTTACCTGGGTTTCAGCACCTAAGTACAGGGAAAGGTTGAACAAGTTAGGTCTTTATTCTTTGGAGCGTAGAAGGTTGAGGGGGGACTTGATAGAGGTGTTTAAAGTTATGAGGGGGATAGATAGAGTTGACGTGGATAGGCTTTTTCCATTGAGAGTAGGGAAGATTCAAACAAGAGGACATGAGTTGAGAGTTAGGAGGCGAAAGTTTAGGGGTAACACGAGGGGGGAATTTCTTTACTCAGAGAGTGGTAGCTGTGTGGAATGAGCTTCCAGCAGAAGTGGTAGAGGCATGTTCAGTATTGTCATTTAAAGTAAAATTGGATAGGTATATGGACAGGAAAGGAATGGAGGGTTATGGGCTGAATGCGGGCCAGTGGGACTAGGTGAGAGTAAGCGTTCGGCATGGACTAGAAGAGCCAAGATGGCCTGTTTCCGTACTGTAATTGTTATATGGTTATAAATGTGTTCAATGTTTGGGAGGGCTTTACCTGTGATGGATTGGGCCACGTGCACCTCATTTTTGTAGGATTTTCCATTCAATGGCATTGGTTTTTCCATACCAGGCTGTGATGCAGCCTGTCAATATATGCTCCACCACACAGCAATAGAAGTTTGTCAAAGTTTTAGATGTAATGCCGAAACTTTGCAAAGTCCTAAGGAAGTAAAGACACTGCTGTGCTTTCTTGATAACTGTGCTTAACGTGCTGGGCTCAGGACAGGTTCTCTGAAATGATAATACTGAGGAATTTAAAGTTGCTGACCTCTCCACCTCTCATCCCCTGACGAGGACTGGCTTATGGAGCTTTGGTTTCCTCCTCCTGAAGTCACTTCCTCAGGAAGTCCCATCAGGGTTTTTTTTTTCACTCTTGCTGTTTCTTAACTCTACTCACAAAGATTCTACATCTTCTAATTGTCAGGCCTGCACAGACAGGCTCCTCCCAGCTAACAGGAATCACATGCTATTCATTGCCCACTCATCACCTGCAGCCTATTTAAACCCAGCTTTCACTCACAGCCCTTCTTCACTCATCAAAACAGCCAGCCTCAACCAGTTGCTCCTAGCCTTCAGTTACCTAGTTGTCAGTTGTGTTTAGTATCTGTTCTCTCTTGTTTTGTGGCCCCCCTCATGGCTTGTTATTCTGCAGTTTATTTGTAAACGATTATTTACTGCTGAATTGTTTCTGAACCTAACACCCTCTGCTTTAAGTATACCCAGTGACTTGGCCTTCAAAGATATCTGTGGCAATGAATTCTATAGATTCACTGCCATCTGGTTAAAGGAATTCTTCAATGAGTATGGCCAAATGAAACTGCATTACTCCAGGGCTAAGATGTAAAAAAAACAGTACCAACAGTCATACACAGCACAAAGCACATTCATGAACTCAGGGTCTTGAACGATATGGATGTTAAGCTCCAGTTTTGATCTTCTGAAGTCTGTTTGACGCCTCTGGGCCTGTATTCACTGGGCCCTATTACGATGGTTCCCATACTTCTGTCAAATTAGTTATGCTCTCCCCAACAGCGCTAGCCAACCTGCCAAGGATACAGGTCCTGCTTGGGTTCCGGTGTAACCTGTCCTTTTTTGTACAGGTCTTACCATAAGACCATAAGACATAGGAGCAGAATTAGGCCATCTTGCCAATCGAGTCTGCTCCACCATTCAATCACGGCTGATCTTTTATCTCTCCTCCTCAACCCCAATTCCCGGCCTTTTCTCTGTAATCTTTTATGCCGTGTCCAATCAAGAATCTATAAATCACTGCCTTAAATACACCCAACAACCTGAGCTCCATAGCTGCATGTGGCACCAAATTCCACAAATTTGGCTGCGCTCTCTTGTCCTAGACTCTCCCACCATGGGAAACGTTCTTTCCACACCTACTCTGTCTAGGCCTTTCAACATTCGAAAGGTTTCAATGAGATCTCCTCATCCAGTGAATACAGACCCAGAGCCATCAAACGTTCCTCGTATGATAACCCTTTCATTCCTGGAATCATCATTGCGACCCCCTCCAATGCCAGCACATCTTTTCTAAGATGAGGGGCCCAAAACTGTCCACAAGACTCAAGGTGAGGCCTCACCAGTGCCTTATAAAGCCTCAGCATCACATCCTTTTCCAGAGGAGATCCCAATGATCCAGAAATCTGAAATCCTGTCACCTGTGTCAATTTCTCAGCCATGCATTCATCCCATTATTGCCCTCAGTGGCACATGGCACAGGTAGAAATCCAAAGATTACTAATCTGGAGGTCTTTCTTTTCAACTTTCTACCTAATTCCCTATATCCTGTCTTCAGGACCTTCTTCCATTTCCTGCCTATGTCATTGATACCAAAATGTGCTATGACTTCTGGCTGCTCACTCTCCCCCTTTAGAATATTGTGGACCCAATCAGAGACACCCCTGACCCTGGCACCCAAGAGGCAGCATACCATCTGGGTGTCTCTTTCATGTCCATAGAATCTCCTGTCTGTTCCTCTAACTATGGAATCTCCCATTGCTACTGCACTCCTCTTCTTCCCCATTCCCTTCTGAGCTACAGAGACAGAGACCTGACCATTGTAACTTTCCTCTGCTATGTCATCTTCTCTAACAGTATCCTGTTGTTGAAGGGAACAGCCAAAGTGGTACTCTACATTATCTGCCTATCCCCCTTCTACCTCCTGATGGTCACCCAGTTACCTCTGCCCTGCAACTTGGTGGAACTACCCCCCATATGTCCTGTTGATCAACCCCTCAGCCTCCCAAATGCTCCAGATTTCATTCAGTTTCAGCTCCCATTCCTTAATATGGTCTAAAAGAAACTGTAGTTGGATCCACTTCTTGCAGGTGACACTGGAGGTCTCCCTGCCTTCCCACATCCCGCAGGAGGAGCATTCCACTATCTTGTTTGGCATCCCTGCTACTGTAACTGCAAAGAGTAAGAAAGAAAGAAAGAAACAAAGAAAAATTAAATGAAAATTCTACCTAATGCCTTTGCCTCTCTTTGCTAAAGCCTCTATGAGATAAAATCTGAGCTCCCTACTCTGACACTGGTCCACTCACTCAATGACCACTCCACAATGTCCATTCTGCTGAAACTTAACTTCTTTTTATTGGACCTTGCCAAGAGCCTAGCTATGCACAATCCAACATCTCCTCGGTGCATGGAGTGTCCTGACTACCCCTTTCGCTTCTTTTGATCTCTGTCTCCCACTACGCAATCTAACGTCTCCTCAGGAACTGTGACACACAGAATGTCCCGCCTTCCCCCACTTGCTTCTTTTGAAATCCCCCACTACGCAATCCAATGTCTCCTCAGGAACTGTGGTGTGCAGAATGCTCCGACTGCCACTGCTTGCTTCTTTTGTACTCTCTCTCTCTCTCTCTCTCTGCTCAGGAATGATGGTGCCCACTACTAAGGGGCTAAAAGAACACAACCCACCAGATACTGTCAGGACCAACATTTGTAGCACCAATAACACAATTTCTGCTGCAGTTCCTTCAAATGCTGAGGCATTCTAACAATGCAGCTTAGTTAACTCTCCATAGATGCTGCCTGACCTGCTGACTTCCTTCAGCACCGTGTGCGTGTGTAACTCTGTAATGGATTTGGTTTTGTGAACTGGTCCTCAGGAAATCTGTATTGACCTTAGAATGAGCACATAGTAGATTTGCCAGAATGATAGCTGGATTTAAAGAATCTTATCAAGGTTTTCAAATCCTATACTGTAGATACATACAAAATATTTCCCCTGTGACTATCCTTGGAGACAGGACATAACCTCAAAATTGGAGTTAAGCTTATTGGATTGAAATCCAAAACACTTTTGTACACAAATGGAAATGGAAGCTGAGAATTCTCTTTGCCAAAGATTTATAGATACTAGGAAAATGAAATTACCGACACTGGTGTTAGCAGATTTGTGTTGAACAGATGTTCCAAGGGAATTGAGCTAATGCAGGCATAAGGTTGCATTTGTGGGTATTTCCCATGGGAGAAGGCTTGTATGGATTAAACAGGAGTAATGTCGTGAACAGCAAGCTGCTAAAAGAGGGAGAAAGAGTGGGAAGCAGAGGACTCTCAGAATTTGGCCAATCATGGCATAGTTCTCTTGCCTAATAAATGAGAGCAGGAGTAGGCCACTCAGGCTCTCAAGCCCACCCATCATTGAATCATATTTCAGCAGATCATCTCCTCTCTTCTGTTCCAGTTTCAAATAGCTCAAATTTCCCTTATCTTTCAAAATTTTATTTACTTCCCTTTTAACTTTTTCAAATAATTTAGCCTCCAAAAGTCACTGGGGTAGAGATAGTTACCATCCTTTGCAAGAAGAGGTTTCAGTGCACCTCATTTTAAATGACCACTCCCTAATCTTGTTCAGGAGGGCAAGGCACAAAACGTGATTCTGCATACCCACGACTTCCTTGTTGAAACCCGTTACTTGCTGCTACAGTAGGAACAATTAACAATGCATAATAAATACTGGCCTTAACAACAATGAACAAATTGCCAAAAAACAGTTATTAAAACTGTTCTCATGGCGATTAATGTCTTTGGGAAAATCTCACTGGTCATTTCCAGCTCTGTGCTGATGTTTTCCTGGATTATCATCGAACTTAGGTCAATAAAGAAAACTTCTCAAGATACCAGAATACTCACTGTACCACACTTCAAAAATTGCCTTTTTAGTACACTTGATACAGTCTTGTTGCATTGACAACTTCTTTGTTATGGTGCAGTTTTACATCTTATCTGGAAATATGATATGGTTATCCCATTCAAAATGCTTCAATATGCTTCTTTTATAATGATATCTTCTAGATTATTGTAAATTGTAAAGGGTCATATGTTAATTTTAATACGTAGACATACTTTCAGTTCTTATATCTGAATTGTCATTTGGTCATCTCAAAAATACACCAATATTGAATTTTGTTCTGAAATGTTATATTTAATCCTGCATTCATTATCAAGAAAGGAGAAAAGCCTATTTTGTATTCGTATGGCATTTATTGCTAGTATCACTAATATACAACCACAAATCAATCATAAAATTTGAGATCTGTGACCTTAGTGAAATGTTTACCCTATTGGAGTCAATAAACTTTTTCACTCCAAAAAAGAATCTCTAATAACTCTTTCTCAGTTTAGAATACCGTGTCGTTCACAAGCACAAAAAGCTGGCTGACGAGTCCAACAAGTAGCAAAGAAGATAAACAACATTTTGAACTTCATTTCAAACAGATTGAAATTTAAAAATAGGAAAGTTTTGTTGCAACTGTGCAGGGTTTTGGTGAAGCTGCACCTAGAATACTGGATACAGTTTTGATCTCCTTACCTAAAACAGGATATAGCAGCATTCAAAGCAGTCTAAGAAAAAACACTAAATAATTTGGCCTTCTAATCCTTGGAGTTAGAAGAACGTAGGGTAAATATATTCAAACATAAGATTTTCAAGGGGTCTTGACGGTGTATTATTTTGGGATGATTTCCATTGTCAGAGAGTCTCAAATAAGGGATAGAACTTCAAGATAGGGATGGTAATTTAAACCTAAGATACATCGAAATTTCTCTCGCAGAAGGTGGTGAATTCTAGAATTCTTTGTTCAGGCAGGAGGCAGAGCTTGATCATTAGAAGTATTTAAAGCGGAATGGATTAACATATAATAGATTGAGGCATAGAGAGGCATGGAAAGATGAAACAGAAGAGAAGCTGAGGCCAATGTAGATTGGTCATGGTCATATTAAATGGGTGGGGTGTGGAGTGGCAGGCTTGAAAGGCCTGATTCTTAACTCTTGTGTTTTAGTTCACCACTATGCTCAACATCACTGATCACAGTTCCTTTTCCAAAATACAAAGCATCAGACATGAGCATAAATACATAAATGTACATGTTGCATTATAGCCAATGATCAACGATTAAATTCTCAGACTTACTGTAAGCAAGACTTGCAACACTTTCTGCTCTTGCTTCCATCCCTGTTTTTTGTTTCTTCAGTAAGTATAGCTGTGGTAAACTATGTATACCTGTCTGGACACCCCCCCCCCCCACTGACTGCTCCTGTGGCTCCTCCCACAGACCCCTGTATAAAGGCAATTGGGGGCACTGCTCCTCCCTCAGTCTCGACATGGTCGTGGTCCCTTTTTCGCTGTTAATAAAAGCCTATCATTCACTTCCAGTCTCCTAGAGTTATTGATGGTGCATCAATTTTATTAACAGTGAATTTAAAACATGGAACTAATTTTACAACCCGACAGATTGGATATTGACCCTCAATCTCTCATTGCTTTTGAACTCTGGCTTGCATGCTTCGAATCGTACTTGGAGAAGATTCAAGTGACCGCGGCTGCCACGATGCACAGAATTCTCCTCTCCAGGGTCAGTCCGCGGGTCTACTCCCTGATCAGGGACCTGCCGACCTACCATGGGGCACTGGATGCCATCAAAAGACAGTACCTGCGGCCGGTGAACACCGTCTATGCAAGACATCGCTTAGCGACACGGCGGCAGCGGGCCGGAGAGTCGAGCGCTGAGTTTGTCCGGGCCCTACAGACACTTGTGCGGGCCTGCGACTGCAGGGGGCTGATGGCCGAACAGCATGCGGAGCTGCTAGTAAGAGACGCCTTCATTATGGGGATCAGGTCAGTGTAAGTGTGTCAGCGGCTGCTGGAACACGCCCATCTTACCTTACATTCAGTGATCGAGCTGGCCTACACGCTGGAAGCTGCTCTGCACAACGCTGACGCTGTCCAGGCGCGTGATCTCCCACCGGCCCCGTGGACTCCGCATACCCCGCAACCTGCCGTCGAATCGACCTCGGCTGTTGCCAGTCGCAAGTCCGCACAGTGTTACTTCTTCAGACTCGAAAAGCAGCCCTGAAAACGCTGCCCAGCCCGAGAAGCTACCTGCTCCAGCTGCGGAAAGAAGGGCCACTTCGTCAAGGCCTGTAAGTCCAAACCGCAAGTGGGATCGAGCAGCACCGCGTGCGAGACATGGGGGTCGCCATCTTGGTCGCTGCCATCTTGCCTGCCCGCCGCATGCGAGGCATGGGGGCAGTCATCTTGGCCGGCGTCACCTCACCCTGCCTCCGACCCACGGGTGCTTACCGGGCACCAAGACGGCGATGCAACTCTGGCCTCCGTGACTCTCGACCAAAGCGCTCCACACCAGCTTGCAAGGTCAATGATGGACATTCTGGTGGAGGGGTGCAGGACTAGCTGCCTGTTTGACACGGGCAGCACTGAGAGTTTTATTCACCCGGACACGGTGCAATGCTGCGGACTTGTGACACGGCCGGTAAGCCAGATGGTCACCATGGCTTCTGGGTTGCATTCCACAGACATCCGGGGGGGGTTTGTGTAGTAACACTGGTGGTGCAGGGCACAGAATATCGGGACTTTGCGTTACTGGTCATGCCTCAACTGTGTGCCCCTGTGCTATTGGGGCTGGACTTCCAGAGCCACCTGAAAAGTGTGACAATGGAGTATGATGGGCCCCTCCCACCACTCACTGTCAGGAATCCTCAGTTCTGTGGGAATTCGTCACTTACCTCACTACCGACCACACACACACACTGACCCACACATCCCACCCAGCAACATGCCAACAGCCATGCTGCTGACACCACTTGCAGCCTCTCCACCCTCAAGATCCGTCCCCCACCGCTGTTCGTCAACCTGACCCCCGAATGTAAACCTGTGGCAACTAAAAACAGGAGGTACAGCGCGGGGGACAGGGCCTTCATTCAGTCAGAGGTGCAGTGGCTGCTCTGGGAGGGGATCATTGAGCCAAGCACTAGCCCTTGGTGGTTGTTGTTCAGAACGGACAGAAAAATAGGATGGTCGTGGACTATAGCCAGACCATCAATCGGTTCACGCAGCTTGACGCGTACCCCCTAACCCGCATCGCGGATATAGTCAATCAGATAGCTCAGTACAAGGTGTACTCGACCATAGACTTAAAATCCGCTTACCATCAGCTCCCCATCTGCCCGGTGGACTGCCCCTACACCGCCTTCGAGGCAGGCAGGCAGGCTTCCTGCGCGTCCCCTTCGGTGTCACGAATGGTGTCTCTGTCTTCCAGAGGGAAATGGACCGGATGGTGGACCAGTGCCAACTGAAGACCACGTTCCCGTATCTGGATAACATCACCATCTGCGGTCATGACCGGCAGGAACACGACACCAACCTCCAACAATTTTTCAAAGCGGCCAAAGCTCTTAACCTCACCTATAACAGGGACAAGTGTGTGTTCGGAACTACCCGACTTGCTATCATTGGGTATGTTGTGGAGAACGGAGTCATTGGCCCTGACCCCGACCGTATGCGCCCCCTGTTGGAACTCCCTCTTCCCACCACCCTCAGAGCCCTCAAAAGGTGCCTGGGCATCTTTTCCTATTACGCCCAGTGGGTCCCTCACTACGCAGACAAGGCCCGCCCCCTGGTCAAGTCCACCACATTTCCCCTCTCAGCCGAGGCCCGCACAGCCTTCAGCCGCATTAAAGGGGACATTGCCAAAGCAACGATGCATGCGGTGGACGAGACCTTTCCCTTCCAAGTAGAGAGTGACGCCTCTGATTTCGCTCTGGCTGCTACCCTCAATCAGGCAGGCAGGCCTGTAGCATTCTTCTCTCGTACCCTTCAAGGCCCTGAAATTCGGCACTCCGCGGTGGAGAAAGAAGCCCAGGCCATAGCGGAAGCTATTAGGCACTGGAGGTACTATCTCGCCGGCAAAAGGTTCACCTTGCTGACCGACCAGCGCTCAGTTGCGTTCATGTTCAGCAACCAACAGCGGGACAAAATCAAAAATGATAAAATTTTGAGGTGGAGAATTGAACTCTCCACCTACAACTATGATATCCTGTACCGGCCTGGAAGGCTCAATGAGCCCCCTGATGCCCTATCCCGGGGAACGTGTGCCAGCGCACAGCTCGACCAGCTATACGCCCTCCATGCACATCTTTGCCACCCGGGGGTCACCCGATTTTACCATTTCGTGAAAGCCCGGAACCTGCCTTACTCCCTTGAGAAGATCAGGACGATGACCAGGGGCTGCCAAGTCTGCGCTGAGTGCAAACCGCACTTCTACCATCCTGAAAAGGCGCAACTTATCAAGGCCACCCGCCCCTTTGAGCGACTGAGTGTCGACTTTAAGGGCCCCCTTCCCTCCACCGACCGCAATGTCTACTTTTTCAACATTATTGACGAGTACTCGCGGTTCCCCTTTGCCATCCCCTGCCCTGACACCACTACCACGCCCGTCATAAAAGCCCTGTGCCAGCTCTTCACTCTGTTTGGGTATCCCTGCTATATCCACAGTGATAGAGGGTCCTCGTTTATGAGTGACGAGCTATGCCAATACCTGCTGGCTAGGGGTATTGCTACTAGTCGGACCACGAGTTACAATCCCCGGGGAAATGGACAGGTGGAGAGGGAGAATGCCATGGTGTGGAAGGCCACACTTTTAGCCCTTAGGTCAAAGGGACTGCCGGTCTCTCGCTGGCAGGAGGTTCTCCCTGAGGCACTCCACTCCATCCACTCCCTGTTACGCACGTCCACCAATGTCACCCCTCATGAGCGACTCTTTTCTTTTCCCAGGAAGTCGACCACCGGGACCACCCTACCGGCTTGGCTGACATCCCCAGGGCCAGTGCTGCTCCGGAAACATGCGAGGAGCAATAAATACTCCCCGCTGGTCGAGAGGGTTCACCTACTTCATGCGAACCCCCAGTATGCCTACGTGGTCTTACCTGATGGGCGGGAGGACACGGTCTCCGTCCGCAACCTGGCGCCCGTAGGAGCACCAGACCCCTACCCTGAACACTCCATAGTGACTATGAACCCTGTACCCACCGATGTATATGCCCACGAGACACCTACCCATGAGACACTGTGCACGTCCAGCCCTACACCGACTCCTCCCATACCAGGCGCCACGCACACACATGAGGGGTTACTGATGCCTAACGGGCTGGCACCTCCAGTCAGGCCGGAGCCAGCACAACCACCGTCACCGGTGCAATCACCACCGGTGCTACGTAGATCGCAGTGACAGACTCGGCCACCTGATAGACTCGACCTGTGAAAATACTTGTCAGAAACTTCGCCCCGTGGGGACTCTTTTTTAAAACAAAGGAGGGGTGAATGTGGTTGATGCACCATCAATAACTCTCTCTGAGACGTGAAGACGAGATATCGGCTTTTATTGACTGGAAGAAGGAACAAGCAGTAGTTGACCACTATACTACATCCTGGAGACAGAGAGGCCGGGCTCAGACCTCAATCGCCTTTATACCGGGGTCAGTGGGAGGGGCCACAGGAGCAGTCAGCAGGGGGGGCGTGTCCAGACGGGTATATGTAGTTCACCACAGTGGTAAACTATGTATACCTGTCTGGACATGCCCCCCCCCCCCCCCCCCGCTGACTGCTCCTGCGGCTCCTCCCACAGACCCCTGTATAAAGGCGATTGGGGGCACTGCTCCCCCCTCAGTCTTGACATGGTCGTGGTCCCTTTTTCGCTGTTAATAAAAGCCTATCGTTCACTTCCAGTCTCCTAGTTATTGATGGTGCATCAATAGCAATGAGATATACTGTATGTGTATCGATGGCATCTGTTAGTCTCGCGATACCATGGAACTGTGCCTGGAAAGTCTTGCTTCAACTCCAGGGTGCGGGCCCGGGCAAGGTTGTATGGAAGACTGGCAGTTGCCCAAGCAGCAAGTCTCCCCTCTCCACGACATCGATGTTGTCCAAGGGAAGGGCGAAGGCCGATACAGCTTGGCACCGGTGTTGTCGCAGGAGTTTCCAGAACGAGGCTGAAGACAACGTCAGACTGCCTTAGGGACTCAGCTCCAGATTTGCCCTCAGGGTTTACTCCCGAAGCCTTTCCCATGAGTGGGTATGGCCGCAAGGCAGCGGAGGTTTGAGATCAGAGTTTTCCTTCTCTTAGCTGGACTGCCTTCCCAGGCTGACAAGCTCCATCTACCCGAAGTGTGTGTGTGTGTGTGTGTGTGTGTGTGTGTGTGTGTGTGTGTGTGTGTGTGTGTGTGTGTGTGTGTGTGTGTGTGTGTGTGTGTGTGTGTGTGTGTGTGTGTGTGTGTGTGTGTGTGTGTGTGTGTGTGTGTGTGTGTGTGTGTGGTGTGTGTGTGTGTGTGTATTATATATATAAAATATATTCCTGCAAGATCTGACAAAAATGCATTTCATAATCATCTACATGAGAGGAGCAATTGCAATGATTATAATAGGCAATGTTTCTACCACTGTATACCCTTGGAGTGTGGAGGAAACACGGTACATAGCGATTGTCCATGGAAAATGTGAGCATTCTGTACAGACAACACTTGAGGTCAGGATTGAATTCAGTTATGTGCTGCTGTGAGCTAGTGCCACTGTGCTGCTTAAGTGTATAACATGCAAATAATGTAAATTCCTTTGAGACGATCAAAACAACAAACTGTGAATAAATTAAATCTTAAATAGTGAATACGTATCTCTTTCCAAGAATACTGATTATGTAAAGGTATGATGTAGAGCATAGAACCTAGAACATAGAATAGTACAGAACAGGAACAGGTTCTTTGGCCTAGAATGTTGTAGCAAACCAATTAAATTAGTAATTAAATAGCCAACGAAACTACACACAGAAAATGCTGGAGGAACTCAGCAGGCCAGGCAGCATCTATGGGAAAGAAGTACAGTTATTGCTTTGGCTGAAACCCTTCAGCAGGACTGATTAGTTGTGATTTGAGCGAACACAATTTTGACTACACAATGTCCATATCATTTAATTTTCCTCACGTTCATGTGCCTATCTAATGAATTTTAAAAATCCATAATATTTCTGCCTCTACCACTACCACAGGCAGCACATTCCAGGCACCCGGCTCAATCTGTGTAAAAAAACTTGCCTCTTACATCTCCTTTGAACTTATCCCCTCTTGCCTTAAATGCACACCCTCTGGTATTAGGCATTTCAACCCTGGGAAAAAGATACTGCCTGTCCACTCTCTCTCTCGGCCTCTCATAATCTTACACATCTCTATCAGATCTCCCCTCAGCCTCTGCTGCTCCAGAGAAAAATCTCAAGTTGTTCAGCCTCTTGTTATAGCACATGCCCTCTAATCCAGGCAACATCCTGATAAATCTCTTCTGCACCTTCTCCAAAGCCCTGACTTTCTGACTTTTGGTCACAGTGCTTCAACTAAATAAAGGCAAGCATGCACGTTGCTTTCTTAACCACCCTATCAACCTGTGTAGCCACTTCCACTGAGCTATGAATTGGACCCCGACACCCCTCTGCTCATCAACACAGTTAAGAGCCTTGTTCTTAACAGTGCACTTTCTCTTTACACTTGACCAATCAAGGTGCAACACCTCACATAAATTTAAATAATGCATGAGTACGCACACACAGAGTAGATAGTGAACAAAAAGTAGTCTTAACAGTTGTCCATACCTCTTGAAGTTTCTTCAGATTCCATGCATATGAGATTCCATGCAATGTAACTGTGAAGTGATGTTTGTGAAGTCAATGGTAACCTCCAAGGTCTTTAGGTTGTTCTTACCATTTTCTCCTTCCACAAAGCAGGATGGGATATAACTAACAACACACACAAAATGCTGGTAGAACACAGCAGGCTAGGCAGCATCTATAGGGAGAAGCGCTGTTGACGTTTCGGGCCGAGACCCTTCGTCAGGACGACGTTAGTCCTGAAGAAGGGTCTCGGCCCGAAACGTCGACAGCGCTTCTCCCTATAGATGCTGCCTAGCCTGCTGTGTTCTACCAGCATTTTGTGTGTATTGTTGTTTGAATTTCCAGCATCTGCAGATTTTCTCGTGTTTGCTCATGGGATATAACTATTAGTTCTGAATGTGGAAAACTGTGACCTGGTTAATATGGTGGATGGAAAACTGAAACTTGTAAACATTGTGTCTAACATGCAACTTAAGAGGAGAACAGTACCCTGGGTACACTGGGCAGATAAGGCCCACTGTCAGGAATCCTTCTCCTCGCCTTTACACTTCTCTTGAACTATTTTCTAGTTCTATTTTCTCCTGCTTATTCTATTCAAGCCTTCTCCCTCGGGAAATTCTCAGTAATGCACCTTTATGCCTGACTTAGCTCATTTCCTCTAATACTTTGTCCAACACAAACCTATTAATATCAGGGTTCAGAATTTCAATTTCTAGATATCCATAAATCTTTGGGAAAAAAGAATTTCCACCTCTATTTGTGTGCAGGAATGTTTTATGGTTTCATTCCAATAAATGTAACTCTAATTTTGAGATTACATCTTGTTGTTACTGATGGCCACAGAGGAAATGTATTGTTTATATTTACAGCATAATATTTGAAAACCTTGATTAAATTCCGTAATAGTTTTCTAAACACAGGGGACACAAACATGTTTTCACAATTTATCCACATTGTACCCACTTTAAGGTTAAAATAGCCTTCCTCAGCTCTGTTTCTCACAACCGAATAAATTATAAAGTTAAACTTTAGCATTTGGAAGGACAACTTCTCATAAGTCTGGAGTGGTCCATAAACATATTAGATGTGATAGTATCTAATTGACCTCATGATTTCCCTGGAATGGACAAACTCAATTGTTTGCTGCATTTCCTACATTATAACAGTAACTCCACTTCAGCATTTCTTCTTATTAGTATTTCAAGATTAAAGGCATGGAAGTATTGAGACTGGGGCCACAGGGATAAAACATTCGCTAAGTAACATGAGTAATGGTGAGATTATTTATCGGACTGAAGGGAAATACTGCGGAGACACAGGAGATTCTGCAGATGCTGGAATCTTGAACAATTCACATAAATTGCAGGGGGAGGCTCAACAGGTCAGGCAACATTTGTGGAAGGAGATGATATTTCAGGCCAAGACCCTTCATCAGGACTGGAAAGGAAGAGGGTAGAGTCAGAACAAAAAGATAAGGTGAGGGGGGAATAGCACATACCAACAAGTAATAGGTGAGTCCATGTCGGAGGGGGAAGGTAGATGACTGGGGGAGGGAGGTGAAAGGGATAGTTGTTTTCCCTCATTCTCATAATCCCCTCATCACTTCTCTTCCCCTCCCCACCCTCACACCCTGCCCATCTCCTCCCTTTGGTCATCCAGCTCCTTCCCTTTATTGCATGGTCTACTGACTTCTACTATCAGATTCCATCTTCTTTAGTCCTTTACCCCTTCTACCTGTCACCTCCTAGCTTTGCACATTATTTCCTTTCAAACACTTACCTCCCTCTCTCACCTATCACTTCCTAGCTTGTGCTCCTTCCCCTCCCCTAGCTTTTTATTCTGGCTTCTTCCTTTCCAGTCCTGATCAGAACCAGAATCAGAATCATGTTTAATATCACTGGCATGTGTCATGAAATTTATTGTGAAACCTGATGAAGGGTCTCAGCCCCAAACCTTGACAGCTTATTTTCCTCCATGGATGTTGCCTGATCTGCTGAGTTACCCCAGCATTTAGTGTGTGTTGAAAGTACTGTGAAGTTCCCAGGGTCACAGCTTTTAATAATATACGTTAATCATACCCTGTGCATCCAACCACATCATACAAAACCCAGAGATCTAGTGAAATGAGAAAGATGGTGATAGGCTTGATGGAGACATAGACTGGCAGATGGGATAGGCAGGTGAACTTTATTGCTGAGAAATGCGAAGTGTTACATTTTGGTAGGTAGAATGAAGGTAGCTAATGTAATTAGAAGGTATATTTCTAAAAGGTAAAGCAGAACAGGAGGATCTGGCGGAATATATTTTGTTGAATTGTCCTGCAGCCATTTATGTGATTTTAAGTGTAAGTTAAGGGAGGACATTAAATGCACTACATAAATGCAAATCATTCTGCTATTTTGTTTTTCTAGTAATCAACATGCAGCAAAAAGTTCCCACAATATTTTTATACTTTATTGGAGCATAAAGTCAGACATCTGGAGGGTCTATTTTTCTTCCTTATCTTGTTTTAGCCTTGTTAAAAGGCATTACCGTTAGCAATGTTACAGTGGCACAGCCTTTGTTTGTAGTCCTCATTCTTAAGTCTGCTATTTAAGCATCAGAACTTCTTTTCCATCAGAAATACCCTTAGCACAGATTAATTGGAATGGCAGGGGTGTCTTTATTCTACAGGAATTTAATCCCACCTGACTTATTTTCCATATAGCTTATCATTTGATTGAATTTATTAATTTTAATTACTACAGAACTATCATTCAGTATAAACATGCAACGTACATTGACAATCCATAGCACTGACTTCACTTTTACTTCCACCGATTCTGCTGGATTTACTGAGTGTTCTGTTCTCTTTTGATTCAGATTCCAGTATCTGTTGCCTCTTGTGACTTCATGCTACAGACTTTTCTAATGCTTTTTGTCTTGTAGTCAAGGTCTGATTACCGAAAATATGTGCTGGTGATTGATATCTGTACAGCTATTGTTAGGAGATATATTTCCAAGGGCTGTCACTCTGTTGCCTGAGCCTTGCATGCAGCCAGCAGAGCAAGGGGAAGTCAGAGTGGCTGTACATTTTTATTTATGGGCAATGTGTCAGCCATTTTTCTAATATACAATAGGATGGATGCAAGGTCGTGTCATCAGCATGATATCTATTTCCCTGATGATTCAATGACAAACGTCTTTGGGTGTATTGAGGACCTGATTGATTTGAATTTTGTTTTTTTTTAGCGTGTCGCATCAGACAGTCAGCCATTCTTGTCTGGTGCGTGGTGTCAGGATTGGTCTCCTTTCGGATAAACCAGGTCACGATATGAACGTTCCTGACTCGACCCTTGTTTTTTACGAGGCCGAGTGGCTAGCTCAACGCTCGACCCGGTACAGATGGAGAGCGTGCTCGGGGGTGGCCCGACTTGGATTCGAACTCGTGAGCCTTCGCTCCGGAGTCCGGCGCTGATGCCATTTTGCCACCAGCCGGCCAATTTTGGTGATGACAAAGGACAGGAGAGGGGCTAATGTTGTGGAGAGGGGCTAATGTTGTAGGGAGGGGTAATTATGGGGTATGAGTAGATGTGAGGAATTGATGTATGTTCACTTGATTAAGAAGGGTTCCAAGCTGTTGTGTGCTACTAGAAATGCTTTGGATGTAACACATCTATGAGATAAGACCATAATATCACAAGGCAGAGGAGCCGAATTAAGCCATGTGGCCCACTGAGGCTGCACCATCATTCCATCATGGTTGATTTATTATCCCTCTCAAACCCATTCTCCTGCCTTCACTCCATCATCTTTGACACCCTTACTAATCAAAAACCAATCAACCTCTGCTTTAAATAAATCCAGTAACTTTGCCTCCACAGCTGTCTGTGTCAATGAATTCCACAGATTCATCATTGTCTGGCTAAGGAAATTTCTCCTCATTTCTGTTCTAAAGGGATGACTGCCCTCTAGTTCTAGACTCCCCCACTATAAGAAACATCTTCTCCATGTCCACTCTGTCTAGGCCTTGCAATATTTGATAGTCGTCAATGAAATCTTCCCTCGTTCTTCTAAGACAATTCAATGGAAGTAATAAATGCAAAGTTATCCTGTATTGCAAAATATTGTTCAGGGTTTATCACAATCCACTCAGAAGACAGCGCAAATGACAAATGTGAAAAAATTGATTAGTTAACCAGCTGAATGAGATTAATGTAAAACATGAACAAAACAAAATATGCTACTGATAAATGTTAACAAAGTATAATACCTCTATTGTACACAACCAGTGCATGTCTTCTTCTGCAGTTCATCTATATTAAATAATCAGTCCTAGCTCTCCAGAAGTCAATGCATCAAATGATAGATGCTGCCTTTCTTTTGTGTAGCTAATTTTGTGGCATGTAAGTAATGTCCCACTATCACACAATCAGAGGTAGCACTTTGCCACACATTCAAGTACAGTCCAATATTACAAATTCAAAGTCATTTCTCCAACACAGCCAATGTCACAACACTATCACGCTAAATACAGCCACCCCTTCATAACATACAGTAGGTTCACAGTTTCACAGCCTTTTCTCCACTGCACTCATTGGCATCTTGTAAGTGATATCGTATCATAGTGTGGACAGCACCTCTGCCTGCTAAATTACTAGAGTTGTCAGTTCATGACACAAGCAACAATTCCTTTCACACACTGTAAATATTGTTGTCCTCTTATGGCAGTGTAAATGAAGTAATATTGGATCAACAGCCCATTCTAAATCTCTGCCCATTTTCAGTTCCTTTGTAATGGGTAGTATAGGCCAATACCATTCACTACCCCATAGCTTCCAAATTATCCTTAATAAATACTGCATCCCCAGCATCCGGTAGGATTAATTATTCCATTTAGGTTAGTGAATGAGGTAATATCATACGACTGCATCAGATATTTGTACAATAATACTATATATGTAATTTGTGACCCATTCTGAATATTGTGCATCCATGGAGTAGTTGTTTTGAACTTTGTGAATCTTCCACTGTGACAAGTAAAATTATAAAGGCTTGAAAGGGGAAATGGTCTGCTAATCATGTGCATCACATCTAAATATCAGAACTCAAACAAGTATTACTTTATCATTTGCATTATAAGATACAATTTTATTTTTATTTACTACCGTGTAGAACACACTAATTTAAGGAAGAAAAATATAATGTTTACACTCAGAAGTATAACAGACATTAAATAAGGCTGAATCTTCCTGTTGTAGATAGTCATTTCAAAGGGAAATGCCAGCACCCAGCCACCTGAATGAAACAAACCCTGGACTTGTGCAAGAGTTGTGAAGCCATGACTTGTAAATTTATGGGGCTGAGCCTATTACATCTATTACTAAGGTATGGACACAGAATTGCTGCATCAGGAAGAATTAAAAGAGCCAAAGAACTCCAGAGGTGAGATGAAAGTGACTTCCCTATTCATCATAGTAATATTTGACCCAGTATAGCATTAAGTAACTCTGATAAAACTGAAACAAAAGGATATCAAAGTCTAATGATTTTGGTCATACCTCACACAAAAAGGTTCTGATCGTTGGAAGTCAATAATCCCAGCTGGCAGGACATGGCTGCAGGGCATGTCCTAAACCCAGATATGTTAAGTTACTTTACCATGCAATCCCTCTGCAAATTTGCAGCATATACCTGCATGCAGCGCAACCAAGAGAGCTTTCAGGCATGGGCTAGTATGTGGCAAGCAACATTTGTGTCATGGAAATGAGAGACATTTATCATCTAAAATAAAGGAGAACAGGGTATCATGGTAGCATGTTGGTTAGCACAACACTTTACAGCCCCAGCAATCTGGGTTCAATACCCACCGCTACCTCTAATGGGATTGTATGTTCTCCCCATGACTGCATGGGTTTCTGTCAGGTGCTCCTGCTTCCTCCCACAGTCCAAAAACATACCAGTTGGTAGGTTAATTGGTCATTGTGAATTGTCCCGTGACTAGGCTACCATTAAATCAGGGGTTGCTGGGCGGTGTGGCTCGAAAGGTTGGAATGGCCTATTCTGCGCTGTATCTCAATAAATAAATAGACATAAGGTTAGTTAGTTTGGTGATGGGGGACACAGTCATGCAAAAACTCAGCTGGACCAAGCACATAGATACCTTGGGTGCATGAGTAAGTGATAAGCTGGATATCCTCCAAGATGTGGCTCACTCCTGGTACCCAAAGCTTTTCCTCCACCCACAGAGAATAACCAGAGGTGTGTTCGAATAGCTTCCATTTACCTGGATGAGTGCAGCTGTACTAACATTAACCAACAGTTAAATGCCATTCAGTATTTAAATAAAAACTATTTGGGAGGGATTCTAATCGCCATTTTACGTTCAGTCGGCCCTCCTTATTTGCGAGTTCTGCATGCGTGAATTCAACCGACCGCGAGTCGAGAAAACCCGGAAGTGCTCCTCCAGCCCACATTCTTTGAGCATGTACGGATTTTTTTCTTGTCATTATTGCCTAAACAATGCAGTATAACAACTATTTACATATCGTTTACATTGTATTAGGTATTATAGGTAACGTAGAGATGATTTAAAGTATACAGGAGGATATGCGTAGGTTATCGTGGATCGGGATTGAAAAAAATCAAAAGTTTTTTTACTAAGTAAGTCGGAATAGCTACATCCAGTATTATTTAGTGTCAGTTAGTCAAATGTTTGTCTTAGAAAATAGTATATATTTTACCTTTCTATGCATATAAAACACTTAAGAAACGTATGTATTTCAATAATTAAACCACTGTGTTGCTTAATAATAATTGTAGCTTTCATCAGGGCAGGGCCTTTCTCACTTTATCCTTTAAAATTATTCCGATCGTTGACTGACTGTAGCCTAACGCTTTTCCAATGACTGATGGCGTTTCACCTCTTTCCACTTTATTTTCAATCGTGATTATTTTCGTGAACAGAAACACTGCGGATTCAGACCTCCGCCAGGTCCTAAAGTCCACCACACTGAAACAGGTTAAATAAGGGACTTGAGCATCCGTGTTTTTTGGTATCCGCGAAGGGTTCCAGAACCAATCCCTCGCGGATAAGGAGGGCCGACTGTACTCATTTCTTCCCATCATTGGAGCATCGTGGCTTCAAATTGTATAGTAATTAACATCTTTGTAGTAGGTCCATGACTACTACAAACAAGAATGATAAGAGCCCTAGGTTGATGAAACATCTCGACTGATTCACATACAACTTGTTATTTCTTTTTTGCTGCTAAATCCAATCCTTGATCTTCCTACTCTGGAGCATGATGGAATACCTTGAAACAGGACAACAACCAACATTTCCTCTAATTTTATTTATAGCTGTGTGGACCCATATTGCTCTGAGCAGGAAATTTTTACACAGCCTGAAAAATGCGTGGCACTTTAAAGTTTTTTTTTGTAACATGAAGACTTAGAATAAAAATTGAAAAAAATCACATACTTTTGATTTTATTAATTGAAAAGTATAATGAAATACAATACAACAAAGAAAATCTTCCGCATTTCATAGCTTTTAAACTTAGATGGTGTCAGTGTTCAGCAGGCTGGCGGTTTATTAACAATGAGCTACTGACTTCCATTTCTGTGTTTATTGTTAAAATTTATAACTGTTGTAACTTGAAACACTGGAAATGTAAATAGGTTGAAGCTCTAAAATGTTTCAAGGAAAAGATTGTGGTATGTTTATCATTTAGAAAATTTATGGATTATATTCATAAACATATAATTACAGGGTAATTCACAATTATATTAACATAATTTAAAAATTACGTAAACATTTTATGAAAGAAAATTCTAGCTGCGTGGCAACACAGGCTATGTGTGTGGGAGCATTTGAGTTACTCTGTGGCTGTGCACCCCCGCAGCTTAGAGAGAACAGTGACAACACTTCAGGAAGACTTCTCTGCATTACCTCTGAAGGTCAGTCATGGAGGAGCAATAAATATTGAGAGGAATCAACAGTTGACATTTTGGGCTGAGACCCTTCATCAGATTTGGAAAGGAAGAGGATAGTGATCTCTAGATTATTTCCAGTGTCACATGAAAGTGATAGAAGGATAGGCCATATGAATTTGTGGCAGAGAAGCTGATGCAGCACATTGGGATTCGAGTTCTTGGTGTCTCTCTTAGCATAGAGGCGAGCTGCTCAAGAGGGACAAGTTGCACTTGAACTAGAGTGGGTCCAATATCATTGCAAGGAAATTTGATGGTTCTACACTGAATGGTTTAAACTAGGTAGGAGGGGGTGAAACTCTGAGCATGATCATGTGGTAAGCAGTAGACAGCAAGAGCAAATTTAGTAATAGCTCTTTAGGATAGCGGGGTACTATAAAGGCATGGAAAGGAATATACAGTCAAACTACATTTATTGCAATACACAAGGTGAAACAGATATGGTTGACGGATTCAGATCATGGATTGGTTCTGAGAAATGGGATGACATAGATAGATAGATAGATAGATAGATACTTTATTCATCCCCATGGGGAAATTCAACTTTTTTTTCCAATGTCCCATACACTTGTTGTAGCAAAACTAATTACATACAATACTTAACTCAGCAAAAAATATGATATGCATCTAAATCGCTATCTCAAAAAGCATTAATAATAGCTTTTAAAAAGTTCTTAAGTCCTGGTGGTTGAATTGTAAAGCCTAATGGCATTGGGGAGTATTGACCTCTTCATCCTGTCTGAGGAGCATTGCATCGATAGTAACCTGTCGCTGAAACTGCTTCTCTGTCTCTGGATGGTGCTATGTAGAGGATGTTCAGAGTTTTCCATAATTGATCGTAGCCTACTCAGCGCCCTTCGCTCAGCTACCGATGTTAAACTCTCCAGTACCTTGCCCACGACAGAGCCCGCCTTCCTTACCAGCTTATTAAGACGTGAGGCGTCCCTCTTCTTAATGCTTCCTCCCCAACACGCCACTACGAAGAAGAGGGCACTCTCCACAACTGACCTATAGAACATCTTCAGCATCTCACTACAGACATTGAATGACGCCAACCTTCTAAGGAAGTACAGTCGACTCTGTGCCTTCCTGCACAAGGCATCTGTGTTGGCAGTCCAGTCTAGCTTCTCGTCTAACTGTACTCCCAGATACTTGTAGGTCTTAACCTGCTCCACACATTCTCCATTAATGATCACTGGCTCCATATGAGGCCTAGATCTCCTAAAGTCCACCACCATCTCCTTGGTCTTGGTGATATTGAGACGCAGGTAGTTTGAGTTGCACCATATCACAAAGTCCTGTATCAGTTTCCTATACTCCTCCTCCTGTCCATTCCTGACACACCCCACTATGGCCGTGTCATCAGCAAACTTCTGCACATGGCAGGACTCCGAGTTATATTGGAAGTCTGATGTGTACAGGGTGAACAGGACCGGAGAGAGTACGGTTCCCTGCGGCGCCCCTGTACTGCTGACCACCGTGTCAGACCTACAGTCTCCCAACCGCACATACTGAGGTCTATCTGTCAAGTAGTCCACTATCCAATCCACCATGTGAGAGTCTACTCCCATCTCCGTCAGTTTGTGCCTTAAGATCTTGGGCTGGATGGTGTTAAAGGCACTAGAGAAGTCCAGGAATGTAATCCTCACAGCACCACTGACCCCATCTAGGTGAGAGAGGGATTTGTGCAGCAAATACGTGATAGCATCCTCCACTCCCACCTTCTCCTTATACGCAAACTGATAACAGAAACATAACAGAAACATGGCTGAGGAAAGGGCAGGACTGGAAGCTCAATATTCTAGAATACAGATGCCACAGGAGTAACAGGTATAGGTAACCAGGAGGGGAGTTGTCTTTTGGTAAAGGAGGACAAAACAACAAATCATTCTTGGGGGGATCATCCAGTGAGGCTATATGGATAGAACTTAGCAAACAAGGAGGGAGTCTCTTGAGTGGTGTGGTATTACAGAACTCTCCCCCCCCCCCATTCGTTAGGAACTTTAGGAGCTGCAATGTGTAGAGAAATTGCTCATAGTTGTAAGAAAGGTAGGGTTGATTTTAATGTAGCTGTTATGACTGGATTACCGAATGTGTTAACGGTGTGATGGATGGAATTTCTAAAGTGTGTTCAAGTAAAGATTTCTAAATCACTGTACAGAGGATCCAACTCAGTAAGATGCAATACTGGATCTCCTCTTAGGGAATGGGGCAAGCAGGAAACTGAAGTGGCAGTCAGGGAGCATCTTTCCACTGTGATCATAATTTTATTAGTTTTAAGATAGGGATAATAAAAGATAGGACAAATCCACAGGTGAGCATACTAAACAGGAGAGTGGTTAATTTTGGGGAATTAGGCAGGATCTAGCAGATGTCTATTTGGTGAACCTGCTTGTAGGGAAAGGAACAAATGGGAGGTTTTAAGAGCAATATCAAGAATCCAGGAGGAACATGTTTTTGTTAGGGTGAAGGATAAACCTGGCAAGTTAGGGAGCCTTGACTGATGAGGTATGTTGAGTTTCTCTTCAACAACAAGAAGGGCTCTTGCATTGCATTTAGGAGGTCAAGGACAAATAAATCCCTTGGTAACTATAAAAAGATAAATAATACTGTCAAGAGAATAATCAGGGGGGCAAAGTGAAGGCACGAGATGGATCTGCAGGTAAGGTTAAGGAAAATCCCAAAAGGTTCTATTGCTATATTAAGAGTAAAAGGGTGTCCAGGGAGAGAATAGGTCCCCTTAGAGATCAGCAGGTCTGTCCGTATCTTCAGCTGCAAGAGATGGGCTGGATTTTTAACAAATATTTCTCCACAGTATTTACTGAGGAGAAAATCAAGAGATAAGGGAAACAAGTGGAAATGTTTTTGAAGACATTTGTATTACCAGGAACCAGGTATTTTCAGCCTTACAGTGCATTAAGGTGAATATATCCACAAGCCTGAGTGAATGCACCCTCAGACTTTGTGGGAAGCCTGAGGACAAATTGTGGTGGTCCTTTTGCAGAGATATTTGCTTTAGATTTGCACCAGTTAGCTACTGGTGAAGGTCCTGAAGATTGAAAGGTGGATAATGTTTGGTTGTTTAAGAAGTGAAGCTAGAACAAGTCAATGATTACTGGCCAATTAGCCTTACATCAGTAGTGGGGAATTTGCAGGAGGGAATTTTGAGGGATAAGATCTACCAGCATTTGGATAGACAGAACCTGATTAGGAGAAGTCAACATGGCTTTGTGCATTGAAAGTCATGCTTGATCAACCTTTAGAGAGTTTTGAAGAGGTAACCTAAAAGATAGATGAGGGTAGGGCAGTAGATGGTATGTTTGGACTTTAACAAGGCAACTCATGATAGGTTAGTCTGGAAGGTTTGGTCCCATGGAATCCAGGATGAGCTCCTTAGATGCATTTAGGTGGTAGGAAGCAGAGGATAGTGGTAAGATATTGTTTCTCAGAATGAAGTCTGCTGACTAGAGATCTGCTGCTGAGGTTGGTGTTGGGACCTTTGTTATTTGTTATTTATTTACATGATTTGGATACAAATGCACAGCACTTGATCAATAAATTTGTGGGTGTCACAGGAATAGGAGGAGTTGATAGTGAAGAAGGTTCTCATACTTTATAGGGGGATTTTGATCAGGTAGGGAAGTGGACCAAGGAGTGGCAAATGGATGTCAATACAAATAGTGTGAGGTGATGTTTTTAAGAAAAGTCAAGCTAGGGTAGGATTTGTACAATGAACGGCAGGGCTTTAGGGAGTGAATGGAATTGAAGGAGCGAAGAGTGCAAATGCCTAGTTTTCCGAACGCAGCATTCGGAAGGTGGGGGCAGGGCGAAGGCAATTAGCACAGTGGCCTTCATCAGTCAGGACACTGAGTATAAGAGCTGGAACATTATACTGCAGTTCCATAAATCATTGGTGAGTATACAGTTGGAGTATTGTGTGCAGTTTAAGTCACTCTGTTATAGGAAATATGAGGATAAATGGAAAGAATGCAGAAGAGATTTATGAGGATCTCAGAGGGCCTGAGTGATAGGGAGAAGTTATCCAGGGTAGGCCTTTATTCCTTGGAGCATTAGAGAATGAAGGATGACCCTACAGAGGTACCATGAGCAGTAAACAGTAGATAAGGTAGATGGTGGCGGTCTTTTCCTCAGGGTAGAGGAGTCCAAAATTAGGGAGCATAGAATTTGAATGAGAGGCTTGAAGGGCAATTTTTTTCATGTAGAGGGTGGTGAGAATATGGAACAAACTGCCAATAAAGTGGCTGAAGGCAGATTCAATTGTATCATTTAAGAAGCACTTGGGTAGGTACATGCAGGGGTGACACTTCAAGGGATATGGGCTGAATGCAGGAAATTGGAACTAGAGCAGTGGGCATCATGGCTGCGATGGACTCGATGGGCTGAAGAACGTATATCTGTGCTGTATTTCTCTATGACTATAACTCTCAGCTCTTTGCTCCAACGCCATTTGTTGCCTAACTACGAGAATCCATAACTTGAATTGGAAAAGCACATATAAATGCAAAGGGTTGCAAGGGTCTTTGAGTAAGTGCTTGTCAAGAGGACATTGGAATTCACAAAGCGAGGTTTTTGAAGAAAATTTTATTTGGATAATAAATGGCTCTGGTTTCCCTTGTTATGAATATGGAACATTTGGACAGGCGTAAAGAGAGTGATATTGAACACTTGGATCATTCATAAGTAAGGGGTTGCTCTTTCTCAAAGGAGTCTCATGTCGGTCTGCAGTAGGATGTCTCCCATTGACACAAATCTTTGTGGCCACTCATCTCCCAGTCTTGGGGGCATCATTACTGTGGTCATTCGGAGAGGTGTTGCAATCCATGGGCAGCGCAGACTGAAGCTGTTTCTCTGTACTCTCCTTCAGAATGTTCATGATCAGAAAGATACTTAGAAACATCAGAAATATGTTTAAGTAATTAAAAATTAGCTTTTTGGGAATTATCCAAGAAAATTGTTTATTTTAAAATACACCCAGCTTGTTTTAGTTAATTGGAAACATAAAACTAATGAAGAAGAAAACAAGCAACACACACAAAAAGCTGGTGGAACTCAGCAGGCCAGGCAGCACCTACAAATAAAGTACAGTTAACATTTTGGGCTGAAACTCTTTGGTAGGACTGAGTTCCACCAGCATTTTGTGTGTGTGTTGCTCAGATTTCCAGCATCTGTAGATGTTCTCTTGTTTGTAAGAAGAAAACAAATCCCATGAAGTTGACTCTTTAATGAAGCTTGGCGATCTCATTGAAACCAATGGTGTCTGCGTTAGATATGCCAGTTGCTGCTGGTGTAAAACTGAGGAGTCAAATACTCATAACATTGGACTCACTGTGACCAGAAGGCTTTAGCTAGCCATCTGCGTGATCCTTCACACTGGATTAAAAAAAAACAGCGAGGAGCTCCTTAGGGAAGAAGTTGCAGGGTTAGTAAAGATGTACATGACGTGCAACTTTTAAATGAATAAAGTGTGAAAAGCACTATCTGCAGTAGAAGGGAACAAACTGGGCAGTTTGCGGAGAGTATTAGTGGCTACAGTGTGCTGGAGATTATGCCAGATGGTAGTGATCAGAATATGGGGGAGAGATTAGGGCACAGGCGTTTGCTGTTTGTATTTTTGGGAGGAGGGGGGTTGGGAGAAGAGGTAAATGATTAGCAGTGAAGTACTGTGGTCATGAGTGCACAATCTCTAACTTGCTGGGCAATTATTTATTTGCCATTCTGCAAAACCTCTTCAGGTTTATAGAAATTCAGTAGAAATAAGATGATGGTTTGCCTCAGCAAATGAATATTGGACCCTTGTATTAGTTGATTTGCTGTGTTTGTTGTTACCTGTAATGGCAGCCTTGAATTTTTCCAAGGTGTAGAATTGAACTTCCCAGATTATGACAATACTGACCTGGTGCCAAAGGCCAGATTCATCCATGTTGCATATCTTTCTCATTAGCAGTGTGGCATCTCAAAACCTCTCGAGGCACTGTTTCATTTCTCACATGGAACTTTTACTTTTTTGACTGCAGTTATGGTTGTGATACGATTTACAGATGGAGACAGAACCCCTTACTGCAATCTGACTTAACCACTAAATTTGTAAAAGAATAGTTTGCAGCAAGAAATGGCAGTAGCCTAATAATGACCCAATTAAATAGACAGCAAAGCAAGCAAAATGATATAGGTTCTGAGAGAGCCTGAGGATGCTCCCTCAAGATGTCATAAAGACCGGTCTAAACCAGTGTTAGAGAATTGCCCATTCCCTAAAATCCTCGTGTGTCTGTTTTGTTGTGGAATTCACAGACGTGTGAAAAATTGGCTGAAGGATAGGGAAGCAATCAAATTAATATTGTTCTTTAGAATTTTTTCCTTCGCTAATGAGGATTGATTTAAATGACTTTAGCAGGGGTATATTCAGAGGAGGTGATTGCTGAAAATTAAAACCTAGAATGGTGTGAGTCTTTGTGAAGAACTTTGATGATTTCATTATTGCCCCTAACAACATCTCCTCAACAAGATCAATGAGTCAGTTTGAGAATAAACCAGAATCTGCATGTTGGAAAATTATGCAGTTAGTTTGTGGAATTTTGGCAAGCTTTCACTGTCCATTTTCTGGGGTTCTGAAGGTTTTCATAGAGTAAGGCTTTTGTGATTAGTTGTGAGCTATTTTTTCTGCATCTAAAAGATTATTAAATAATAAAATATGTACTTGCTTGAAATGAATGGTATATATTAATGAGATTAATTCTATACAGATATTTTAAAGTATTCTAAAATAGGGGCATACATGAATGTTGGACAATTCAGTACAATTAAAAGTGCTTATTTTTTTATGAATTTATTTTCAGTAGCATTAGCAGCATTATCTCCATTACTTCTCTTAAATATATCAGGGAAAATTTTAAATAGGATAGAAAATATAAACAATAGTATAGAAACATAGAAAACCTACAGCGCTATACAGCTGTGCTGAACATGTCCTTATCTTAGAAATTACCTAGGGTTACCCATACTTCTATTTTCTGAGCTCCAGTACCTATCCAGGAGTCTCTTAAAAGACCCTATCGTTTCCGCCTCCACCACCTTCGCTGGCAGCCCATTCCACGCTCTCACCACTCTCTGCATAAAAAACCTAACCCTCACATCTCCTTTGTACCTGCTTCTAAGCATCTTAAAACTGTGCCCTTTCATGCTAGCCATTTCAGCCCAGGGAAAAAGCCTCTGACTATCCACATGATCAATGCCTCTCATCATCTTGTACATCTCTATCAGGTCACCTCTTATCCTCCGTCGCTCCAAGGAGAAAAGGCCAAGTTCACTCAACCTATTCTCATAAGGCATGCTCCCTAAACCAGGCAACATCTTTGTAAATCTCCTCTGCACCATTTCTATGGTTTCCACATCCTTCCTGTAGTGAGGTGACCAGAAGTGAGCACAGTACTTCAAGTGGGGTCTGACCAGGGTCTTATATTGGTCTTGGCTCCTAAACTCAATCCCATGATTGATGAAGGCCAATGCACCATATGCCTTCTTAAACACAGAGTCAACCTGCGCAGCTGCTTTGAGCGTCCTAAGGACTCAGACCCCAAGATCCCTCTGATCCTCCACACTGCCAAGAGTCTTACTATTAATACTATATTCTGCCATCATATTTGACCTACCAAAATAAACCACCTCACACTTATCTGGGTTGAACTCCATCTGCCACTTCTCAGCCCAGTTTTGCATCCTATCAATGTCCCGCTGTAACCTCTGACAGCCCTTCACACTATCCACAACACTCTCAATCTTTGTGTCATCAGCCAATTTACTAACCCATCCCCCCACTTCCTCATACAGGTCATTTATAAAAATCACGAAGAGTAGGGGGTCCCAGAACAGATCACTGAGGCACA
Source organism: Hemitrygon akajei (assembly GCF_048418815.1). Lineage (NCBI taxonomy): Eukaryota > Metazoa > Chordata > Chondrichthyes > Myliobatiformes > Dasyatidae > Hemitrygon > Hemitrygon akajei. Next base: position 64,086,193 of record NC_133127.1, on the reverse strand, counting down.
CCACTGGTCACCAACCTCCATGCAGAATATTAACTATCTACAACCACTCTTTGCCTTCTGTGGGCAAGCCAGTTCTGGAAACATAAAGCAATGTCCCCTTGGATCTCATGCCTCATTACTTTCTCAATAAGCTTTGCATGGGGTACCTTATCAAATGCCTTGCTGAAATCCATATACATTACATCTACTGCTCTACCTTCATCAATAACCCAGTAGAGTCATTGACCCCTTCCTGTTCCTAACTTCCACCTACATAGACTCCATAGACAATCCCTCCATAACTTCCTCCTTTTCTGCAGCTGTGACCTTATCTCTGATCAACAGTGCCATGCCCCCACCTCTTTTGCCTCCGTCTCTGTTCTTTCTGAAACATCTAAAGCCTGGTACTTGAAGTAGCCACTCCTGCCCCAGAGCCATCCAAGTCTCTGCAATGGCCACAACATCATATCTCCAAGTACTGATCCATGCTCAAAGCTCATCCGCTCATCTATATCTAAAACATTGCCCCATTGCACTGATTTATGGCTGTCATTATTCAAATGAAAGTAGAGCAGAAATCTGAGCCATGCTTTCTCTTCAGATGTCTTGCATCTGAATTCTTATTTGCATTTTATGTGGAAATTGTATAACACAGAAGAAGAACAGTGAAAGTAAAAGGGATCTGTTGACGGACTATGTCCCAGTAGGGGTGACGGGCTTAAGAAGAAGATGAAACTACAATAGGAAATGCTTCAGTGGAATATCTAATGACTTGACAGATATGAAAACATGTGTTTTATATTTCAACAAAAATCAGGACAACCTACGTTGAGTTAACTCATTTTATCTGGTGTAATAAAGATGGAGAGTTTAATCACACATGAGCTAGAAAGAGGGAAGAAATTCTTTTGGGTGCTGATTATCTGTAGTTCTGGCAGAGTTTCTGTAACCACAATATCTAACATCTATTGTCTGAAACGGTACAGCCTGACCTTCAGTTGATTCTTGCTATTCATGCTTTAGTTACAGATTTATTTTTAAACAAGTGTCATTTTTCAGGCTTCTTGCTCATGACCGTTACCTGATGAACCCTGGTGAGGAGGATGATCTAAATGGTCAGGTGTAAAAAATTGCTTGGTGGTGATGCACTCTGCTGTCAGAGAGCCTACTGATATCCTCTGGAATTAAAGAATGAATAGAACCTTAAAGTGGAATTAAATAACATAACATCTGCACAACAAGGTCAAACATTGAGTTTGGGAATAAAATGGAATCTGCAGATGCTGGATAAGTATAAACTAATGCTGTTGTTCATTAAAGCTGACTACGTTTTGATTAAACCATCTACCACAGGGTATATTCTCATCGCTGTAAGGCAGGATGCTGTAGACTGTGGTGTGCAGTAATTCTGGTTTTAGATTGGAAAGAGCAAACATTCTGTTACTTCTAAAGAAATTAATTTCAGAAACAACTTTCACTTCACAATGAATTTAAGGTGAATTTTCATTTGCAGAAAGGTAAGACCAGAATTCCAACTTCCAGTGAATTTGCTGTACAACTCCCAGGTTCCATAGTGGTTTAGTGGTTAGGATTTGACACCTTCAGTGCTGCGATCCGGGTTTAATTATTAGTTAGGGAAGATTGTTTTGGGTGACACAGTAGTGTAGCCATTAACGTGACTCTATTACAGCTCAGGGCATCAGAGTTCAGAGTTCAATCCTGGCATCCTCTGCATGGAGTTTGTATGTCCTACCTTTGAATGCGTGGGTTTTCTCCAGGTGCGTCGGTTTCCTCCCACAGTCCAAAGATGTACCGGTTAGTTGGTTAATTGGCCATTGTAAATTGTCCTGTGATTAGGTTAGGGTTAAATCAGGAGTTGCTGGGTGGCATGTCTCGAAGGGCTGGAAGGGTGTATTCACAGTATCGCTAAATAAATAAATAATATTATTCAGTAAGAGTCAAATGTCAATTATTTATATAGGTCCTGGAAAGGTCAAGGATTTTATTTTTGCCAACGGCAGAATACCATGGTTACTGGTGCTCTAACTACCAACTCAACCATGAATGAACAAAGATCACCCAACTGACACAGCTAGATTTGAGCATACAATCATTGTGGGATTAAACCTTATAACCTTCTCCTGGGGCATTAAGCACTCAAGCATTTAGGCTAGTGGGCTACCTAATGTTGTTGATTTTTAGTTACTTTGTTTTGAATGACAATGAAGGTCAAGATATTGTCTCAGTTAAAACTACTGACTTCTGGACACAGCCCAAAAACTGTAAAATAACATCAAGAATGGAGCTAAAGTATCAGATTGAAACATGCAAGCTCAAAAAAATTATACTCTTCCTACATAACTGAAAAACAAAAGATAAAGTGAACTGTGTGACAGAACAGAGGGTGTTTATACAGGAGAGGATGGAAAAATGAGCTAGGAAGCAAAATATATGCTGTGTGAACCAGGATGAATAATGAAGTACTTAAGAGTGTGAAAGAGACAGAAGACTGAGAGGAGGTGGCAATGATGGGAAGGTGAAAATAAATATAAAGCAGATTGAAGACTTGGCTATAAGCATAAAGGAACAAAAGAAAAAAATCTTCAACATATGTAGTGATTTTTATGGCCTTTGTATACCCCAAAGTCCTTTATGTTGGTCACTTTTATGATGCAGAGAAATGCAGCTTCCAAGTTGTGCTCAGCAAGATTTCATAAACAGCAACGAGTTAATGACCAGATGATCTGCTTTTAGTGGTGATGCTTGAGGACTCTAATCAGCTAGGGAGTGGAAGAACTCCTGTACTCTTTTTTTTGCAACAGAATGTGGAATATTTTACACTTACATGACAGGGCAGATGGGACTTTGGTTTCTAATCTTATCTAAAGGAAGACAACTCCAACAGTCCAACATGAGTCCATCAACCAAGATGAGTTAATTAAATCTTTGGCATTGGATTTGAACTTTCTAACTTAGTGGTGCTAATCTCATCTCTGACTCAACCTGTGCTGTATGTCTTGAACTAGGGGAATGTTCAGTAAGCTTCTGAGTGTTGAAGTTATTTTTGGTACATGGGCATCACATTGAATGGGACTAACAACACTGGACGACACATTTTTTCAGAAGTGTTGCTTCCTCAGAAGTTTTTTTGTTTATGATAGACTGCTTGAAGATGAACACAAATATAATTTCAGAATACTTGTATCACATAGGAATTTGGAGAAACAATAAATTAACTTTTATTGAATATAATGTGTTTAATTGCATAATAGTGTTAATGCTTTGCAATAGTTCAACTAAGTTAAAAGTATTTTGTTAATGATTTTCATTTGTACTCAGTGTCTGAGGCTTCTCGCTTAAGTGTCCAACAATAATTCGCCAGCATTGATAGATTCCAGTTGCCCTGGTATCTTTTCTGCATGACCGCAATGTCCTGGTGAAACCTTTCACCATGCTCATCACTAACAGCACCAAGATTTGCAGGGAAGAAGTCTAAATGGGAATGCAGAAAATGAATCTTTAGTGATATGTTGCATTTCATGGTTTTATATGCTGGAAGCATGCTTTCAAACAGCTGCATTTAGTTTGGAGCTCTGTAGATGCCGAGAAAAATTTCAACAACTTCCTTGAATGCCTTCTATTTGATTTTCTCTGGTCCCAATAGAAATTCTTCAAATTGCATGTCATTGATGACCTGTCTGATATGTGGACCAACAAAAATGCTTTCTTTAATCTTGGCATCAGTTATTCTGGGAAACATCTGTCTCAAATATCAAAATCCTTCGTAGAAATTTATGTTCCTGGTGATAGCAAATTCCATCCTTACAGTCCTGAACCCTATAATTATTACTAAAACCTGTCCTGCATGCAGCAGCCATGTTGCCTAAGCATGCCCAAGTATGCCTGGACAAGATTGGAAACTTTGCAGCTTACATTGTAGGCAACATTTTAATTGACTTGAATTATGAATTGAAATAATAAACATAAGTTTATTAAAAATGGTGCATGATAGGAACATTTCATGGTGATTTTCATGATCAGTAGCCCAAAATTCATAAGATATACATAAAGGTATTCAGGAAGTAAAATATAACCATATAAAATATGGTTTATACAAATATAACCATATAACAATTTCAACATGGAAACAGGCCATCTCGGCCCTTCTAGTCTGTGCCGAATGCTTACTCTCACCTAGTTCCACCTACCTGCACTCAGCCCATAATCCTCCATTCCTTTTCTGTCCATATACCTATCCAATTTTTTTTAAAATGACAAAATTGAACCTGCCTCTACCACTTCTACCGGAAGCTCGTTTCACACAGCTACCACTCTCTGAGTAAAGAAGTTCCGCCTCGTGTTACCCCTAAACTTTTGCCCCTTAACTCTCAACTCATGTCCTCTTGTTTGAATCTCCCCTACTCTCAATGGAAAAAGCCTACCCACATCAACTCTATATATCCCCCTCATAATTTTAAATACATCTATCGTCCCCCCTCAACCTTCTACACTCCAAAGAATAGAAACCTAACTTGTTCAACCTTTCCCTGTAACTTAGGTGCTGAAACCCAGGTAACATTCTAGTAAATCTCCTCTGTACTCTCTCTATTTTGTTGACATCTTTCCTATAATTTGGTGACCAGAACTGTACACAATACTCCAAATTCGGCCTTACCAATGCCTTGTACAATTTTAACATTACATCCCAACTCCTGTACTCAATGCTCTGATTTATAAAGGCCAGCATACCAAAAGCTTTCTTCACCACCCTATCCACATGAGATTCCACCTTCAGGGAACTATTCCTAGATCACTCTGTTCTACTGCATTCCTCAATGCCCTACCATTTACCATGTATGTCCTGTTTTGATTAGTCCTACCAAAATGTAGTACCTCACACTTATCAGCATTAAACTCCATCCGCCATCTTTCAGCCCACTCTTCTAACTGGCCTAAATCTCTCTCCAAGCTTTGAAAAGCTACTTCATTATCCACAATGCCACCTATCTTAGTATCATCTGCATACTTACTAATCCAATCATCCAACCACCCCATCATCCAGATCATTAATGTATATGACAAACAACATTGGACCCAGTACAGATCCCTGAGGTGCACCACTAGTCACCAGCCTCCAACTTGACAAACAGTTATCCACCACTACTCTCTGACATCTCCCATCCAGCCATTGTTGAATCCATTTTACTACTTCAATATTAATACCTAACGATTGAACCTTCCGTGTGGAACCTTGTCAAAGGCCTTACTGAAGTCCATATAGACAACATCCACTGCTTTACCCTCGTCAACTTTCCCAGTAACTTCTTCAAAAAATTCAGTAAGGTTTGTCAAACATGACCTTCCACGCACAAATCCATGTTGACTCTTCCTAATCAGACCCTGTCTATCCAGATAATTATATATACCATCTCTAAGAATACTTTCCATTAATTTACCCACCACTGACGTCAAACTTACAGGCCGATAATTGCTAGGTTTACTCTTAGAGCCCTTTTTAAACAATGGAACCACATGAACAATACGCCAATCCTCCGGCACCATCCCTGTTTCTAATGACATTTGAAATATTTCTGTCAGAGCCCCTGCGTTTTCTACACTAACTTTCCTCAAGGTCCTAGGGAAGATCCTGTCAGGATCCCAAGACTTATCCACTTTTATCTTCTTTAAAAGTGCCAGTACTTCCTCTTCTTTAATCATCATAGTTTCCATAACTACCCTACTTGTTTCCCTTACATTACACAATTCAATATCCTTCTCCTTCGTGAATACTGAAGAAAAGAAATTGTTCAAAATCTCCCTGATCTCTTTTGGCTCCACACATAGCTGTCCACTCTGATTCTCTAAGGGACCAATTTTATCCCTCACTATCCTTTTGCTATTAATATAACTGTAGAAACCCTTTGAATTTATTTTCATCTTGCTTGCCAAAGCAACCTCATATCTTCTTTTAGCTTTTCTAATTTCTTTCTTAAGATTCTTTTTACATTCTTTATCTTTATTCTTTATTATCTTTATTCTTTACTCCATGCTGCCAATATTTATTGTAGATCTCTCTCTTTTTCTGAACCAAGTTTCAAATATCCCTTGAAAACCATGGCTCTCTCAAACTTTTAATCTTTCCTTTCAATCTAACAGTAACATAAAGATCCTGTACCCTCAAAATTTCACCTTTAGATGACCTCCATTTCTCTATTACATCCTTCCCATAAAACAAATTGTCCCAATCCACTCCTTCTAAATCCTTTCGCATCTCCTCAAAATTAGCCTTTTTCCAATCATAAATCTCAACCCTGGGTCCAGTCCTATCCTTCTCCATAATTATATTGAAACTAATGGCATTGTGATCACTGGACCTGAAGTGCTCCCCAACACATACCTCCATCACCTGACCTATCTCATTCCCTAACAAGAGATCCAACCCCTTCTCTAGTTGGTGCCTCTATGTATTGCTGCAAAAAATTATCCTGCACACATTTTACAAACTCCAAACCATCCAGCCCTTTTACAGAATGGGCTTCCCAGTCTGTGTGTGGAAAATTAAAATCTCCCACAATCACAACTTTGTGCTTACTACACATATCTGCTATCTCCTTAAAAATTTGCTCCTCCAATTCTCGATGTCCTCCCAACTGACTCCAGTAACTTCTGGGAAAATCAGTGAAAATCCTCTTTGTGTATGTTTTAATAATTCCCATTGGCAATCTGCAGCAGTTATTAAGGGAAACTGTAAGCAAGGAAATACCCAACAGATTTGCTTTCTTCAGTCTTGGATGGATTAGGAATCACCTGCATGATCAGTCTCAATTGCAAATTACCAGTCCTCAACTGGATCTATTGCCAGCTATTTATCGCTTGCCAGCTGTTTAATCCCTCCCCCCCACCTCTTTACACAAGCCATCTCTTCTCTCCTCTTTCAGTCCAGATGAAGGGTCTTAACCCAATATGTCAACAATCCAATTCTCACTAGAGATGCTGAGTGACCTCTGAATAACTTCAGAATCTCTATTTTCCCAACATTCTCAATTAGCCTGTTAGTTAAATAACCAGACAGCAAAGGGAGTTCATGCATTTTGTGGAAGTATCATGCAGCTTCTTTGAATGGTCTTATTAAGTGATCATGAAAAATTGCACTGACTAAGGTAAAATCTAAGCTCAGAACCACAAAATGGAATCTGCTAGGCTGATTACTGAAGTAGATGAAGCTAGACCAGGGAAAGTCAAGGTGAAAGGGGATGAGTCGATGACAGGCAATCAAGCATCCATCCAGACTTCAGGATTCAGCATCACTGAGGAGTTTGACTGGACAGTTTACAATGTTAATGCCTAGAGAAAACAGTCAAAATCACAAAGTTCGTTTTCAGAGAGTAACCATTATTGAGGAGGTAAAATGCACACCATTGATGCTTTTTTTTCTGCCAAGACATTCCTATGCATTTTAGTTCCTCTCAACTCATCTTGTTTGACAATTCATAGTCTGTGTCTTTTGACAAGGGTATCTAATTGATTGAAATGTCCTTTAAGGTTCAGTTGACTGAGCTGTTGTCAACTCCTTGTAGAAGTTATATTTAAATATGCCCATCCCCTTGAACCAATATACAATTTCCCTTTAACAATTTTATTCCTGCATATACCTGAGTTAGCACTCAGAGTTATAAGTAGACATGGGAATAGCTTGGTATTCTGGATGGGGGATTGCATTTTATATCACTGAGAGAGGATTAACCACTGCACTCCACTTCATCCTGTCCCATTTGGAAAGTGGTGCCCCATATGCCAGGATGGTATTTATTGACCTTACTATGATCTTTCAGAAGCTGCAGGGTAAACTGTTCTCGTTGGACCTCAATGCGATGTTTTGTATCATTAAACTGATTCAAAGAAAGACATGCAATCCAAAATGTGAGTCTGACTTCATCTTTACTTTAAGTGAGGTATGCATGTATCACATGCTAACGTGATGATGTATGAAAATCATGTATTTTTACATATAACCTATAATGAATTAGTTAAATGAATAAGAATACTTCGTCAAATAATATATATGCAAGATTACTCAAATTTTACTGAAATACTAGATATACACCACTCCTCCCTCTTAGCTATAAACCCCAACTCAATATAGAATGCATCTCAACTATATACACAATAATACAACTACTATGCAGACATCCACAGCATAGTAAGTTTTAAATAGCCCCATTCAGGTCTAAAGGTTTAATCACTGTGGAGGCTTTCTTACTTTTGTGGGATAACTTCTTTCCTGCCAAGGGGGATCACTCAGCAGGTGAGACTTGTGACTGGAAAAAATCTCAGGTTCTGGGGCATCCTCCGCTGAAGCGGTAGAAGTTGACTCTGGGACCGCGGGAAGTGGTTCTGACAGCAGTAGCCACCTTCCTTCTCTAACAATTGACTCTGCTCTCCTCAGCTGAATGATGTGTCATCTCCAGCTGATAGCAGACTGTGTAGGACAGTGGTCTAGTTCTGTCCTTAATCTTTTCGAGTACCCACTTTTGATCACCTCTGTAGTCACTTGCCAGGACCACTTGTATAGGAATGAAATATCAAACCTCCTTGTGTGAGGAGCCTTCAATTTGCCTCAGCTGTGTATCCTGCATACTCCTTCTGCGACAGGGGTTTGAGGAGATCTAAGGGCAACCCAGGAACAACATAACTGATGGGTTAAATAAAAACACAAAATGCTGGCAGAACTCAGCAGGCCAGACAGCATCTATGGGAGGAAGTAGTGATGATATTTCGGGCCAAAACCCTTCATCGGGCCTCCTGATGAAGATGTTTGGGCTCGAAACGTCATCGCTACCTCCTCCCATAGATGCTGTCTGGCCTGCTGAGTTCTGCCAGCATTTTGTGTTTTTATTTATTTCCAGCATCTGCAGATTCACTTGTGTTGCCTTTGAATTCATAACTGATGGGTTGTTGGTTGTGGAGTGGGCTGCATTGCGATATGCGAGGAGGAAATTGGCGAGCTTATGACTCAGTGCTGGTGAGATATGTTCCACTGACATTGCTCACAGTGACTCTGGACAAACCTTTCCACCACATCATTTGTAGCTGGGAGCTATGGTGCTGAGGTAATATGTCTTATTCCATTCATTTTTGGGAATTTCCAGAACTGTCCCCCACAAATTCTGGTCCATTGTCACCGACTAAGTGTTCTAGTACACCAGTCCTTGAGAAAAAGCTTCTCGATATATCAACAGTGTTTGAGGCTGTAATGGAGGCTACTGCATCCACTACTACCAAGAAATTTGTGCACAAGAATGGTCTGGCAAAATTCACATGAATCCTTTACTGGAGAGTTGCTGCTCTTGGCATCTTCTGGAGAGGTTGGCGTTCTGTACAGTGCATGGCAAGCTGCTCGATCTGCTGATCTATCCCAGACCACCAGACAAAGCTTTGAGCCAAAGTTTTCATTTTAAGCACACCCAAGATGACTGGTGTAATCTATGGATTTATTTCTTTAAGAGCAATGACTCCCCTTAGCACTACGATTGGACTGCGAACTCACCTATGTGCACTGATTTCTTGTCTACACATGTGCATTGCTCTCTCTCTTGCTGCAAAGTAAAGCCATCTCCTGTGTGCGTCTTATATTTTAATCGATATGTAGTTGCACAAACACAACAAAGTGGCGAAGAGTACAAACCTGAATGCCAGCAAATATCACCAATGGAGCTGACAGTAATGGGATGACAGACTTCGGAAGGAGAGAAATAGCAAGAGGAAAGAGTTAAACAGTATGGGGAACGGTCATGGATGCTAACAAATGGATGCGTGAGTAACTGCATAGAACACAGTGAAAGATGCACAACTAGTGAGGTTAAAGTGAAAGTAGTGTGACGATGGCCTTAGTTGGGAAAGTTGGCAAATTTCATAGTGCTAATGAGGACTGGAAATCGTGTATCGAGAGAGTAGAACTGTATTGTAACACAACTAATGTGTCTGATGAAAAGAAAGCTTAATGAGTGCTAAAACGTGCAAGCTTTTATGCAGCTTTGTAACTCTTGAAAAGCCAGCAAGTAAGATGTTTGACGATATTGTTACAATGTTATGAAATCACTTGAGCTGGTAATAGCTCAAAGATTTAGATCTTACAAAAGGAACTAATCAAAGGATGAAAGCATTGTTGAATACGTTGAAAAACTGTGCTAATGTTCCCAATTACTGTGACTTTAGAGATGGACTTTCTGATGCATTAAGGGACAGGCTTATATGTGACATGCATAGTCAAAGCTCTCAAACCAGGCTACTGGTAGAAAGAGACCTAACCTTAGAATGGGCATTGACTTATTGCAATATTGTTACAGACTGTAGCAAAGGATGGAGCAGACTACAACAAAAGAGTTTAGAATGTGAAACACACAGAATGTCCTTGAAACACAAAAAAATAAAAATGTTACTGATACGGTAAATCTTCCCATGATAGAAATGACTGTTGGTTCAAAGAAAATGTTTGCAGGAAGTGCCACAGACAAGGCTACATAGAGAAAATGAATACAGGCCCAGAGCCATCAAACGATCTTCATAAGACAGGCCATTCAATCCTGGAATCATTTTCATAAACCTCCTTTGAACCCTCTCCAATTTCAGCACATCCTTTCCAGGATAAGGTGCTCAAAACTCTCACAATACTCAAAGTGAGGCCTCTCCAGTGCTTTATTAAATCTCAACATAACATCCTTGCTTTTATATTAGAGTCCTCTTGAAATGAATGCTAACATTGCATTTGTCTTCTTCACTACAGATTCAACCTGCAAATTAACCTTTAGGGAATCCTGCACAAGGACTCCTTTTGTGCCTCAGTTTTTTGTATTTTCTCTTTGTACAGAAAATAGGCAGCACTTTCATTTCTTCTACCTGAATGCATGACCATACACTTCCCAACACTGCATTCCATCTGCCATTTCTTTGCCCATTCTCCTAATCTGTCTAAATCCTTCTGTAGCCCCTCTACTTCCTCAAAACTACCTGCCTCTCCACCTATCTTCATATCAGCTGCAAATTTGCAACAAAGCCATCAATTTCACCATCCAAATCATTGACATATAATTCTTTCCAAGGTTGAGCGGAGCCCACTGGCTACTGTGCTCCACCCTTGAACTGGTTATTACAGATTGTGAAGAAATGGTAAGAGGCAAAGCAGTGCGATGTGGTTTTTAAAAAGATAAAAGAAATGGTGACATCAGACTGTACTCACACATTATGATCCACATCGTCAAGTAAAGCTTGCATGTGATGCACTGCCTTTTGGTATAGGTGCAATCATGTCACATGTTATGAGTGATGGAAATGACTTCATAGACTTTGCATCACATTCCCATACTGCTACAAAGAAAAATTACGCATAGATTGACAGATATGCCTGGAGTCTGGTTTGAGATGTAAAATATTTTAACCAGTACCACTATGAGAGAGAGCTTACCCCTGTTACTAATCACTCACCACGAGTGTCCATTTTCCACCCACACAAGGATGTTACACTAACTGCAGCAGCATGAATGCCGAGATGGGCTCTGTTTCTTGGAGGACACAACTACAAGATCGAATTCAAGAGGGTGACTAATCATGGAAATGCTAATGGGTTGTCCTGTTTACCTTTGGAAAAGGAAAGACTGGAAAAATTTGCAAACTAAGATACACTTCTTGACATATTCACCCTAACACAAATCCAAAGTCTCCCTGTTACGCAGAGATGATCCAAATGGAAACCAGAAAAGACCCGAAATTTTCTCAGGTCTACTTGGCCAACCAAAATGGCTGCAACGTTCCTCTATTTTTGCCAGCACCAAGATGAACTTGCTCTTGACAGAGGTTGCCATATGTGGAATGGAGAGTTGTTGTACCATCGAAGCTGAGAGCTAAAGTGTTGGAGGAGCTACATGCCAGTTCTTGTGCCTGTGCAATTACTTATCAATTAAAATAATTGCACACACGTGAAAGATGGCTTTAACTGCTATATTCACATTGCAGTGAGAGAGCGAGAGAGAGAGAGAGAGAGCAATGTACATGCATAGACAACAGATCAATGAACGTTGGTAAGTTATCAGTCCATACGTGGTGGTAAGGGGAGTCAGTGCTCTAATAAAATAGCTCCATACATTACACTTCCTCCTCTTTAGATTAATGTAACATAAAAGTGTATATGTAAAAAAATAAATTTCCCTTTAACAGACCATATTCAAATAAACATGCTTCACTGTAGCAATCCATAGCTAACTTCACTTTGCTAAAGATTCAATCTTTTGGGTGGCACTCTGTTTCTTTCAGGATAACATGTTTGGACCTGTGGAGTGGCATCAGGTCTGACAGGTGCTTTGTCAAGGATAACTTTCTCTGTTGCAGGTGTCCCGTTGCTGTCAGTAATATGAACATCACTGAGAGGTAATCCCAGTGGCTGCAATGTGTCTGTCTTATTGGATGTAGCCAACTCAGGTGTGTTCTTTGGCTGAGCAGCCAGCATCTAGTCCACATGACTTCTCCATGTCTGATCTCCAACATCCACTGTGTGCATCAGTGGTCCAGTACTTGAAGCTATCTGTTTGCCTTCTCAATAATCACGTGCTAAGACTTCCTGCCCAACCTCAAAACTCCTTGATAATTCATGTAGCAACTGGTTAACTGTTTATTCTGCACTTCCCTCTGTCGACCTTGTTTCAGGAGGTCTATGCCAGATCTCAACTTTCTGCTTGTGAACAGCATTGCAGGTGTTTGATTTGTTATCACATGAACAGAGTTTCAATATACAAAAAGCAAGTTGTCCACCTTGTGCCGTAGAGAAATGTCCTCCTTGTCCATCGCATTCAATGGACCTTGAAGGTTTGGAAAAACCTTTCAGCTAATCCATTCGCTGCTGGGTGGTGAGGAACTGACTTAAATTTTTGATGCCATTTTTCTTCATGATTTTTTTGAGCAGTTTGTTCTGGTAAGCCATTTCTGGTGAAGATAGTCTTCAGAGCAGAAACAGTCTTTTCTGAGGTTGTTGACTTCATTGGAATGACTTCAGGCTACTTTGAATGAGCATCCACAGCAATCAGAAACATGGAGTCCATGAATGGCCCAGTAATGTCAATATGTACTATTTGCCCTGGTGAAGACGGCCACTCCCAGGGGTATAATGGTACTGTGGAGGTGCACTTCAAACTTTTTGGCATCCCAAACAGCTTTTGGTCAGGTCTTCAATCTGTCTATCTATTCCTGGCCACCACACATAGTTCCGGGCACAATTCTTCATCTTGACTGTACCCAGGTGTCCTTCACGCAGATTCTCTACACTCTGGGTGTGCAGTTTTGAGGAAACCACAACACAAGATCCAAACATCAGAGTTCTTTGACCTACAGACAGGTTATCTTGTCTCACTGAGAACTCTGGAAACAGGGAATTTCCATGATCTGGCCATCCTTGCACAGTGAAGTCATAACTATCGACAATGTTGGGTCATTCCTTGTTTCTCTTTGCAATTCAGAATTTGTTACTGGCCAATGGTCCATCAAGGCTGTGTGGAATACAGTCTGGGTCGCAGAATGAACACCTTACTTCTCTGGTTGCCAACAATGGAAGACGTGACAAGCTGTCAGTGTTGCTGTATGTTGTTTGTTACCCTTGAACTCTATGTCATAAGAGTGGGCTCCTAGGAAAAGTGTCCAATGTTGTAACCAAGTTGCAGTCATCACGGGGTTTCCCTTCCTGGGATTGAAAATGTACACAAGGGGCTGGTGGTCTGTCACTAGAGTAAACTTTTGTCTGTAGAGGTAGTGGTGGAACTTCTTTATACAGTATCTCATACTAGACTAAGGGCCTCTTGGTAGATCGGTGCATAGTTGCAATCTACACTCATCAGTAATCTTGAAGCAAATGCAATCGTTCGTTCAGATCCATCCTTCATAACGTGTGACAAAATGGCTCCAATGCCATAAGGGGACACATCACATGTCAGTCTGATAGGCAGCGATGGGTCATAATGGGTGAGCAGTTCATCAGATGTTACTAGACTCTTTGTTTCCTTGAATGCTCTTTCACATCTTTCTGACCATTCCCAATTTGCTCCTGTCTGCTATAGGGCATTCAATGGATGCAACACTGTTGGAATGTTTGGGAGAAACTGGTGGTAGTAGTTTAAAGGCCCAAGTATGACCTGAGTTGTGACACATTTTCCAGTTTGGTGCCTGCAGCACTCCTTCAATCTTCTCTTATTACTTATGTAAGCCCTGCTTGCCAGTTCAATTCTGGCATTCATGCCTTTGAGTTTACCAATACCCTTCTCAAACACCTTATCATTAGCATTAAGCAGTCTCTGGTTTGTGCTACCATTTGATCTGCAGTTGCCTGTTGATGACACATTGAGAGCTTTGACTGTGTGCCAGCCTAGTTGGATTTTCCTCAACCGTTCATGTCCAAAATTGGTGGCCTTCCACCTTTCTACACATAAAACTCTAACTGCTGTGTTTTGCCTCCATATGTCACATTTACTTTCAGTTTGCCTTTGGGAGACACTTGTTCTCTGTGTAGGTCCTTAGCATTACTGAGGTCTTCCCTAATGACCACTTAGAAACAGTCTGTTGTAGTCAACCTCTAAAATTATAGACAAAGCTGACCCTGATCCAGGTCCACAATCAGTTGTACACCAGACATACCTATTGTGATCCCAATGATTTTGCGATCTGCTTCAGAAACGCTATGCAGTTCTAGGCATGACAGGTCACCTTTGCCAGACTCTTTGTTGTCTGATTCAGTTGCATTTGAGTCAGCTTTTATTTGGTTTTGTGCTTGAAACGTTTTACTCTGTGCCGTTTCTCTCTTTGGTTGTGCTTTTTAACTGAATAAAGGGTGACCGAGATGAAACCTATCAAATGGCGAAAGGCCTTGATAGAGTGGATGCGGAGAGGATGTTTCCTATGATGGGAGAACCTAAGACTAGAGAACACAGCCTGAGAATAGAGGTATGTTTTTTTAGAATGGAGATGAGGAGGAATTTCTTTATCCAGAGAGTGGTGAATCTGTGGAGTTCTTTGCCACAGGCAGCTGTGGAGGCCAGGTTTTATGTACATTTAAGGCAGAGGTTGATAGATCCTTGATTGGTCAAGCATGAAGGGATATGGGGAGGGGCAGAAAATTGGGGCAGAGTGAAAATTGGATCAACCATTTGGTGGAGTAGACTCAATGAGCCAAATGGCCTAATTCTGATCCTATATCTTATGGTCTTATGGTCCTTCAGTCTCCTTATGATCAAGCTAACTGGCTACTTTATCATGAATGGTGTAAGGAACTGGCCAGGCTTTGCAAAACTTGTGTGTGACATTTTCATTTAACACTATTTTACCCTTAGTGTTTTAAGTTTTCCAATGCCACCCTTGAACACCATTGTGGCATCATCCAGTACCTTTCTTAATTTGCATTCGGTTGGCTTCATTGCAGGGGATGTGGCATGCAAATGGTGGATGGATCTCCAATCAAGTTGTAGTTGTCTCAGCCAGTTATGGTCTCACAATTCTGATCCTTTTGCCTTTACCATGTGCAAGCTCAATGTGGCTTGGTGGTTGTTGTGTTTCACAGTTACAAATGTTATTCCCACAGGAGTTACTGTTTCTCCAATATAAGTTCTTAGCTGGATATCTGCCGACTTTAGTTTGGTACCTTTGAAATGCCATTCAAACTCATATGGTGGAATGACTGAAACAGCTGAGCCAATATCCAAGAGCATTTTAATTTATTTTCCAGTCACTTCTGGTGAGAACTATATTGCTTGTCTGTTCTTAATTTTTTATTGATAAATAACAAGGCCACTCAGCCCTGTGTCACTCTCAGCATTATCAGATTTTTCATTAACTGCTTGCAGATTAGTGCACTTTGAAACCGTAACTTGACTATTCTCTTTTCTAAGCAATCCATTTATTTTTGCATGCTCTTTGTATGTGTCCTACTTTGTTGCATTTTCTGCAAATTTCAGCTTTAAACCTCTGTTGATCTGGTGTATGTGGGTCTCTGCCACGATGGTATCATAGTTTGTTCAGTCAGGCTGGTTTCTATTTGATGTTGCAATTTTGTTCATGCTTGTTTTCATTCCTGACTCCAACCCAATTGCATCTCTGCAGTTTCCTTTTTTTTTGAAATTTATTTTTTTATTGAAGCTCATCAAAAAAACATTTCCATAAGATTTATTTCAGACATTGTACATATATATCATATAATCATATATATCACAAATCTCCACATAGTATTTATCTGAGGTATACACTTATAGAAAAGAGCGGAAAGAAAAAAACAAGCAAAAGGAAAGAAATATGTACGTAGGGAGTGATCAGATTCATTGATTTGTGAGAATAAAATCAAGCCTATGAGGCATTATGTAGTTAAACCATTTTTCCCAGTATGAATCAAATTGTTCCAGCTTATGATTAACAGATGCTGTTATCTTCTCCAGTTTGTAAATGTCCATTGTAATTTCCATCCATGTATTTAAAGTTGGGCTCTCCTGTGATAACCATTTCCTAGTAAGAGTCTTTTTACCAGCCACCAACAGGATATTCATTAAATATTTATCTCTTTTTAACCATTCTTGAGGTATATATCCAAAATATATGGTCTTACTCTCCAAGGGTATTTCACATTTAAAGATGTCTTGTAGGGCATTGTGTATCCCCCTCCAATAGTTTTTGATTACAGGGCAGTCCCAAAAAATATGATAATGATTTGCATTTTGATTTCCACAATTTCTCCAGCAAACAGGGAGGTTACTATCATAATGGGATTTCTGAGAGGGTGTAATAAAATATCTTATCAAGTTTTTCCATTCAAACTCCCTCCATTTCTGTGAACTGCTACATTTCCCTTGATATCTCCATACTGTTGTCCATTCTTTCTCAGATATAATTATCCCTCTTCCTTCTCCCATTTTGTTTTAATGTATGAAGTCGAATGTGTTTTAAGATTTGACAACCCCTTATACATGCTTGAAATGATTCTACTACCATTATCTGAATTATATGCTTTTCCAAAGAGCTCTGTCAAGCATGTATTTGCCTTGGTTACATTTTTAAGCGTCTTATTAACATATTGTCGCAGCTGTAAATACTGATAAAAATCTTGTTTTTCTAATAAGTGTTTCCCTTTAAGCATTTCAAAACTAAACAGTATTCCTTCTTTCATTATGTTGCAAAGAACTGTTATTCCTTTAGCTGTCCAGTCCTTAAATCTAGCATCCAGTTTATTCGGCATAAAATACGGGTCATATGCACACCATTTAAGAATTGCAATATCTCCCTCTAGATTATATTCTTTTATAGTAGTTTTCCATATTTTAAGAGTCAATTTCACCCATGGGTTATCAATAGTATTTATGTACCTTTGCAGGTTGTTATCAGTCAAAATTGCTTGTATGGGGATGGGAAGTACCCGCTCGTCAATGTTTTTCCATTGAGCGTCATATGATGGGTTGCACCAACATATCACAGCTCTCAACTGTGCTGCAAAATAATAATCTCTAAGAGAAGGTAAGCCCCATCCCCCCTTTCCCTTTGCTAATTGCAAAGTTTTGAGACGAACTCTAGGCCTTTTACCCTGCCAAATATACCTTGATAACATCTTGTTCCATTCGTTGAATTGATTTTGATTAATCTCTATTGGTAGGGTCTGAAAGAGATATAATATAGTCTGGGCAGTATATTCATTTTAATAGACTCAATGCTTGAACTGAGACTAAAAAAAGAATCAGGTTCCATCTTACCACATCTTCCTTAATTTTTTTTTATATAAAGGCTGATATCTTTTATAGATAAAATTATCTTTTATCTGATAATTTTGCCAAATCTTTTGGCATAATGATGCCCAAATATTCGAAAGACTCTGTGTGCCATGCCCAGGGGTATCAACTTTCAGTTTCTCTTGGTGGGCTACAGTAATATGAAAGTAATTGGGTTTTATCTATGTTGATCTTGTATCCTGATAATTGACTACATTGTTCAAAGGATTGCATCAATTTAGGCAAAGAGTATGTTGGTTGCCCTAGATAGATCAAAATGTCATCCGCATAACAAGCCAATTTATGCTCTGTCCCTTTAATAGTAATTCCCCTGATATCTTCATTTTGTCTGATGTATTGAGCTAATGGTTCCAGATATAATGTGAAGTGTAGTGGTGACCATGCACAACCCTGTCTCGTGCCCCTTTCTAGGGTAAGACTGTTTGATAAATATCCATTGATTTTAATCCTAGCAGTAGGATTGTGATATAGTGTCTGTATAGTTTTCATAATTGTGTCTTGGAAACCAAATCTATGTAAAACTCTGTAAAGAAAATTCCAATTAATCGAATCAAATGTTTTTTCAGCGTCCACACTTATCACTATTGCTTCGATTTTATTTTTTTGTATATGATCCATAATGTGAAGTGTCCTTCGGAAATTGTCTTGTGTCTGGCGTTGTCGTCTAAAACCTGTCTGATCATTACGTATCAGTATGGGTAGAAACTCCTCTAATCGTTTGGCCATGATGGAGGTAAATAACCTATAATCTACATTAAGAACGGATATTGGTCTCAATGACTTGCATTCCATTTTATCCTTGCCTTCTTTCGGTATGGCTGAGATTATCGCTTCCTTCTAACTGGGTGGCATTTGTGCCTTTTTTAGAGCCCAGTTCAGTGTGGGGAGTAAAACAGGAATTAACTCATTTTTAAATTCTTTGTACCACTCTGCCGTATACCCATCTGATCCTGGTGACTTGCTTAATTTAAGCCTACTAATTGCAGCTTTTAATTCAACTTCAGTTATGTCAGCAGTCATCGTTCTATTTTGTTCTTTGCTTAAAGTGGGTAACTCTAGAGAATTCAAGAAAGTGTCAATTTGGGTTATGCTTCCCCCTGGAACTTTGGAATATAGAGTTTTGTAAAATACTTCAAAAGCTTCTTGAATTTCACGTAGCTTATTTTTTTATCATTTTTGTTCTTGGGTCCCTAATTCTATTTTCTGCTATCTTTTTTTCCAGTTTCCATGCCAGTATTTTCATAGATTTCGATCCACTTTCATAATGTCTCTGTTTCAGAAACATTAAGTTTTTCCTGATTTCTTGCGTAGCCAAATTATTTATTTCTTTCCTAATTCTTTTAATTTCTCCTAATGTATCCTGTGCCAAATTCAATTTGTGTTTTTTCTCTAGTTCCTTCAGCCTATTTTGTAATTCCTCTAATGTTTTATTCCTTATTTTTTACTTATATGAAGATATCGCTATAAATTTCCCTCTTAAGATCACCTTTAGAGTATCCCATAAAATGGGAGGTGAAACCTCTCCATTATCATTAAATTCTAAGTAGAGACCAATTTCTTTTTTAATTTGTTCCTTAAAGTACGGATCATTGAGTAGACTTGAATTTAGTTTCCAAATAGTATTCTTTGGTTGTAGGTCAAAATCAACAGATAAATATATAGGTGCATGGTTACTTACATCTATTGTCCCAATTCCACAAGTGTTTATTTTGTCTTTGTCTTTTCAAAATGTTATGAAATAGTCTAATCTTGTATATACAGAATGAGGAGCAGAATAATGAGTGTAATCCCTTCCGTCAGGGAAAAGGTCCCTCCATATATCAATTAAACCAACATCCTCAAAAAGTGTATTAACTTTCTTATGTAAAGATTTTGTTTCATAAGTTTTTCTATTGGAAGAGTCTAAGATTGGTTGTAATTGTAAATTTAAGTCTCCCCCACGTATCAGGAGACCTTCTGTTTCCATTACCATATCAGTAATTTTCTGAAAGAAACCAATATCACTTCCCAGGGGTGCATATATATTCAATAGAGCACCTGAATTGCCATCTATATTCCCCCTTACCAGAATATATCTGCCCTCATTATCTCCCATTTCGAATACTTTTTCAAAATTTAGCTTACTTGAGATAAGAATAGCAACTCCTCTCCTATGTCCTGATTTATATGAGGAGAAAAACAGATTAGTGAAGCCCATTCTCTAGTTTTTTATGCTCATTATTACTTAAATGAGTTTCCTGTAAATATACTACATGGGCTTGTTCTTTTTTCATTTTGGATAAAATTCTCTTACATTTGATTGGATTTAATAGCCCATTTACATTAAAAGAAATGAATTTTACCTTGTCCTTAGCCATCTGTATTTATCTGTCAATGTATCATTGAAATTAGAATAAAACTTAATCAATCTACTCCCTGAACAAATAAGAACCAAGAAATGCAAATAATAACAAAAATGGCAACGAACGTGTGATTCCAAGGCTGAGGTCTCTAGTAGATGACCCTGCGTTGAGCTAGAGGAAATGTCTAGCTGTGGGTGATAACCCCTCCTACTTGTGAGTTGAGGGCCCCCATTGCAGTATTCATAAAAGTCAGTGAACAAATCCATTACACAGAAAAGATTTCCCTGTGTACTCCTCCTATATACACACACACACACAATATATATACATACGCGCGCACGCACACACACACACACACACAATATATATATACATACACGCGCGCGCGCACACACACACACACACACACACATATATACATACACACACACATTACATACATACACATATATGTACACATATATATATTCTCATTTTGGTGGGGAAAAAGGAGTAAGTGAGCGAATAAAGAATAACAACTAAGTAATATAAAATTCACATTATAATAAGTATTTCTCGAGATAGGTATATCACCGTGTACTTTTGCTTCCGTTTAGCTTCTCAACATTTTTAAAGTTAGCCAAACCTTATGGCTCTTCTAAAGGGAGTGAGGACTGTCTTTGGGAAACTCCCGGTCTCTTCCTGATATATTTCTCTCGGCCTCCTCCCATCTCCTGCCTTCTCATTTCTCGCACTATTTCCCAAGCGGAGCGGGATAATTCCTCAGACAGGCTTTCCCTCGTTTTGGTCATGCTGACGGGCAAACCTCTGGCTTTCATGTCTGTAGCCGCCTCATTCACTGTCTGGTACAACCGCGTCCCGTTGTCGTAAAACACTCGAAGTTTAGCAGGGTACGGAGTTTGAAATCTGATCTTATTTTGCTTTAGTACTCGCTTTACTTCAGAGTATCCTTTGCATTTCTGGAGGACCGCGCGGGGGGGGGGTAATCTTGGTCGAAATATATTAATTTATCCTCTAAAAACACTCTCTTCTTACCCCAGGCCCTTCGTAGAATCTCCGCCTTGGTGCTGTACCGAAGGAATTTAATTATTATTGAGCGTGGCTTTCTAGCCTGGGTAGGTTTTGGGACTAATGCGCGGTGGGCTCTTTTGACTTCCAGCTTCATAGCCGGGGGAAGATCCAGTGCATCCCGCAGTAACTTTCGGACAAACTCCATCATAGACGAGCCCTCTGCTCCTTCGGGAACGTTGTAGATTTTGATATTTTTCCGCCGTGATCTTCCCTCCAGGTCAAGCAGTTTACCTTCTTGGTGATTTAATATTTTTATTGTCTTACTCAATATCCATTCCATATTTTGAACGCGATCTTCCACCTTCTCAATTCGAGTCTCTGCCACTGCTATTTTTTAATTGACGCTGGCGAGCTCTGCCTTAATATCCCAGAGCTGCTGCTTTATATCTTTCTGGACCTCCATTATTCCTTTCAGGATTTCGAAGATATTCGCCACTTCACCTGAACGAGGCCCAGCGCTCGCCTCGCTAGCACGCAGTTGGGTAGGAGAGCCACTCACTGCACTCCTCTCCACGGTGTCGCTTTTTAAATTTTAATTCCTTTTCCCCGTTCTTGCCCCTCTTTTCAGTACAAATATTTTTTGAAAAATATTATATTTGATGGGTTAACGGGGCTTAATACATGTTTTTCCGGAGGAGCTAGTGACTTAAGCTGCCATTCTCAATGATGATCATCTCTGCAGTTTCCATTCAAACAAAGATTTCAATTGCTTTTTTAAATGTAAGTTGTGCTTCAGTTAGGAGGCATTCTTGAATGATTTCTTGTAAGATTCCACAATCTAAACAATCTCTCAGTGCATTATTAAGCCCATTACTGAACTGACAATGTTCAGACAACTTCTTCAATTTAGTCATGTAAATTGAAATGGACTCCCCTTCCCTTTGATTCTGCAATCAACAATAGCTTTGGTTCTAAATGTTCCTGCATTACTTTGACAATAACAACAAGTTCACCTCTGTTGGTATGGTTGGAGCAGTTAAACTTGGAAGCAGACAGTATGCCTTTTAACCCAATGCACTCTGCAAAATTAGCCATTTAATTTGTTTCAAAATACTTTTCAATTAGCTCAGTATGCATGAACCTGTTATCCATTGAGAAATTGAATGTGCCAATCTTTCCAATGTAGCTAGCCATTTCTGCTTTTATTATCACCTGGTTCTCACTGTTGATGCATCTATGAATTCATCTATTTTCTGCCTTTTTTAAAACTTGATTGTGTCTTCCCTTCTGAAGAACACATTCTGCTCTTCTTTTTTTTAAACTTGCCTGCCTCTGCACATGCTGTGCTGCGCTGTTTTTCTAATCGCCATTTATCGCTGTGTTTAAAAACCTGAGCATCTTGCTGCACTTCAACAGGTCAGTAGCCTTCTCAGGTTCATTTTAAATATATGTTATCACCACTGATATGTTTTGTAGCTTCAAAACATTAAGCAAATTCAAAAGAACTCATAGGAGTCTGAAATGAAGGGGTGCATGCACATATCACAATGATGACATATACAATTCATGTATTTTTACATATAACCTACATATTATTTAAATGAATGAGAATGCTTAATCAAACAATATATATGCAAGATTACTCAAATATTACTGAAATATTAAACAGACAAAACTCAGCACCTCTCTTTGTAACTGGATCCTGGATTTCTTGACAGATAGGCCACAGTCAGTTGGTGATGGCAGAGGTATCCCTTCCTCCATCACACTGAGCATCAGTGTTCCCAAGGGCTGTGTGCTCATCTCACTGCTGTTCATGCTGCTGAGGCATGACTGCATTGCTAGATCAAGTTCAAACCGAATTGTCAAGTTTACTGATGACACAACAGTGGCTGGCCACATCAACAACGATGATGAGATAGTGTACAGAGAGGAGGTACAACGCCAAGACCAAAGAGATGGTTGTGGACTTTAGGAAGATGCAGGCTGGCCACTTCTCACTGCTTATACATGGCACCTCCATGGAGATTTAAGAGTACCAAGTTTCTGGGAGTGTTGTATAATGATGATCTCACCTGGTCCTCAACACCACCTCTTTGGTCAAGAAAGTACAGTTGTATCTCCACTTCTTGAGGAGATTTAGGTGAGTGAGTCTCCACCTACAATTTTAACCAAATTTATACAAGCACAATTGAGAATGTCCGGACCAGTTGCATCACCATTTTGTACGGGAATTGCAATGTATCTGATTGCAAGTCCCCACAAAGGATTGTGAGGACTGTTGAGAGGATTACTGGAGTCTCTCTTCCACCAATTAGAGAACTTTATCAGGACTTCTGCATAAGCAGGCCCCTTAGCATTGTCAATGATCCTTCTCATCTGTCCAACAATCTCTTTGACCCCTATCATTAGGCATTAGGACAAGAACTGTTAGGATAGGAATACTACTGTACTCCCTGTCATCACCCAGATCTTATCATGCATGAAGTGCCAGTAGAGTTATGCTGTCTATGTTTTTAACTTGTATCATATATGCATCTTACTATTTGTTAATGTATTTGTACAATATTACTCCATATGTTATTTGTGTGAGTTACAGTATATGTACTGTATTGTGCACCTTGGTCCAGAGGAACACTGTTTCATTTGGCAGTATACTTGTGTACGATTGAATGACAAAAAAAAACTGAATTTGAACTAAGTGCTACACAAGGGTGGTGTTTGTCTATCACCTTAATCATTGATCTTGTCTAAGGATCAATGGGGCGTTGCACCCTGGGGCATATTACAGATACTGCCTTTTCTTTGAGGGTTTAAAAACATTCTGCAGCAACATGTCAGAGTTAAGGTGATTGGAGCTCTAGAACTCTATTAGAACAGTCAATAAAGACATTCTAAGCCCCTTTCCCTTTGTAGCTAGATATCATTTTCAACAAAGGGATCAGGAAGCAAGTTGGAGAGAGACGTTATGACAGTTTGATGGGGATAGAGTGATTTAAGTCTTAAAATAGAACCAATTCCCAAACTTTTTTATCCTTGTGGGTATTGGGAAGCTCCCTACAGTGGAAATACCTTGTTGGACTGGTTCTTTTCAAATGTTGGGGAGCACAAGAATGAGGAGCTGAGAGTTGCTGGCTCAGCATAACTCATCCCTCTGCCTCCTATGGCTTCTCCCTTACCCCAACAATGTCAGTGACATTCCCACTGGAAACCCAGCTTGCTACTCTTAAAGTTGTTGCCTGCAGCCTCAGAACATACAGAGTTTTTTTTTTTGTCCAATCTGCTTATCAGTTTGAATGACTGCAGAGCGAGAACTGTTAGAAAAAAAATCCCATTTTTATATATACGTATTTGACAGGACCGCTGCTTCACTCACCTTGCTGAGTTTTCTCTACACTCGCACAAAATCTGTTTTCCTGTAAATATCTGGAGGAATTGTTTTGTAGAAAATGCTTAAAAATGGACAATAATGATGGCTGACAGAATATTTCTTTCCCTCTGTGCACTTTCTCAGTGCTTCAGGTTGGAAGATACATATGAAAACTGTCCCTGAATGATAAATTTCACTTGGGACAGTAAGAGAGAGATTTTAATTAAACGAATTGTATTTTGATAACGCTTGAACTTGTTTTTGAAAAAGCAATTCTAGTAGAAAAGAATAAAAAACCCCAAGATATTATAGGTAGGTAGGAGGGGAATAATTGATAAACTAGAGGACTGAAAAGAGGGCTCGGAAAGACTGCTTGCAGGAATGATAACAGAAGAATTATTAGACGTCTGACACTTCAGTAGAAATAGAAATGCCTGAGGGTTGGCATATAACTAATATTATTCCCATATTCAAAAAACAATAGATAACAAATTCAGGGAACTATGAACTACTTAGTTTTAACCTTAGTGGTAGGAAAGATTTTAGAATGTCTACTCAAAAAGATACCAACAGAAAAACATCCAGCAACTGAAAATGTAAGGAAGAACAGATGACAAGGATTTGAAAAGGACGGTGCTCTGTTTTCCTCCCACATCCCAAACACTCGCTGTTGGACCAATCCTATCAAATTCTTTGAAATAGCAGCTGAAAATACAGATAAGAATAATACTGGGGCTGTATTTCATCTTGAAATTTCAAAAAGGCTTTGATAAAATGCAACATATTAGCTACTTGACTAAGGTGAGAGCATGTGTAGTCAGGGGACCATTAGCAGAATGGATACCAAGTACTCTTTTAAGTAGAAAACAGGGGATAGTGGCTATTACTTCTTTTAATGGAAGATAGGAAATGACATTTCATCATGTTTGGTGCCTGGGCCAATGTAGCTCATTATTTACCTAAATGTTTTGGATTTCTTTTAAGCTCAATATCAAAATGTACAGATAATTCAATTTGGACAGGTATTAATAGCACTGTGTATGGCTGTGACAAGATGTTTGGAGACATACAGAGTGGGGGTGTAAATGGAAATTAATTTCAATACAGCTCAGTGTATGGTGACACATTTTGTCAGCAGAAATAAAAGTGGGGCATTCTATTCCTTAGAAAATAAATGTCTAAATGAGGCAGAGCTGCAAAGGGGGTCACAAATCATTCATAGTAGTAAAATGTGTTAACAATGCTATAAAGCAAGTCTGCAATGCACTGGAGTTATGTTAATTTTATTCATAATTTTGCCTGGTTCATACTAAGACAACTATGAATACTTGTGGTTTCCATATTATAAAAGTGGATTTATTAAAAAATACAAAAAATTAGAAGGATGATACCAGATTTGCTAAATGCATGTTCGTTATTAAGTCATGCCTACAAAATATACAGCTGAGGACGTTCCTCTCTTAATACTTCCATGCATGGAAAGTGCAAAATGAGATTCCATAAATAAAACTATGTCACTAATAATTTGATATAGAATTCACAACAAAATCATTCTTCTGGGACTTCAGAAACCATGTAATTTGCCATCATTTAGATTAATTGAACCAAATAGCCATAATATATTTTCTATGACGATGAGGTGAGGTAAAGGCATGTGTAGCATGAGCACTTGTTAATGTGATGATATTTAGAGGTAGGAGAGAAATCTGAAAAAGAACATTTAGACTCCGGAATTGAGTTTGAGTTTTCTCATTTCTTCCAGTGGACCAACAAGTGGCTATGGGATTTGAGAGGTGGCATAGTTATGCAGTAAGTAGACCCAGATATAACCCTGGCCATGTTCTATTTGTGCTATGTCTGAGTGGAATCCCTCCATGGCTCTCGGGTTTTGTCCCACATTTCAAAGCAATCCATGTTAGAAGTTTAAGTGATTGCTGTAAAGGAGTCAGTGTGTCGTTGATGTACAGGTGAGAGAGACTGGATTACTGGAAAATAAGCATGAGAGTGGAATTCCATGATGCAAATGGCCACTTCATATGTCAAAAATATGAAATACAAGTGTTAGACCAAGAAGTTCCTTAGAGCTACATTATTCCCAATGTGCTGTTGTATCTTCCACAATGTGTGTGACAGATGCCTTATGCACATGTAACTGTATAAAATGGGTGACGCTGGTGAAATTACTCTGGTGCTGTGGAAGTTGATTGATGGGATCGCTGGGCTTTAGTCTTTATATTTTATAATGTCCTATTTCTTCTACTCAGTGACAAAGCAACAGCACTGGGTTCTCATCATGCTGACTGGTTCCCACAATAAATTTTCAGGCTTAGAGCAGAAAATTATTCTACTCAGTTATTTCATCTGGTACAACCTTCTCTATAGTATTTGCAAGTCAAGTGACAAAATTAAATAAAAAATAAAGCATTTGGAACAGCCAGACTGAAGAATCTTCAAGAAAGTACACAAGAAAAGAAAAGTATGCCTAGTCTCTTGCTCTAACTGCACAATAAAATAATGGTTCTGCCTTATACTTTGCTTCTAAAGTTCAGAATGACATTTTGGAAGTATTGTAGTGGATACTCTGTTGCACACTGATCTCTATTCTGCAGAGCTTAGAAGCAGGAAATATGAACCATTAAGTATGTATTAGATTTGAATTATGTATAAATCACAGTGATTTGCAAATATATAAGAGCTTATAAAAGACAGGTTAGAGATAAACACAATAAACATTAGAAAGAAATTATTTTAACTTTTAAATACTTTGAAATATCTACAATGCTGTTTATCTTCTGAATGATTGAGACTCTGAGCTTCTAAATTGAAAGAAAAACCTCAGGATCAGGGGTTATGAGAGAGTGGACAATAATTACTACTTGAAAATAAAAAGAAGGTATGCCGAATATGAACATTTGAAATAAAACATTGGAATTGCTCAGCAGGTTAGGCAAAACCTTTGGAAAGAAAAATAGAGTTGAAGCTTCTGGTATGTGACTACTCCTCAGAGACACAGATGACAATTAACAGGATGGTTTTTCAGAACTTCCTGCTGTATTTCAGATTTACAGCATCTGCATTCTTAAAATTCTGTTTGAAAAAATAATTTCAGTTTTTATTTGCAGAGAAAGTGGGGAAGAATTGGATAGGACAAAGGGAAAATCTGTGATAGAATGAGATCAAAGAATTAATGTGCAGTTGGAAGTAGATAATGCTTCATTGTGTGTGTAATTTGTTTCTCGTAACATGGTTAGTGATTGTGCTGGGAGATTAGGTCATATTAATGAAGATGGGAAACCTGAGCCAGAATCAAAGCTAAATGACAGAAATTGACAGTTGTGATACAGACAGCGCAAAACAGTGAGTTACCTAAAGTCGAAGAATTTGATATTAAGTCCAAAATATGGCAAGATTCCCAGACAAAAATAAGGTATTGTTCCTTATTGTAATGGGGCACCAGGGCATAGACTACAGTATGTCAGATTCGGAGTGGGATGGAGACTGCTCAAACATATTCCATTATGTCTGATAGGGACTTCATGGGCAGATACTGCAATGCTATGTCTTAGCGTTGATTTTGGTACTGAGTTTCTTGGCAAGGACATCTGGATTTTCATGTTTGACTCCGTATGCGGGATAACAGAAGTTGCTGCCTGATTTACTCCATAATAATATCGAATCCTGTTAACCAAACCATTATAAACCACGCAAAATTCTGCTTAATGTTTTGTTAATAGCTTCAACAGCTGCACTTTTTTAATTTAATGTGTCTGAAATTATTCTACTGAATTCTCAGTAGAAACAGTAACTAGATGACTGTAACATTAATTTTTTTTTCTAGAGGGCATCTAAATAAAAGTGAATTTAAATGTTTAGCTCTATTTTTCCATCATCAGGGACTAATGCAGAGATATTTGATAAAGAAAGAAATGAAGATTGCTTTAATCTTTATTTGACCTATCTCTCAACAGATGGAGAGCAAACCAAAGTGCCTTTATTTATGTAAGTGCAGCATCAGGAAAGAAGTACTTTTATTTATCTGCCTGCAGCAGCAAAAAAAATTAACAACTTAATTTCCCAGAACTAATCAAAAATCTTTTGCATTACGGGCTCTGGCGGGAAATATCTCAAACCTTATTCCCCATTCCTTCCCGGGAGATATGCACCCCTTCTCTGTGTCATGTGACCCACATTGGCAACTCTTAATGAGGCTAATGATCCTTATTAATAAATGAGGTGAAATTGTCCTAATTATTTCTCTAGGTTTTGGGCCAGCATCGGGTAAAATACCAAAGGAATATGGATGTAAAATCTGATTGTCTTCAAGTTTATTTGCAGCTGTTCTTGCCAGTTTGGTGATACGTACTTGATACTTAAAGGATAGGTGGACTGATAAAAGATTATTTCTTTTATTGTACTTATCAGTGTAGGATTAAGTAAGCATTTACTCTGATAAGCATATGTTTTCATCCATGTTGAATAGCACTTGAAAGAAGCAGTGAAGGTAGCAGGGGTGGGGAAATGTACTCTAGGTGGGGAGACTTCAACACCCACCAGTATGATGCACTGAACAAAATGTAGAGGACATACTGTAGTGACCAGCCTAGATCTTCAGCAGGTTGTGAATTAACAAATATGTGTGATAAACTTACTTCCCCTCTTTCTAATCACTAAACTACATCCGGTAGCTGGATCAGCCAATTATCTTATGGTTAGCTGTGACCATGGTGGAATCCATCTTGAGCCTAAGACCTAACTTCACACCTTGTGAATCTCCCATTGCGTTGTGTGTGTCATGACAATAGGACAAACTCAGAACATAAGATCATAAGATATAGGAGCAGAATTAGGCCATTTGGCCCATCGAGTCTGCTCCACCTTTTCATCTTGGCTGATCCATTTCCCTCTCAGCCCCAGTTTCCTGCCATCTCCCTGTATCTCTCTGTGCCCTAACTAATCAAGAATCTATCAAACTCTGCCTTAAATATACCCAGTGACTT
Organism: Hemitrygon akajei; assembly: GCF_048418815.1. Lineage (NCBI taxonomy): Eukaryota > Metazoa > Chordata > Chondrichthyes > Myliobatiformes > Dasyatidae > Hemitrygon > Hemitrygon akajei. The sequence continues at coordinate 64,056,699 of NC_133127.1, read as the reverse complement.
GACCTCCACAGCCTCCTGTGGCAACAGATTCCACAGATTCACCAGTCTTTGGCTAAAGAAATTCATCCTCATCTCTTTTCTAAATGTACGCCCCTCTATTCTGAGGCTGTGTCCTCTAGCCATAGATTCCCCCGCCATAGGAAACTTCCTTTTCACATCCACTCTGTCGCGGCCTATCAACATTTGAAAGGTTTCAATTAGATTTCCCCTTATTCTTCTGAATGCAATTGAGTACAGGCCCAGATCCATCAAATGCTTCTCATATGATAAGCCTTTCACTCACAGAATCATTTTTGTGAGACTCCTTTGTGCCCTTTCCAATGTCAGCACATCCTTTTTTAGATAAGGGAGCTGAAACTGCTTACAATATTCCAAGTGAGGCCTCACTAGTGCCTTATAAAGTTTCAACATTACATCTTTGCTTTCATATTCTAGTATTCTCAAAACGAATGCTAACATTGCATTTGCCTTCCTCACCATTGACTCAACCTGCAAATTTGCTTTTAGGAAATTCTGCAGAAGGACTCCTAACTCCCCTTACACCTCAGATTTTTAGAAAACAGCCTCTGCTTTTATTTCTTCTAACAAAGTGCATGACCAGACACTTCCCGGCCCTGTATTCCTTCTGCCACTTCCTTTCTCATTCTCCTAGTCTGCCTAAGTTCTTCTGTAGCCTTTCTGCTTCCTCAATACCACCTGGCCCTCCTCCTATCTTCATCTTATCTGCAAACTTGGGCACAAAGCCATCAATTCCGTCATCCAAATTATTGACAGATAACGTAAGAAGAAATAGATCTGGCATTTCATGAAGTACTGTGAGCCACGAGCAGAAGTAGAGAATGCACACTGCCAAATCTGTAACTTCATAGCCCAGCATTTCTTTCATTGTACTGTTAATAGAAATTCAGGAGAGGAGCAAGCCAGGAACTGCACCAAGCGTGCTCAAAAATAAAGCCAACCTAATAAAGCGACAACATACATGGCAGACAGCAAAGGCAGCTTGTATCAGACACCTGATCTCACAAATGATCTCCAACGATCTCACAACCACTTGATCACATTAAAGACCTGCAGTCTTGGCAGAGCTAATTGTGAACTGGTGCGGGCAATTAAACAGTTAACAGGGGAAAGTAATAAAAACACAAAATGCTGGTAGAACTCAGCAGGCCAGACAGCATCTACGGGAGGAGGTAGTGACGACGTTTCGGGCCGAAACCCTTCATCAGGACTTCACAGGGGAAAGTAGCCTTATTCCTGATGATAGTCAGTCCCAAATAAGACAGAACTATTCACAGTCTCGCTCAGCCACAAGTATTAAATAGATGATTCATCTTAGTTTCCCTTAAGGATCCTTGTCATCACAGAAACCAATATCATTCACTCCATGTGCCATTAGAAATGGCTGAGTACGATGAATATAGCAAAAAGGCATGGACTGGGCAACTCCAAGCTGCACTACCAGAAATCTGTGTTCCAAAAATTGATGTGTATTTTGTTAAGCTGTTCCAAAAAAAACCTCAATGTTGGCATCTATCTGGCAATGTAGAAAATTGCCTAGATATATTCCACTAAAAAAAGCAGAACAAATCCAATCTGGCTACCTACCACCCTTTTATTCTACTCTCAGTCATGAGCAATGTGATGTATGTTGCCTTTGACAGGGTGATCCGGTACTACTTATTTGCCTATAACATGTCATCAATATCCATTGTGAAATGTGTCAGGGCTGCTTAGTGCAGCATTGGTCCAACCATAGATCAAAGAACTGAATTTCAGACATGAGATGATGTTATCTTGACATCAAGGCGGCTTTCGATCAAGTGTAAAACGGAAGTCTATGGCCATTCATTTGATAACGCTCTGGAGTCATACCTGTACAAAGGCTGATAGTTGTTGAGGGCTTTACCCCACTACAGGAGTTATTCAGGTAGAATCTAGCCCATCATCAGCTTCTTCATCAATGACCTTCTTCTTATGCTTATTCTTTAACTAAGAAAAACTTTCATTGGTGAAAATGCTAGAACTATATTATTTATAGATTTACAGAATGGTTTCAGCTCAACCACATTTTACTCAGGACCTTCAACCCGTCAAGAGCGTGTATGTCCCGTTCACCAACACCACTTCTGGTTCCAGATGAACCACCTACATTGCACACTGGGAAATGAAGTTCTTTATTATGTACACTCATAATAACGCACTTCCTTCCATTACAAAGTCAGTAGTAGGGATTTTCACTGATCATTGTGCATTATTAATTTTCATTCACAACTCCTCAGTATTGAAGCTGCCAATGCAGGCATATAGCAAGACATAGACAATACTCAGATGTAGGCTTACTATTATGGTAGTATTCACACCATAAAAATGCTAGGCAATTCTCATCTTCAAAAAGAAAGAGTCTAATTGCCATACTGACATTCCTGGATATCCAAAGACATTATCATCACCAAGACTCCACCATCAATATCCTGGAAGTTACCAATGGGCAGAATTTAAACTGAACCAGTCACAAAAATGTGGTCGAAAGAGCAGATCGGATTCTAGGCATCCTGTGGTGAGTAACTCACTTCCTGACACCCCAGAACCTTTCCTTCATCCATAAAGCACAAGCCAGAATTGTTATACAACACTGTCATGTCAACATCTTTCAAGATGCAGATCTGAGCCAAAGCTGGCTTTTGATTGACATCTCATCAATTATCCTGAACATTCATGCCCTCGCAGTGTGGATCATTGACAAAATGTGCTGCGGTTTCTCACTTGGCTTCTTTCATAGCTGCTTGCAAATCCACAATTTCCATCACAAGACAATGACATCAAGCAAATTGGAAAACCACCATCTACAAGCTCACTTCCATGACCAACCCATATTCCAAATAGTCCTTCCAGGTGAAGCAGCAGCACATTTGCACATCATCCTTTACAATGTGTTGCAGTTGGTACTCTCAATGTAGTCTCCACCACATCGAAGAAATTTTTAGCAGATTGAGTGTCTGCTTTGCTGTGCACCTCTGTTCGGTCTCCAAGGGAGACACTGAACTTCCAATCAACCATCATTTTAATTCTCAGTCCTATTCCCATTCTAAGCTGTCTGTGTTCGATCTGCTGTATGACTCCATCAATGCTCTCCATAAGCTCAAAGAACAGCATTTCATTTTCCACTGGTTATATTACTTTTGGGTCCTGTATCTAAGAAAGAATGTGCTGGCCTAGAGGAGGTTCCTTAGAATTATCTCAGTAATGAAGAGGTTAATGCACGAGGAACATTTAGTGGCTCCAGGCCAGTATGTACTAATTGGAATTTAGAAGAATGAGGGGTGATGTCATTGAAACCTAATAAATATTGAAAGGCCTAGATAGAGTGGATGTGGAGAGGATGTTTCTAATAGCGGGAGAGCTTAGGACCAGCAGACACAGCCTCAGAATAGAAGGGAATACCCTTAGAACAGAGATGAGGAGGAATATTATTAGCCAGAGGGTAGTGAATCTGTTGAATTCATTGCCACAGTTGGTTGCAGAGGTTGAAGACATTGGGTATATTTAAAGTGGAAGTTGATAGTTTCTTGATTAGTAAGGGTGTCAAGAATATTAGGGAGAAGGCAGAAGAATCGGGTTGAGAGGGAAAATAAATCAGTGATGGTGGAGCAGACTCGAAGGGCTGAATGGCCTAATTCTGCTCCTATGTCATATGGTCTTACTGCAACCTGCTGGACTTAATGTTGAAGGTAACAATTTTGGAGAACCACTCTTTATTTTCCTCTCTGCATTTTAGTTACACCCTTTTCAATTTGTTCTTTTTTTCTCTTTGGTCATTAATATGTTGCCTTGTAGCGAAGTGCTACACACACAGTTAGAAATAACGACATGCAGTCTGTAAGTTGCACTCCAGACAAGTTTATTCCAACTTCGCGGCACTGGCTTTTACGCAGTTCCGTTCCCGCCCTCTCTGGGTGGAAATGACACCAGAGGTTCATTACAAAAGTCTCTTCCCGCGCGCGGGGTTTCTTCCCTTGCTGGTGAGGAAGAAGGCCCAGCGCCATTTTGGGGCTGGCCTCTCTGCCGACTCGCACGTCATTTTGTGAGTCGGTTCGCCTGCATAGAAAGTGGGTCACCATATAAACCTCCCCCCCCCAAGAACTGGCGATACCCCCCCCCCCCCCCATGTCCACAGTCTGGATCAGTCTCTGTTTGGGCGGTCTGCCTCTGCGCCGCGGTGCCTGAACCTCGACCGGCTGCACCAAGTCCACATGGGCTGGTTTGAGTCGGTCCACCGTGAAAACCTCCTCTTTCCCCCCAATGTCCAGAACGTACATGGACCCGTTGTTGTTGATCACCTTGAACGGCCCCTCGTACGGCTGCTGTAGCGGTGCCCGGTGTCCGCCCCTTCGTACAAACACAAACTTACAGTTCTGCAGGTCTTTGGGTACGCAGGTCAGGATCTGTCCATGCTGTGAAGTCGGTACGGGGGCCAGGTTGCCGAGCCTTTCGTGTAATCTGTCCAGGACTGCTGCAGGTTCTTCCTCTTGCCCCCTTGGGGTTGGTATGAACTCTCCCGGGACGACCAGGGGTGTGCTGTACACCAGCTCAGCCGACAAGGTGTGCAGATCCTCTTTGGGCGCCGTGCAGATTCCGAGCAGGACCCAGGGAAGCTCGTCCACACAGTTAGGCCCTTTCAGGCGGGTCATGAAAGCCGACTTCAAGTGACGGTGGAAACGCTCCACCAGTCCGTTCGACTGTGGGTGGTAAGCAGTTGTGTGGTGTAGCTGCGTTCCCAACAGGCTGGCCACAGCTGACCACAGGCTGGAGGTCAACTGGGTGCCTCTGTCGGAGGTAATGTGGGCCGGTACCCCAAAGCGTGCTACCCAGGTTGCAAACAGTGCTCAGGCGCAGGAATTGGCGGTGGTGTCTGTGAGTGGGACTGCCTCTGGCCATCTCGTGAACCGGTTTACCATAGTTAGGAGGTACTGCACTCCTCACGACACTGGCAGGGGCCCCACGATATCCACATGAATGTAGTCGAACCTCCGGCAGGTGGGTTCGAACTGCTGTGGCGGGGCTTTAGTGTGCCACTGCACATTGGCTGTTTGGCACTGCACGCACATTTTGGCCCATTCACTGACCTGTTTGTGAAGTCTGTGCCACACGAACTTGGTGGAGACCAGCCGGACGGTTGTCCTGATAGATGGGTGCGCCAAGCCGTGTATGGAGTCGAAAACTTGCCGTCTCCAGGCTGCCGGGACGATGGGGCGAGGTAGGCCGGTAGCCACGTCACACAGGAGGGTCCTCTCACCTGGGCCTACGAGGAAATCTTGCAGCTGCAAACCCGAGACCGCGGTCCTGTAGCTGGGCATCTCGTCGTCTGCCTGCTGCACCTCCGCCAGTGCTGCATAGTCCACCCCCAGGGACAGGGCCTGGACAGCTGGTCTGGAGAGTGCGTCCGCCACGACGTTGTCCTTTCCCGAGACATGCTGGATGTCCGTCATGTACTCGGAGATGTAGGACAGATGTCGCTGCTGGCGAGCCGACCAGGGATCGGACACCTTCGTGAACACGAAGGTCAACGGTTTGTGGTCCGTGAACGCGGTGAACGGCCTGCCTTCTAAGAAGTACCTGAAATGCCGGATTGCCAGATACAGTGCCAACAGCTCCCGGTCGAAAGCACTGTACTTGAGTTCAGGTAGGTGCCTGCTGAAGAACGCAAGGGGTTGCCAGCGCCCCTCGATGAGTTGCTCCAGCATCCCACCGACTGCAGTGTCGGATGCGTCCACCGTGAGGGCGGTCAGAATGACCGTTCTGGGGTGCACCAGCATCGCGGCATCTGCCAAGACTTCCTTGGCTTTAACAAAAGCGGCCGCAGCCTCTTCATCCCAAGTAATGTCCTTGCCTTTACCCGACATCAGGGTGTACAAAGGGTGCATGATACGGGCTGCTGAGGGGAGGAAACGGTGGTAGAAGTTCACCATACCAACGAACTCCTGTAGGCCTTTGACCGTGTTGGGCCGGGCAAAGTGGTGAATCGCGTCTACCTTGGCAGGCAGAGGTGTTGCCCCGTCTTTGGTAATCCTGTGGCCCAGGAAGTCGATGGTGTTGAGTCTGAACTGGCATTTGGACGGGTTGATTGTGAGGCCGAAATCACTCAGGCGGGAGTAGAGCTGACGGAGGTGGGAATGATGCTCCTGATGACTACTGCTGACTATGAGGATGTCATCCAAATAGATAAACGCAAAGTCCAGGTCGTATCCCACCACATCCATTAGCCGCTGGAACGTCTGTGCGACATTCTTCAGGCCGAACGGCATTCGGTGGAATGGGGTGATGAGTGCTGTTTTGGGGATGTCTTCAGGGTGTACCAGGATTTGATGGTATCCCCGGATGAGGTCTACTTTGGAAAAGATGCTTGCCCCGTGCAGGTTTGCTGCAAAGTCCTGAATGTGCATCACAGGGTAGCGGTCCGGTGTTGTAGCCTCGTTCAGCCTGCGTTAGTTGCCGCATGGTCTCCAGCCCCTTGTTGCTTTGGGCACCATGTGCAGGGGGGAGGCCCATGGGCTATTGGACCACCATACGATCTCCAATTCCTCCATCCTCTTGAACTCCTCCTTCGCCAGGCAGAGCTTTTCCGGGGGGAGCCTTCATGCGCGGGCGTGGAGGGGTGGTCCCTGGGTCGGGATGTGGTGCTGTACCCCGTGTCTGGGCATGGCTGCCATGAACTGTGGTGTCAGAATCGATGGAAAGTCCGCTAGGATTCTGGTGAATTTGTTGTCAGACAGTGTGATGGAGACCAGGTGTGGGGCCGGCAACTTGGCTTCACCCAGGGAGAACATCTGGAAAGTCTCGGCATGTACCAGTCTTTTCCCTTGCAGGTCGACCAGCAGGCTGTGAGCTCGCAAGAAGTCCGCCCCGAGGAACGGTTGGGCCACCGTGGCGGCCAGTGTGAAGTCCCACGTAAACCGGCTGATGTCGAACTGCAGCTGCACTGTGCGGGTGCCGTAGATCCGTATCGTGCTGCTGTTTGTGGCCCTCAGGGTGGGTCCTGGCTTCCTGTTGCGGGTGTCGTACCCCGTCGGGGGCAAGATGCTGATCTCCGCTCCGGTGTCGACCAAGAAGCGGCGTCCCAACTGTTTGTCCAGATGTACAAGAGGCTGTTCTGGTGGCCAGCCGCCATAGCCATTAGCAGCGGCTGGCCCTGGCATTTCCCGGGAACTTGCAGGGCGGGTGACAACAGCGGGCTTCTGTGCCCCACCGCTGGTGGTAGAAACACCACTGTTCATTGGCCTCCTCACTCCTGCCTCTGGGTTGTGTGCGCCCCCCTGCTGGGCCTGGTCTGGTCTGCTGTTGGGCGCGTGGCCTGGTAATCTGACTGACGGACGCCACGCTCTCCCTCTTGGCTTTCCACAGCATGTCTGCCCGGGCTGCCACCTTCCGGGGGTCGCTGAAATCTGCATCGGCCAGTAGCAGATGTATGTCCTCGGGCAGTTGCTGTAGGAATGCTTGCTCAAACATGAGGCAGGGCTTGTGTCCTTCAGCCAGGGCCAGCATCTCGTTCATCAATGCTGACGACAACCTGTCTCCCAAACTGTCCAGGTGCAGCAAGCGGGCACCTCGCTCACGCCTTGAGAGGCCAAAGGTCCTTATGAGCAGCACTTTGAATGCTGCATATTTGCCTTCTTCCGGGGGTGACTGTATGAAATTCTCAACCTGGGCGGCCATCTCCTGGTCAAGGGAGCTCACCATGTAATAGTAACGCATGGAATCAGAAGATATCTGCCAAATCTGGAACTGGGCTTCTGCTTGGTCAAACCACACGTGTGGTCACAGCGTCCAGAAAGTCGGCAGTTTTAGTGAAACTGCATGAACAGATGAAGAGTCGATCATCTTTGGTCCAAATCCCGTTTGGACCGTCGGGGTCACCAATGTAGCGATGTGCTACACACAGAGCTAGAAATAACGACATGCAGTCTGTAAGTTGCACTCCAGACTAGTTTATTCAAACTTCGCGGCACCGGCTTTTACGCAGTTCCGTTCCCACCCCCTCCGGGAGGAAATGACATCAGAGGTTCATTACAAAAGTCTTTTCCCGCGCGCGGGCTTTCTCCCCTTGCTGGTGAAGAAGAAGGCCCAGCGCCATTTTGTGAGCCAGTTCGCCTGCGTAGAAAGTGGGTCGCCACAGCCTTGAGCAACCTCTGTCTCCGAACTACCACTGTCATTCTCTCTGTTCCTTCCACACTTACTCTCTAAGCAGATTAAAAGTGATCTGCCTCCTTTCATTTCCAGTTCTGACATAAGGTCCTCAATCTGAAACATGAACTCTTCCCCACTGATGTCTAACTGAATGTTCTCTGTATTTTCTGTTGTTTCAAATCTCCACCTCTGCCGATTTTTGCTTCAGATGTTCACTTATCTGATGTCTCTGTGTGGGGACTTGCTGTATGCAGCTTTGAGTGTGTTTGCCTACATTGCAACGGTGACCACAATTCAATCATTTTTCATGTGAACATCTCTGAGGCCTCCGAAGGTCATGAAAAGTCCAACACAACTACGAGTTTGTTCACTTAAGGGCTTTAATGATTTAGTGACTTTTGCATTTCTGAAAGATGGAGTAAGAAATTTTCTCTGTGATTCTATGTCATAGAGCTGCAAATCAGTGAGATTTCCATGAAGATATTGTCAAAATCTTTTTCCCCACAAAATCTTTAATAAATAAAAGATGAACAATCTGATCATAAACTTCGACTTAGTACAAAATTGATCAGGACAAGTATAATATGGATTATAGCCTGATTCCCTCTTTAGCCGACTCTCTGTGCAAGCCACTGTCAGAGGGCGAATGAAGAAACAGAGCAGCAGGTAGCTGTGCTTTATCAAAACTCCAGTGACTGGCTTCCATTCGCTGCTGCTGTCTGGGCGGAGTCGCATATTCTTTCTGTGACCATGTCGGTTTCCCCTGGCGCTCTGGAGTCTTCCTGTACATCAAAGACATGCCGGTTGGGAGGTTAATTGGCTACTACAAACTATTCCTGGTATGTTGGGCCAGGAGTTGATGGGCAAGCGAGACGGATTAGGTTACAGTGAAATAAGAACACGATTGATGGGATTGCTCTCTGAACTGGCATATACATGACAGACCATATGGTCCCCTTCAATGCCATATGGAAATGAGATATAAAATAAATTTGGTTTCATAAAGAATGCAATGGACTGCCAAGCATTATATATTCAGCACTGTTGTTATTTTTGGAAAAATGATGAACTGGAAAGTGCTCTTTAGGGAATTTCCAACTATGTAAAATTGGAACATGTAAATTAAGTCTGGGTTAAGGAGTGCATATGATGCATATTCTAAAGATTCTACCAACAACTTGCATTCTCCACTGAGATGCAGCTCGAGGGGCTGTATGCTTGGCTGAGGATTGAAAGTTGTTTAGACTCAGATCCTCTTGTCACACATCACAATTAATTTGAGGTTTTGTCTCAGGGTTGGCAAAACGTAATATTTAGTTTTATCCAGCAATTGCTCGGGCAAAAGACAACCCAGCTGTTTCCAAGCAAGCTCTCTTCTTTATCCTTTCTGCTTCATACTTACAGAAGGTTAAGCTTTTGAAAAATGTAAGGCGAAGTTTTGTTTCTAATTATAATACTACAAGCATGGTGGGAAAACAAAAATGCGAAATGTATTGCGCTGATGTAATGGAAATACTTCACTTAAAATGTCAAAGGACCATTTTCAAATTACATGTAATTAGTACCGGTGGGAAACTTCATAAATTAACAAAAGTTATAGACTCATGAAATGTATTAATAGTGTAGTGTATCAGGACCAACAGGGTGTGTGAGCTTTTGCTCCTCTTTTTTTGACTTTATTAGCTTAAAATTTAGGCAATTTGCAGCACTGCTAATGACATCTCTGTAAATATTATACACTGAATTTTGAATTCCTCTTAATATTATGTGCATATACAGTATGTCATTTTTTTTTTTAAAAAACATGAGATGTTGGCATGACAAAAAGTGAGAAGAGCTGTTTCACAGCTCTGGAGATTGATAATCCAGAGAACACAAATTCAAATACCCTCTACTCTGGTAGTCTAAGAATTTAAATTCAATTAAGAAAAGCTATTTGGAAGTAATATAACAGATTAACAAGGGTGATGGGATGTTAATTGGGGTGTTTATGATGCTTAAGGGAATTGATGGAGATAAACAGCTTACTCTGGTAGAAGAGTTCAGATGAGCCTTACATTTAGAAGCAAGTTAACATCGGAATGCTCCTCATCACTCAAAGAGAAGCTGGAATCAAACAATTTGTTAAAGGTAGCTCAATGGAAAATTTAATAACTGATATACAGTTTTGTTAAAGGTTACAGAAATAAGGTGATTAGAGTTAAGATAAAGCTCAGCCACGTCTAATAGTGTTGAAACAGCCTTGAGGGACTTATGGAGCTATGCCTGTTCTAAAGTTGCTATAGAATTATTGTAAGATATGAACTGATTCACTAATATCTTCAAGGAAGAAAAAAACTGCAGATGTTAATTCTTCAGCTGTTTGATTGGGGCATGACTACGCAAGCGCGTGGACATCAGCCAGTGAGAGCAGCGAGAAGGGTTTAAAGGTAGATGGTTATTTCTTCAGCGGTTTGATCGGGGCCCAACTGTGCAAGTGTGCGGATGTCAGCCAGTGAGAAGAATTTAAAAAGAAGACATCTTTATAGAGCGAGCATCAGAGGAACAGGCGACAGAGTAGAGGGAGGCAGAATAGGAAGGCTTTGGCTCAATGGGGCTTCGGTGATAATGGGTCGAGGCCAGGTACGTTACTTGTGTAGAATACAGACAGGAAGTGTGTGTGAAGCCGGTTTTCTGTGCTTGGTGTCAGATGTGGGAGGTTCTGGAGGCTTCAAGCCTCCTGGACGGCCACATCTGCACCTGGTGTGTCGAGCTGCAGCTCCTTGGGGACCACGTTAGGGAACTGGAGATGCAGCTTGATGACCTTTATCTGGTCAGGCAGAGTGAGGAGGTGATAGAGAGGAGCTATAGGGAGGTAGTCACTCCGGGCCCTCGGGAGACAGATAGGTGGGTAACAGTCAGAGGAGGGAAGGGCAAGAAGAAGATGCTAGAAGAGTACCCCAATGGCTGTCTCTCTTAATAAATACTCCCGTTTGCGTAATGTTGGGGGATTCAGCCTACCTGGGGGAAGCAACAGTGCCTCTGGCACTGTCTGACCCTGTGGCTCAGAAGGGTAGTGAAAGGAAGAGGATAGCAGCAGTGATAGGGGACTCTAAAGTTAGAGGGTCAGACAGGCGATTCTGTGGACACAGGAAAGAAATGCAAATGGTAGTTTGCCTCCCAGGTGCCAGGGTCCAGGATGTTTCTGATCGCGTCCACGATATCCTGAAGTGGGAAGGAGAACAGCCAGAGATCGTGGTACGTATTGGTACCAATGACATAGGTAGGAAAAGGGAAGAGGTCCTGAAAAAAGACTATAGGGAGTTAGGAAGGAAGTTGAGAAGCAGGACCGCAAAGGTAGTAATCTCGGGATTACTGCCTGTGCCACGTGACAGTGAGTATAGGAATAGAATGATGTGGAGGATAAATGCGTGGCTGAAGGATTGGAGCAGGGGGCAGGGATTCAGATTTCTGGATCATTGAGACCTCTTTTGGGGCAGGTGGGACCCGTACAAAAAGGATGGTTTGCACTTGAATCCCAGGGAGACCAATATCCTGGCGGGGAGGTTTGCAAAGGCTATTGGGGGTGTTTAAACTAGAATTTCTGGGGGGTGGGAACCGAACTGAAGTGATGGAGGAAGGGGCCGTTGGCTCACAAATAGAGAAAGCTTGGAAACAGTGTGAGAAGGAGGATAGGCAGGTGATAGAGAAAGGACATGCTCAGACCGATGGTTTGAGATCTGTCTATTTTAATGCAAGGAGTATTATAAACAAAGCAGATGAGCTTAAAGCATGGATCAGCACTTGGAGCTATGATGTTGTGGCCATTACAGAGACTTGGATGGTGCAGGGGCAGGAACGGCTACTTCAAGTGCCAGGCTTTAGATGTTTCAGAAAGGACAGGGAGGGAGGCAAAAGAGGTGGGGGCGTGGCACTGTTGATCCGAGATAGTGTCATGGCTGCAGAAAAGGAGGAAGTCATGGAGGGGTTGTCTATGTGAGTGGAAGTTAGGAATAAGAAGGGGTCAATAACTCTACTGTGTGTTTTTTATAGACCACCCAGTAGTAACAGGGACATCAAGGAGCAGATAGGGAGACAGATTCTGGAAAGGAGTAATAATAACAGGGTTGTTGTAGTGGGAGATTTAAATTTCCCAAATGTTGATTGGCATCTCCCTAGAGTGAGGGGTTTAGATGGGGTGGAGTTTGTTAGGTGTGTTCAGGAAGGTTTCTTGATACAAGATGTAGATACGCCTACAAGAGTGGAGGCTGTACTTGATCTTGTACTGGGAAATGCGTAGATACGTTCCAATGAGACAGGGAAAGGATGGTAGGGTACAGGAACCATGGTCTACAAAGGCTGTTGTAAGTCTAGTCAAGAAGAAAAGAAGAGCTTATGAAAGGTTTAAAAAAAACTAGGTAATGATAGAGATCTAGAAGATTATAAAGTTAACAGGAAGGATCTAAAGAATGAAATTAGGAGAGCCAGAAGGGGCCATGAGAAGGCCTTGGCAGACAGGATTAAGAAAACCCCAAGGCATTCTACAAGTATGCAAAGAGCAAGAGGATAAGATGTGAGAGAATAGAACCAATCAAGTGTGACAGTGGAAAAGTGTGTATGGAACCGGAGGAGATAACAGAGGTACTTAATAAATACTTTGTTTCAGTATTCACTATGGAAAAGGATCTTGGTGATCGTAGTGATAACTTGCAGCAGACTGAAAAGCTTGAGCATATATATATTAAGGAAGAGCATGTGCTGGAGCTTTTGGAAAGCATCAAGTTGAATAAATCACTGGGACCAGATGGGATGTACCCCAGGCTACTGTGGGAATCAAGGGAGGAGATCGCTGAGCCTCTGGCAATGATCTTTGCATCATCAATGAGGATGGGAGAAGTTCTGGAGGATTGGAATGTTGCAGATGTTGTTCCCTTATTCAAGAAAGGAAGTAGAGATAGCCCAGGAAATTATAAACCAGTGAGTCTTACTTCAGTGGTTGGTAAGTTAATGGAGAAGATCCTGAGAGGTAGAATATGATTAGCAATAGTATACATGGCTTTGTGAAAGGCAGGTCTTGCATTACGAGCCTGTTTGAATTTTTTGAGGATGTGACTAAACACATTGATGAAGGAAGAGTAGTAGATGTCGTGTATATGGATTTGAGCAAGGCATTTGACAAGGTTCCCCATGCAAGGCTTATTGAGGAAGTAAGGAGGCATGGGATCCAAGGGGACATTGCTTTGTGGATCTAGAACTGGCTTGCCCACAGAAGGCAAAGAGTGTAATGCCTACAGAGCAAATCAGAGACTGACATTGGTGATAGTATTTCTAACATATATACAGCATGTACATTAGGAGCAAGCCCACTGAACTCACAAGGCCTGTTCTGTCTTTTGACAGGATCAATACTATTGTAATTCAATTCATGGGTTTATCTACCCAAGCATTCCTTTGCTTATCAAGAATTGATCTACCTCAACCTTAAGGGGTCAAGCAAATGCATTCATTTACCAAGTAAAACAATTACAATGGCACTGGTTGAAATATCAATTCCTGAAGGAGAGGGGGTATGCAAACTCCACACAGAAAGCACCCGAATTCAGAGATGAACCTGGGTCTCTGTGCTACTATTCCTTTTAGTTCCACTACTCTTTCTGTTGAGTCCTCCCTACCCATTGGGAAATCTCCAGCATTATAGATTTCCAGGCTTCTGTGCTGTATCTACACTATTTTGTTGAATTCAGTTAGCTTGATGAAGGGTGATTGAGAAATACTCTACAGCACATAACAAAATGGATAATTAAAAACTTATTTTTGCATAAATTCATAGAGCTGCTAAACAAACATGCAGGCAATTAAAACTCTCTGAATAGATCTAATATTTGTACTAATATGTAAGCAATCCAAATAGTTTATAACTGAAATTACTTAATTTTTCCATCTTTGTGTGATGCCAAATCATCTCATAAAAGAACATTAATTATTGACACTTGCTAATCATCTCATTCCACTCTTGTATTCTAGTCCCACCATAATCTAAGAAGACTAATAGATTGGTGGTGAATTTGACACAGACATTTCACAGTAAATTTTTTGGAAGAAGTTGAGTACCTCACACCTTCCGTATTCAAAGAGATAGTATTCTCAATGCAGCAGTGTCACTTGGATTTGAAAACTGTAAGACCCATTGACAGGGGTATACAGTAATTATTGTCATTACATAATGTTTGTTTTATAGTCCTGTTTCCTCACACACAAATAATTTTAACCAGTAAAAATCATTAGATTACTTAGATATTCAGCTTCTATTTTTACAGAGCAGGAGAAGAGGTTAAAGGAAAACATGGGGAACATCAGTTTTAGCTTGAGTAGCAGAATATAGTAGGATGTGGAGGCTATGGAGAGGGTGCAGAAGAGGTTTACCAGGATTCTGCTTGTATCAGGGGTATGTGCTATAAGAAGAGATTGGACAAACAAGGCGTGTATTCTCTGAAGCGCTAAAGGCTGTGGGGAGGCCTGATGGAAGTTCATATAATTTGATAGTTGTATTTTTTCCCTGGTCAAAGTGTGTAATACTAATTCTTGCCATTAAAGATGTATGTATATAAAATGGCCAGTGACCCCGTGAAGGATCCCACCAATCCTGCTTATAGACTGTTTGTCCCATTCCCATCAAGAAAGAGGCTGCAAAGCACCAGACTCAAAAACGTTTTCCCCAAGCAGTAGGGCTGATCAACACCTCCACCACTAACCCACCCCCCAACACTTTCCCACTACTTTCTTTTTTCCTGTCAGAGTCACCTTAAGTAGAGATACCTCTGTGCCTGGTGTCACTTTATAGATATACTATATATATAATATATATACATACACATACACACACACACACTATGAATTTAATGTTTTTTTTACTATTGTGTTTGTTTAATTGTGTTTCTTTTTGCACTGCATCAGATTATTTCATTTTCCTTTACACTTGGATACTAGAAATGACATTAAACAATCTTAAATCTTTTAGAGGGCATACATTTAAGATGAAAAGAGGGAAATATTCTGAGATGTGCGGTGTTAGCTCTTTAAACAGAGCTGTAGGTGCCTGGAATATATTTTCAGGAATGCTCATGGAGGTAGATAAGTTTTAAGAGACTCTAAGAGAGGCACATGGTTATGCAGAGAATGAAGAGAAGGGGACCATGTGCAGGTGGAAGGGATTAGGTGTCATTAATAGCAGAACATTGCAGGCTGAGTGATCTGTTTCTGTTATGTTCTATTAGCTCTTGGTTTGCTGAAATATAAATAAGCAAAATGTGAATTAGATTGCTGAAGATTTTTATTTTAATCTGTTGTGGCATTTTACAAATTTTGCTCTATTTTTGACATACAATGGGAGGAGTTTTAACTGCAGGAATTTAACTGGAGGAATTTTTACTACTAAGGTAGTAAAGTAAAAATGGAAACATTGTCCAATCTGACCTCCTCTCAGCCCCTATACATCTAATTATTTTATGGCACACTGATTAGTTTTATTTGTGTGACTTGCTTGATGTGTTAAGGATCTGAACTTAAAGTGCTGATGCAAGTTTCAATGCTCACAACCAATTTCTCAGATCCTTCTGGTAGATATTTTGCTTTGAATTGTGATGATATAGCATGTTTAGGGTTTCAGGTAGACCACAGTAGGATGGCAATATTTAGAAAGGAAGCAGATAAGGAAGAAAATTCTTAAGCACATCAGTAACTTTGAATATTATGATATCTAGAGAAAGGAAGAGGTGCTAAATAAAATGATGCAGAGGTCTGGACAACGGAAAGTGAAGAACAACACCAACCTGGACAATGTAGATTCGAAGAATAGGGTAAACACCATTATGAAAAAGGCAGAGAGGAAAACAGAGGGACATTGATCATAGGAAGCACTGCCTCATAAGAGAGTCTCTAGACAGTGGTTAATATTCAAGAGTTTCCAAATAATGCAAACATCTTCAGTGTCTTCCAAGAAGAACTTTTCCTGTTGGACCTAATGGCCAGGCATTGGAGTGATGAAAATCACCACTGTCTTTGTTTTGTTTGATATTGGATCTTTCCTCTATGCATCACCAGAGACATTTCAAGGATTTTCCATTCAACTGCACATCGACATAAAAGATGAGTTATTAATTTTTTTGAAAGGACAGGTAAATTTGCTAGCTGGATGTTTTAGACGCTAGAGTCTGAATAGAATCTCCATTTTGGATTCTCAAATGCATCACTCTTTCCCCATGGTGTCCTCCTCTATAGCTTCAAAGTATAGTACATGGTCAGAGTCACAGAGTACAGCATAGAAACAGGGCCTCTGGCCTATCTAGTTCACGCTGATCTATTTAAACTGCCTAGTCCCATCCACCTGCACCTGGATCTTAGCCCTCCATACCCCTACCATCCATGTACCTATCCAAACTTCTCTTAAATGTTAAAATCAAGCTTGCATGCATCACTTGTGCTGGCAGCTCATTCCACACTCTCACTGCCCTCTGAGTGAAGAAGTCTCCCTAAAGTTCCCCTTAAACTTTTCACCTTTCACCCTTAACCCATGACTTCTAGGTGTAGTCCCACACAACTTCAGTGGAAAAACCCTGTTGTGCTTACTTGATCTATACCCCTCAAAATTTTGTATACCTCTATCAAATCTCCCCTCAATCTTCCACTTTCCAAGGAATAACATACTCAGTCCTACCTTATAACTTTAGTCCTCCAATCCTGGCATCATCCTTGTAAACTTTCTCTGTACTCTTTCAATATTTACATCTTTCTTGTAAGTAGGTGACCAAAACTACATGCACTACTCCAAATTAGAGGTATACAAATTAGGCCTCACCAAAGATCCCTGTGGTACTCCACTGATTACAGGCCTCCAGTCAGAGAGGCAACTATCTATTACCAATCTCTAACTTCTCCCACAAAGCTATTATCTATCCAATATACTACCTCATCTTGAATGGCAAGTAACTGAACCTTCCTGACCAACCTCCCATGCGGGACCTTGTCAAATGCCTTCCTAAAGTCCATGTAGACAACATCCACTGACTTGCCTTCATCAACTTTTCTGGTAACTTCCTCGAAAAACTCTATAAGATTGGTTAGCCATGACCTACCATGCATGAAGACATGTTGACTATCCCTAGCCAGTTATTGTCTATCCAAATACTCATATATCCGGTCCCTTAGAATACCTTCCAATAACTTCCCCACTACTGATGTCAGGCTCGCTGGCCTATAATTTCCTGGTTTATCTTAGAGCCTTTCTGAAATGGTGGAACAACATTAGCTTTCCTCCATTCGTCTGGTACCTCAGCTGTCACTAAGGATGATTTAAATATCTTTGCTAGGGCTCCGGCGATTTCTGCAATTGTCTCTCATAGGGTCCGAGGGGACACCTTGCCCGGCCCTGTAGATTTATTCACCCTAATTTGCCTCAAGATAGCAAACACCCTTTCCTCTGTAATCTGTATATGGTCCATGGCATCGCGACTGCTTTGCCTCACTTTTATAGAATCTGTCTCCCAAGTAAATACAGATGCAAAAAATTCATTTAAGATCTCTCCCATTTCTTCTGACTCCACACATAGATTACCATTCAGATCTTCCAGAGGACTATTTTTGTCCCTTGCAATCCTTTTGCTCTTAACATATAGAAACATAGAAAACCTACAGCACAATACAGACCCTTCGGCCCACAAGGTTGTGCCGAACATATCCCTACCCTAGAAATTACTAGGCTTACCCAAGGCCCTCTATTTTTCTAAGCTCCATGTACCTATCCAAAAGTCTCTGAAAAGACCCTGTCGTATCTGCCTCCACCACTGTTGCCAGCAGCCCATTCCAGGCACTCACCACTCTGTGAGTAAAAAACTTACCCTGGCATCTCCTCTGTACCTACTCCGCAGTACCTTAAACCTGTGTCCTCTTGTGGCAACCATTTCAGTCCTGGGGAAAAGCCTCTGACTATCCACATGATCAATGCCTCTCATCATCTTATACACCTCTATCAGATCACCTCTCATCCTCTGTCGCTCCAAGGAGAAAAGGCCGAGTTCACTCAACCTGTTTTCATAAGGCATGCTCCCCAATCCAGACAACATCCTTGTAAATCTCCTCTGCACCCTTTCTATGGTTTCCACATCCTTCCTGTAGTGAGGCAACTAGAACTGAGCACAGTACTCCAAGTGGGGTCTGAGCACGGTCTTATATAGTTGCAACATTACCTCTCGGCTCCTAAACTCAATCCTATGATTGATGAAGGCCAAAGCTCCATATGCCTTCTTAACCACAGAGTCAACCTGCGCAGCTGCTTTGAGTGTCCTAAGGACTCAGACCCCAAGATCCCTCTGATCCTCTACATTGCCAAGAGTCTTACCATTAATACTATATTCTGCCATCATATTTTGACCTACCAAAATGAACCACCTCACACATATCTGTAGAATTCCTGAGGATTCTTCTTTACTTTGTCTGCTAGGGAAATCTCTTGCTTTCTTTTAGCCCTTCTGATTTTTTAAGTGTTTTCTTGCATTGCTTATACTCCTTAAGTACCTCACTTGTTTCTTCTTTATACCTGTTATGCACTTCCTTTTTTCCCTATATCTCTTGAAAACAAGGTTCCTTAAACCTGTTGTTTTTTGCTTTTATTGAATTTCTCTTGTCTACTCTGCCTTCTTTAACCCTTGCATTCCCTTTTCAGAACTAACAAAAGAAAAGGCCTGAGGAAACTGAATGACTAGAGATACAATTAATGAGGTTGATCATTTATTTACTTGAACTTTTCCAACCTGAGTTATCAAATCTATCAGGTGAATGAATGACTCTCGTTCACCTGATAGATTGAGTTGATTCAGTGATGTGCATATATGACCGTTGCATCGCATTTAGGGAGACTGAGCTGAGTGGCAATAGTGGAAAGTTAATTGAAGTGTTGAGGGAGTAGAAGTGAAGTGGAAAGGATTGTACTACTGGAACTTGAGTGAGTTTGTGGTTTGATGTAATGGAATAAGTTTGGATGAGTGTGCTGAGCATTTGTATCGGAGAGAAAGTAAGTAATTCAGCAATTGTGATAATATTACTAGATCCCAGTATTGAACAAATCCTCAAGCTTCCATGAACTTCCATTTTTTTTGCATTGTTCCTTACAATCACTAAGCAGACATTGCGTTAGGCAGATACTGATCATACAGGTACTCTTTGGAATTGAGAATGTGGAAGTAAAAATGCAAGTTGAAAATAGGCATTTTGACAGATTTTTTAAAAGAAACAATAGTTATCTCTCTCAGAACACACCTTTACTCAGTGTTAGGGCCTTTGTTCCTCTCGTCTTTTCGTTCTGTTGAGCATTCTGAGGTGAGATGGCAGGATAGTGCTGTTACTCCTGAGAGAGAATGAGTGTTCCAGTGAGGAATGGAAACACAAGAGTAATTTATTGGAAGAAAGAAGGGAGATAGTTCTTGTAGGGGCTGCCGAGTTTTATATTTACAGATAACCAAGTCACAGCAATTCTTGAATATTTCTTACTTGGAAAGAAAAGGGTGCTTCATCATTAACAATAACATGATCTCAATTTATTGGGTCCAAGTTTGACATCGACCATGCTAACTTAAAGGATGAAGAATCCTTGTGGTGTCACAGAAATATCTTGAAGAGAAACACAGCTGTGAAATAAGATCAGTCCTGGCAATGTCTATGGGACTTTGCTGCCAAAGTTTCCTCAGGTATTTGTAGACAATATTGCAGGAAGGAATTATTGGCATTATTGATCCAAGAATAAGTGTGACTGGGAGAAGATTGCATGATTTGTCTTGTATGGGAAGGAGTAACCAGTCAATGTTTTGGGCTAAGATCAGTCCTGATGTAGGGTCTTGGCCAAAAATGTCGACTGTTTATTCCTTCCCATAGATACTGTCTGACCCACTGAGTTCCTCCAGCATTTTGCGTGTGCTTGTTTCATAGGAATTTATCAATTTAGTATGTCCACTAGATGGCACTGTTGTAATTCCAATGAAATCTGGCATCTCACGGGCATATGGTGAAATGAACCTTAAGGTCTGGACATTGATTTTCGCTGTTAATATAAACAATATGCAGTTTTTGATTTTTTTATTATTAGTCTTTATTTTTTAATTTAGTAGTTTGACACATGCACTCTGGGAATAGTTTCCTTTATGAAAATATGATTTTCTATTTATACCTAAATAATTTTCAAATTAAACTACCGTAACCAGCAATAGAACACAAAATACGAAATGGAGGAAAATGCTAATGGGGTGGAGTAGCTTTTCAATATTCACTGTGCATAAGGAGAAATGCTTGGGTTGGAAGAGATCAAGAAAATAATTGATCAACTTCATTAAGTATTTCTTGTCATTCAGTTTCCAGGTCTGACCTCCTGTCTCTGATTATTGCCTTACTGACCTGGCATCTAGAGGAAGTGTGATGAGGCGTCATGAGCCCACCGATATTTTCATGGGATCCTGAGGTACGGGAGCAGTAGAAGAACAATGCTGTTGAGAGGAAATCTGGCATTATTGGTTAAAGCCCAAGAATTACTGTCACTGGGAGAAGATTGTAGGATTTGCAATGTATCAGTGGTACTTGCCAGGATCTGGTAGTGTTGAGAGTGGAGGCTCTAGCAAGTTTCTTGAGATTGATAGGGCAGACAAGTGAATGAAGCCCAAGTGCCTTTAACCCCTTTCGTCAAGGTCCTGTGCAATCCATTTGCATTTTCATAAGTCTGCCTCTTATTTAAACCCTTCATGATGCAGTTCTTGTCACTACAGATCCATCACAATACACTTTGCTGTTAACCAGGTGTTTTCTTTCACCTTGGTTCAAGCACTAAGAGCAATACTAAACATTTTGTCTGTTGAATGTTTAATTTGTATTGCATTCTACTGCTGCTGCAGAATAACAAATTTGACATCATAAAAAGATAGTGATGATAAACCCGAGTCTGATTCTGCTTCAATGCTGGGGAGCAGCTCATTGCTAAGATCAGCATGTTACATGCAACAACCTAAGGTAAATTTATGTGTATTGGGTATTGGTCTTATTGAAACAAATATATTTTGGCACATTAATGCAGGCTAGGCTTCGAGAGACAAGTTCAGATACCGCAGGTGGAGTGGATAGTGAAAAGGCAGCTTTGCCACTGTAGTGATTAACACTGTATTTAGAAATGTTCAGGAAACCCAACCTTTTGTTTTAGCTTTTCTTCAATATCAGTCCCAACCCACTGGATATGAATTTCAAAAACAAAACCGAGTACATTTTTCTGCAAATGATCCTGAAGTTTTTGAGTTGGGAGCCAGTCATTGACTGGATATGGTCCTCAGGGAGAGATCTTATCAGAGGATTATAATGCATGTAATGTGGCAGTTCACTTTATCTCATGGTAATCTGTAGACAAAAGGTGAAAAAGCAAAATTCTTGTTCTGGGCTGATCATTTATCTGTCTTGTCACGTGAATGTTTACAAGTCAAATACGTTTATAAAAGCACAATTCACTTGTTCAGTGAATTAACAAATCCCTTCAAAAGAAACAAGTACATAGCAACCCATCAATCAACCACCTTTTCCCATGCATTGAGTCTCTAAATAATTATTTTTCAGCATTTGAGGAAAATCACTATGCAATGCTAAGTGAAGAAAGCATGAAGATAAAATTCTTTTTGAGAAATGTGAATGTAACATTGAAAAAAATATTTAATTGATATTTTTCTATTCATCTGCTTGACTTTCAAGTCCAGTTTTTGTGGAGAAGAAAATTAATTAAATGGTGATTTACATTTTTACAATTAATGTATAAATCAAGTGTTGCTATGACCTCTCTGTCCCACTATCACTTGTGGACTGATGCACATCAGAATACTGAGGACAGGAGGATGCTGTATCTGACACCCAGACCCAAATAATAAGTAATTTATAAACCTGAATGTACTCACAGCAATGGTTAGTAATGTTATTAACATGGGTGATTTTGGATCTACTTCAGTTATAGTTTGAGAAGTGATACTGGTTTTAAGAAGATGTAAATGCCTGATGAAAATGTAGGCTCTCTGCCAGAGTTCCCAGCTGGTACTGCAGAATCCAGAGTGAAGGGATTGTGATAATATAGTTCAATAACTGAAGACTTTAATATTTTACATTGATGTAAGGGACAATGCAGGTATTATCATTTGCTGGCAGTTCTATATGTCTGAAAAAAATTGAGACACTATATCTCAAATTACAGGTACATTGAAATAAACAAATTATATTTGTACATATTCGGTCTGTTCATACTTGTTATTTTGCCAGTTTCAATATTTGTAGTTGTTCTTTTAGCTATGGGTGTTTGATTCCTTTTGCATTGTTAATGTAAATATATATGTGAAAATATCTTCCGCATGCAGACAACATACTAATCTGCTTTATCAGCAAAGGTGGCTGATTAGTGAGTTGCTGTGCTTTTTCTTCTTTAGAAGGGGAATAGGTATTGTGCTGAATAGTGGAATTACATTTTGGTATAAATATAGAATCGTGGAACGATTACAAGATGGAAGGGGAACATTCAGCCCTTTGAGCTTATGTAGGAGGAGTCCAGATATTGTTATACTCTGCCCTCGCTCAATAGCCCCCTGCAACTTCTCACCCTTTCAACTACTTATCCTGATGCCTTTTCAATTACCCTCCACTACCACTACTGGCAATGCATTTGAGTCCCTAACCACTCACAGACTGAATCAAAAACCCCTCTATTACCTCTGGTTCTGTTGCCATTCATCTTCATCCTATGTCCCTTTGCTCTTGACTACTTCACCAATGGACAGTTCCTCTCTGTCTGCTCTGCCAATACTATTTTTAATATTTTGATATTTCTGTTACATCCCAGTGCAGTTTCCTATGTTCAAAACAGAATAATCCCAACTTCTTTAGTTAAATTCAAGTATATTGTTTGATATTAAGCTGGCAATTGTAATTTGTGTTCTTACAAATTATATTAAGATTCAAACTAAATGCAAAGCCAAATGGAAAAGTTTCACTAAAATGGTCAATGTATGGGTATACTAATTTGAAATTCACTGAAGTGGCCTGTATATTGATGTGCTAATTTAAAAGACCTTTTTCTTTGCTTACCTGTAGCTTCCTGAACATCAGCCCATTATCTCTTCTATTATATACTATATTCACAGATGGGGCTTGTCAGCCGTGATTGGCAGCTCATCTAGGAGAAGGACAACTCTGATCTCAAACCTTCCCTGCCTGTGGCTATACCCACTCAGGAGAGTAAACCTGAAGGGAAAAATCTGGAGCTGGAGCCCCTATGGCAGTCTTACATTGAGTTCAATGTTGACTGGGCAATTCCTGTGACACTGCTGGTACCAAACTGTATCAGTTTCTGCCGTTCCTTTGGGTTCAGAGAGGATTTGAGAGGGGGAGGTTGCTGCATGGGCAACAGCTTGCTCTCCATATTGTACTATCCAGGCTTGCGTATTCATACAAATAGGACGCAACATCCATTGTCAACTCTGATAGATGGAGGACTCAGGTCAGATGTACCAATATATTACCTGTGGTTCAAATTAGCACATCCAGCTACTTGCTAATGATTTTCAGCCAATCCGGTTTTGTATGGCAGGACCCTGACCTCCTAAAACTGGGTTAAAGAGAGGAAAGCAGGACATCATATGTGTAGAGAAGGAAGACAGACTAAGGTTAGCAGAATGCTGCAACATATGAACAAAGGTCATGCTCCAGGAGACTTGAAAGCAGGAACCACGTAAGCCAATCTTTCTGTATATGTATTTTGTTGAGTATTGACTTTGTATATCTTTATTAAATTCTTCATTGTGGAAGGAGGACATGAGCAGGTTAAATTGGATAAGAGTCCCATGTGAGATGGTTGGGATGTCTTCAATTCAAAGAGATCAATTCTCCCAGAGTGTACAGTTACAATAGTTCGCCACATAAGTGAAGTCCCTCATCCCTGGAATCATTTTGGTAAGTCTTTTCTGTGTCTTCTTGAAAGCTTTTACATTCTTCTTGAAGTACATCTTGGCCAGCAAACAGCGTGAGACTATAGGGTGAATGATTTGGGGGCATAAGAGGATGCAGATGCTGGTATTTGGAGTACAATTCTAACAAAATCTGCTAGAGGAAGTCAGTGAGTCAGCCAAAATCTGTATAAAGAAATGGGCAGTCAACATTTCAGATTGGATTGAAATAGTGGATGGGAGATGGTCAGTAGAAAGGGGAGAGGAATGAGCAAGCAGATAACAGGATGAACAATTTATTTAGCCAAGCATTTTGTTTTGTGTTGAAGTTCTATATTAGAAATATAGAAACATAGAAAACCTACAGCACAATACAGGCCCTTTGGCCCACAAAGTTGTGCCGAGCATGTCCCTACCTTAGAAATTACTAGGCTTACCTATAGGCCTCTATTTTACTAAGCTCCATATACCTACCTAAAAGCCTCTTAAACGACCCTATCGTATCTGCCTCCACCATAGTTGCCAGCAGCCCATTCCATGCACTCACCACTCTCTGCGTAAAAAAAAAAAATAAAAAAAAAAATAAATAAATAAAAAAAAAACTACTTACCCCGACATCTCCTCTGTACCTTACTCCCCAGCACCTTAAACCTGTATCCTCTTGTGGCAACCATTTCAGTCCTGGGAAAAAGCCTCTGACTGTTGTGATACTAAAACAGTGATACATGTCACAGTAATATAAGTGTTGAAATTTGTCTTGCTCAGTTTAATTTGATCTGAAATGGAGGTGAAAAGAAAGTGCTCTCCTGCTGAACTGATAATTTGCATCAACATAATTGAGTTGTGAAAGCTAAAAATGTGACTGACTACATAGCCTGAAATGTTCTTTGTGAGACCTGAATCTGTAGATTTACATTTGCAGGATTGATATGGACTTTGCAGCTTTCTCCTTCTTCTTCATTGTGCAGTCATATGATATATAATTTTAAAACTAAACCTGAAAAGCCATTCATGAATATAGCTTGAAGGAATAAAACAATTGTTTTAAGCGATTTGGAGCATCAGTTGTCAGATATTTTAAATCAATACAACAGTTAACAAGCACACACATATCAAATGTGTCTTCACATTTACAGATTACAATATACTCTCTTCGGATATCCTGCAAAGTTATCCTAGGTTGGATATATAAGGATTATGTAAATCACAGTATCCCGGTAATTCTTCTGGAGAATGGAGACCAATCTGTAGGATCCTGATTCCGTTAACTTCTCGTATGTCATTTACTGTTCACAAAAGCAAGCATGTCATGAAAATAAATTCAATATGTATGTTGAGGCAAATAGGAGGACAACTTGGATGATTTGGAGATAATGTAATCTGACAATCCAAAACAACCAACAGCTGTAGGGTAAACCTCAAATGGGACCAAAGACTGGAGACTTGTCACATCAGTTCAGACCCTTCACGAAACTAGCTGGCAGAAGATTGCACAGCATGAAATAGACACATCAGCCACAGTTGTTAGGTGATAATGGTTGAACTTCACCATATCAGACAACATCAGTTGGTACAGAATATATCACTGTAACCATGAACCAGTTATGAATTATCACTAAAGATACAGAGACAGTTCTCACCTTCATCAATAGAGTGGTAAAACTAGTGAAGTGTCCATCATGGGCCCTGGAAAACAAACAAAACTACAGATGCTGGAATATAAAACAAAAACAGAAGTAGTGAAAGAACTCAGCCAGTCAAGCAGCGTCTGTGGAAAGAGAAAGCAGCTAATGTTTTCGGTGAGGATCCTTCCTCAGATCTGGGGGAAGTGTGGCAGGGTTACAGTTTTCAGAACAGTGTGGAGGTTGTGAGTAAGGTGTAAGACAAGACCATGTGGAGATTAGTTAAGATAGAGCAGCTGATAAGGAGTAAATGAATTGCCTGATAGGGAGATTTTCTATAGAAAATAAATCAAGGGACATAGCTATGTTAATGGAAAACATTAAAAGAGCAGTTTACCTTAAGTAGGAAAATTCACCACTGGGTCCACTTCCCCCATTTGCCCATTCCACTTTCCTTATTCAGTTCCACTCTTCAGTGTACTCTCCACTCAGGTTCCATCGTCTGCCATCCTTTGTCATCTCCACCTATCACCTCCCAGCTACTGTTGCTTTTCCCAGTCTTCCCTCCTCCATCTACCCCTCCCTCACCTAGATCCACCTATTGCTTGCTAACTCTTGCTCCCCCTTCCTTCACCTCTTTATACTGGCTATCTCCCCCCTATCTTTCAGTTCAGATGAATGGTCTTAACCCAAGTTGTTGGCTGTTCATCTTCCATCCACATATGCTACCTGTTCCTCCAGCATCTCTTCAGTATCTTGTGTATCTGAGAAAACTCAATGTTAATTCCAGAGGCTGGACAGAAGCACAGAAGTTGTTTAATTTTAGTTGCAGTTGAAAATAGTTGGGAATTGTCAAATAGCCTGTCTTCTGGGAGTTAATGAGACAAGCTTTGAAATCTCAATAGCCAAAGCAATATTTTTATCTGAAGCTCATTCTGTGCAAGTCCTTGGCACAGATTTTGAAAGAAGTTACTCTTATAATGACACTATAAAGGAGCTCTTAACTGGATGAGATCCAGCTAGAGATTTATGTCTTGGACGTGGCGGAGATACAGTTGTGCAAACTGAAGACAGCTTGGTGAAATGGGGATTGAAGGAAAGACTAATCTGGGTAAGATTCTGAAACATCCCATATTAATTGATAGAGGAGGCCTTTCAGTAATAATAACATCTCTCTCTGGCACTTGTATTTAGTTGGTTATGGGTGCTTGATGATGATGATGCTGATCATATTTCAAAACCATCATCACTGAGTGAGAAAAAAACTGTAGAAGAAATAATGGTGAGTTAATAGCACTTATTAAAATTAGATTGTAAATAGGCCATTTGCTCATGGCAAAGAAATGTGTCATGAATTTTGATGGGCTACAATTATTCAATAATTGGGTGTACCATTATTGCAGCAAAATTTTTTAGAAAATGCAACATCAGCAGAAGCCTCCCACTGAAATGAAATAGATATTGTGAGATTGCTTGATGTATGCCATTAATACAAATTAATCTCTGCTACTGTTTAAGGTTGGTTATTCATATCATAAAGAAATTGTTGATAGTGTTCAGTCATAGTTTTGAAGGCCCAGAAAGAGAGCTGCGAAATTATGACGTCTCACTTCGACAAGCAGTGAATTGCACCTGCAAGATTTTAGAAACTTTTTGTCAGCTGGATTCTGTGCTGGTTTTGACATCCTTAATTCTGTTTATAGAATTATCGAGGTTTACAGTACAGAAATGGGTCACATGTGGATTTTTGAAGGAGCTGTTCCATTTAATCTCAGTTTATTCTCCATGACTCTGAAGGTTAGTCTTCTTCAAATAAATGTCTATTGTGTATTTAACTGCATCTTTTAACTGAAATAAGTTTAGCTCACAAGCGTGACTTTGATAAATTGCGGTAGCAGACACCTCAGGTTTGTCGAGAGTTATTGCCTTCAATAAAAGATTTTCTGTTGATAGCTTTTCTTCTAGTTGCCTTTGAAATCAGTAAAACAAAAGAGTCTACAGACATTACAAAGCCCAGCTGCTTTCTTTAAGTTCCTATGCTCTCGATCTGACATTCTCTTCCAACTGTAAAAGCACTGTGTGGAAAGAGCATCCCCATTTCCCTTAAGTTCTTTTGCAAATTATTTTAAATCTGTGACCTCTGGTTATTGAACCAGCTTTGTGGAACAGATTCTCCATACTTACTGTACTTCATCAAATGCTGAATACCTTACTTACATTAACCCTTAACCTTTTGTACTCTAAGGAGACCGGTCTTTTGCTTCTTCAGTGTCTCC
Source organism: Hemitrygon akajei (assembly GCF_048418815.1). Lineage (NCBI taxonomy): Eukaryota > Metazoa > Chordata > Chondrichthyes > Myliobatiformes > Dasyatidae > Hemitrygon > Hemitrygon akajei. Next base: position 64,028,643 of record NC_133127.1, on the reverse strand, counting down.
ACATATCTGAACTCCCTAATCACTGGAAACTTTCGGTAAGCATTGGAAACCAATTAAATTGTGGAGGCAAAGCTATGCTGATAGATTTAAATGCAGATTTGAATTATTGCTTTCAGGTAATAACTTTTGGTTATGGCATACGGATAATGTGATAAGTGTAGCTTGGCTGGAAGGAAAAAAATAGTAACTAGAGCACTCCATCTCCGGATGTTTTATTCTGCATCTGCCCCCACTGTAAACCATTTGTTGGTAATTGTTTGCTATGATTAGTCAACAGCTCAATTACTACTTTAATGTGCAATAAAGAGCTGGGTGAACAGAGTACTTTATTCACCTAAATTTTCCTATAATCACATGCACTTTTATATTGTTTCTCATCTCATTGGAGGGATGTAACACACACAAACGCTAATGAAGGGTCTCAGCCCAATCTATTGACTGTTTACTCTTCCATTGATGCTGCCTGGCCCGCTGAGTTCCTCCAGCATTTTGAGTGTGTGTTGATTTGGATTTCCAGCATCTGCAGATTTCTTCATATTGGTAATTTTATGTCTAATGGACGTAGCATGATTCTCAAAGAATCATTCACTCTTTAACTTTTCAAGCAGAGAAGTATACCCTTTACACACCATATCCATGTGGACTATTATATCTATCTGTACTAATCTCATTTGCCTGCATTAGGTCAGTAGTTTTCTATATTATGCCTATTCAAGTGTCTGTTTTCATGAATGTATCTACTTCCACCACCTCCTCTGACAGTTTCTCTCCAGAAGTGTAGTCAATTATAAAGTCTAAATAAATCATCAAAAAGGCAAAGAGTTAGTTTCCTTCACACTCCATGAAGTGCTGTCACTCCTGAGGCATTCTTGGGTATATTGCCTTGCTTTATTCTTCTGGCCTCAGTTTGTAATGTTTTGGCAGATAGATGGTGGCTTGTCAGTTGCCAATGAATTTGCAATCATTTGCAGCAAACTGTGAAATGCAATTATTATAACACTCTAATATGTGCCATTTATTATTTACAAAAAAACATGACTTGCAATTAGATCTGTGATGCAGAGCTGCTTCAATTATCAGGGATTGCATTGAAAATCTGCAGTTGCATTATTGACAAGTTATGCTCTATGTTCTTGAAACGTGAAGGAAACCTTATCAAAGTTTAAACATAGTCATGGAAAAAGCTTCTTCGGTCTCCTATTCTTGGAGTCAGCCAGTATAAATGCCTCATAACCCCTATATGCTTTCCTTTTCAGCACGTTCCTTACAAGGTTTGTAAGACTTTGCAGTGTTAATTTCCCTGTTCACCCTAACTCCTCCTCCTGTCTCTGGACTGGAGGAGTTTCTTAGTTTTGGAAGCTGGGTATTATGATGGTCCATTAAATAAAATGTTAAGTTATGATCAGTAGAAGGAAGCTCCTATTGTTCTATCTACGACAGACATGATTCTCCACCACCATGGATTCATATAAAACAATCATTGGTTTATCCCCACTGAGCAGAACAATTCTGTGCTAAAATGGCTGCAGTAACATTTTTATAGCAGCACAAATGGTGGTCTGCATAGCTCCTGCTGATCATGACTTATTATTTCACTAATTGCTCAAAATACAACTACTAGTGATTCAAAAATAACTAATAGTGTATCTCTGCTGACCATGAAAGTCCAGTTCCAAACCTGGCAGGTGGCATCAGTGTAGCTAGAAGAAGCTAAGCTCCCTTTTTAAAAGAATTTTAGTTAAAAAAATTATTTGGCGATAGCCGACTGTTCTCACAGTGTATATATACAAGGCACCTGTATATGAAGAGTCAAACACCTTCACAAAATTTACCCAAGATGGAAGCTTCCTTCAGGGGTTCTAATGATATCTTACTTGTGAAACTGCAGAAAGTTAAGTAAAATATGTATTAAACTCAATACAGAATTGTCACATCAGAATCAGGTTTATTATCACTGGCATGTGTCGTGAAATTTTTTAACTTAGCAGCAGTACATTGCAATACAGGATAATATAGAAAGAAAAAATAAGTAGATCAATTACAGTAAGTATATGTATGTTAAATTGTTAAATTACTATAGTGCAAAACCAGAAATAATACATATTTAAAAAAAATTAGTGTTCATGGGTTCAATGTCCATTTTGGAATCGGATGGCAGAGGGGATGAAGCTGTTCCTGAATGTGTGCCTTCAGGCTTCTGTACCTCCTTCCTGATGGTAACAATGAGAAGAGGCCATTTGCTGGGTGAAGATGGTCCTTAATAACGGACACTGTTTTTCTGTGGCACCGCTCCTTGAAGATGTCTTGGATACTACAGAGGCTACAACCCAAGATGGAGTTGACTAATTTTACAACTTTCTGTAGCTTCTTTTGGTTTTGTGCAGTAGCCCCCCTTCCCACCCATACCAGACAGTGATGCAGCCTGTCAGAATGCTCTCTGAGGTTCATTTATAGAAGTTTTTGAGTGTTTTAGGTGACAAATCAAATCTCTCCAAACTTCTAATGAAATGTAGGCCCTGTCTTGCCTTATTTATAGCTGCATTGATATGTTGGGACCAGGTTGATTTTGACACCCAGGAATTGATCACTCTCTCCACTTCTGATCCCTCTATGAGGATTGGTTTGTGTTCCTTCGTCTTACCCTTCCTGATGTCCCCAATCAGCTCTTTCATCTTACTGACGTTGAGTGCTAGGTTATTGCTGTGACACCACTCAATCAGCTGGTATATCTCGCTCCTGTATGCCCTCTCATTTCCATCTGACTTTCTACCAATGGTGGTTGTATCATCAGCAAATTTATAGATGCCATTTGAGCTTTACCTAGCCACATAGTCCTGGGTGTAGAGAGAGTAGAGCAGTGGGCTAAGCACACACATCTGAGGTGTGCCAGTGTTGATCATCAACGAGGAGGAGATATTATCACTAATCTGTACAGAATGTGGCCTTTCAGTTAGGAAGTTGAAGAACCAATTGCAGAGGGAAGTACAGAGGCCCAGGTTCTGTAGATTATCGAGAAGGACTGTGGGAATGATGGTGTTTAAACTCTGAGCTATAGTTAACAAACAACATCCTGAATTGGGTATTTGTATTATCCAGGTGACCTAAGACCATGTGAAGAACCATTGAGATTGTGTCTGCTGTAGACCTATAGTGGCATTAGGCAATTTGCAGTGGGTCCAGGTCCTTGCTGAGGCAGGACTGGATTCTAGCCATGACCAACCTCTCAAAGCATTTCATCACTGTAGGTGTGAGTGCTACTGGATGATTGTCATTAAGGCAGCTCACACTACTCTTCTTAGGTGCCTACATAATTGTTGCCTTTTTGAAGCAGGTAGGAACTTCCAACTGTAGCAGTGAGAGGTTGAAAATGTCCTTGAATACTCCATTAGGGCCTGCCACCTTGTGAGGGTTCAACCTCCTGAAAGACAGCCTGACGTCAGCTTCCGAGACAGATCATAGGGTCACCAGGCGAACCAGGGATCTTCACAGCTGCAGTTCTATTCTCCCTATTAAAGTGGGCATAGAAGGCATTGAGCTCATCTGATAGTGAAGCATTGCTGCTATTCATTGCTTTATTAGAAGTAATATCCTGCAGACCCTGCCAGGGTTAATGTGCATCCAATGTCACCTTCAACCTCATTCAGAATTTTTTCCCTGCTCTTGAAATAGCCCTCTGCAAGTCATACCTGGATCACCAGAATTAAATGCCCCAGATCTAGCCCTCAGCAGATGATGAATCTTCTGGTTCATCCACGGCCTTTGGTTTGGGAATGTACAATAAGTTTTCATAGGCACACACTCATCCACACAAGTTTTAATGAAGTAGCCTGAATATACTAATACTACTTATTATTCTCACAATCGATGCTAACCGAAGTGATACACGTATGTAGTACTCCATAACTATGCCATGCAGGCTGAAGCAACTCTTGGCATTACAATGTCTTAATAATGATAAACAATAAACATAATACTTCCTTCAAAGTGCTTTATATTTACTAAGTATTTAGCAGTATTAGCAAAACTTAACACTCTCAGGTATTGCTGTTTCATGGGCAAATGAAGAGTGGATGGAGATGGATGTCTTTCTGCTGTGTTTTTCAAGTTGAGTCCAAATTAAAATGAGGTTTAAAAAAAAACAGCTTGCGTACAGGAAGTAATGTTCATGTAAAACTAATTGCACCTCTAGAGGCCAGAACAGATAGAAAAGGCTGAACTAAATCCTTAATTCCTCTTGGAGACATGAGAGAATGGACAGTGCAGTAAACAATCTGCTGGAAACATTCAGCGGGTCAGGTAGCATTTGTTGGAGGAAGAGAACTGTTGACAATTCAGATTGGAACCCTGCTTCAGCACTGAGAATGGAGAGGCAAGATGCCCAGTATAAATAGAAGAATAGGGAGACAGGATTCCGAGGCAACTGGTAAACTGAGATGGGGTATAAGATGACAGACAGGCAGGTGTTTTCAGGTCAGGGAGGTGTGCAAGGATGGTGTTGGAAGACAATGGCATGTGTGGTCTACCTTGCTCCATTTGGTTTCTCTGTCTCTATCTATCATTCACTTGCCTCTGTCTTCTAACTATATGCCTTAATCCCTTCCCCTATCTGGCTCACTCATGCCTGCCATCTCACACCCCTCCTCAGTCAACCAAGCACCTCTGACTCCTTTCTCACCACTCACCTTCCCTTTATACTGGCCATTTCGCTTCTCCACTTTGTCTTAATACAGGGGTTTGAACAGAAATAGCAACAATTCTTTTCTTCCCACACATGCTGTTCAATGTGCTGAGTTCTTCCAGCAAGTTGTTTTTTCTTTGCTCCTGAAGTCATCCTGCCCTGATTTTTCTCTCTTCTTTCCTACTTACGGTTCAGTTGGGTCCCAACCTCAAAATAATATAAGAATCTCCTGTATCCAAAGGAATTGACACTTCGTCACCTAGGAATTCAGTGAAGAAGTTATCATTGCATTAAGAATTTTGAATCACATCTTTGATTTCTAAAACAATGACAGATCTTCCCCCAGGTTACAAATACTCAAACCTATAGCCTATACATACAAGTGAGTGTCTGGGGTTTTGGATGGATGGGTGATGATGGATTTTGTAGCTACCGTGGGTCTGTAGGAATCTCCTGCTCGGCGGGAACAGGGCATATCCACGTACCTCCTCTCCCAATGCTCAGCTCCAGCATTCGGGTGCTGGAACCACTGTGCAGATTCTCTCTGAGTCAATTGATGACCATTCTTCCCATTCCTGCTCCCTCTCCTGTCCTGCTGTTTCTGTGATCCTCTCCAACTAGCTTCTTCACTTCTAACCTCCAAACAGTTGCCAGGAATGAATCCTGCCACAGCCTGTTGGCTGCCTGCACTGTTACGCTTAAATATGAAACTTACTGGCAATCAAAGTCGAAAAGAAAACAAGAAAACACTTACTTGACTCATCAATCCCTCTGCAGGCACAAACACTAATCCATTCCCAGATTTCATGAAGTGATACTTTTCCCCTTTCTTCCATGGTCTTCTATCCTCTTCTATGATTTCCCTGCATCCAGCCCTTTATCTCTTTCACCAATCAAATTTCCTGCTCTTTATTTCACCTCTTCCACTCTCCCGGTTTCACCTATCACCTAGTACTTCTTCCTCACCTCCCTTTACCTCTTGCTCTAACTTCTCATCTTTTTTCCAGTCGTCTCAGATCAAAACGTAGACTGCTTACTTTTTTTCCATAGATGCTGCCTGGCCTGTGAGTTCCTCCAGCATTTTGTGTGTGTCCATGAATGAGCATCAGCTTCTGGAGATCCAGAGGACTGCATGTTGATCACCAACTACTGTTATGGTCTGGTCCGGAGCCTGCATTCTGGGTCTTGATCTGGTCCGCAGACTCCGGACTCCGGGTCTTGTAGCCGTCCTTCCTTTCACTCTTAAGCCCAAATATGATCAGCTTGGCTTAAGGAGGCACACCTGAGACCTATCGGCTGGCAGGTGTATATAAGGGGTTCTGGGACTGAGTCTAGTTGGGGGGGTTGTCCTGTACCTGTCTTGTTTTGACCCTGCCTTGGAGTACACACTGTTAATCATCTAGTTCTGTAAGTCTGTTCTTGTAGTCACCCTGGACTGAGCTCCCTTCTGATCCCTTGCCTCTGTTGGGTAAGCAGGCTGGACTGCTGTTGCCTGGTGGGGGACTCTGACCCTTTCCTATCCCTCTCTTCTGATGGGTGGTGCCCTGAAACCTGCCCAGGTGCTCTGTGTGTCTTGCCCATGCCCTGTGTTCCTGCCTGGGAGGTGTCCCTGCCCAGAAGTAATGTGGCCTGCCCAGGGAGCTATCCTCCCAGCATTCCTTGTCCCACAGACCCATCCTTTAGCCTAGGCAAGGTCCTGCCTTTGCCATGAATTCTCTGAACCCCAGGATCACTGTTGCATGCCATGGTCTCCCCATCTGGTTCTATCTTTTAGTTGTTCCTGTCCTGTCCCTAGTACTTCAGTGCCTGTGTCCTGCATTTGGGTCCAGTCTCCATGTCCCCTTGTGACAACTACACCCTAAGCCTGCTGCAGAGTCTGAAATTTTCCATTCACTGTGTTTGTAATGGCTCCCTCTCCTGTGGCATCCTTGTGCTTCACTAAGCATAACTCTTCTGTCCCACTGTGCCTGCATTCAATAATCATAATGCCAGCTTCTGCATGTGCGACATGGGCAGATAGGGTTTCAAAGAGTTAGGAACACTTGCATTGCCACTTTCAGGGAGGAATGCTTCACACCTCAGGATCTCCCTGTATATTATTGTTCCTGAAGATTCTGCTTTATGCTCTAAACTTTCATCATGTATTTGATTTCAGAAAAAACATCACCTCACACTTGGGAAAAGGAGTAATTTATTTTCCCAAATTTCCAATTGATCTACATCCCAAGGCATCCTTTGACCACCACCTTCTTTATCCACAGCTTCAGCAACTACATCTGCAAACCTAGAAGTTAGACCACCTGAAGTTCTTTTTATACACATATATGTGTGTTTGTATATATACACACATACATACATTATATTAAAATAATATACATTATTTTAATATAATGTATATATTACACACAGTGATACCAGCACTGATCTATGTGGAATATTACTGTTCACAGGCCTCCAGTCAGAATTAGACCCTTCCCACCACTGTCTACCTTCTAAGACCAAGGCAACGCAGTATGGAAGTTACCAACTCACCATGGACTTAATCTTCTGGACCAGCCCACCATGGAGGACCTTGTCAAATTCTTTACTAAAATCCATGTAGACAACTGTAGAACCTCCAATCTTAGATACTGAAGTATATCTATTTCAATTGAAATGCTGCCTCAATGAACCTACCTTATCTCGTTATGAATTCCTTTATGAATTAGAAATTATGGGACAATAATTTAAGAAAAATATCTGTCTGTGTTTTGCTAATCTTCACAGTTGGACACTACACTTCCATTTTTTGACTACAAATTATATTTGAGGAGCTTGTTGGTCAGAAATGGTGGCAATTATTTCTGATTTATTGCTTCTGCTCTCAGTGATACAGCCTCACAGCACCTACCTTTCTTACAACTGCCTTGCCAAGGACTTTGGCATAGGGGTAAAAATACACAATTCAAAACATTAAAAAAGGATGTCCAACAGTTGAATATATGGGAATTGCAAAAATGGCTGAGTGTTCCAGTTTCAGATTATTCTCACCCACAGAGAGATACACAACGACACTAAGGTTCATTGAGCCTGATACAACAGTTCTCTGAATCTGCTTTCATCCCTCAATAATTTGAAACTCCACTTTCTCTGTGGATTACTTTTCCTGGAGTATATTCTGTGAGGAGGGTGCCATTGACTACCATATCAAGAGGATTGAGAGAACTGAGGGAGAAATGGGGGTTAAGGAGGATACCAATTGTGGGGTTGGTGAGTAGATATGAGTAAGGGCTAGTTCAGTTCATAAGGGGTGCTGGGAACATTTGCTTCATGCTGCGGTCATTGCCTTCCATCCTGAGGCCCAGGGAAACCAAACGACCAGTACTTGCCTCAGTTTCTTCTCCCAAGCTGTTAATCTGATCAACCACTCTAGTTTAGCACACCACTTCCCCAAATTACTTCAGTCACTGTATTGCACTGTAACCACTTTTTATATTGTTTGCATTATAAATACATGCCTATTTCATTCTGTATCTGTACTACCAACTTTATTTTATGTAATTCTTTACAATTGTTGAATGTTGTTATATTTTGTTGCATGTCAAGCCAACATGCCACTGCAAATTCCGAGTACTTATAAATGTATATGGCAAATAAAGTTAATCTTTAAAGCTGAAATAAATAAAGAGAAAAGAAGTGGGATGGTTTGTTTACCCATGTACGCCACACAGCATCTTCGCATTCAATGCATCTATTGGATTTTGGTGTTTTTAAGGTGAAGGTATGAATAGTAAAGTTTATTAGCAGATGAGATACCGTTCAGGTGACTGCCAAATAACAACAAGCCTATCACTAGTCTGACCTCCATCTGTCGCTAAGTCAGAAAATTTAGAGCGAGCTGGAAGAGAAGGTTTAGCTATGCGTTGCCTGCAGCTTTAAGTACAAATACATATGGTTTCTTGTCTGTTACAGACAGCAGCTTCCACAATTCAATAGAGTTTGATTTGGCAGCTTGCCTGGAAATGATAACACCTAATCCCAGTAGTGAAAGTAGTTTCTGGTTTGAGCTTCCTTATCACTTCCTATGTGTCAGTAATTATTAAGTAAATTCGGAGTTTAAAACCAATAATGGTCCACACATCCAGGAATTTAGCTTTTAATGAGAGCACAGTTAGGTTCTAACTTGGTTCTTGCTATGAGGCATATATTTCCTTTTCTTTAACCTCCGAATGAATACGATCATTTCTGTTGATTTCAAGGGTTGAAATGTTATTATCTTTCTGATGTCTCAATAGAGTTAGTGAAAGTGCAGTGTAAGGGTTAGCTTGGAGGGCCAGGCCTTACATTAAAGATTGCTGCTGTCTTTGTCTCTGGCAGCAACATCACTAAGTAAAACCCTGGAGAGGGCAGGGCAAAATCAGAGGAGGCAACTTCCTCAATTGAACAAATTTATAGGCTTGGTTTCTGAGGATTAACAGAGCTTTGATGCCTGACGTGCAAAGTAAAGTATTGACCATTTCTAAGACAGTCAGATCTACCCAAACTCCTGAAAGTACGTAATGTTGTGAATTAAGCAAAACATCTTGTTTCAACAGTTCTTCCTGTTTTTGGGACCTTCCAGTACATATAATTTTAATGAGAGCAGGATTGGATCAGATGAATACATTTAATGATTGTCAATAGAGATAGTCATAAAGCAATATGGCTCAGATACAGGCCCTTCAGCCCAACAGATCCCTGCCAACCACTGTACCCACCCAGTACAAGTAGTCTTAATTTCCCACGTTCAGTCTCCATCCCTCTGTCCCACCTTGTATGTACCAGTCCAAGTGATTCTGAAACAATATGACTGTATTTGCATCAATCGCTTCCTCTGGCAGCTTATTCCACATACTCACTACCCCTGCATGAGAGTGTTGCCCCTCAAGTCCCTTTAAAATCTTTTCCCTCTAACCTTAAACCTATGTCCCTTAGATTTGTGTTTCCCCTGCTCTGGTGAAAAGACTGCTACTATCTGCCTTATTCTTGCCCCTCAGTTTATCATCCTGCAGGGTTGCCCCTCATTCTCCTACACTCTAAGCAATAAAGACCTGGCCTGGCCAACACTCCTGTAACTCTAGTCCTGAAAACATCCCCAGGTCCTTTCTGCACTCCTACCAGTTTAACTCCATTGTTTATATAACAGGGTGACGGACGTCCCACCCTGCAAAAACTCATTTCAGGGAGGTAGCACCACCAATTTTCGGGAGACCCCCAGAACTTCCAGGAGAAGTGGGATGTCTGCAATAGCGTAGCTCCTTAACAGCTAGCCAGCTCGTTTAAATAACGTTAGCTATGCTAAATGAATGAATGACACTTGTTAAACTCACCTCAACACGTCTTTTACATTTTAACCCACCATGAGCAATAAAAAAGTCACCGTTGCAAACAGTGCAGAGAACAACACTGTCATTATTTTTGATCTCTCTCTCTCTCCCTCTCCCCCTCCCCCTCTCCCCCTCTCCCCCTGTCCCCCTCCCTTCTCCCCTCTCCCTCCTCTCCCATCTCTCCCCTCTCTCCCCCTCTCCCTCCCCACTCTCTCTCCTCACCCTCTCTCTCTCACTCTCTCACCAATAACCTATATAAATGCAGCATAACATTCCAACTCCTACACTCAATGCTGTTCTGATGAAGGCCACTCTGCTAAATTCTGTTTTTAAACCACGCCGTCTACCTGCAATGCTGCTTTCAACAAACAATGCACCTGTAATCCAAGGCCTTTCTGTTCTAATATAGACCTCTACTATCAATAGCAGAATTCCCAAGCAGGTTTTATTTTCTAATAGCCTTATCCATATTGAAATCCATTTGCCCACACTTGCCCACTTCCCCAACTGAGCAAGTTTCCCCTTGTAATCTATGGTAATACTGTATTGCTGAACATCTGATTTTTTTTGTTATTTACAAACTTACTGATCAAGTCTTGAACATTTACATCAAAATCATTTATATAATGAAAGAATAACAAGGATCCTAACTGACCCTTGTGTGCCAGCCAGTGGGGTAGGACATCGGCACCGGACTTCGAGGCAAATGGTCCCGAGTTTGAATCCGGCCGGCTCCTTGCATGGTTTTCATCTGTGCTGGGTTGAGCAACTCGGCCTTGGGAAAACACAGTCAAACGCTATGGAAATGGCAAAAGTGCCACCCAATGCGAGACAAGGAGTGAAAAGGAACGGCAACTAACCGACTCCTGCAGCACATCACTAGCAATTGGCCACCATTCTGAGAAGTAACTTCTTTAACTACCACCATCTGCTTCCGACTGCTGGGGCAGTTTTGAATCCATCTAACTAGCTCTCCCTGGATTTCATGAGAGTTAACCCTCCAGACCAGCTTATCATTCAGGACCTTGAATGTTGTCCAAATGAACAACAACTGCTTAACGTTGCCTACTTTTTTTGGATACCTCTTCAAAGGATTCGAAGTTTTATCAATTGTGACTTTCCTCATACAAAGCCATGCTGATGTTTCCTAATCAGACTGTGGTAGATCCTGTCCCTCAGATCCCCCTCCAGTAACTCCCTACAACTGACACCAGCTTGATCAGCTTACGGTTCCCTGGTTTGTCCTTGCTACCCTTTTATAAAAACTAGAACATTAGGGGCCCTATCCTTTGTCATCACTAGCTTGAAACTAATAAAGTTATGTTCACTGGAGCCAAACTGCTACTTCAGTTACTGGTCCTGTATCATACCCCAAGAGGGGGTTCAGTGTCGCATCTTTCCAAGTAGGCCCCTCCATATATTGATTCATAAAATTTTCCTGGACACAAATTCTACTCATTCCAATTCCTTAACATTCTGTGTTGTCCAGTCAATAAAAGGGAAATTAAAATCTCCCACTAATACAACTCTATTATTCTGAAAACAATGAGCAATTTATCTGCACACTTGCTTCATAAATTCCCATTCGCCATTTGGCGGGGGTCTATAATACAGCCCAGGAGTGACCCACCCCTTCTTGTTCCGAAGTTCTACCCCATAGGACTCACAGAATGCCATCTACTGTTATGTCCTACCCTAACAAAATGGGAATGCCCCCTCCTTGCTTATCTGTACCTCTGTAGCGTTTGTATCTTGGATTATTGATTTGCCAGTCTCTCAGCTATGTTTCTGTTAAAGTTACAACATCCCAGTCCTCGGTGACTAAGTTCATTCACCTTACCTGTTAAATCTTATATATTGATATGCTGCAGTTTAACTGGATATTCATTTTCCTGCTTTTACTCAGCCCCTGGCTAACCTGATTACTAAATTTGCTCTTATTGCTTCCACTCTAGTTTAAACCCTCTCATATAGCCAGTCTCCTTGCAGGAATATTGGTCCCTCTTTGATTCAAGTGGAACTCATCCCTCTTGTACAGGTTAGCTCTACCCCAGAGGAGATCCCAATGATCCAAGAGCATAAATCCCTGCCTCTTGCACCAGCTTTTCAGCTACCAATTCATCTAGCCTTTATTTCAGACCTCATTAGTAGATGGCACTGGGAACAACCTGGAGATCACTACCCTTGACGTCCTGCTTCTTAACGTATACCTAACTCCCTATGCTCTTTTTGCAGAGCTGTATTCTTTGTTCTACTCATGTTGTTTGTACCAAAATATACAACTATGTCTGCAACACACAGAATGCTGGAGAGACTTAACAAATCAGGCAGCATCAATGCATCAATGAAGGGAAATCAACAATCGATACTTTAGACCAAGACCTTTCATTGGGCTGCTTATGTGTTGAATTCCTTCAGCCTTTTGTGTATTGCTCAAGATTTTCTGCACCTGCAGAGTCTCTTGTATTTACAACTCGTCTTCCTGTTCAACAGTTTTCACGTCACTCAGAGATATTCTTGGCTCAGCCATCCAGGAGGCAACACACCATCCTAGCATTTTTCCTGTAGCCACAGAATCTACTGTCTACCACCTCACTATCAAGCTTCCTATCACTATCAAGCTGTCTGAGTGCACCATTTCCCTTTGAGCCCCATTGCCAGTCTCTATCCCAGAGACCTAACTGCTGCTGCACTCTGAACAGTATCCAAAGAAGTTTACGTGTTTGAGAAGGGAATGGCCCTAGGGGATCCTACTGCCAACTGCCCTTACTTCTCCCAGTGGTCACTCATCTATCTGAAGTCTGTACCCTGGATGTGTCACCTCAGTTATAGTCTCATCTATGAAATTTTCAGTTTCCCATATGTTCCTGGGTACATAAAACCTCAGCTCTAGTTTCCTGACCCAGTCTGTCATGGGCTGCATCTGGGTTCATTTCCTACAGAGGAATCGAGCTTGCAGTGTCAGAACAGTCTAGCCACCCACATAAAATGCAAAGACCTCATCTAAGTAACATTTAGAAATCTAGCCCTTTGTTAGATCAGAACTGAATTAAGTACACCAAGCGCCATTCTTTGTAAGTAGCTTTGACATGTGCTTGCCTCATTTTATAATGGCCTGTTTTCTAGGTCAAAGTAAATGCTGATTCTTTCTTGTTTTCCTTTAAGGCAGCAGTTCCTGATGCACCATCAATAACTCTCGGAGACTGGAAGTGAATGATAGGTTTTTATTAACAGCAAAAGGGAGCACGACATCTCAAAGACTGAGGGAGGAGCAGTGCCCCAATCGCCTTCATACAGGGGTCTGTGGGAGGAGCCACAGGAGCAGTCAGCAGAGGGGCATGTCCAGACAGGTATACATAGTTTACCACAGTTCCCAACCTTTTTAATGCCATGGACTTCTACCATTAACTAAGGGGTCCATGGTCCCGAGGTTCGGAACCCCTGCTTTAAGTTATTTCTTAAAACGTATCTTTTTAATTGATCTTCTATCCCACGTCCTGTTCTGGCCTTTGATGTGCTGTAATCAATACATTGTAACATGTTTCAATGCTTTTTTTTAGAACACTTTACACTATAATTTATTGTTGTAGTTCTCCTACTGCAACACTACAAATATTTCCAGGAAGGTGAAATGTCCCAGTAGAAATTCATCCACCAACCTCATACACAATGACTCATTTACAAGTAACCTTGTTCATTTTTGTAAAGGCACAGTAGGTAAAAAAATAAATCTGATCTTTAAGGAATGAGGGGTCAAAAATTCAAGCTCTTCTGTTTGGCTTGTAAGGACTCTAAGTTAATCAATCAGTCTGAGGGGGAAAATTCTTCTCATTTCTTCGTAGTGGGTCATTTTGCGTTTGTGCTGTGAGGCTAATTCCCATGTTAGGTTTAATATGCTCTGTATAGTTAAGTAGCTTTGATGCTACTGATAGCTAATATTTACATAATTCCCAAATGAAGAAACCTAACGAAAGAACTCAAACTAATACTGCTCCTTTCTATACTGCCACATCGAGAGGATGGATTTTCTGTGGGTAAAAATAAATTTTCAGCATTGTTTCTTCAGAATTAGCACCATTTTTCAGCAATTTTACCACATGGTATCTAGGGAGATTCAAAGCCTATCTTATGAATATCCAAGTAAATTAAAAATCCATGCATAGAGGTGTACTTAGTCTTAACTTTCTTGGTATTGGTTATGATGTATTCCATAAATTTGGTTGTGAATTATCTCTAATTTATAATTGAGGTACCACCTTTCATTACAAGGCAAATGATTGGCTGAAGATAGGAATGGGAATTATGGTTCTCATGACAGAGGGGAATCGATCGTGCTTTAGTATTGGCCTCCATAAGTACCTTAAAAATTGTTTTTTTTATGACACATATAGATGGGCGTCAACAGTATAAATGAGGCTTGCCAAGCACACCAGAACAAATAATTTAAAAAAATTGGGAGAGTCTCCTCCCTTGGGGGTTAGCTCCCATAACAGCGTGATGGACCAAGTGGGTATCAGAAGTAGACTTGAAACATTAACTGACCTGTCTGAATGGGGCACCTCCATAACAACTTCACAAATTTCATCAGAGGGTCCTGTTGTGCGTGACTTCAAAATACTCTTTGAGACTACTGCTTGTGGAGTTCCAGGGTCTGCATTCTTAAACTCCCACTTCATGTTCTGCGGTGGTATGATCTACAGTCTACAGTCAAATTTTTGAATTTGCATATAATGAATTGTCATTCCATGAGACTAGTGCTTAACCGAGGGAAAGGAAAGGCAGTTTTGAGGAAGTGTCACCGTGGACCACTCTTACATAGCGGTATCTGTTGGCTATAGAAGTGGAATTGGCAGAGGGATGGGAAAGGTCACTATTTCCTGCTTATGCATAGATTATAATGTGTAGGGTGGAAGAGAAACATGAAATCTAAAAATATCCAACTCTATCTTTAAAAAGTGTCATTGGTGCTATTCTAATTGGATCTGACATCACTGTCTTTACACATGTGTAGTAACAGCTTACTTAGCTTAATCTGCAGCTTCTTTTTATTGCATTTGACGGATGTTACTATTAATATTTAAGTATTTAGTATTTTAACATCAGTAAAAATGTATCCTAAATGCAATGCATTAAATATCAGTGTTTCAGTTACAATGGATTCATTAGCATAGTATAATATCTTCAGCTATTGTAAGGTCAATAAACCCAATGCCTGATAGAGTAATACTGTTTCCTGCAGACTATGGCACCATTAAATGCATTAATTTCTATTATTATTGCTCTCCTTTTGTTGAGAGCCCAATGATCAGCTGTCAGATTTATGTCGCCTGTGCAAAGGAAAAACACATTCAGCTGTTTTATCAGCTGCCATACATGAAAATACAGCCTACACACTGAGAAAGAACATTATTATTCTTCATCAATTCTTGAGGTTTTGAATTATTCATCATCAGCAATTCTTTAAAACTCCTTTAAAACCTCAGAGGTATTTTGCCTGATTAACTCTTGAGTAACCAAATCTTTAGGACTTTTGAGAACCCTGCAGAAAATATCTGTGAATATTATATCCCTGCGGATATTTGCATTAAAATTTCTAGCCCCAATGGTAGCTGTGAGTGAGCCTTTGTAGAATCAACTGATTTTAGATTTTTCGATTAAATATAAGAAATTCAAGTAGCTGCATAAAAAGATCTGCAAGATGTGTCTAAATTGATGCTCTGGTAATAACCTAACAACAGTGAGCTTATTTTTCCTCAGTTCTCATCTGAAGATACTACTAGTATTGCAAGGAGTTAGTTGAATGATGGTCTATTGCATGGGATAAAACCAGCCGCATGACAGGTCAGTCTTCTGGAGAATGAACCCATGGAAAGCATCTGGCTTACGCAGAGACCCTGGCTGTGTCCATAGATCCTGCACAGATCAGCTGGCAGGTGTATTTGCAGACATTTATAATCTCTCACTATTTGAGATACCCACCTGCTTTAAGGTTCACTATCATCCTGGTGATTAAGAAAAGGAAGGTAATGTGTCTTAATGACTATTGCCCATTGGCTCTGACAGCCACCATAATGAAGTGCTTCATTACGTGCCATGACTAAAATTTGCCTACCACTGACGGAATCCGAGTGCATTTTAAATGAAACCTCCAAGCTCTGCACTCATCGTGTAGATAATACAGACACCTACATCAGCTTATACACACTAAATACTGGAGGAATTCAGCAGGTCAGGCAGCATCTACGGAAATGGATAGTCAACATTTTGGGCCGAGACCCTTCTTCAGGACTGCAAAGGAAGGGAGAAAATGCCAGAATAAAAAAGGTGGGGGAAGGGGAAGGAGGCTGGCTAGAAGATGATAGTTGAAGTCAGATGGGTGGGGAAGGTGAATGGCTGGAGAAGAGGGAATCAGATAGGAGGGACTGTGGACCATAGGAGAAAGGGAAGGAAAGGAGTTGGGGACCAGGGGGAAGTGATGGGCAGGTAAGAAGAGGTGAAAGGCCAGAGAAGGGAATAGAAGAATAGGGGAGGGGGAGAGATTTTTCCCCCAACAGCTTACTAAAGATTGATTACAGCCCTGCCTTGAATACTACAATTCCAGGCAGACTCATCTCCAGTCTCCTGGACCTGTGGCTCAGTACTTCATTTTGCCTTCCTGACCAATGGTACACAATCTGTAAGGAAAGGCACCAATACCTCAGTCATGATTATCCTCTATAATGCTGCCCCACAAGGCTTGGCTAATTGCCCCCTACTTTACTCCCTGTACATTCACAAGCATGTGACCAGATTCTTCTCTAACTACAAGTTTGCAGATGACATCGGTGACTTAACAAATAATGATGAATCAGAGTACAGGAAGGAGATAGAGAGCATGGTGCCTTGAGTGAGACCTTCCTTCAATGTCAGCAAAACAGAAAATCTGGTGTAGCACCCTGGGAAAGGTTTCACTGCTAATGTAATGGTCTTTCTGTAGAAGCGGTGTTCGGGGTTATGGCGAGAGATAACGGGGGCTTTGGAATGTGCGCTGTCCAACGAAGGGAGTGGTTTTTTTCTTGTTGTGTGCCTGAGACACTTGAGGTGATCTGGGTGTTTTGTTTGGTGAAAGATGATGAGAGAAGATGCCAGAAAAGAGAGGTTGTAGACACCAGAAAGGAGTGGACTTGCAGTGGGGCCTGGAGTCGACGAAGCATGGGGAAAGCGGAAGGGAAACCGCGAGCTCCAGCTTGTGCACGTTAGGCTGTTTCATTAAAATGGGCCCTTTTCTTTTTGTTTTTCTTTACTAACCCTTTAGTCAAATCAAGAATTGTAAAGCTAAATCATCTAATTGCATATGGTGTACTGTCTGTAATTTCATGGTACTGATTTGTAACAGGGTAACACATCACGCAGCATCCACACAAACAGGAGGTTTTGAACCCCAATCTCACACGTTTGGTGGGGCCAGACTTACGCAGCCGACAGAACCCGAGGGTTACACTGGTCACTGACTTCAGGAAGCAGGCGGTTCATAGGCTTTGGCTACAACAGTGGTGCTGAAGTTGAGGGAGTTGAGAGCTTCAAGTTCCCAGGCTAAGCACATTGAGACAATAGCCAAAAGAAAGTGGACCAGACCTCTACTTCCTCAAAAGCAAAATAAATTCACCATGTCTTCTCACTGATTTTTATAGATGTGCTGTAGTAAACAGCTTATCCAGGTGCATCACAGTCTGGCATGGCAAATGCACTGCCCTTGACCACAAGAAGCTGCAGAACTCAGCGCATCATGAAAACCAGCTTCCCCTTTATGGACACTGTCTGCACTTCTTGCTGCTGCAGTAAAGGAGCCAGCATAATCAAAGATCCTTCCTACCCCAAGCACTCTCTCATCTGCCCCCCTTCCATTCGGCAGAAGAAACAAAATCTGGAAAGCACATAATACCAGCTTCATGCAGCTTCTATCCTCTGCTATTAGGTGACTGAATGGTCCCCTTGAATGATAAGATGGATTCTTGATGTCATTATATACCTTGTTATGGCCTTGCACATAATTGTCTGTCTGCACTGCACTTACTCTATAGGTATATCAAGCAGTAGTAAATCAAGGCAACTGGACTTACTGTATTGTCTAGAAGATACTTCACCACTTAACCAAGAGGCTTCTTCAGTTCTGATCCATGGTGAGTACTTTTCCAGTTTATAAACTATGTAACTTGTTTATAAGTATAGCAATCACATATGGGTCATTAAGAGTCATAGAGGTAATGAGAAGGTCATTAGTCTTATCTTTACATGAATGGAAGTTGGAAATGCCGGGGTAGACATGTTAGGACTGCATTGTAAGTAGCTAATTGGTGGTGTCCAATTAGCCTTCTGTTTAATCTGTTAAGAGATGGGTTTTCCAGTTTGACAAAGATGGCTTGTTTAACACCTCTTTCAAACTACCTGTCCTACCCACCATAGATTAGAACTGAAGAAGCCTCTCAGATGAGTGGTGAAACGTCTTCGAGACCACACAACAAGTCCAGATGCCTTGATTTACTTCTACTTGATATACAATGACCTAGCTGGCTGAGAACCTTCATAGACATATTCTCAGTAAGTGTAACAATTTATACTGCGTCCTGTTATTTATTTTCCCTTCTGCTGCCTGGATATCCTGATGTAATGAACTAATTTGTATAGAAGGAATCCAAAACAAAGTTTTTTCACTGTACCTCAGTACAAGTGACAATAATAAACCAATTTATCATTTTATTTTACATCACATCATTTCAAACATATACCCCTGGATCTGAAAGGGTAAAGGTGTTCTTCATGTTGGTAGATAAAGAATAGTCACAGGTGTTATGATACCAGCCCCCTCCTTCCTGAGAATCACAAGATCGCTATTAATTCGGGTCTTGGACCCAGGAAAAGAGAGAGAGACAACGCAACGGATTTGACCATTCTTTCTTGGAGACACCTTTGTGGATTGCGATTCTATGCTACTATCTAGCCAGCTATCATGGCTACATGGACACCCTCAGGCAATGTGGGGTGGGGATTGTATCATCCCACCTTGATTGACATCTACAACTCTGCAAGTCAAGATAAAAAGGGAGCTGCAGGAGGCAGTACTTTAGCAATGCACCAGAAGGAGACACCATCGCTCATCGCTCCCGTGATGACGGGAAGCTATTCGGAAGCAACGTGTAGTTCGTTTCCCCTAGCTTGGGGAGTGAGTGGCTGATAACACCGAAAAGGACTTCGAACTGACAACGGGGAACCCACGTTCTCGATTCAACGATTTGAGTCCAAAAGGCTGGCAAGTTTATTTTCTTACCAAAAATTCTCTCTCTCTCCAACACGTGAAACCCAGCGGTCCCCAAAAGGCTAAAAGCCTGCATGAACTCCAGAGACTTTGATATTTCCATCGGACAATATTTTTACCCCTAGACAGACGATAGAGCTACTTCTTATTGTTGCTTATTACTATACCCGCGCTTTAGATTGAGTAGTGACGACGTATATTATCTGAATGTTTGTATTAACCTTACTTTTGTGCCCCTTTATAAATAAAAACATTTAAAAATAGTACCATCAGACTTCAGCGGACCTCTCTATCTTTGCTGGTAAGTGACCCAGTTATGGGGTTCATAACACAGGCATAAAAGGCCGAACTGGCTCAACACGTGAAGGCAAATAGAAGGACAGAGACAAATGAGGGTTTGAAAGTGTTGTAAAGGACTGAAGGGTAGCTTATTATAAACTAGATAAAGTAAGAGAGGATCAGAAAGGGATCAAGGGAATGTGGGTCTGTGAAGGATTCAGGAAGGGACTGGAAATGGCCATGCCTGTATTCAAGACCATGGGTGGTTGATCATGAGATTGCAACTTGTGACCATGAAAACTGGTGCAAAATTTGTGATGAAACAAGATGAAAATGAACCAAGGATGGTAAGGTTTGAGTTTCAACTATATGGCAAAGAACAACTCATCTGCTAGCACTTGATAGTAAAATGTTGCTGTAACTCATGTTCAATTACTGATTTATAAGGCCTGATACTAAAAAAGTCAATGTAATGTATTTTTAAATGTCCCTATGTTGAAATATCTCACTTAGAGCTTTGCCTCATGCAGGATAATTCAGTTAATTCATCTAGCAGCACAGAATATTACCCATTGCAAGGATTTATAGGGAATCATAATGTTGAGCTCGTGGTTTTCCAACATGCACCAGAAACAAAAGAGGATCTCAACCTGCAACACATATGTAAATTTTAATGTGAGCATTTTGCTTTTATAGTACTCAATGCTGTGTAATAAACCTTTTTGTTAAGGAGTCCACAACTGAACATTGTCTGGTTCACTACCTCATTGGTACTTTAATGTACTTCAATGTAGAATGATGTTTCCAAATTTGCAGCCATGTGAACCATTTCAAGCATTTTATAATTAATTTATATGTTATTCATTATTTTGTCACTGATGTTTGGCCATCTGTATGGTGTTCTGCCTGTTCTGCAGAGAAGTAGGTGTACAAATTTAAAAAAGAGAAAAGGAAGGCATTTTTGTAGCACATTTCAAGACATCAGGATGTCTCCAAAAGTTTTATTGATATATAGAGCAGAATAGGACGTTCCGGCCCGTTGAGCTGTGCCACCCAGCAGTCTACCAATTTAATCCGAGTCTAGTCACGGGACAATTTAAAATGACCTAGTAACCTACCAACCGGAACATCTTTGGACTGTAGTAGGAAACTGGAGCACCTGGAGGAATCCCATGTGGTCACTGGGAGAACGTACAAACTCCTTACATGTAGTGGCGGGAGTAGAACCCAGATCGTTTGTACTGTAAAGTGTTGTTTTAACCACTACGCAACTGTATTACCCCAACGTTTTATGTTTTATGACATATTAAATATTATTGCTTGTAATATAAGAAATATAAGAAATGTCGCAACTACTATGAATCCTAACAGAATCTTTTTAGATGATATTTTTAAACAATAGAAGCTCTGTTTAAAATCTAAGGATCCATGAACAGAATTAAATTAGTATAATGTAAAAGTGGTTACACATCCATCATCAAGGACCCCAGCCACCCAGGACATGCTCTCTTCTCACTGCTGCTATCAGGAGGAAAGTACAGGAGTCTCAGGACCTATATCACCAGGTTCAGGAACAGTTATTACCCCTCAACCATCAAGCAATTGAATCTGAGGAGATACTTTCACTCATACCATCAATGAACTGTTTCCATAACCTATGGCCTTGCTTTCAAGGATTCTTCATCTCTTGTTCTCAATATTCATTGCTTGCTTACTTGCTTGCTTATCTATTTATTTATTTATTCATTCATTCATTCATTTGTGTTTCCATAGTCTGCTGTCTCTTGCACATTGATGTTTGTCTGTCCTATTGAGAACAGTCCTTCATTGATTCCATTGCATTTCTGGGGTTTACCGTGTATGCCGGAAAGAAATCAAGTCTCAGGGTTGTATGTGGTGACATACATGTACTTTGATAATAAATTTACTTTGGACTTTGAACAAGAGACTGCAGCTGCTGGAATCTGGAGCAACAAATAAGATGCTGGAGGAAAACATAGAATGATGGAGGGACTCAGCAGGTCAGGCAGCATCTGTGGAAGAAAACAGTTGACATTTTTAGTTGAGGCCCTTAATCTGGACTGAAACATACACTCAATGGCCACTTTACCTAATGAAATAGCTACTGAGTGTATGTTCATAGTTTTCTGCTGTTGTAGCCCATCCACTTCATAATTCCACATGTTGTGCATTCAGAGATGCTCTTAGGCACACCACTGTTGTAATGCACAGTTATTTAAGTTACTATTGCCTTCTTATCAGCTTGCACTAGTCTGGCCATTCTCCTCTGACCTCTCTCAGTAACAAGAGTTTTTGCCTACAGTACGGCTGCTCACTGGGTGCTTTTCATTTTTTTGCACAATTCTCTGTAATATCTAAAGACTGTTGTGTGTAAAAATTCCAGGAGATCAGCAGTTTCTGAGATGGTCAAGCCACCCCTTCTGCTGCCGACAATCATTCCACCGTCAAAACTACTTAGGTCACATTACTTCCCCACTCTGATACTTTGTTTGAACACCAACTGAACCTCTGGGCATTAAGTTGCTGCACATGATCGGCTGATTAGATATTTGCATTAATGAGCAGGTACAGAAATGTGCCTAATAAAGTGGCAATTGGTTGTAGAGTAGAGATAGCCAGAATAAAGAGCCGAAGTGAAGGGGTGGTGCTGGCAAGGAGAGGATGGTGGAGGGAAGAGTGGAAATCATGACAGAGGATGGGAAGTGGGAAGCGGGAAGTGGGGCATGGAATCAAAAAAGATGGTGAGGTGGGAGGGTGGTGACAATAGGGGTGGACACCCAATGGAAGAATTGCGCAAGTGAAAGGCAGATGGAGTGGATGGAGGAGGAGAAGATGTAGGGATAAGGGAAACTAGGTAGATTAGGAGGGAAGAGAGAAAAAGGACAGAGTGAGAACAGTTTGCCTGAAATTGGAGAATTCAATGTTTCTGTAGTTTGTAGAAAGTGCTACATTAGGCTTGTGAATACCATGGACAGCAAAGGTACATACATCAGGATGCTCTATGTTGATGACAGCTCAGCATTCAAAACCATCATCTCCTCAAAATTATCAATAAGCTTCAAAACCTTGGCATCAATGCCTCATTGTGCAATTGAATCCTTGATTTCCTCACTTGCAGACCAGCGTCAGTTTGGATCTGGAACAATGTCTCCTTTATGATTTCCCTCAGCACAGGTGCACCACAAGGCTGTGTGCTTAGCCCCCTGGTCCACACTAATGACTGTCTAAGTACGGATCCAATGGCATTTTCAAGTTTGCTGATGGCACCACTGACATAGGCCGAATCAAAAGTGGTAACGAGTCTGCATATAGGAGGGAGATTGAAAATCTGGCTGAGTGGTGCCATAACAACAAACTCTTACTCAATATCAGCACAACCAAGAAGCTGATTATAGACTTCAGGAGGAGGAAACCAGAGATCCATAAGCCAGTGCTCATCAAGGGATCTGAGGTGGCGAGAAGCAGCAACTTCAAATTCCTTGGTGTTATCATTTCAGAGGACATGTCCTGGGCCCAGCATATGTGAAATTATGAAGAAAGCATGGCAGTGCCTCTACTTCCTTATGAGCTTGTGAAGATTCAGTATGACATCTAAAACTTTGACAAACTTCTATAGATGAGTAATGGAGAATATATTGACTGGCTGCATCACAGCCTGATATGGAAACACCAATGCCCTTGACTTGAAAATCCTATAAAAAGTATTGGATACACTCCAGTCCATCATGGATAAAGCCCTCCCCACTATTGAGCATATCTACTCGTAGCCTTTTTGCAGGTAAGCACCATCTATCATCAGACACCCGCACCATCCATGTCATATTCTCTTCTCACTGATGATCAGGAAGAAGGTATAAGAGCCTCAGGCCTCAGAAACAGTTATTACCCCTCAACCATTGAGCTTTTTGACCAAACAGGATAACCATACTTAATTCCACTGCCCTATCATTGAAATGTCCCTACAAACTATGGGCTCACTTTCAAGGACTCTCTATCTCATGTTCTCAATTTTTATTGCTTATTTTGTTATTATTATTATTATTATTATTATTATTTCTTTCTCTTTGTATTTGGAGAGTTTGTTGTTTTTTGAACATTGGTTGAACACACGAGGTGGTGTTTTTTTTCTTTGATTCTATTACGATTGTTATTCTGTTATGGGTTTATTGAGTATGCCTGCAAGAAAATGAATCTCAGTATTGTATAATGTGATATATGTGTACTTTGATAATAAATTAACATTGAACTTTGGATAGTGTGAAAATTAAAACAACTTTGGAAGTTATAAATGATAGTATAATGTTTTACTGAGAGGACCGAGAGCTTCTAAGGAGAAGAATTAATAAATAATAAAAATTTCCTCTGAATTAGAAGGTTGTGTTTTAATTAAATGAAAAGTATAACCATTATTTAAAACATACTTATGATGCATCTTAGAGTCATACTAAACAATTAAAGTGCCATACAGTTATATATTGCCATGAATGTTAAATATTTAATATTATAATATATAATGGTATTACCTGAAATTGGCAATA
The DNA here is from genome assembly GCF_048418815.1 of Hemitrygon akajei. Taxonomy (NCBI): domain Eukaryota; kingdom Metazoa; phylum Chordata; class Chondrichthyes; order Myliobatiformes; family Dasyatidae; genus Hemitrygon; species Hemitrygon akajei. The sequence goes on along the minus strand of NC_133127.1, from coordinate 64,004,490 downwards.
TTTATTTAAGGCAAGCATATATTTGCCTGAGCAGTTTCATCAAGGGCTAAAATTGAGACAGATTTTCTGTTAAAGGAGGAGAATAACAGGCAGCTAATTAATTATGTGTTTGGCTTGAATATCTTAGCTCTGGCTGGCAGTTTCAAAAGGCATTGCCAGAATTCAGTAGTTTGTTGGTTAGTACATCTCAGCCTTACGCAGCCCCAGCAAGATCTCAGGACAAGTTGAGACATGGTAATGTCACATCTTTCCCTGATCTCCTTTATTGAACTCTGTAGTCCATTGGGTGAGCTGAATTGTGCTGGGATTTACAAATGTTTATGTGAGGAAACCATCTCTGTAATTCTATACTGGCTACACCTGGAATAGGATTAAGATAAATTGTCTTTTGAAAAAGAAACCTTAGAACCAAGAAAAATATTAGAAGAGAAACTAACACATTCTTTAATTTTTAAGTAAAATGTTCTTAATTTTTAAAAGCAGTTATTGCAATTTTAATACTTTTTCATGCTTCTCAAGAGACATTTTAAACCATTTAGAAAATTTTATTAGTTTTCCACCCCAGACCGTAAGACCATAAGATATAGGAAAGAAGCCGGCCATTCGGCCCATTATCTGCTCTGCCATTCAATCATGGGCTGATCCAACTCTTCCAGTCATCCCCACTCCCCAGCCTTCACTCCATACCCTTTGATGCCCTGACTAATCAAGAACCTATCTATCTCTGCCTTAAATACACAATGACTTGGCCTCCACAACCACTTGTAGCAACAAATTCCACAGACTTACCCCCCTCAGACTAAAGTGATTTCTCTGCATCTCTGTTCTAAAAGGACATCCTTCAATCCTGAAGTCATGTCCTTTTGTCCTAGAATCCCTTACCATGAGAAATAAACAGACAAGGCCTGTTAGATTCATAGCTGAACTATGCCATTCCTTACCTTCCAACACCAAGATTGGGAAGCTCAGGAAAATTAGACCAATATTTCCATACAGAGCAGGTGAGGCGAGACTACTGGGGGAAGAATTAAGACAAGCATATATTGAACTGGAACGTGGACGTATGGTTATTAGCAACCAAGAAAGATTGCACATTAGCCATTTTTTAGGCATGATAAGGACTACCTGAAAAAAATCAGTCTGGCTTTCTGTGATGAACTAGTAAGGCATTCCATATTTCACTCTGTTGTATCCTAGCCATGCAGCCTTTCTTTCTCTCTGCTAAACTGTACCTCAACAATACATCTGTCCTTCCTAGGGAGAAAGAATGAACCATCAACCAGTGTCACTTTTAAATGGTAGTGACATGAAGCAGATAAAACCATTAGTTGCACAGAATAGGGTATTATGGAGATCACATGCTGGGAAGTCAACCCTTGCAGTGGGAATCATGAGGTTTGTGTAGGTGACTGTGATCCTTGCTTCTGTGAGGATAATCTCATTTTTCACTGTGACAAATGACTTTCGCATTCATCTTACTCAAAAGAACTTTCGTCCTTCACTCTCAAAACTTCAAGGCTGCACTTCTAAGTATTAATGCTCCTTTTTCCTGTCATGCTTCAACTAATAATGGACTTGATGCTGCAGACTTCAGTGAAAAATTCCAGCTTTAACAAATCACCCTGTTCAGTTCCAAATCTGAAAATTTGCTGGCTTGTTTCAGAGTTTTACACTTGCTTTAAATTGACAAAATTAAAATAGCATTCTAATTAAGAAAATTATAAGCATATTCCAGCTTATTTGATGATTTAAAGGAAATTAAACAAATGACTAGCAATGACAGATTCAATATTAGAAGAACCACTAACAGTAAGTAGCACATTCAGAACTGTGAGGAAAATATAGATGATTCAGTTGTTTGTCAAATTTCAAAGTTATACCCTTTCTTGTACAATAAACAATGCAATAGCTCTAATGCACAAAGCAAATTAAGGCAGATGATGGATTTTTGATTTCAATCATGTCAATTGCCAGTTGAGGCCTAGGTATTTTCTTTTGGAAAAAAGAAAATATAATAGAGTTGATAGGCCTTTCACTTGCTCCAGGGTTGCTAGCTTCCTAATAGTTTTCTCTTGATTGTCAAGTAGCAAGTCCGCCAAGAGACATAGCTGAAGGGCAGGTGGCACAACAGTGTATTGTAAATACCAGTGTCATAAGCAAAAATACAACTGGTCCTTCTTCTATTCAATCTTACAAATCTCCTCCCCATGAGTATGTATAGTTGAAAACAAAACTGGAGTAAATGTAATTTAAATAAACATGTAAAAGAAGGTCATAGTGTACTATATTTTGCATACAGAACCTAAACAATATTGTTCCTTACTCTGGAGAATTTTCTGCATTAGTTCTGATTTAGGTTAAATTGACACTTTCTCATTCCCCTGCTGAGATTAGCATCAGTATGATACTTATTCACGACAATTCCATTTTCTGCAAAGGAATGATTAAAAAGTATTATTCAAAAAAACACTTCTGGTTTAAGATGGAGCTCGTGAAGCCCAGTGACTACTTATCAGCAACAAACAAAACAAAGAACACAACTAAATCAAAGGTTCGTAGATTCATTTTATTGACAAAGTATGTACGTACAATACAACTCTGATATTTGTCTTCTCCAGATAGCCATAAAATACAGAAAAAACCATAGGAAAACATCAACTCACCCCCACCAACACCTCGGCACAAAAATGAAAAGGAATCAAAACTCACAAACCCTGAAAGCTCCCCTCCCTCACAGAAAAAAACAGTGTCAGCAGCATTAAATCCCCAACCTCTCAAACAAAAAAACTAACAGATTGTCCATGCATAAAAATGCCAACAAGAAAATCAGACCCCAAATACCCAACCCCTCCCTCTCACAAAAACTATCATCATCCATAAGAAAGAAAACGCTGGAAAACTGAAGGAAACTAATATAAAGTACAGTCCAATAATCACATAAATCTCAGAATACTGAAAACATCGAGGAGAGTGGGCGCACAATCTCATCCTTCTGTGAAGACAGTCCACCACTCTGGGTCTGTCTCCCGCTGACCTCGCTACTGATCACTGCCCCAGTGGCCTCTGTTGAAAGTGATCGCTGACCCCCTTCACATTCACCCCGATGTTTCAATCATCCTCCACGCTTTGAAATGGAGTCATTCATAACCCTGCACCCCATCTCTGGTCTTTTCCACGAGTCAGTTCGTGTTCTCAGTCCTTCTCGGGTGCCCTCTCTGGTCTTCTTCATGAAGCAGCTTTCCGGCCACCGCAGAGCACTAGATCACTTGATCAAATTCAAAACTGCACTGCACTGGCTCCAGAAGTTTTCATAACACCGTCAAGGTAAAAAAAAACAAGCAGAAGATGTAGAGGAAGTGAAATAGTTAAAGAGATTCTTACCTGGAAGATGTCGCCTGAGGAATTGTTTGATGTCGCCATTTTACTTTATTGCTAATACTTCTTCTGGCAAAATTACCGGTAAAGATCACCACAAACAATGGGGAGGCAAGTGAAGGTGAGTGGAGGCGAGGCAGATGAGGCAAGCTGAGGAAAGGCCTGTTCACCAAAACTGAGAACAAGAAAAGATCCGAGGTTTAGTCAATCTAAGTGCTAGGCCCACTTGGAAAGGTTGGGTACAGGCCGAAATGTGGCGGCGGGGTCCAGGCCCAGAAAATATCGAAGTGACAGGGCCTGGATCCTTGAGCGAGGAACGACCTGGTGTTTGGATAATTTAAATGCCGGAATGAAAAGGCAGGGTGTCGGGATCAGAGGCAGGCTTGGGCCAGTTCTGCTCGCTGCTCTGCAGCATTTAGTTGGCTTTGCACTGGACCGAGGTTGTGGCCTTCTCTGGCTGCAGTGATATCCAGCTTCGCGTCTGAGGACTCACTTTCATTCTGAATGCTATTTTGCTTACTTTTATTGTTTGAATGATTTGTTTATTTTCTCTCTCTGCACATTGGATGTTTGATGGGTTTTTTTAATGAGTTCTTTTGGGTTTCTTTGTTTTGTGGCTGCTTGTAAGGAGACAGATCTTAAGGTTGTATATAGAATACACACTTTGATTATAAATGTACTTTGAACTTTGATACGTGCCATTGATACATTATGTCAATGTATAATAGTGATCACTGTACCAGCAGTAATAATTATGCTACAATTTGGCTCTTCTTTGGTATCTGCTTTTGTATTTACTGCCAGATTGTAGTTTCTAGAAATAAGTCTCTTAAATTCAAACCTGAGCATCCATCTTTAACAATTAACCAATAAGGGTTGTTACGTACCCCGTAACTGGGTCACTTACCAGCAAAGATAGAGAGGTCCGTTGAAGTCTAATGGTACTATTTTTTAACAGTATTTATTGATAAAATACACCAAAATAATATCGAGGCAAACATACAGATAATATACGTCGTCAATACTAAATCTAAAAGCGCGGGTATAATAATAATCAATAAGAAATAGCTCTATCGTTGTCTATGGGGATAATGTATTGTCCGATGGAAATATAAAAGTCACTCAAGTTCATTCAAGCTGCAGCTTTTTGGTTGGAGAGAGAGACGGAGGTTTTTAGAACTTGCCCGGTTTTCCGTTTTATGAGGTCGATCCTTTGAAATGGCGTCGGTGGTGATCTCTTCCTTAGCTAAGCCGCCCTCCATGGTAGGACCCCAATCCCGGGGCAACGGGAAAGGACACACGTGGGCCCTCCACCGGCTATTGCTATTAAACGCTGTCACGGAACTCCTAGCGTTTCTCCTGGTGCGTGTGTCTGAGGGGCTGTTCCCACAGGCCCTCTTTTATCCCCACTCACGGGGTCTCAGATGTCAATCAGGGTGGAATGATGCCATCCCCCAACCAGCCCACTTTGCCTGAGGGCTTCCACGAAGCACAGTATTTTAATACACAATTCCGTCTCCAAGAGACAATGGCCGTTTCCCGTAGCTTTATATCACCGGGGGGACCAAGACATTCCAAACGTCTCTCTCTCATTTCCTGGGTCTCCTGACCCAAATCAATAGCGATCCTGTGATTCTCAAAAAGGAGGGGGCCACAGGTGTAACACCCCCTTTCTTCAACGCGTTTTTACCATCGGTAAAAACGAAGTAATACAGAGTCTTACAGGATTTTAGAATCTAACACCATACAAAAGTTTTTTTTCTACAGGGTAATACAGTTATACATTCAATTCAGTATCTAGATGGTTACCGATTACATTGTCACTTCTTTTAATATCTTAACATCTTGTACCCTACTAAAGTCTTGTAGCATCAGACTCCAATTTAATAACCACCTATTTTTAGGTCTTATGTTTCTTTAGCCAACAAAACTAAAGAGTTGTGATCTTAGCTTACGGGTATACTACAACAGTTCATGCCAATACTAATCTTTATGTTGCTTTCAAACTTAACAGGCAGGCTTCCATGGGGGTTGTCTTTTATTATTCACAGGCTTTGTCGAAATCCTTAAAACCGGTTTCTGCTATTTAAAAATGGTGTCCCCATTAACCCTCGCCTCTTTTCCGGTTAATTCCCACGTGGGGAGATTGTGCACCCTGGCGAAATAGGCTTTCGTCCGCTCCCTCCATAGGAGTTATTTTATCAACAATGTGTTCCAAACTTAGACCATTTTCCGAATTTCCACACAATTCTTTAATTTTATGCAAGGTGCTAGTTTTCTCTTCAGGACCCCTCAGGCTATTAATTTTCAGTTCAAACTCTTTGTTCAAACAGCATTCCAAATTCTGCCTTTTCACACCACACTCTGGAATAACAATAGCGTGTGGGGCCCCCGTTACCTTCCAACTCAATCTGTAATTGATTCACAGGCTGTGTGGTACCACGCCATTGTCTCTGTAGCCTGGTTGCTGCCTTTGATATCAGTCCAGCCTTTAAATTTTCTTCATTCAATTTGGGAACTACATATTTCCCTTTTCCTTCAGTAATAATATTCATCTCCCCACTAACTTTTAACACACCTTCGAGCACAAACACCTGGGAACTCTCACTTCCCACTATTACCAAGGTTAACCCTTTCTTCACTGAACCAAGTCCATCTGACCCACAGGGACTGCATTCCTTTTCAATTGAATCAAATACCTCAGACTTTTTCTGAGCTCCATTACTAGGTTCAGTACCACGTGCATCCACATCTTGGACACACTCAAACGGGACATTTGCCTCTTCCAGGCTCTCAATACCCGTACCCGGTCCAAATTCTAAATTCCCCTGATTCTCCCAGCTACTGTCTGGGCAACTCCCTTCCGGGGTAAATTCAACCCCGGGGGCTGAAACAACCTCATCTGCCAACCCAGCAGACTTCTTCAAGGTAATGGCATCCTTTTCATCTAGGACTGCCCTCATTTCATTATCAGGAACACCTTTAGAATTTTCAACTTCTTCAAACAGTTCTGCCAAACCAGACAGATCATCCATGTCCAACTCTGGACCTTTTAACAGCTCTGTCTGTTTCTCATCTTTATTTCATGCCTCTAGAACTTTTCTCCTCACTAACGGAAGATCTACCCCCTCTCCCTTACTTTCTTTCACTTCCCTATTCTCCGTTTTCCCACCCTCCTGGTACAGGGTCGGTAAAAACGTCTCGGCCAAATCGATACTGGCCTGATTTAAACTGCTGTCTGTCTCAGCTGCCTTTCTCGACATGCTGCGAGTGACCGCGCATGTGAGATAGATCTTGGAATCTAGGGGCGGGACCGCAACACTCACCGGCCGGCTCGTCAGCGTCATTGCTGCCCAAACCTTACCACTGGTTAAATCGTTACCAAGAAGGACGTCCGCATCAGTTCTCGGGAATTCTGATCGCACCCCCATTTCAACTGGTCCAGAGACTAGCTCACAATTCATAATGATCCTATGCAAGGACACCATTTCCATCCCTTTTCCTATTCCTTTCACAGCTACCATTCCTGTCTTGCGACCAAAATCTGGTACCTTACTGCTAATCAATGACAGTTCAGCGCCCGTGTCTCTCCAGATCCGTACTGGAACTGGTGTACCTCCCTCCCTCACAGACACGGTTCCGTTTGACATACAAGTCTCAGACTCTCTCGTACTCTGTCTACCTGGGGATTTCTTGTCGATTTACTGATTACCACGGCACATCCGATAGGGACCGCTGCTTTCCCTTTTCCTGTCTCCTTCCTCGGAGCAAAGCCCCTAGATGCAATATGTCCCCCCTTTCCACAATTAAAACAGGTCAAGCCCGGAAATCTCTGGCCGTCTTGCCTCTCCTCCCCAACCTTACCACTAGCTCCCGGCGGGACCTCTGCCTCAGCCGGCGGGCTTTCTCTATCGTTCCCACGGTCTCTCTGGGAACTTTTATTCGAGGAAAACTTTGTCTTGTGGGTTAGGGCATATTCATCTGCAAACTTAGCAAATTCAGAGATGGACTTATTTGGCTTCTCATTCAAATACATCCGGATATCCTCCAAAACACCACTTTTAAATTCCTCTATCAGAATTAACTCCCTGAGACGCCAAAAATCCTCTTCCACTATCTCTGCGGTGCACCAACGGTCCAAGAGCACACCTTCTCATAGGCAAACTCGGTATATGTCTGATTCCACCCTTTCTTTAAATTTCTGAACTTTTGTCTATACGCTTCAGGTACTAGCTCATAACCCCGGAGAATGGCCGCTTTTACTTTGTCATAACTCTCCTCCTCTTCCTCCTCCATGGACAACGCCGTATATGCTCATTGGGCCTTCCCTTTTAACACACATTGTAACAACGCCACCCACTGCTCTTTGGGCCACTTCTGATTCACTGCCACCTTCTCAAAAAGCAAGAAATAACTATCAACATCCGTCTCCTCGAACGGAGGTACTAACCTCAACTCCTGACTAACATTAAACTGCTCCTCTCAGTCTGACCCTTGATCGCTTCGCTCTTGCCTTAACTTCTCCATCTCTAAGTCATGTTTCCTCTGTTTTTCTGCCTCCTCATACTCTCTCTTCTTCTCGGCTCTTTCCTTTTCCTTTTCAGCTGCTTCCAGCTGTTTTAGCTGCATTTCATGCTCTCTTTGTTTCTCAGCCCTGTCCTGCTCTAACTCCTTTAGCTGGAACTCATGCTCCCTCTTCCTCTGTTCCGCATCCAGCCTCAATTTCTCCAACTCTAACTGAGCCGTCCCACTAGCTGGTGCCTTTTCAGGGATATTTTCCAATACCTCAGCTACAAACACATTCTTCTCAATATAACACTGAGTTATTGCCCTTCACACCTCCCGCTTTTTCATGGACAACCTCACCTCTGCGAGGTTTAACCCTTTCACCAGATTTATCAAGTCTGATTTAGTGGCCGCCTCTAGCGCCTCTAGAGTTGGGTTTTCTATAAATTCATCCACGTCCATCTTTGCTAGTTTCCCGCCTGGCTACCCGCATAACCAGATCCAAGTTTGGACTTACAAGTCCGATTCACTGGCCTCCCAATTTGGTGTCAAATCCTGAGACGAGAACCCCAATTGTTACGTACCCCATAACTGGGTCACTTACCAGCAAAGATAGAGAGGTCCGTTGAAGTCTGATGGTACTATTTTTTTAACAGTATTTATTGATAAAATACACCAAAATAATATCGATGCAAACATACAGATAATATACGTCGTCAATACTAAATCTAAAAGCGCGGGTATAATAATAATCAATAAGAAATAGCTCTATCGTTGTCTAGGGGATAATGTATTGTCCGATGGAAATATAAAAGTCACTCAAGTTCATTCAAGCTGCAGCTTTTTGGTTGGAGAGAGAGATGAGGTTTTTAGAACTTGCCTGGTATTCCGTTTTATGATGTCAATCCTTCGAAATGGCATCGGTGGTGATCTCTTCCTTAGCTAAGCCGCCCTCCGTGGTAGGACCCCAATCCCGGGGCAATGGGAAAGGACACATGTGGGCCCTCCACCGGCTATTGCTATTAAACGCTGTCACGGAACTCCTAGCGTTTCTCCTGGTGCGTGTGTCTGAGGGGCTGTTCCCACAGGCCCTCTTTTATCCCCACTCACGGGGTCTCAGATGTCAATCAGGGTGGAATGATGCCATCCCCCAACCAGCCCACTTTGCCTGAGGGCTTCCACGAAGAACAGTATTTTAATACACAATTCCGTCTCCAATAGACAATGGCTGTTTCCCGTAGCTTTATATTGCCGGGGGGGGCCAAGATATTCCAAACATCTCTCTCTCATTTCCTGGGTCTCCTGACCCAAATCAATAGCGATCCTGCGATTCTCAAAAAGGAGGGGGCCACAGGCGTAACAGGGTGTTCTGTTGCTTTGCGCAATATATTCAGTACTCTGAATGTTCTAGCTTCACTTTCAAATTCATTCTCTGCTATCTCAGGACCTACGTACTAAAATTTGTGTTTGTTTTTTAAATCAGTGAAATCTTGTTTCCAACTCTGGATAGGAGTAATATAAATGATAGATGTTAGAAATGAATTTATCAATGATTCTCTTTGATCAAGAACCTGTGGTGACAATGTCACCAACTAATAATTATGATTGCCAACAACCAATCATAACACTACTCAATCTTAAAGTTCCTGTCTGTTTAGCTGATAATACAGATTGAGTACCCCTTATCTGAAATGTTTGAGACCGGAAGCATTTCGGAGTTTGGATTTTTTTTTGGGATTTTGGAATATATAATGAGATAGATTGGGTTCACCATCATTTCCGACTCTGAATTTATGTGCTACAGTTAAGCAGTCATTATCTTACACTTGTTCACCACACATAACAGTACAAGTTATTGCATACCATTACTAGAATGAAAATAGAATGTGTGTAGCATCACAGCAGCATCAGGAGAATACCTCAATCAGCTGTTGAACAACAACAAACAATGGCAGGCTTTCTGTCTCCACCTACAATGTCATGTTTTGATTAAAAGTTTATAGTAAAATATTTGTATTTTACTTTTTTTCCCAGTTTTATTTAAAGTATACAAGCAATTAACAACCTATGGTGACAACGTCACTGACTAGAATTATTATTGCCACTATTGTTCAAGTGTTCAATTTTCATCAGTGACGAATTTGGCAAACTCATCAATGAATTTCTCTTCTGCTTCGTGATCAGCAGACACTTTAAAAATTTAATGCCATGTTTTGAATATTCACAATTAACTTCAATTTTCAGTTTGTCATGATAGATTTCACTTGTTTCATAATCAGCACACCGTTAAGCAGCATATGTTAATCCACTCTTTCAATACATTAGTGAGATCTTCACTTGTTGCTTTATGTGGTGTTTTTCTATTTTTCATTAACTTCTGTCCATTACATTTGTGAGGCCACTTCTCAGAAGTGTCTGTGGTGTGTAGAAACTTGCATATCACCCCGGAACCATCCTAGTGCCTTGTGGAATTTTCCAATTGTGATGTCATGTTAGCGCTCAAAAAATACTGGAGGTTTTTGGATTTTGGATTGTGGATAAGGGGTGCTCGACCTGTAATACTTATATAGTATTGTAACAGGTGGATATCAGCATTCTTTGCTTCAAAGCACAGGAGACAGTTATAATGCCATAGCTTTTTAAAAATGTAGGCTTCATTCACTGCGAGTGGACTAAAAATCTATTTCAGTGGGTGGATTCAAACTACTTAAGTGCACCATGTTCTGCTATATTGAATCTTTTATGCACTATAAGTGACTTAGTGTGGCTTTATTGCCATTGCCACACTTGAGTTAAAATGCATTAACTGTAATTTTTTCCTATTCCAAAAAGAACTAGTTATTTAAAATAAGTTTGAAACTTTCCTGATACATTTTGGCAAATTACAAAACAATATTAATTATAGCAACAGACCTTAGTTCATGTTTTAACTCTTCAAGTGCCAATTTTCATTGTACTGTGATGGTACAGAAAGGCTCTTTTTACCAGCATAGAAAGTTAATTAAATTTTATAGCTGACAGAATCACGGGTATCCTTTGTATGAATGGATTAGTGCCAACAGGATCTGAAGGATCCATAGAATAGAAAAATAAATGAGACTTTGTAGAAGAATAGCTTGGGAAAATGCACAATATTGAAAGATATGGACCAGCATTTCCAGAGGTATGTGTTCAATGTGTTCTAATTCGACTATGGCAGTTGGTGAATTTTAGTTCAGTTAATTAAATAATCCAAAATGTTCTCTATTTGCCTGTTAGTTGCACACTCAACAAGTTTGATACCATCCAGTACAAAACTTCCTGCTTGATTGGCACCCTATCCACCACTCTAGATCCTTGTTGCCTCCACTACTAATTGGCTGCCAGTGTACGAGCTATAAAATGCTCTGCCTCCTCAACTAATGACTGCCATAGGTTTGCTCCAAGCCATGTACCAATTTGACCTGGACATACTATATATCATTTTTCCTTTATTGTCCCTGGTTTCAAATCCTGGAACTCTCTAACCGACATGGTGATGTGATTATCAGAAGGACACTAGTTCTAATATCTTAGCTTACTGCTCTAATCTCTTTACACTCAGGACTGAAATTCACAGCCTAAACAACATCTATAAATTCACAGATGATACCACTTTTGGCAGAATCTTGGATGACACTGGGGAGGCAAACAGGAGAGAGATAGATCAGCTGGTTGAGTGATGTCACAACAGCAACCTTGCACTCAACATTAGTAAGAGCAAGGAATTGATTGTGGATCTCAGGAAGGGTAGTTGGGAGAACATACATCAGTCCTCATTGAGAGGTCAGCAGTGGAAAGGGTGAGCAGCTTTAAGTTCCTGAGTCTCAACATCTCAGAGGATCTATCTTGGAATCAATAGTCCCAACACATTGATGTAACCATGAATAAGACAGGCCAGCAGCTATACTTCATTAGGAGCTTTAGGGCATTTGGTATGTCACGAAAGACTAGGAAATCTCCACAGATGTACCATGGAGAGCAACCTGACTGGTGGCATCACCAATGCACACGACTTAAAAGAGGGTTGTAGACCCAGCCAGATCCATCAGGGTAACAGTCCTCCCCACAATCGAGGACATCTTCAATAGGTGATGCCTCAAAAAGGCAACAACTATCATCATGACTCTCACCATCTGGGACAGGTCACCTTCTCATTACTACCATCAGATAGGAGGTACAGGAGCCTGAAGATGCACACTCAACATTTCAGGAACAGCTTCTTCCCCTCTGCTATCAGATTTTTGCTATCAGGTCCATGAACATTACCTTGCTATTCTTCTCTTGCAAAATTCATCCATCTATCAATCTACCTATCGTTGTAAATCATAACAGTTTTTTTGTCTTGCACTGTACTGTTCCCATAAAACAAGAAATTTCATTACATATGTTAGTAATAATAAACATGATTCTGATAGACTGATGATTCACCAAATGAAAATGAGTCACCACCACCACTTTGAAGGGAATTACAAATGGACAATAATTGCTGCTCTATCCAGTGAAGTCCAACACCCCTCATGGAAGTGAACAATGGTTATGTTAGAACAGTGTCATCTCCTTTTTTTTGGTCTCATTAATGGTTAAAAATTCACAGTCCACTGTCATTAGGGATCTAAGCAAACATCTTTACACATTAAATGTTCTAATTTTAAACATTAGCTCCTTGGACAACAGTGGATTCCTTTCATTCAGAAACAACATTTTAGGAACATTACAACTGTTCTGCTCAGGAACTTTGGCAGTAGTAGCTAGATGAAGGGAAAGCAGAAATCCACCAATTAATTGGCAGTCCAAAAATTGCCCATCATAGAATAGTGACAACATTCAGCCTGTTGTGTCTATGCTAGCTCATTGCAATATCAGGCAGCTTATCTGAATTATCTACTTTCTCCCTGTCAGTAATTTGGATGATACTCAAATTTCTTGATGGTGCTAAGCTGGGTGTAAGAAGGATGCAGAAAGGATTCAGAGGGATATTAAGGCAGGTTAAATGAATGGACCATGACATGACAGGTGGAATATTATGTGGAAAAAATGGCAAATCATCCACTTGGTCGTTTGGAAAAATGTGGCTCATTGGTGCAAGTAATAGAGCTACTGGCTCACAGCTCCAGTGACCTATCCCTTGACCTCAGGTGCCATCTGTGCGGAGTTTACACTTTCTCCCTGTGACTACATGAGTTTCTTAATGGTTCTCTGGGTTCTTCCCCAACCCAAAAGATATTTGCAGATTGATAAATTAATTGGCCAGCATAGATTGCCCCTAATGTAGATGAATGGTCTTGCTGGGAACTCTGCCTCAGAAACTTTTGGACCAACCTTGTGATTGTCTTGTTACTTTGACCCAGCAAAGGAGTTTGGTCATTCAAAGGTCAAGGTTGCACCGAGTTGCCATGTTCATCAAGGTCATGGCTTAGACTTAATTTTTTTCAGGTTCATTGGGATGGATTTGGGTCATCACGGGAAGTTAGCAGGCAGGTTAAAGTTTAGAGATTAAGGTCAGTAAATGTAGCGATTGGAGCAGGAAATGGTGGTCAGTGGTTGGAGTGCTTGTAGTCAGTTACTGACGTCAGTGGGCCCCAAATGTGAGGGTGAGTGAACCCCAGGTCAGCGAGCTTCCTCCAGGTCAGCAAATTCTACGGTCGGAGATCTGTGTGGGCAAGAGGCATGAGGGCCAGTGACAACCCCCACTGCCCCACCCCAGGCTGTCAAGTTCTGGGGGTTGAGGTCCATGCACATCCAGAGTTTGGGGCCTGGAGGTCAAAATCCCGTGATCAGTGAGTACTGACGTTGATACCCAAAGATCAATGATGTCTGGAGCTCGAAGTCCAGGGATCGGCGAGACCAGAGGTCAAAGCACAGATTGAAGACCAAGGTCAGTGAGACCAGAAGTTGACCTCCAGAAGTCGAAGCCCCAAACCTAAGGTTAGAGGTCTGTGCATCTGAGAAAACTTTTGGCACATAAGACCAAGGAGTTAAATCAATACCCCTGTGATTGCAATTCATATATATTTCTGTTATTTTTTCTTTGAACAGAAGTAAATAAACACTCAAACTTTCAAATAAGATGTCAACAATAAATGAAGTTTATTAAAAGCAAAACCTTAGTGACAGTGAAAAACCTGAATAACAAATTTCAGGTTAGTGTCTAGTTAGCTTTTTAAATTTTTGAACTCTGTGAACTAAAACTAATATTTGAGAACTAACTACAACCCATATCTTGGTTGAGAATTCCTATTTTGTTGACATCCCTACATTAGAACAACCTCCCATAATATATTAAATTCAAAAGCCTGACATACTGTATGTACATACATTTGTTCCTATGAATACCTGAAGTTGTTACCTTTCTCTCTCCACTTTAAGCCATTCGTTTCAATACTGTAGAGGTCTGGTTACCATATTTAGTGTTTTTTTTGTAGTTACTGACTTACGGACAAAATTAATTTAAGGACATCCATAAAAATGGAAGCCATTTGTTACCCAGAAATTACCTGCAATTTCTTCTGAATCTCCTGCCTCTCCACAGATGGGTAGACATGGAAGTGAAGAGCTGGGAGCATGCTTTCTGATAAACCCCTCTTACATTCTTTTAACTGCAGCTTGGGATACAGGAAATCAAAATTATCTGCCTCAGTGGGACATTGGTGATTGATTTAATGTGTGGTTACTGATTTACACTAAAGTACTGGATATAATTCTCTTGCACCCTATAATGAACCATTTACTTTAAATGGAATACTTGCAGGATAAAGTAAATAGCCTGTGATTCCTGCTGAGAATTTTATGATGATGCAATGCACAAGGAAGCTTACTGGACTTTCTGATTAATGCCTTATTTTTCTCTACATGTGCCACACAATTTAGTTCCTCTCTTCCTGTACTTTGTTAAATTGCTCTTTTACAAACACTAGGAATAGAAATTGATTCTTTTGCTACTTGCACATTCTTTCAATGCAGAATCGGTCTAAGAATTGGTTGACATTTGTAATGTAATTCTGAGCAATCAAATGATGCCAGACCTGATAACATTGTGTCTGATGATCTGTCACTTGCTAATTCAGTGGCATATCAGTGAGAGGGGAGAGAGATCATCTTTGGGTAGTTATGGCCAATAGAGCTACTGGAGTAAGATTCAGTTGGACGGGGTTAGTGAGTGAAGGCTTGTTGTTGGGGGTGGGGTGGTTAGGGGAGTTAGAGGGGTTGTGGCTGATGAGTTAGAGGTTGCTGGATCAGATGGACAGTTTGATCAGTCGGAGTGTCAGGTCACTTTGGCAGATCCGTGGGTGGCAAGGGATTGAGTGAGCAACACACACAAAATGCTGGAGGGACTCAGCAGATCAGGCAGCATCTATGGAGAAAAAGTGCAGTTGACATTTCGGGATGAAACCCTTTGGCAGGGATTGAGTGTCATTTGCTTTGGGAGGTGTGTTGTTATGGTGGTCAATCAGGGGTGGAGGAGCACATGGAAGAGCTGTCAAGTGCCTATCTTGTGTTTATCTACCAGGTGCTAAGTCCTTAAGATTGGTAGGTTACCAGCTTTTAAGTTCAAGTCAAGTCACTTTTTATTGTCATTTCGACCATAACTGCTGGTACAGTACACAGTAAAAACGAGACAATGTTTTTCAGGACCATGGTGCTACATGAAACAGTACAAAAACTACACTGAACTACGTAAAAACAAAACAGAAAAAAAACTCGACTAGACTACAGACCTACCCAGGACGGCATAAAGTGAACAATACAGTGCAGGCATTACAATAAATAATAAGCAAGACAATAGGCACAGTAGAGGGCAGTAAGTTGGTGTCAGTCCAGGCTCTGGGTATTGAGGAATCTGATGGCCTGGGGGAAGAAACTGTTACATAGTCTGGTTGTAAGAGCCTGAATACTTCAGTGCCTTTTCCCAGATAGCAGGAGGGAGAATCTTAAAGACTGTTATGTTTTGAAACATTGTTTGCTCTGTGCTGACTGTTCTGTTGAATAATTCCACAATGAACTATTGTGTCCACTTGATACTCTGTACCTAGATGAGCAAATGAATGACATGGCACCCTGCTTTAGATCTGGAGAATATACTGTGATGGATTCCCAATACTGACTTGCAACTGCTCAGGTTGTGGGAAAACTGCTTCATGTCCTCATGTAACAGCTGTACAAGACTTTGGTGAGAGTATTGTGCAGAGTTCTAGTTGTCTAGCTATACGAAAGATGTCATTAAGCAGGAGAAGGTGCAGGAAAGGTTCACAAGGATGTTACCAGGACTGAAAAGCTTGAGCTATAGGGAGAGACTGGACAGATTGGGTCTCCTTTCCCCTGGAGCATAGGAGGCTGAGGGTGACCTGATAAGGGTTTATAAAATGGCGAGGGGCATAGATAAGATGGTCACAGTCTTTTCCACAGGATAGGGGAGTCTAAAAAAGAGATGGATGAATTATAGGGGACATGAAGGGCAACTTTTTCACATGATAGGTAAGTGGAATGAGCTGGCAAAGGAAGTGGTGATGTTGGATACAATCACAATGTTTAAACTATAATTAGACAGGTACATTGGTAAGAAAGGTTTAGAGCAACGTGGGGCCAAGCGAGGCAGATTGGAATAGTTCAGGAAGACAACTCGTTCAGCATGGATGAGTTGGTCTGAATAGCTCCATTTCTTTGCTCTGTACCTCCACGAGAGTAGCTCAGGACAGCACAGGCATGCAAATATGTGTAAATTTTGGAAGTGGCATCAAGTATGTACCATTAGCACACACTGAATTCATTGGCGGGACACTGGACTTTTGCTTCCCAGATGCAGGAAAGAGTTGGAAATAAAATCATGGACTACTTTCAAGTGGTTTGAAATGCCTCATGTTCAATTTTGTCCGTTTTAATGCTGAAATTAGACTCTGTATTTTTCAAGACAGGAGGCAGTCCACTTTCTAAATTGCAATATTTCTGTGGCAGATTCCTTTTCAAGGCCAATTTCTAATTATTTTTAAGGAATGTATTGATAACTATTTGATTTCATCCTTTGTTGTCCTCTGAGCATGAGTTACACTTGGCATTAATGCCCAACTGGACACCACTCAGAAGCTGCTTGAAATTGATTGATTTGAAGACTTGAGAGAGAATGGTTACTTCCATTTCATCTCACCCTGACCCAGCTGGAGGTCAGGCCTCTGTCACCTAAAAGCCGCTTGAAGCTCGGAATAAACAGCAACATGCCTCCTGCGAATAGCTTCATGTCCTCAGTGATCTGAGAAATGCCACTCATTAGACTATTGCTATTCTCATTAAACAGCCATTTAGGCAGCAGATTGCTGCTCTTAATTGATGCAAGCTCTGTGCTCATGACCAGCTAGTGGTCTTACTGGAGACAAAGGCTGCTACAAGTGGGCAGCCAACTGCTCTCCACAGAGAGATGCCATGGGTGCAGAAATAATCTTCCTGCAGGAACAGAGACACAGAATGTGGGGACCTTGTTTTTCAACAGGAGCTGAAGCATTCCCTACCTGTCTCAGCTCTCACACACGCGAGGTTCATCACCAGCAGAGTCCTGCTTACGTTGCACAGAGAACTGATAGTGCAGAGGGAAAAATGAGAGAAGCATTTCAGGCCGATTAGATCTGGGTCTGGAGGTTGTAACAATGATGGGTTTGTCTGGGTACCAGTAAATCATTAAGCCCTAGGTAACCTGGTGTGCGCATTCATGATATTGATGCTCCCCCTCACAGAGCATGATGGTAGAGATCTGTTCGGACGCAAAATTAAAACCGACCTAAATCCAACTTTATCATTGGCAAACTGACCTCAACCCTAGACTGAAACATTGGCGTGTCAGTCCATGACCTCCTCTATTGCCGCAGTGAGGCCACATTCAGGTGGAGGAGCAACACCTTATAATCTGCCTTGGTAGCCTCCAACCTGATGGCATAAACATTGATTTCTGGAACCTTAGAAAATTCCACCCCCCAACACTGTCCTTCACCATTCCCCATTCCCACTTCCCTCTCTCACCTTATCACCTTACCTGCCCATCACCTGCCTCTGGTGCTCCTTCTCCCTTCCCTATCTTCCATGGCCTTCTGTCCTTTCCTATCAGATTCCCCCTTCTCCAGCTCTTTTTCACCAATCGACTTCCCAGCTCTTTACTTCACCCCCTCACCTCTCCCAGTTTCACTTATCACCTACCACCTATTTCACCTATTTGATCCTCCCCTCCCCCCACCTTCTTACTTTAACTTCTCATCTTTTTTTCTTCAGTCCTGATGAAGGGTCTTGGCCTGAAACATTGACTGCTTATTTTTTTCCACAGATGCTGCCTGGATCGTTGGGTTTCTGCAGCCTTTTACGTGTGTTGCTTGGATTTCCAGCATCTGAACATTTTCTTATTTGTGACTGAGACATTTCATTATGTTCCATCAGATTTGGGTTGAGTAAGCAGGCTCTGTGCACTACACACTCACCTATGCTACGGAGTTTGCAGTTCCAGATGACCAGTTCAGTCAAGAAATCACTGAATGCCCTTAACACTGCCTCAGCAATGGCCATAAAGTTAAGGTAATTGAATAACTGGCAAAAAAGTGTTTATGTCTGCACTTTGTGAAATGCATGTTTGGTCTTCATGTGACCCAATAATAGTAATTACATTTTCAACTGGTTCTTTATGTCTACGATTTCTTTCCCTTCAATCTTAATTGCTAACATGGTTACTGCCTGAAAGTGCCTGTATGTAAATTTCACAGCCTCTTAATGTTGGGGGATAAGAATATAAAGTTGGAGATAATAATGTAAGAAGGTATGGTCCACTATGCCTGCTATATGATTCACTAAAAACTTGGCTGATCAGATCTTGGTCTCAGCTTCACTTTCCCTATAATCCCTGGCTTCTCTACAGACCAAAACTCTGTCCAACTCAAACTTGAATATGTTCAATGACTCGACTCTTATTTAATTAAGAAGTTCAGAGAAGGTTCTTTAGATTAACTGCTGAGATGAATGGAATATCTAATGAGGAGGTTTTGATGGTTGGCAATGCAAGGAACTGCAGATGTTGAGATCTGAAGTAGCAAACAAAATGCTCAAGGAACTCAGTGAATCAGGCAGCATATGTGGAAGGAAAATGGACAGTTGCCAATTTGAGTTGTGACTCTTCATGAGACTGTAAGACATTGGAGAAGAATTAGGAATGCTCCACCATTCCAGCATGGCTGATTTATTATTTCTCTCAACCTGACTCTCCTGCCTTCTCCCCATAACCTTTGATGCCCTGACTAATCAAGAACTTATCAATTTCCACTTTAAATATAGTTAATGACTTTGTCAGATAACGTAATTACATATTACGCAACCTCTGACATTGAATTGGGGTTTTGCTTTAAGAGGTGGTCTGACATGATGTTGTAATTATGTAAAGGGATTTTAGCGCCCTTTCGAGTTCAGTTTTTTGGTGTTCAATAAACGAGTTGCTATGGCTTTTCTGAAACATAAAATGCTTCACTTCATTTTATTTGCAAAAATCTACATTGGTGACCCTGATACTCCAGGACAATTCCAAAGTTATTGAGCATGTCAGCCAACACAGTTGCTTTGAAACTGCCAGAGTTTTAGGAGCAAAATGCCATCGCTGATTTTGAACAAGCAGAAGCTCAATCCGTGCTTCTAGAAATCTTCGCTGACAACACCAAATATTTCTATGTCGTAGTATCACTCAGCAAACTCTACGGCTGCGAGAGTTGTGAGTCTTCTGGAACACCCTCCTGAACACAAAGAATACCGTTCACTGAAAACTCATCTTTTACAGATATTTGGACTATCGGAGTCTGAGCACACCAAACAGTTGCTCTTTCTGCCTGGCCTCGGTGAAGGTAAGCCTTCGGAGCTAATGGACCACATGCTGGAAATCACCATCCTTGTTTTATTTTTAAAGAACTCATCATGCAGCAAATGCTTGATTAAGTTTATATAGCCCTCATTAATGCACCCAATATAGGGAACTTGCTAAAATGGCTGGTAGTCTACAATCAACTGGGCAGCGATGAATCATTTCTTCTGCTTTCTCTACCTCAATAAGCCAGGTCAGTAAGGGCCCGAACATAAGGACATTGCACCCATGAAGCAGACGATGTCGGGCCCTTGCTTTCCCCTTGCTCGCTTTGGTAGGAACACTAGGAAGTTCCGACTACCTTGCAGCTTTGACTGTGCTAGCACATCAGGTCATCAGAGGTCTGTAAACATCACGGGTTTCAACTCCCGGGGTCGTCCACTGTTCATTATAGTCACCCTTTCAGGGCAACGCTTCTTGTGTGATATGGGTGCTCAAGTGAGTGTGTTGCCAGCATTGGCTATTGGTGAGAAGGCAAAGAGCGATGAAACATTGCTGGAGGTCACCACCAGCAACAAGATCCAAACGTAAGTCACACGACAGATGACGGTCTGCTTCAGTGGGTGACATTCCATATGGGATTTTATCCTGGTTAAAGTGGCTAGACCTCTTCTCAGTACAGATTTCCTGTGTGCCTAACGCCTGTTGGTTGACCTTAAAAATTGCCAGTTTGTGGATGTCAAGGACTTTAAGTCATTATCCTGCTCACCCAGTAAGTTCCCCTCAATGACTCTGTCAAGCGCATGCTCCACTGCATGTGAGTTCATTCGACTGCTGGGCAAATTTCCAAATCTCACCAAGCCCTAAGTCCAATGGTGGTTGCCACCCTTGTGATAATTACTGACTCTTTAATGTGGTCACCACCCCTGATCACTACCCAGTCCCACACATCCACGACTTCTCAGCACGTTTAGCTGGAAAGTCAATTTTTTCCAAGTCAGTTTAGTTAGGGGGTACCATCAGGTGCTTGTATGCTTTGAGGACATTCCCAAAACAGCTGTGATAACCCATTTGGCCTCTTTGTGTTCCTGTGCAATCTGTTTGGGCTGAAAAATGCAGCACAGACTTTCCAATGGCTGATGGACTTTGCATGAAAAGACTGAGACTTTCTTTTTGTTTACCTGGATGACATACTTGTCAGCAGTGCATCTAAATCTGAGCATGTTTCCCATCTATGCACACTTTTCAAGTGCTTAAGCGAACATAGGTTGATTATTAACCCTGCTAAATGCCACTTCAGATTGCTAACCGTTGACTGTATCAGCCATCACATCTCCACAGAAGGTGCAAAACCCCTCCCCTCAAAAGTAGCCATGAATTAAAAACCCACACTACTAAAAAAACTACAGGAGCTTTTAGGCATGGTGAATTTCTATCACTGCTTCATTCCACGAGCTGCTGAATTTATGCTTCCCTTGTATAGTGTTTTCAAAGGCAATACCCCTAATCACGTGCTTGACTGGTAAGAAGACATGAGCAGGGCATTTGATGGTACCAAACGAGCTCTTTCTTATGTGGCCCTACAGGTGCACCCGCTCCCCAACACATCTATAGCCATTACTACTGATGCTTCAAACTGCGCTGTGGGTGCTGTGTACGAATAGTTGGTCAGAGGCATGCGGCAGCTGCTCGTTTCCTTCAGCCGCCAGCTCCGTCCCCCTGAGGGGAAGTACAGCACGTTTGACCCTGAGCTTCTCGGTCTCCATATGACTGTCTGTCATTTTCATTTTCTTTTAGAGGCTGGCCATTTCACGGTGTTCATTGACCACAAACCCCTCGTGCATGTGATGGCCAAAATATCAGACTCTTAGTCTGCACGGCAGCATCACTGGGCACAACTGATATACAACATAGCAAGGGGAAAAATAATGCCGTGGCTGATTGCCTCTCATGGCCGGCCGCTGAGGCCGTACACATAGGGTCGACACATCGGCATGACAGCCGACCAAGCTACTGACCCAGAGATCCAGCCTTACTGAACAGCCGTCAGGGGACTGCGTTTGGCTGACATTAAGTCTGGGGAAGCTGGGGTTTCCCTCATTTGTGATATCTCAACTAGTTGCCCTTGCCCCATTGTGCGTGCAAACCGGAGGCCGATTTTGACTCTGTACATGACCTCTCGCATCAGGGCCAGAAGGCCTCGCAGACACTGATTTGTGTGGCACGGCCTTTGAAAGGACGTGCGTGATTGGACTGCAACCTGTGTGGATTGCCAGTGGGCCAAAACTGTCATGTTCAGGCACCATTGGAACCTTTTGAGGTCCCTGAGCGATGGGTTGACCAAGTCAATGTGGACCTTGTTGGCCCTCTCCTCCCCTCCCGCGGTTTTACTCGCCTCTTTATCATGGTGTACCATACCACCTGGTGTTCAGGGGTCACCCCCTAGCATTGACGATGGCCGCAGACGTGGTTCAACATTCTTTAGCACCTGGGTTGCTCGGTTAGGCATCACATCTGATATTTCCCCTGATCATGTCCCCAATTCATATCAAACCTCTGGGCTGTGATGGCCCAGAACCTCAGTGTTAGGCTACATCACACCACGGCGTATCACCTACAGTCTAGTGGCCAATGGGAGTGTTTTCAGTGCTCCTTAAAGGCTGCTCTGAGGGCTTCCCTGACTGATGAGTGTTGGCATGCTCATGTCCTGTGGTTCCTGTTAGTGCTCAAAACAGCTTCGAAAGAGGACCTGCAGTCATCCGTAGTTGAGTTCATATATGGACACCCCTTACGAGTGCCATGTGATTTAATTCCTAACACCATGACCACCTGGTCGGCCTCTCAACAGGTTCCACTCTTCCCAGTAAATTCAATTCCATTTCACCTATTCCTACCTCCCATCATGGTGCACAGCACTCTTGGCTTATTTACATCCTGCCTCATTTGTTTTTTAGGTTTTTAAAAGTTTCCCAATCCTCTAACTTCCCACTCATTTTTGCTCTATTGTGCACCCTCTTTTTTGCTTTTATGTTGGCTTTGACTTCTCTTGTTGGCCACAGTTGCTTCCTCCTCCCTTTGGAATACTTTTTCATATCTAGGATGTGTATATCCTATGCCTTCCAAATAGCCCCCAGGTACTCCAGCCATTGATGCTCTACTGTAGTCCCTGCTAGTGTTCCCTTGCAATCAACTTTGGTCAGCTCCTTCCTTATACCTCTCCAATTTTCTTTATTCTACTCTAATACTGACATATCTGACTTTATTTTCATTTTCAATCTGCAGGGTGAATTTTATCATATTATGATCACTGCTTCCCAAGGGTTCCATTATCTATGGCTTCCTAACCAAACTTGATTGATTCACGCAACACACAAACCAGAATTGCCTTTCCCATTGTGGGCTCAACTACAAGCTGCTCTAGAAAGCCTTCTTATAGGCATTCTACACATTTCCTTTCTGGGGATCCAGCACTACCTGATTTTCCCAATCTAACTACGTATTAAAATCCCTCATAACTATCACACATTGCCCTTTTCACATGCCTTTTCTATCTCCCATTATAATTTGTATCCCACATCCTAGCTGCTGTTTGAGGCCTGTATACAACTGTTATCAGGGTCTTTTTACTCTTGCAGTTTCTTAACTTTACCCACATGGATTCTACATCTTCTGATCCTATGCCACCTCTTTCTAAGGATTTGATTTCATTTTTACCAATAGAGCCAAGCCAACCCCTTTGCCTATCTGCCTGTCCTTTCAATACAATATGCATCCTCGGATGTTGAGCTCCCAACTCTGATCTTCTTTCAGCCACAACTCAGTGATGCCACTGTGCCAATTTTTAATTGAGCTTGAAGATCATCTACCTTATTCTGTATACTGCATGCATTCAAATATAACACATTCAGTCCTCTATAAAACATCATTTTTGAGTTTTCTCCCATGTCAACCCATTCCACTGACTACAATTTTGCCCTGTCATCTACCTGTCCTCCCTCACAGTCTCATTACACACATCTACTTGTATATCAACTGCCCCATACTCAGCCACATCATTCCGGTTCCCATCCTCGTGCCAAATTAGTTTAAACCCGACCCAACAGTTCTTGATGCTTGAGGGTCCATTAATCCAAAGAATTCCAACTATCCCTATTTATGAGAGGAAAAAATTCTACTCATCAGCATCTTAAATGACAGCCCCTTATTCTGAAACTATACCACCTAGTTTTAGATTGTCAGCATATAGCTCTCAGAATTTTTATATATATATCTCAATAAAATCACTTTTATTCTTATAAATTCCAATAAATGAGGGGCTTAACATGTTCCAAATTTCCTCATGACATTTCCTTCATCCTAATAAATTTCTCTAATAAATCTCCTCTGAAATTCCTAAAATGAGGAGAGCAAAATTTTGTGAGCCTTCTGTACTCTCTCTCCATTCAAACAATATTTTAATTTTACTATTCTTGTTTCCAAGGTAGTTTTATGCTGCAATTCTTCACATTAAATTTTATCTGCCATATGCTGCCACTTGCTTAACCAGTCTTTGCAGGTTTACTGTGTCTTTTTCACAGCTTATTTTCAAACTACCCTCTGTATCATCCACAAATTTTGTTACGATCAATAATACAGATGTTAAATACTTAAAACCCCAATACTTTTCTCTACAGCGGAGAAGAGATATTATGTTAATTAACAGGATTAAAGACTGATGATCCCTGCAAAACTAAAATCGTCTTTTAAGGCCTACATCCTGGGCCTTTAAAGAACTAGCTGCAGACACAGATGCTGGATTAGGCCTATGCTTCCAAAGTTTGCTACATACCGTAAGAGTCCCAGTGGTTTGTAAAATTGCAGATCTAACAGACATTAGGCTAAATAGCTTGTAGTTTCCCTCCTTACTTAAATGCAGAAAGTAAGAAGTTATCAGCTTGTTAGCCTGATACCTAAATCCATTATTGAGGAAACAAAGGCTCAACATTACAAAAAATAAAAGAGAAACTGTAATTGAGAAATTTATTAGCTCCTTGAGGGTGTAGTAAGTAGTCTGGATGAAGAGGAACCAATGAATGTTGCACATTTATATTTTCGGAAGACATTTTAAGAAGAGGAAGTGGCCATTGTGTGAGTGAGCTAATGTTGGAGAGGAAAGGTGTAAGCTGTAGGTAGATTTTGTTTTATTATGTATTCTTTATTTCTTTCTTACTGCATATTTAGAGCAGTGGGGATGCCAGACAGGATACTGGATTTCTCCTCATGCCGGATGTGGGAAGGCAGGGAGACCTCCAGTGTCCCTGACAAATGAGAATTACATCCAGCTGCAGCTTGTAACAGTCTGTGTTAAGGAATTGGAGCTGGAACTGGATGAACTCCAGATCATTTGGGAGACTGAGGGGTTGATTATCAGGACATACAGGGAGGTGGTTACACCCAAGGTTCTGGACACAGGTAATTGGGTGAGTGTTGGGGTGGGGGAAGGGGATAGACAGCCAATGCAGAGTACACCTGAGGTTGTTCCACTTAACAGCAGGTATACTACTTTGGATACTGTTGTGGGAGATGGCCTAGCAGAGGAAAGCCACAGCAGTTAGGTCTCTGGCACTGAGTCTGTCCCTGTGTCTCAGAGTGGAAGAAAGGAGAATAGGTGAGCTGTAGTGATTGGGGAACAGAAAGGAAGTTCTGTGGAGAAGAATAAGATTCCTGGATGGTTTGTTGGCTCCTGGATGCCACCGTCAGGGGTATCTCAGATTGAGTCCACAGCATTCTTAAGTGGGAGGGTGAGCATCCAGAGGTTGTGGTCAATGTTGGTACCAATGACATGGGTAGGATGGATGATGAGTTACTGCAAGGTGGAGTTTAGGAAGAGAGGTGCTAGGTTAAAGGACAAGACCCCCCAGGAATGTGACCTCAGGACTGCTATCTGTGTCAAGTGCTAGTGAGTCTAGAAAAAGGAAGATTGTACAGTCTAATAAGTGGCTAAGGAGTTGGTGCAGGAGGGAGGGCTTAGATTTTTGGATCATTCAGGGAAGGTGGGAGCTCTATAGAAGTTTGCACCTGAACTGGAGAGGGACTAATATCCCACTGGGAAAGTTTGCTACATGTGGAGGTTTAAACTAGCATTGCAGTGGGATGGGATCCAGAGTGCCAGAACAGATAATGGAGTGGTTGTGGAGAAAGATGTTGTTAAGCCTATATAAAAGGTCAGAAATCAAAAGGTTGTGCATTGTGGGACTAATGTTTTGATCTGCGTATATTTCAATACAAGGACTAGTACAGGAAAGGTGGATGATATTATGGCATGGCTCAGCATGTGGAATTTCGACATTGTAGCCATTAGTGAGACTTGGTTGCAGGAGGGGCAGGACTGGCTGCTCAATATTCTGATGACTTCTTCTCTGTAGGCTGCCTCGTTATTATTTGAGATTAGGCCAATCAACATAGAATCATCAGCAAATTTAATTAGCAGCTTGGAGCTGTGGGTGGTCACACAGTCATGGGTATACAGCGAGTAAAGGAGGGGGCAAAAGAAATGAACGCGAACACTTAAGAAGGAAATCAGGAGGGCTAAAAAAAGACATGAGGCTGCACTAGCAGACAGAGTTAATTAGAATCCTAAGGGCTTCTACAGATGTATTGAGACAAAAGGATTGCAAGGGACAAAATTGCTCTTTTGGAACGTCAGACTGGTAATCTATTCATGAGCTGAAAGCGATGAGGGAGACCTGAAGTAGGTTTTTTTTACATCTGTATTTACTCTGCAGATGGATGCAGAGTCTATAGATATGAGGAAATGTAGCATCAAGGTCATGGACCATATACAGATTACAGAGGAGGAGGTATTTACTGTTTTGAGGCAAATTAGGGTGGATAAATCCACAGGGCCTGACAGGGTCTCCCCTCAGGCTCTGTGAGAGGCTAGTGGAGAAATTGTAAGGACCTTAGCAGAGAAATGTAAAACATCCTTAGCCATGGGTGAGGTCCCGGAGAATTGGAAAATAGTTAGTATTTTTTCCAATTTTAAGAAAGGCTCTAAGACTAAACCAGGTAATTGTAGGTCTCTTAGCCTGACATTAGTAGTGGGAAAGTTATTGGAAATTATTCCAAGGAACTGGATATATGAGTGTTTAGATAGGCAGAGACTGATTAAGGATAGTCAAAATGGTTTTGTGTATGGTAAGTCATGTCTAACCAATCTTATAAAGTTTTTTGAGCAAGTTACCAGGAAAGCTGATGAAGGCAA
The DNA here is from genome assembly GCF_048418815.1 of Hemitrygon akajei. NCBI lineage: Eukaryota > Metazoa > Chordata > Chondrichthyes > Myliobatiformes > Dasyatidae > Hemitrygon > Hemitrygon akajei. The sequence goes on along the minus strand of NC_133127.1, from coordinate 63,977,536 downwards.
AGTAGTGGATGTTGTCTATATGGACTTTGGAGGGGCCTTTGATAAGGCCCCGCATTGGAGGTTGGTCAAGAATGTTCAGTGTCTTAGCACTGCATTCAAGATGACATGGTAAATTGGATTAGACATTGCCTTCAAGGAAGAAGCCAGAGAGTGGTTGTAGGTGGTTGCCTCTCTGACTGGAGATCTGTGACTAGTAGTGTCCCTCAAGGATCGGTGCAGGGTCCTTTGTTGTTTGTCATCAATATAAATGATCTGAATGATAATGTGATAAACTGGATCACCAAATTTGTGGATGAGACCAAGACTGGGGGTGTCGTGGGCAGTGAGGAAGACTACCAAAGCTTGCAGCAGGATCTAGACCAGCTGTAAAATGGCAAATGGAATTTAAAGCAGACTAGTCTGAGGTATTGCAATTTTGGAGGATCAACCAGGTCTTCCCAAACCATATGGGTCTCTTACACGGTGAGAGGTAGGGCACTGAGGAGTATGGTAGAACAGAGGGATCTTGGAATACAGATCCATAATCCCTAATAAGTGGCATCACAGTTGTAAAGACTATAACAAATCTTTTGGCATATTGCCCTTCATAAATCAATGTATTGAGTATAGGAGTTGGGCATAAGACATCGGTGACGCCTAATTTGAAGCATTGTGTGCACTTTTCGTCACCTACCTACAGGAAAGATGCAAATAAGATTGAAAGCATGCAGAGAAATTACAAAAGTATTCCCAGTCTTGAGGACCTAAGTTATAGGGAAAGATTGAATGGTTTAGGACGTTATTCCATTGAACATAGAAGATTATGGGAGATTTGATAGAGGTGTACAAAATTATGATGTATAGATAGTGTAACTGCAAGCAATTTTTTTTCTGTTGAGGCTGGGTGAGATTACAACTCGAGGTAATGGGTTAAGGGTGAAAGGTGAAATGTTTAAAGGGAACATGAGGTGGAAATTCTTCACTCAGTGAGTTGCAAGAGTGTGAAATGAGTTGCCTGTGCAAGTGGTGGAAACAGGACTGATTTAAACATTTAAGAGAAATTTGGATTGATATTTGGATAAGAGGGATATGGAAGGCTATGGTCCAGGTGCAGGTCGATGGTACTATGCGGATTAATGGATTTGTACAGACTCGATGGGCTGAAGGGCCTGTCTCAGAGTTGTAGTGTTCTATGACTCTATATATGGTTATTCGGTAAGGGAAGAAGTCTTGATATCAGGGTTATGTATTACCTTGAATGAAGGTCTCTTTATTCAGATTAGCTCACTGTCATTTGCACCAAAGTGCAATAGAATTCCTTGCTCGTGTAAAGCTCACAGTGTAAACAATATATATGGTTCTAATATATGTAACAATGAGCATAGAACAACTGAATGGTTCAAAGACAGTACTGCCATCTGTAGTGTGAGGCCTCCATCGATCAGAGTTGACCATGGGCTCTGATCCTAGGATCCAACAGATCCTAGTTGTCTAGATTTGCAAGCCTGGGCTGTATGAAATGGAGAGTGAGCACTTGCCCATGTAGCAAGCTCCCCCTCTCCAAGCATCTGATGAACCCAAAGGAATGGCAGAGACTGATACAGTTTGGTACCAGCAGTGTCGCAGGAATTGCCAGTCAACATTGAACTCAATGTAGGACTGCTCTAGATTTTTCCCTTGGGGTTTACTCCTAAAGCCTTCCCCATGAGTGGGTATAGCTGCAAGGCAGTGAAGGTTTGAGATCAGAGTTTTCCTTCTCCTAGATGAGCTACCATCTACGACTGACAAGCCCATCTGCCCGAAGCAACCGATATTAAGGTGCCAGTAATCTGCTTTTGCCCCTTCTCTTGTCAGTAGAAACGGTTCCATTGTGCTCAGTAGCTAAGCCACACATGAAGGCTAGGAGCTGGACGTGGTTGTCAGAGGCTATTTGAGGTGCACGCCACTGGAAGCATTTAATAGGTAGTGGTGCTTGTTCCCATTACCACCCCAGCTATAACAACCTTAAAGAACCATCTGAAGTAGTACAAAAAGCAATACTAAAGTGGCAATAATGGTATAACTAAGAGAAATAGAACTAAAGAACCTCCACTCAATATTCTACTGTGAACAGAGATACAAAGTTTCTGCCATTTCCCCTATTTTTCATCAATAGTTCTCTATTCTCATCTAATAATGGACCAATACTTGTCTTAAAGCTTTAAGCAATGACTGTTAGGATGGGAACAGCTTCTTCCCCAAGCCATGAGATGCCTGAACACCCTGCCACCACCCACATCTGATCATGTATGAAGCTCCAGTAGTGTTATACTGTTTACTTTTTAAACTCATGTTGTAAATGAAGCTAATTATTTGTTAATTTATTTGCGGTAATATTACCTTATCTGTTTTGTATCGCAATTTATATGTACTGCATTGTGCTCCGCAATCCGGAGGAAAGTTATCTCATTTGGTGGTCTATATGATTGAATGACAATTAACTTGAACTTGAACTTTGTTGTTCCCTTTACTTCTTCACTTTTCTTTTATCCTAGTCATTCAGACTCTCATCTATGACTACCCTTTCCCTCTTTCTCACCTGTGTAATTTGTTTGTGAATTTAAATTATTGAATCACATAAGCCCATCATCTGTACTGTTCTAAAGAAGATCTGATTTTACAAATCTTTCTTCAGATTTCTTTCCTTTTTCTTGTGGAGCAGTATCCTGTTTAATCTACATTATTCTCTCTCTGAAACCTCAATAGCCTGGAGTCAAATCCTGCACATAATACTCTGACTGAGCTCTTCAAGAGGCTCTGGATAGACTTCTCTTGATTTTTATATGTCACTTTTCTTGAGATTAGAATTAACATTGTGTTAGCTTTTATTTATAGTTTCACTGACCTGAAGCATATTTTTAATGTCCATCCAACCTATGTCCCCATATCCTGTTCCTATGGCACTGAGAACATGATAACTTGTATCTGTTTTCATTTTACTTATTTAGAGATACAGCAAAGAATAGGTCCTTCCGGACCCTCGAGCAGCACCACTCACCAATTTAACCCTAGTCTAATCACAGGACAATTTAAAATGATCAATTAACATACTAATTGGTACATCTTTGGACAGTGGGAAGAGACTTGAGCACCCAGAGGAAACACGCACACATAGAGGACAGACATACAAACTTGTTTACAAAGGACGCTGGAATTGAAATCTGAACACCCCGATATCCCAGGCTGTAGCAGCATCACGCTAACTGCTATGCTACCATGGCGCCCCAATTTTTTTTAAATTTAGAGGTACAGCACTGTAGCGGGTCCTTCTGGCCCAATGAGCCCACATGGTCCATTTACACTCATGTGATCAATTAACCTTCTAATCCATACGTCTTTGGAATGTGGGAGGAAACCGGAGCACCTGGAGGAAACCCTCACGTTTATAGAGAGAATGTACAAACTCCTTACAGGCAGTGGCGGGAATTGAACCCAGGTCACTGGAGCTGTAATAGCATTACAGTAACCATTATGCTATCATGCTGCCAAAATGCACTACTTCACACCAGTCGACATTGAATATCGTCGGCTAAATTTTAGGCCATTTTGCAATATCATCAACGTCAATTTATATCTTCAGCTGGTCTTCCCAAGAAATAACTATAAATTCCATTTTGATTGCTCCTTCCAATATTCACATCATATCCTCTAGCTTTACATATATGAAAGAGGAAAAAGAGGAGTAAATGTGTAAACTCGGAAAAGATAAATTGATTATTATGTCAGGAAGATCTAGCTCTTTATCTCAGCCACAGAAGGTTAAATGGAAGAGGCCCTAGCTGAATCTTTTTTTTACATTAATGTCTCTGACCAACAACTCTGAAAACTGACCTACCCTTTATATTTTCCATCCAATTATTTAATCCATCCTTCCATCTTCCTCTTAATTCCATCTTCCTTATTTAGTATTTTTCTTATTGTACTCTTTTATTAAAGGATTTTCTGATGCACATTTACCATATCTATCTCATTTTCTTGATCTGATGTATTTGCCATCCTATGAAAGTTTTCTGATGTTTGTCAAGTATAACCAAGTAAACTGGACCTCTTCACAGATGTAACTGATAGTACAAATTAAGGTCAGGATGGACATGAGGTCAGCGGTAGAAAAGTCCGGATTTCTCAAAAAGTGAATGAGTACTTGTGATGGGAAGGTGAAACCTTGAAAGGATTTGAAGATGTGGAGCAAATTTTATATTGGAGTTGTTGGGGTCTGTGAGACAGTATAAATCAATAGACATGAAAGTGATGGATGAGTGGATCTAACTGTGGGTTGGGTTATTGATAGTGGTATTTTAAAGGGTCTGAATCTTGACGGGGAAAATGGGAGGCTAGCCAGTAGAATGTTGGAATTAGAAGGTACCAAAGGTTAGAACAATAGTAAAGAATTACAATCAAGAACCAGTTCTGTCTTCAATATATACGTTAGACAACCAGGACAAGTGCTGAAATTGGTGTATCTCTTCTGGCACAGGAGTAGTTACTAAATTTTTAAGATATAGTATCTGGGCTCCTGGAGTTTACAAACATGCCAATGTTAAAGACATCCAGGAAATGGTGGACATTAACACTTTAAAATACAGTTAATGTAACTAAACAAATAGATCATGAAATATCTACAGCTGGAAGGGGTATGTTATAACTCACTGCCTGGCCAAAAACCTCCGCAGGTCATTATATCTGAATGTTTTGAGCAGTTACTGGATTTTTTATTTTACACTACCAAAGGTTCTTTCTATAACTTTCCCATTCTTTGTAAGTGAATAAACTTCCTGATATGATTTAATTCATCTTTTACTGGTTGAAATTGTGTCTCGATTCACAAATTGGTTTGAAAAAATGTCTGGTCTTGCCAGTGCTGCACCATCTAAGTCCCATAAATATCATTGACATTGTAGCATTTTGAGCATGCACCTAGATATAAATTGATTCAGAGACCTGGAATATTTTTGGAAAATTGCTGAATCAAGTGCAATTTATTGCAGGTTATTTGACCTATGCTGTCCCTACTTACACCATATTATTCAGTATTATGGATGAGATTATGCAATTGCCATTTTAAATAGCATTTGAGCATTAAATTGACAACATTAATAGAGATGCCCCACTAAAATGCTGACACTGAATATACTGCATTCTCTCTACTAAAATCATCAACAGTACATTTATCTATCCAATCAAGTACAAGCTGTGATAATCCAAATTAATTAGCTTAATGAACCAGAAATTATTCTCTTGATCTTTATAAATGGATCCAGTGATATTAACATTGGCAGTAATACTTGTAGAATATAAGACTCAAAAAAACCCTCAAGGAAATCATGTTAGGATCCTAAAGTGCTGTGCTGACTCATTAAAAAGCTATTTTTGGGAATAAGCCAAATGGGTGAAGCCAAGACCTGGAAGGCCTGCCTTGGAATAAATCCATCAATTTGGTAAATGCAGTTTCTCACATTAAGAACTGGGATGATGACAAAAAATATTTTTAACTGGCTTTATTGATCTAATATTCCTCATAGATGACTTAAAGCTATAAATGGCAAAGGACACAGCTTTCAGCTACAAAATGGTGCAATCTCATGCAAGATTTCAGGGAACGTGAGATAAGTAATGCCTGAAGTTGTGCAATTTACTTCAGTTGTCAAGATATCTAAACGGGGGATTAGGAAACTGTGGTAAAGACTGCAGTACTGATGTTATGAGTATGGGTACATGTATCTGAACATTCATAAATATATGGAAAATAAAATTAATTATTATCATGGAAAGAGAGGATCTTGGCTTTTCTTTACAATGACATTGAATTTAAAAGTAAAATTTGAGGTGAAACAGCAAATTAGGCAAAGCTGGAATACGACACGTAATCTGATTTTGAATGCATGACGGAGGGCTTGAAGGTTCACTTGGATGATATCAGTTCAAAGTTCAAAGTAAATTTATTATCCAAGTATGTATATGTCACTATACCCATGACTGTATTGCAACTCACAGCTCCAAGCGGCTAATTAAATTTGCCAACAACACTACATTGATTGGTCTTATCTCAAACAGTAATGAGGTGGCCTACAGGGAAGATGTCATCTCTCTGACACAGTGGTGTCAAGAAAATAACCTCTCCCTCAATGTCGCAAAAAGAAAGGAGCTGGTAGTGGATTACAGGAGGAATGGAGTTGGGTTAACCCCTATTGACATCATGGACATCACGTGGTCTGTACACTCCAGCTGTGTGGTGAGAAAGGCACAACAGCACCTCTTTCACCTCAGAGGGTTGAGGAAGTTTGGTGTGGTCCCCTAAATCCTAAGAAATTTGTATAGGGGCACAATTGAGAACATCCTGACTGGCTGCATCACAGCCTGGTAAGGGAACTGTACCTCCCTTAATCACAGGACTCTGCAGAGAGTGGTGTGGGCAGCCCAGCACATCTGTAGTTGTGAACTTCCCATAATTCAGGACATTTATAAGGACAGGTGTGCAAAAAGGGCCTGTAGGATCATTGGGGACCCAAGTCACCCCAACCACAATCCATTCCAGCTGCTGGCATCCGGGAAGCTGTACCGCAGCATAAAAGCCAGGACCAACAGGCTCCGGGACAGCTTCTTCCACCAGGCCATCAGACTGATGAACTCACGCTTATCTGAGTATACTCTATATTACATTGACTGTTCTATTTATTATAAATTATTATAAATTACTATGATTGCACATGGCACATTTAGATGGAGATGTACCGTAAAGATTTTTACTCCTTATGTGTGCGAAGGATATAAGAAATAAAGTCACAATTCAATTCAAATCAATTCAATACTGCCCTGAGATTCATTTTCCCCACAGGCATTCACAGTAGGACAAATAATTACAATGGACTCAGTGAAAAACTACACACAAATACTGACAAATATCCAATGTTTGTGCAAATACAAGAAAAAAAGGGATAATAAATAAATAAATAAATAATCCTGAGAACGTGAGTTGTAAGGCCCTTGGGAGTGAGTCCATACGTTGAGAGTTGAGGTGAGTGAAATTATCCATGCTAGTTCAGGAGCCTGGCGCTTGTAAGGTAATAGCTGCTCCTGAACCTGGTGGGTGTGGGACCAAAGGTTCCTGTATCTCTTTTCTGATTGGCAGCTGCCAGCAGTGAACATAGAAGGTGAGGGGCCAATGATGATGGATGCTCTTTTCCTGTGGCAACACTCCTTGTAGATGTGCTCTATAGTGGGGAGGGCTTTTCCTGGGATGGACTGGTGTGTCCACCACTTCTGTAGGCTTTTCCATTCAAAAGTATTGGTGTTTCCATACCAGGCTATGTGCAATGAGCTTGGTTACTCTCAACTGTGCACCTACGGAAGCTTGTCAAAGTTTTAGATAACATGACAAATCTGTGCAAACTTCTAAGAAGATATCAGGGATAAAAGTGTGCAATTCAATAAGGAACTTGAACAATGTGAAAGAAGGAGTAGAACAGACTTACTTAGAATTCTGAAAAGATTTTAAAAGAAAAAAATTTATTATACCAGACAGCATCAGAAGCAATGAAGTGCCCCTGATTTATCAGTCCAATTTAAATGGTGTGCTTTGTTATGTTCACACTATCTTCTTCATTTAAATCTTCTTTTTAGATAAGGGCTTTACATCAGAATATTTTAATGAGGAAAAGTTGTCTGCAATATCTATTGCTTTGTGAATTAGTAAAATGGGAACAAAATGTACAGTTGTAACTGGTGCCATATATTATCACACAGAGTCATACAATAATCGAGGATAGAAAGTGGCCACTTTCTATGGTATCTTTGTACATTTTTGGCTATGGTATCTTTGTTAGCTCTTTGAAGGAACCATACAATTCATTTCGCACCTTGTTTTATCCTTTCATGCAGAGTTTTTTTTCCATGGCATTTGAACATCTAATCAACTACACTTTCTGTCAGTATGTTTCAGAGCATAAAATCTCACCATTTATAGAATTAAAAACTCCGTATCTTCCATCTAGTTAATTTGGCAATAATGGTAAATCAGTGCTCTCTAGTTACTGGACTTACTTGACCTGAAAACCATTTCTCCCATTCCATATAATTCATGCTTTCTATTAAATGATAGCAGACTATATATTGTCAATATCCAATGGCCAAGCACTAGGCTTGTCTTCATGCTCTGTAATCTTTGAGCGATACCATATACTGTATCATCAATGAACTACTTCCAAAAGGATGACTACCTGGAATTTTTCATCAGCCAGCAGTGTTCCAATTACTGAAATAATCTCCTTCTTGTTGATTTTAGCTTTGTGTGATAAAATTCCAGAGCTCCCAAGTAAAGCAGGCAGAAGCAGAGATTTGGTCCAATCAGTGAAGATTTAAAAGGAATATATTGGCGCAAATTCAAAACATGTGTAACACCCATCGATAAGGGAACTGTGCCAATCAATCAATTTCCATTAATTATCCTCACACGTGAAAGCAAAAAAAACCTTACAAAACCAATGTGAGACATTTCTTTCTATATTTTTGCTCATCTTAAAATGCAATAAAATTCAGAAATTCATGATTACTATATTTATCCTATGTGCCCTTCTGTGCTTTTCACATTAGCTGTACTGAAGAGAGGTGCAAAGAGCATTTTGGTGACAATTTGCTCTGGGGCAGCTAACACTGTAGCAAGAATCTTTGCAAAAGAAGTAAAAAGCCTGGTTAAATCTTGTAGTGAACATGTGGTAGAAGTGGGTGGTGGTGATGGCGGTGGCAGTGGGGGTGGGGTGGAGATGTCAGGTGGGGAGGGTGTGGTTAAGAAAAGAGTTGGTATGAGGTTTTTTGTTTTCCTGCTTGTTGACTCTGTTTGATGGAATACTTTTATATAACGCATTCTTTGACTAGAATATGATTTTAAATTGAAATTAGATAAACATTTGAATAAAATTTTTTGAAAACAATAGGTAATTATGATGAGAATGTACTGTTGCTTCAGGACTAGGCAAAATGATATAAATGAATCTTTCTCCAGAAAGCTAGTTTAATTTGCCCATATGGAACTTTGTGGGTTGATATGACAGACACAGTTTTTGTAGTCTATCCTACAATAGAAAAATGCTGCAGATATTGGGAATCTGCAGTCCCTCCTTTTGGTCCTCCAGGACAAAAATAAATTTTGTACCAGGGAAGGCCAATCTTAAGGAGGGTCTATTCAAATAGGACAGCAGAAATGGCCTGTGTTGGAATCCCACCCCCCACTCAATTGTTTTCTGTGCATCTACATCTACCCTATCATTCCTAATTGCTACCTACAAAATGCTAAGCAGAGAGATTGTTCCAGAAATTTGAACAATAGTCTTCAGAAATTTGGCTTCATTCATACGTCCATTGGCTCTTTTTCTGCTGGCAGATTGCAGCTTCACCCTTTCATTCTCTGGTAGCTAAAACTCTCTCTTTCCAGATGTACCAGAAGGGTAAGCGCATCAGGCTCACAGGCCCTCTCATCGATGTACAGGGAGGGGTTGGGGGTGGTCTGTATTTGAATGATTGCAAGGGCCTCTCCCCAGAAGCAACGCTGCTGAACTGTCCAGTCAAATGCTGACCCAACTGCTGAAAGGGGCCAGATTATTAGTGTTCACTCCCCATTCACGTGACTGCTTTCAGATGCGATGTGCAATTTTTCTCAGTTTGCCTTGCTATCAAAGTCGTGGAACCTGCTGTCTCTGCTTTAACTAAAGTCCCTTCCCATATGTTTTCCCTAATATCTTTTCTATTCCCTGCTATTCAACTGATCATCTACCATCAGCAACCAGCCTTTATTACAGAGTATTGTTAGCATCACACTTGAGCACGCTCTCGCTGTCTTTTGCCTTCACGTTTGCTGTGAGTGTGTTTCCACCAGCTGTGGTCAGGTCTGGTGTGGCCAGCTGGTGTTCATCTCTTAGGTTCTCTGTAATTACACAGTTACTGGGTACACTTGATCCCCCGCTCTGCCTGTGGGAGCAACAAGAAGGTGAGTTATATGGTTTAACCTGAGTCCAGTGTTTCCACTGGCTGCCTTGCTGAGTCTGCACACAGACCACAAATGTCACTTGTTGAAAGTACCCTCTGTGGTCCTGTCCATGTGGGAGCAAACTCTGCCCTGTCAGGCAGAACCTTCACCATGACTTGGTCACCTGGTTGTGGGAGAACAACCTCCTTTCCCTCCATTTCTCTCTGATCAGCTGTGCTGCTATTGTTTAGCTTGGTTAAGGGAGTCGCATTGCTCACTCCATCAGTAACCGGTAGGGACTGAGACTCAGCATATAGTTCGGGGTTGCTCACAATCTCATGAGGTCTCCTGATAATACACCAATCCATGCCTCTCCCATCTCAGCTATAGCTTTGGCTAAGGCATTCCTAATTGCTCAGTTCATCCTTTCTACCATTGAATTGAATTGACTTTATTTCTTACATCCTTCACATACATGAGGAGTAAAAATCTTTACATTATGTCTCTGTCTCATTGTGTTATATGCCAATTATGGTAACTTGTAATAAATAGTATGTACAGGAAGATATACAACAGAACAGTCAATATAGCTTAGAAATACAATTGTGTCAGTGTAAATTAATCAGTCTGACAGTCTGATGGAAGAAGCTGTCCCGGAGCCTGTTGGTCCTGGCTTTAACGCTGCGGTACCATTTCCCAGATGTTAGCAGCTGGAACAGTTTGTGGTTGGGGTGACTTGGGCCCCCAATGATCCTTTCACACACCTGTTGCTGTAAATGTCCTGAATAGTGGGAAGTTCACATCTACAGATGCGCTGGGCTGTCCACACCACTCTCTGAAGAATCTGTGAGTGAGGGAAGCACAGTTCCCATACCAGGCAGTGATATAGCCAGTCAGGATGCTCTCAATTGTGCCCTTGTAGAAAGTCCTTAGGATCTGGGGACTCATGCCAAACTTTGTCAATCGTCTGAGTGGAAAGAGACACTGTTGTGCTTTTTTCACCACATAGCCAGTATGTACAGACCAAGTGAAGTCCTCGATGATGTATAGCAAGGAATTTGAAGCTATTCACCCTCTCAACCCCAGATCCATTGATGTCAATAGGGGCTAGCCTGTCTCTATTCCTCCTGTAGTCCACAACCAGCTCCTTTTTTTTTGCGACATTGAGGGAGAGGTTGTTTTCTTGACACCACTGTGTCAGACTTCTTTTCTGTAGGCTGCTTTGTTATTATTTGAGATAAGGCCAATCAATGTAGTATCATCAGCAAATTTTTAGCAGATTGCAACTGTGGTGGTGACACAGTCATGGGTAGTAGTAGGCCTCCGTTAGTCTAGATAGACCATGGATTTGCACCTTGGAAAGTTTCCAGGGCGCAAGCCTGGGTAGGGTTTTTTTTAATTGGAAGACCGGCAGTTGCTCAAGCTGTAAGTCTCCCCTCTCCATGCCACCAATGTTGTCCAAGGAAAGGGCATTAGGACCCAAACAGCTTGGCACTGGTGTTGTCGCAGTGCAATGTGTGGTTAAGTGCCTTGCTCAAGGACACATACTCAGCCTTAGCCAAGGCTCGAACTAGCAACCTACAGATAACTAGACGAACACCTTAACCACTTGGCCATGTGCCAACACATTGTCATGGGTATACAAGGAGTAAAGGAAGGAACTTAGTACACAGTCCTGAGGGGCACCTGTGTTGAAGGTCAGAAGGGAAGAGGTGAGGGAGTCCACTTTTACCACCTGCTGGTGATTTGACAGGAAGTCCAGGATCCAGCTGCACAAGGCAGAGTGAAGGCCAAGGTCTCTGAGCTTCTTGTCGAGCCTGGAGGGAATTATGGTGTTGAATGCTGAACTGTAGTCCAAGAACAGCATTCTCACATAAGCATCCCTCTTCTCTAGGTGTGTAAGGACAATGTGTAGAGCTGTGGCTATTGTGTCATCTATTGATCGGTTGTTTCGGTAGGTGAATTGTCTTGGGGTCCAGTGTGGGTGGTAGCAAGCTGCAGATGTAGTCCTTAACCAGCCTCCCAAAGCTTTTGCTTATTATTGAGGTGAGTGCGACAGGATGCCGGTCATTCAGACATGTTACCTTGGTCTTTTCAGGTACAGGGACAATGGTGGATGTTTTGAAGCAGGAGGGCACTCTACACTGGGAGAGGGAGAGATTAAAAATGTCTGTAAACACACCTGCCGTTTGTGCCGCGCACATCCTGAGTACTTGCCCTGGGATGCCGTCCGGTCCCGTAGCCTTGCGACTGTCCACCCGTTGGAAACTGTGTACTTCAGCCTCAGAGATGACCAAGGTGCAGGTCGCATCGGCGGCTCTCCTTGGGGGCTCTGTGTTGGCGACATTGAACTGAGTGTAAAAAACTCTGAATTCTGAGGGTGGTAGGGTATGTGGAACCGTTGTTGAATTCCTCACAGTCGGCATGTTTCCTTTATCACTTTCCCTGTGAAATGTGCTCCCTGATCTGTCCACCTGGACTCGGGTTCCCCACCTTGGGAGGGTTTTCTGAGCTAGAATCCATGTAGTGTGTTGTCCCTTGTTGGGAAGACCTCTACCTACTGGATGAAGTGATCCATAATTACTAGGCTGTAGCTTTTCCTCCTGCATTTTGGCAGGGGCCCCGTGAAATCCATCTGGATGTTTTCCCAGGGTCCCCTTGGCCAAGGCTGGTTTGCCAGCTGTAGCTTTTTGCCCTTACCAGGGTTTTGCTAGGCACAAATGATACAATGGGGGCAGAATTTCTCAACCTCCCTGCTCATCCCTTGCCACCACCAGTCCTGCCGGAGGGACGTGATCATGCTCTGCCTTCCTTGATGCATCACCCCATAACATAACTTCAGTGTATCTGCCTAATAAATTCTCGGGCCACCACGACTCCTTCCTCCCCATGTGTCCAGCTCCCATCTGGTCCCTCCTTTGACCCTTTCTTCTCCATTTATCCTTCTCTTCTGCCTCCACCTCTTCATAGTTTCCTGAACGGGCTTCTGTTGTTTCTTTATGCATACTTTGATAATTTTATTTTCTGTTTCAGCCCTGGACTCACCTATTGGTTGCTACAATCTTGCCTAGCAGTTCATATTTTCCTCATGTTTCTTGGATGTGGTGGCTTGCCAGCACTGAACTTTTATATCCTGTGGCAATGTAAGTGACTCAGATTTTTGCCTTTCATCGTCTCTTTCTGTCACTTAATCCCTCCAACCCTCCACTACCTCCCTTTGTCCTTCTCACTCTTGTCCTGTTCTACACTTCCTAAATGCAGTACCTCCTGCAATCCCTCCTACTAGTTTAGAAGAATGATCATTAAATGTAGATTCCTGGTGCTCATTTCTAACATCTTCTGTGGGGTTTTTTTCAGGGGCTCATGCAGGAAAGATATTCAGTGAACTCTAATCCAGGTTGGTAAGTGCAAACCACTGTGTTTCTTCAATTTTATTTCAAGCTTGGAGGCATGACAGAGACATTGCTAGTTTTGATACAGTACTATATAACACTTGTTAGTGCTATATAGATAGTTAAATGCAGATAATAACCCAGTTCAATTATTTTGTCTGTGTCTAAGCTATTATTAAGGAAACTTGAAAGCAAAGATGTCACATATCAAAATACTTAACTACTGAAATTTCTTGGCATTTTCATGTCTATCTATTGATCCCATCTCAATAGCATAACTTGATTTATTATATAGATTCATGCTTTAGGCTATTAAGCATTATGCAAAATTTTTCTGCAATTATAATGGTTAGCATAGTATAAAATTGAGCCCAATTTTTTAAAGCAATAAACAACATAATTTTTTCTAGTATATTGTGATTTTTGAACAATTTTATTTTCTGGAACCTCATTGAGAGCTGGCTGTTGAAATATTTGCCCTCACTTTTGTGTGTTACACTCAAGTATACAGTTACAGCTCTGTATTGATCTTAATAGAACTGGATTTCAGAAAATTATAATGCATAGCCACTATTACACAAGGTCATTCAGTGCAAACAACCAATAGTAAATTTTTATGTTAGTATAACTCACATTAAAAAGCTCAAAGCTTTGAAGTTTCATTGTAGCAAATTCTGAAAGATACTTCGATTTTGACTTTGGGTAATAGTATAAAACAGATTACACCTGATTGTATTCCTGTTAAATATTTCTATTCCCACAAACCAAATGTTTGGGGTAGCCATTTCATGGGTGCCAAATATACACTCAGTGGCCACTTTATTAGGTGCATCTGTATACCTGTTCATTAATGCAACTATTAATGCCAATCGTGTGGCAGCAACTCAATGCACAAAAACATACAGACATGGTCTAGAGTTTCATCTATTGTTCAGGGAAGAAATGTAATCTAAGTGATTTTGACTGTGAAATGATTGTTGGTGCCAGATGGGGTGGTTTGAGTATCTCAGAAACTGCTGATCTCCTGGGATTTTCACACATAACAGTCTCTAGAGTTTACAGAGGATGTGGTGATAAACAAAATAACATCCAGTCAGTGGCAGTTCTGTGGGTGACAACGTCTTAATGAGAGAGGTCAGAGGAGAATGGCCAGAATGGTACAAGCTCACAAGAAAGGGACAGTAACTGAAATAACCATTGGTACAAAAGTGGTGTGCAAAAGAGCATCTCTGAATGAAGAGCATATTGAACCTTGAGGTGGATGGGTTACAGCAACAGAAGACCACACTCAGTTCCAGTCCTGTGCCCAGTAAAGTGGCCACTGAGTGTATATTCCTATCGTTCTCTTTTCCAGTTCACATAATGTCCATATTATCCCTGCATGATTAAATGGTTGGTACTTTTGATTTTCATACTCAAAATTCACATGAATTCAATGATTTTTGGAGCCTAACACTGTAATAATTGAAAGGGATTCATAAAGTATCAGAGTTTTTAATTGCACTTGGAGTTTTCTAATAGATATCTTAATACTTTTTTGATTTTGTCTACCATGAACAATCCTTCCAGCTCTGCGACTGATATTTAAAACATGTCCAGTCTGATAAGAGCAATGTCTTTGTTCTGTGCCTGCTGTAAGAATCTAGTAAGAAATTTAGTCAGATCATCTTTGTTCCCAAGGGGCTCCAGCTCCACAGATTAGTTCTAAATAATTATTCCTATTCTGAATGATCATTGCTACAACTGGGCTCTTTTCCAACATGTATTTTTGACTGGAATGCAGCATTCATTTTTTGTTCCTGTGCCTTTATTCTCTGAAGTATATAAAATAGCATTTCTAGGTTTATAAATTAACTACCATTTGTAATAAAACACTGCATAAGATGCCCTTTGTATTCTCCAGCCATGTCAAAATATAGAGAATAACACAATGACACTCAATGGCTACAGGTTGACCTGCCTAGTCTAGTTTATGCACTAAAAAAATTACTCATGGGGTTAACTGGGAATAATGAAGACCTATATCTCAAGCAGGAAGTTTTTCTGGCTTGATATTGGATATTAGATCAGGCTACATTTCAGGTTTCCTGGTGATTGCTTGAAACAGGCATTTACCCCTTTGTTACGTAAGTGAGGGGCCCAGTACATGAGCTCAGGTTATTTTTGAATCTATGGTGCATAGAGTGGTGATATCACGTGTAGGAATGTGATTGGAGAGAGTTCTGAGCATGCGCAGAAATGATAGAAAGATCTGGAAGCATGGTTCTGTAAGACATGTGTGGTTGTTGCTGTTAAATAAATGTTCTATTTCTTCCAGAATATGGTTCTTTATTAGAAACCCACGGTATGTATTAATATAAAGAACACAACATGGTGTCAGAAGTCAGTCTGGAATAATAATATGTTACCTAACATGGGAGAATCAAAGATAATCCAAAAGAGTTCCAACTGTTTTGGTGTTTGTTGACAGTTTTGCAAATGGAAGGGCTGCAACCTCCACAGACACTTCAATTGTCTGGGAATGTAGCTGAGAACTGGAGAAAATTTAAGCAACGTTTTGAACCGTATTTATCGGTGACTGAAGCGGATCGAAAACCGGAAAAAACAGAAGCTGCGCTTCTACCCCACGTTAAAGGTGACAACGCAATTGAGGTATATAATCATTTTATTTTTGAAAATAGAGATAATTTAAATCTAAAATCGATAATAGACAAATTTGAAGCATTTTGTATACTAAAGCGTAACATGACGTATGAGCAATACAAATTTTTTACGTGCACGCAGAGAGCTGGTGAAACTATTGATCAATATGTTACTGAATTGATACACTGGAGTAAAACATGTGAGTTTGGAGAACTGACAGACTCTTTCATTAAAGACAGAATTGTTTGTGGCATTCTGGATAATGGTCTGAGAGGAAGACTCTTAAGAGAACAAGACGTAGACTTGGAAAAAGCTTTGATGCTCTGCAAAGCTTTGGAAACCATGACGTCACAGGCTAAAGAACTTTTCATTGAGAACTGCAACATAGACGCTGTGAGGAATTGCGAACATATTAGAAAAAATAATAAAACAACAACAAAAACGACAGAGAGCAAGACGTCATCTGAAAGGAAAAAGCTATGTGATCACTGTGGACGGCAGCATCGGCCAAAACAGTGTCCAGCGTATGGGAAAATGTGCAATGACTGTGGTGAGAGTGATAATTTTTCACGCTGTTGCAGAAGCAGAAAGAAAATGAAACAAGTAAATGCAGTGCTTGAAAATGAACTTGAGGAGTTCTATATAGATGTGCTTTGTGAAAACAATCGAAATTAAGAATGACTGGACTATTCCATTGCAAGTGAACCAAAACAATATTCTGTTTAAACTTGATACTGGAACACAAGTAAATGTTCTTGCAGAATCTGAGTTTACTGTATTAAAGCCAAGAACAAAGTTACATCAGACAAATATAAAAGTGACTGGGTATTCAGGTGCAGACATTCCAGTTAAAGGAACATGTGTGGCAAAAGTATCACACAAAAATATGGTGCACATGCTTTCATTTGTGGAGGTGCCAAGGAATGTACAGTCAATATTGGGTTTATCTGCCTGTGAGAGACTGAATTTGGTGAAAAGAGTATTAGTCCTGGATAGTGACACAGAGTCAGAATACAGTGACTTGATGAAAGAGTATGAGGACTTGTTCAAAGGGCTTGGATGTCTTCCAGGAGAGCACATGATTAAAATTGACAACACAGTGCCACTCGTAGTACATCCATGTCGAAAAGTACTTTTTGCATTATGTGATCAACTGAAAACAGAGCTTGACAGAATGGAACAGCTAGAAGTCATAAAGAAAGCTCCCGGACCCATCCCTTTGTTACTGGCATCTGACAAAGCATTGTCACCAAAACCAGGAGTTGCAGTTTTGCCCTCTGGAAGTAACACACATGCATTAATGGGCCATGCATTCCATCGCAATCTCACCTCTGCAGGAGGACAGAGGCCAAACTTGCCGGTACAGTACAACACTGACCTGAAGTCAAAGAGTGACAAGAATCAGAATCCAATTGAAGAAGTGAAAGCACAAGTGAAAGAATTGAGAAGTTTTATTGAAATGATGAAGTCTCAGCATAAAAAAGAGATTACACAGTTAATGAATGAATTAGATGAAGAAAAAAAGATTCGTATTTCATTACAAATGGAAGTGGAAGGAATTAAGAAAGCTACAGTACTTGAAGAAGTACAACCCAGATCATACATGGTTTAAATAGAAGAAGCAGCAGTGTTAAGAAGAAATCGCAAAGACCTCAAGAAAGAGCCAACTTCAGAGTTTCAGTTAACTGATGCAGATCAGACAAATCATGGAAATAACAATGAAACACAAGATCTGTGTGAACCACTTAGAAGGTCTACTTGTGTTCGTAAACTCCCAGAGAGAATGATAGAGACATGTTAAATTATGCATTTGTTCTGGTCAATGTTGCTAATTGTTTTTCCTTTTAAGGAAAGAAAGATATGGTGATATCACATGTAAAAATGTCATTGGAGAGAGTTCTGAGCATATGCAGAAATGGTAAAAAGATCTGGAAGCATGGCACTGTTAGACATGTGTGGTTGTTGCTGTTAAATAAAAGTTCTATTTCTTCCACTATATGGATCTTTATTAGAAACTCACGGTATGTATTAATATAAAGAACACAACATATAGTCAACCAGAAGCTGTGAATATCTCTCCCTGAATTCTGAAGGTTATGTTGTGACAGCCAGTCAAAGAGAAGTTCTCTAAACCAAAAATAGAGAAGGAAAGCATTTCAAATGGAACAATATAAACAACTCTATATTCTATTGCATAACTTTATTTACTTGCAGAGTTTAAGGTTTCATTGGTGCACACAGTGCATGGCAGAATTGACTGAAACTGGTTCTCTATAGGTGGTTGTACAGAAGAAGAAGCACCCCAGGGAAGCTGAAGGATACATTATCTAGATTGCAACCACTTTCAGTGAGACTTGAAAGGACTGCCTCCTGCTGTGCAAGTTTCAGTCTTAAGCCAGGCTGCAATTCAGATTGATGGTGTCTTTGTGAATTTAGATTGAAATGTAACCCTATTGGGAAACATAGTGGATGCTAAAAGTTTGTGCCTGAGCTCTTATTAATGTATCTCTGATTTCAAAAAGAAACTTGCTGAGTCCATGGTCTCTATCTGAACGGACTACAATGCCTGCTTGACATGGGTCTAGTGAGTAGGAGGCTTACTAGAAGTGATTAGTACAGTATTCTTGTTTTATTTGTCCTGAAAGCTATTCACTCATGACAGTGATAATTTATGCTATACCTGCAGTACTGTTGCAAAATGTAGTAAATGCTGTGAATAAAATGTTGATAATGTGGAAATTAGGACATGGAGTGTTTCTAGCGTTATGTCACAGAGTCCAGACAAAACAAGGTATGGACCAAGTGCTTTGGCTGATATCCTAAACCTGTGAGTGTTTTCAATAGCAGGGATTACTGAGCATGTGATGATTCTTGACAGATGTGCAAATAACTTGGGGTGATGGAGTTTTGAGTATGCTTAATTCATGATTCCTTTGAAATCTGGATAACATGGTTCACTACCACCATTACAATATTATATTTCCTTATAATACAAAAGTGGGTGATCTTGGTCCTTGGGTCCACTTCCAATTAATTTTCATAGTGCAGCCTATTCTCCCCACGTTGTCATCAGCTCCTGCCAGATTCTACCACTCTCCTACATACTTGGGTCAATTTATAATAACCAACACACCTACAAATCTGCATTATTGTAGGAGTACTCAGAGGAAACCATTATTTTCACAAGGAGATTATGGAAGCTGTGCGTGGACAGCAGCAGCGGTCAGGATTGAACCTAAGTCACAGAAGCTGCTGGAGCAGCAGCTCTCCTACCCGCATCACTGTGCCACTTGATACACCCCAGAATTCACAAAATTACAGTAGTAAAAACAGCCATCGAATTTGAGTTGTCTAGGTATATCGTCATGCAGTTTTGCATTTTGGCAGACTGTCAAACTTGTTTCAAAGCTGACAAGTTTCAAACATAAATTTCAGGAAGACTTAAGCCCAATGTAAGACAAAAGCTGATCTCAGAAGTTTATTCTTCAACCAGCCACTGTACCTACACACAGATGCAAGTGCAAGTTACTATATGTGCAATCACAGTGGGAAAATCCTCATGATTTTTACTGATACCAAAAAAATCCGAAGCTGGCATTTCTATTTGTCTAGGAAATTTGCCACCATCCTTATTCAGTCTAGATAGCAAAGGCACCAACTGGCAGTAGATCCAGCATTCACAAGCTTCCTTTTGGATTAATCGGCTAAAAGTAAATGACAACATTTATTTTGTCCCTCTAGGAGGCTGATTCTGAAGATAAAAGTGCGCGGGATCCACTGGTACTTGGCAGGTTGGGTTCAAAATTAGCTTAGCTATAGAAGACAGAGGGTACTGGTAGAAGGGTTTTATTTTGACTCGAGGTCTGTGACAAGGGTGTTCAGCAAGGATCGGCTGTGGGGCTTTGATTGTTTGTAATATATGTAGCAGTGATGCATAGAATTAGAATTGGAATTTACTATAGTCACATGTTCTGAGATACTGTGAATACTGTCCACACAGATCAAATCATTACACAATGCATTGAGGTAAAATAAGGTATAACAATAACTTCGTTGTTTTTCAGTTGAGTCTGACTCTTCGTGACCTCACGGACACATGGCAAGATACAAAAGTAGATTGTCAGGCCTTTCTTCCATGTAGAAACTGCTGCTGCCCAGGTTGGGACCCGGCTGGATTTGAACTCAGGACCATCTGCTTTGAAGTCCAGTGCTGATGCCACTACACCACCAGCCTGCCCATAACAATAACAGAATACTGAATAAAGTGTAACAACTTTAGAGAAAGTGCAGTGCAGGTAAACGGTAAGGAGCAATATTGGGGTGCAAGTCTACAGTTCCCTAAATGTAACAACACAAACCGATAGGCTGGTAGAGAAAGTGAAACATATGCTTACCTTTATTGGTTAGGGCACTGAGTATAAAAGGTAGGACGTCATGTTTCAGCTGTCTAACACTTACTGTTAGCCCACGTTTGGAGTACTGTTACAGTTCTGGTGACCATATTGCAGGTAGAATGAGGAGGCTTTAGAGACAGTATAGAAATTCATCAGCATGTTGCCCAAATTAAGGTTTTAGGTAGAAAAAAGAGGTTGGATGAATTTGGATTGTTCTCTCTCTCTCGCACCGGAGGCTGTGAGGTGCCCTGACAGAAGTATATAACATTATAAAAGGCATAGAGAGGGAGTTTTCTCGGGGAGGAAACATCAAATATTAGAGAACACAGAGGGGGTAAGTTTAAAGGAGAATTATGAGGCAGATTTGTCTTTACAGAGTGGTAGGTGCCTGGAACATAGTGCCAGATCAGGTAGCAGTAGTACATGTGATAGCTAAGTTTAAGAAGCATTGGGCCAGGCATATGAACAAGCAGTGGATGGAGGGACATAAACCAGTCAGATGTGATTAATTGGCATCATGGATAGGACAGACATACAGTCCTTGGCTGAAAGGGTTGTTTGTGTGCTGTGCAGTTCTGTGTTCTATATTCCTACATAGATCCCAGTAAGTTTTCCCTTTCATGTTCTGTCAGCACCAACCTGTCAATTAGGACCTTGGTTTAGATGTAGTAATTTCAGCTGAGCAAGAATGATCTCAAACTCTAACAAATCCAATTCTTTAACTTACCGACTCGAGGCAGCTGGTTAATTATATACGATTTCTAAGGGCATCACAGTTTTTTCTATTTTGTGTATCAGCTCCTCAAGAATAATATTTAGGCTAATTATGGTTTTGAATTTCCACTACTCCAGAACGTAATGGTTACCTTAGTCTGAACAAGATTCCACTTGCATGGCCATCTCATCCCTGTCCACAAAATGGTTTTAATCTCCAGTGGATTTACTATACATGGAAAAGTATTTTGGGGCATGTGGTATTTGAAGGTCAATATCCAATGACTTTTTTAAAGTTAGGGACCTTATCCTTTAAGGTATGAAGGCCTGTTCACTGGGTAGATAGCCAGAGTTTGTTTCTTATACTTGGGATGTCTAAAGCTAGAGGGCATTAGTTTAGGGTAAGAAGGAAGTTTAAAGGAGACCTGAAGAGTAATCTTTTCACACAAAGATGAGTTGGTATCTGGAATGGGCTAATAGAGGAAGTATTGAGGCAGGAACAGTAACAATACTTAAGAGGCATTTTGACAGATATTTCAATGAACAGGGCATAGAGGGACATTGAATTAATGCAGGCAAGTGGGATTAGTATATCCGCCATTAGCATGGCGGTCAGCAAAGACGCATTGAGCTGAAGTGCCTATTTCCATGCTGTATGACTCTTCATCAGCTGTCAAGCTAAAATGAGTATAAAGCAACTGCTGGTTCATAGTAAGCACACTAACCAGCAAGTAGTTTATTAGCAGCAAAGGCAATGCTTTGTGGGAGGGTTAGATGTTGTGGTATTAAAGATTTGGAAGCTACAAATTTACTTTGTTTCTTTTATTTAATATGCTTTTGCAGAATATGGATATCATTGACACGCCTAGTATTTTATTGCCCACCTCTATTTGACCTTGCATAAGGAAGTACTAAAGCACTGCAGTCCTCATAGTGAAGGCTCTCCTGTAATGGTAATAGATGAGGAATTCCAATAATGGTGAAGGAAGATGAAATATTTCTTGGCAGGCTGTGTGGAAAACTTGAAGGAAATCAGTCAAAGGCTGACTGGTCGAAGGTGAGCTTTTGTAAGAGCAGAATATGTATTACATAATTCACTGGGTCCTTGAACTGTTGCTTTATGTAATATTTTTTGTGCAATGGTGATGCTTTGATTCAACTTACATTGAAAAGAGGAGCAATGAATGTTTGTCACTCATAAAATAATGCAAAGAGCTGTCCAATTAGTTCCACTTTCTTGGCATTTTTTACATATCTGCATATTTTTCCTTTATAACACCTAATATCTTTCGCAAAAGGGGAAACATGAAGAAATAACCAAACATATATTCTGTGCTGTTTGCAACAAAATTCTAACTACTTTTCTACCTCAACAAACTTGGCAGTTAACTACAGTAATTTCTAATTAATAATCAAGTAATTTCCTAATTAATAATTTCTTCAATGCCAGCAATAAAATGAAGTCTTCAGCCCTCAAATGTTTCATGAGTTTTGTTATAAGAAGTTGGCAAGAGTTGAACTGCTTCAGTAAAGTTGTTGAATGCTTCTCAACCTGTCCAATGACTTAGAGATTTTTTTGAGTTTGGTCTACCCCTGATCTTTTTTGTTTGCACAGGACATGGCTGAATAAATCACACAGTGTTTTGTAGATGGCAAGCAAAATAGAAATGTTGATCTTGAGTTGAAGGAAAAAAGGACTACCGGAATCAAGTTGTCTGTCATCTCCAGAAGAGAGAAGTCAGAGTAGCAGGATTCGCCCTTCATACCCGGCATATCATTAATTGTCCATCATTCACTTTAGTTACAAACATTAGACTATCACAGGGAAGGCTGCTTTATTGATTAGTCACAAGTAATTAAATATTCTTTTGGATGCATATTATATTTCTCTTTTTTTTGTTTCTAACAGTTCAACAAAGTGACAATCAAATAGCAGTTCAAGTTTTTATTTTATCTCTGGTCATGTTGTCCCCAAGTGCACCATAACTAGCATTGGTATTGGTTTATTATTGTCACATATAGCAAGATGCAGTGAAAAGCTTGTACACTATACATACAGATCAAAACATTAGTTCATTGTGCTGGAATAAGATAAAACAATAACAATAAAGTGTAAGCGCTACCAATAAGTGCAGTACAGGTAAAAAATAAAGTGCACAAGGTAGATAGTGAGGTAAAGACTCGATCTTATCTCACATGAGTTCCAATCAAGAGTCTGATAACAGTGGGATAGCAACTGTCCTTGAACCTGGTGGTATGTGCTTTCAGACTTCTGTATCTTCTATCCAAAGCGAGTGAGGAGAGGAGAGATTGACTGCTTTACAGAGGCAGGAGCTATAGATAGACTCCATAGAGGGGAGTCTGGTTCTTGCGATATGCTGAGCTGCGTCCACAACTCTCTGCAGTTTCTTCTGGTCACGTGCAGAGCAGTTTCCATATCAAGTCATAATGCGTCCAGGCAGAATATATTATTCCAATTTTAAGATAAATGGGAAAATAATTCAGAATGTAGCTTCGGTGGTTGATAGCTGGGTTGAGTTGTTATCTGATTTTGGCAATTTACGTGCAATTGTTTTGTCACCATAGGAGGAAACATAATCAGTGCACTGTTAATTGTGGTGTGTCTTCTGAATACTTGGCTTTTATATACTTATCGAACAGCTGATTGGTCATCATTACGGAAACTCCATTGAGAAGCAGGGAGGAAGTCTCATTGCTGATTGGTTCTGCTGCAAACTTCGTGCGTTGTGGTTTGGAATGTTGCCCATATTGATTCATAAATAGGATCAGGATCTATGTGCCTGCTTACAGAATCGTTTACGGAAAACCATGCTTCTAGGAATTCTCTTGCTTGCCGCGTGTTTGCATGCACCATGACTTTCACTGATGCCCATTGAATGTATGCCCCTCTTGATCTTTTCAACCTCTCGCTGCTACAGGCGGAAGTTCCCACTTGCAAAAAGTCAACAATTCCCCAGTGCCTAAGAAGAATAATGTGAGCTGCCTTAATGCCTATCACCCGATAGCACTCACATTGACAGTGATGAAATGCTTTGAGAGGTTGGTCATGACTAGACTGAACTCCTGCCTCTGCAAGGACCTGGACACATTACAATTTGCCTATCGCCACAATAGGTCAATGGCAGGTGCAATCTCAATGGCTCTCCACACAGCTTTAGACCACCTGGACAACACAAACATGTATGTCAGGACTTGTTCATTGACTACCATCATTCCCACAATCCTGATTGAGAAGTTGCAGAACCTGGGCCTCTGTACCTCTCTCTGCAATTGGATCCTTGACTTCCTAATTGGAAGACCACAATCTGTGCGGATTGGTGATAACATTTCCTCCTCACTGACGCTCAACACCGACGCACCTCAGGGGTGTGTGCTTAGCCCACTGTTCTAATCTCTATATACATATCTCTATGTGGCTAGGTGTAGCTCAAATACCATCTATAAATTTACTGACAATACAACTATTGTTGGTAGAATCTCAGGTGGCGACGAGCAGGCATACAGGAGTGAGATATGCCAACTAGTGGAATGTGCCGCAGCAACAACCTGGCACTCAACGTCAGTAAGACAAAAGAGCTGATTGTGGACTTCAGGAAGGGTAAGACAAAGGAACACATACCAATCCTCATAGGGGAATCAAAAGTGGAGAAAGTGAACAGTTTCAAGTTCCGAGATCTTCAAGTTCAAGTTCTCTGACGATCTAACCTGGTCCCAACATATCAATGTAGTTATTAAGAAGGCAAGACAGTGGCTATTCTTTATTAGGAGTTTGAAGAGATTTGGCATGTCAACAAATACACTCAAAAACTTCTGTAGTTGTACCGTGGGGAGCATGCTGACAAACTGCATCACTGTCTGATATACACAGGACTGAAAGAAGCTGCAGAAGGTTGTAAATCTAGTCAGCTCCATCTTGGATACTAGCCTACAAATTACCCAGGATATCTTTAGGGAGCAGTGTCTCAGAAAGGCAGCGTCCATTATTAAGGACCTCCAGCACCCAGGGCATGCCCTTTTCTCACTGTTACCATCAGGTAGGAGGTACAGAAGCCTGAAGGCTCACACTCAGTGAGTCTGGAACAGCTTCTTCCCCTCTGCCATCCGATTCCTAAATGGGCATTGAATCTTTGGGCACTACCTCACTTTTCTTTGATATGCAGTATTTCTGTTTTGCATGTTGTTTTTTCACTCTACTCAATAGATGTAATTGATTTACTTGTTTATTTATATCATTATTAATATTTTATTTTATTTATTATTTTTTATTCTTTACTAGACTGCTGCTGCTAAGTTAACAAATTTCATGTCACATGCCGATGATAATAAACCTGATTCTTCATGGGTAGAGACTAGGGAGAGTTAGTCATGCTGCTTGACAGCCAGATGATGTTCATGGGTACCTGTGGATAGCTTGGCCGATGTAATACTTGCTGCCCTACATTGAATTTTGTAGACCACATTGGTCTTGCCCAGTAGCTTGGTTTGCCCTTTCGGTCTGTAAAGTACTCTCTTCAACATTGCTGTTGGCTTATGAACAACTGAAATGTTGTGATCTTCGAGCAGCTGGGCCATCATTTCATAAGTATATTGAATATATGGAAGGACAACCCATTTGGTTATTTCTTGATTGGTGCATTGTCGACCTCATAGGCATCTTTGTATGAAGTTATGTGAGTATCTGTTTCATGCAAATACAAATGTTTGTACATTAAAGAGATGTTTCTCCTCTTTATCCTTTAGTTCCGCCGTTCTGCAGTGTCTCTCTGCTCTTCAGAACCAAGTTTTGACACAACTCTTGTTACATGCAGTTGGGTGGCTACTGTGATAGTTTAGGATCTGATCTCTGTGTGTTCCCTTATGATAAATGGGGACTCAGAGTAATGGAAAACTTGAACTCGATCCCTCTCTCAGGTTGGAGATACTCAATTTCATCAGTCTTTGTGGTCAGTTTGAATATTCAACTCCAAAGCACAAATATGTTTACAGTCCTTGCGAACTACTACAATGCATTAACATTACCTTCATATATCTTTGCATTATCAAAAAGCCTGGATATAATCAGGGAATATAGACGCAGGTGCCAATTGGTGCAAGAATCACTTCTAATAGTTCTTAATCATGCTAGGAAAGCACGTATGTGTTCAGTTGAAATAACATTCATTTAAAATGTTCCTCTAAAAGTGAGTAATTTCATATCTCTGCAATAGCCCCTGATATAGTTCAATCATTTGCAAATCCTTGCGTGTGGTGCTTTATTATTTCTTTAATAAGCATGACCTTTCTAGTTTAGCATCTTTTGTCTCAATCATTCATATAAGCATATAAACCCATCTTTCTCTGTTTCACTCTCACTGCTTTATTAGAATGATGAATCTCACCCATAATGCTTTTCAGCTTGCCATATATTGAAAACAAATTGGTTGTTATTAAGGCCCTCAAATATTTCAGCAAGCTTTAAATACGCAGGTATAACGAGCTTAAGAATATTTTCAGTGTGATATGAAGTATGCTCAATGAAAATGTACAATAGAGCTTTACAAAAACATAATGACTGGTCAATAATTAAACTGGTAATCTAAATGGCACAGAATTAAAAGAATAATCACATTTTTGAATCCATGAGCACTAGCTTGTTAATTCATTTTTGCACTATTCATTTATTTTGTAATGTATAGTTTTTTTTTTTGTCTTTGCACTACTTGTATCGTCCGGACAAAACATTACCAGATATAGCATGGAGATCAGTGCAGAGAAAACCAACCTGATGAGAAATGATGAGGAGGCAATCACAACAAAAATCACAGTCAGAGGACAAGAACTAGAGACTGTCAAGCGGTTCAAGTATCTTGGCGCCATCGTCAACTGAGAAAGATCAAAGCCTGAACTCCTTGCAAGCAAGGGCAGCCCAAAACAAAAGCAACACTGGCTAAACTAAAATCATCTGGAGGGACAATAACATCGCTCTCAGATCCAAGTTTAAACTCTTGCATGCACTTCTGCTCTCCATCTTGTACGCATGTGAATCATTGACTTTGACAGCAGAACCGCAAAAGAAGATCCAGGCAGTAGAAATGAGATGCTTCAGAAGGCTCCTCTGCATCTCCTAAACAGACCGTGTCTCAGGTGATGAGATACTAAGCAACATCATCCAGCACATGAGACACTACGAAGATATTCTGTCCAAAGTAAAGAAGAGGAAACTGACATAGTATGCCACATAACAAGATCAAGTGAACTCTCAAAAACAATTCTTCGGGGCAAGAGTGCAGGGGAAAAGAAAGCAGGGCAGACAGAGGAAGAAATGGGCAGACAACATTGCAGAGTGGACTGGGGAGAGCTTTGCCGCAACCCAGCCACTTGCCCACAATTGTAAAAAATGGGGGCAACTGGTGCAGCACTCATCTGTACAGTGCCCCTATGACCCAGCTGGGGTATGGGACCCACAACCATACTGCTGCTGCAAAACAACACGTTTCAAATCATTTGCAATGATAATTAATATGAACCTAATTCTGATTCTGAAGTCTATGGAGAACTTGGAGAACTTTACACAGCATCAGGAGCTTTAAACATGCATGTTGAACCTCTCTGAAATTTGGTCCTAAAAATCTCTTAAGTACAACTAATATACATGATTAAATATGAATGTTTACTACCCTTTAAGCTTGTTAGACTTCCTGAGTTGCACCTGCTCAACATGTGGTATGGCACGTACTTTTCTTCCATTCAGAAATTTAATTCCATTGACTTCAATGCACAGTAGTAAAATACAATGTAATGTTAGTTTTAGTGTGAATGAATTGTTATGTATGAATCTTGAAATGGGATTATCAGTAGGACCAAAATTTTGAATATTATCTGTTTAATGATACTTATTGTTCACCAATAGTGTACAATGTTTCAAAAACATTTGAAATACACTTGGTAATTTACCTGACAATTCTTCCCACAGTAAATTCATTATCTGGCCTCATAATTGAATAGTATAGTGCATGCTATTTCTATGTACAGTGCAAATGAATAGAAGTGTAACATTGATTGCAAACTCTGGTTGGCACTCCAACACACACATAGGAAACCACGTGAAACTGAATTGCTGGCTTTCATCCATATGATATGCCTACAAATGGAAGCCAGAGCAGTGAAGTCAGTCAACCTGCAGAGCACATTGGAAGTGTTTCCTGCAATACTGAAGCCTAAGATGATGCTGTGGACCTTGAAATTAAAAGTTGCTCTTATTGGAAGAATGAAGATCTGCTTGAGCATGAGGTATAGATGCTGTTCTTACTTCAGCTAGTAGACTCGCCCTCATATTCCAGGTAAGACTTCCATTCTCTTTAGGGATGGGAGTTGTGTTTGCTCCAGTGGGTCCCTTGAGATTACTGTTGGGCTAGGATGAGACATCAGCCATGGAACTGCTTTGGATGACCTGTTAGCTCCTGAAGCTTGTTTTGCCACTCAATAAGATCATGGCTGATCTACTTGTGATCTCAACTCTGCCTCTAGTCAACCGGTAGTAACTTTCGGTCTCCTAGCTTATCCAGACTCTATCTCTCTCTGCCTTGAACTATCCAAAGATTTTGCTTCAATTGCCCTTTGACCTTTCAAATGACCTTTGCTCTACAGAGCAGAAATAAAAACATCATGTTCAGAATTCTCATGTGCAGACATTATGTTTTGAAAATTCCCTAAGCCAACTTAGTTTGAAATCTTATCTTTTATGTTTGACATATTATTGCATAACAGGCTTCTGTGACTTCACTGTCTGACTTATTTTTAGTGTGCAAACTCCAGAAGTGTTTAGTGTATAATTGAGTAATATAAAACCAGATACTAAAGACACAGAAATACCAACAACATCTAGCAGGCCTCATTTGGCCTAGACTTTTTTTTTTGAGATCATGTAAGCAAGCCTATTTTATTAGGTTCCCCGCCACAAAGTTTAAATCAGATACACATGCATTTCATAAACAGTAACACTTGCAAGCAAACTAATTGACAATGATTACTCTTATCTGTCTTACAGCTAGTATGATGGAGAAGAGAGAAGGATAAGTAAAGCTGTACCCCTGAGTTAAATAAATAAAGCTTTTCATATTCTGTAGCTATTCATATTCCTGTAGTGAGGCGACCAGAACTAAGCACAGTACTCCAAGTGAGGTCTGACCAGGGTCCTATATAGCTGCAACATTACCTCTTGGCTCCTAAATTCAATTCCACGATTGATGAAGGCCGATACACCATACGCCTTCTTAACCACAGAGTCAACCTGTGCAGCTGCTTTGAGCGTCCTATGGACCCGGACCCCAAGATCCCTCTGATCCTCCACACTGCCAAGAGTCTACCATTAACACTATATTCTGCCATCATATTTGACCTACCAAAATGAACCACTTCACACTTATCTGGGTTGAACTCCATCTACCACTTCTCAGCCCAGTTTTGCATCCTATCAATGTCCCATTGTAATCTCTGACAGCCCTCCACACTATCCACAACACCTCCAACCTTTGTGTCATCAGCAAACTTAATAACCCATCCCTCCACTTCCTCATCCAGGTCATTTATAAAAATCACAAAGAGTAAGGGTCCCAGAACAGATCCCTGAGGCAGTCCACTGGTCACTGGCCTCCATGCAGAATATGACTCATCTACAACCACTCTTTGCCTTCTGTGAGCAAGCCAGTTCTGAAACCACTAAGCAATGTCCCCTTGGATCCCATGCCTCTTTACTTTCTCAAAAAGCCTTGCATGGGGTACCTTATCAAATGCCTTGCTGAAAACCATGTACACTACATCTACTGCTCTACCTTAATCAATGCGTTTAGTCACATCCTCAAAAAATTCAATCAGGCTCATAAGGCACGACCTGCCCTTGACAAAGCCATGCTGACTATTCCTAATCATATTGTATCTCTCCAAATATTCATAAATCCTGCCTCTCAGGATCTTCTCCATCAACTCCATCAAATAGGGTCTTTTAAGAAACTTTTGGAGATAGGTACATGGAGCTTAGAAAAATAGAGGGCTAGGGTAAGCCTAGTAATTTCTAAGCTAGGGACATGTTCGGCACAACTTTGTGGGCCAACGGGCCTGTACTGTGCTGTCGTTTTCTATGTTTCTAACTTACCAACCACTGAGGTAAGGCTCACTGGTCTATAATTTCCTGGGCTATCTCTACACACGTTCTTGAATAAAGGAAAACATCCGCAACCCTTCAATCCTCCGGAACCTCTCCTGTCCCCACGTTTTCTAACTAGACCATAGCAGTAATCTTCACAGCTTATAATAGAATAGTTCAAAATTCTAAGTTAAAAGTAAATTTACTATCAATGTATGTATATGCCACCGTGTACAATCCAGAGATGCATTTTCTTGTGGGCATACACAATAAATTAAAGAAACATAATAGAATCAATGAAAACACACACCTAACAGGATAGACAAACCACCAATGCGCAAGAAACAAAATACTGTGCAAATATCAAAGCAAAACAAAGAAATAATATAAATAAATAAATAAATAAACAATAAATATTGAGAACATGAGAGGAGAAGTCCCTGAAAGTGAGTCTATGGGTTGTGAGAACATTTCAGTGATGGGGCAAGTGATGTTGAGAGAAGTTATCCCTAATGATCCAAGAGTGTGATGGTTGGGGAGTAATAACTGTTCCTGAACACAGTGGTGTAGGTCTTAAGGCTCCTTCTTTTTGATGGCTACAGTGTGAAGAGAACATGGCCTGGGTGGTTGCAATCCCTGATCATCGATGCTGCTCAATGGAGGGAGGACTTTACCCATGATGGACTGGACCATATCCATTACATTTGTAGGATTTTCCATTTCAGCCATTGGTGTTTTCATACCAGGGCATGATGCAACCAGTCAATATACCCTCCACCACACATCTATAGAAGTTTAGATATCATGCCCAAATCTTGGAAAACTTCTAAGGAAGTACAGGTGCTGCTGTGCTTTCTTTGTAATTGCTCTTATGAGCTGGGCACAGGACAGCTCCTCTGAAAAGAAAGCACCAAGGAATTTAAAGTTGCTGACCCTCTCCACCTCCGATCCCCAAAGAAAACTGGCTTGTGATCTTTGGTTTCCTCCTCTTGAACTCAAAAATCAGCTTCTTGGTCTTGCTGGCATTGAGTGAGAGGTTGTTGTTGTGACACCACTCAGCCAGATTTTCATTTTCCCTCTATATGCTGATTTGCCACCACCTTTAATTCTGCAACAACAGTGTTATCAGCAAACTTAAATATGGCATTGGAGCTCTGCCTTGTGGTGCAACTCTGCTGATGGAGATTGTGGAGAAGATGTTGCCAGTGCAAACTGATTGGGGTCTGCAAGTGAAGAAATTGAAGATTCAATTATACAAGGGGGTATTGAGGCCAAGCTCAAAGTTTATTGGTTAGTTTCGAGGGGATGATGGCATTGAATGCCAAATTGTAGTTGATGAAAAGCATCCTAATGTATGTATCTTTGCTGTCCAGGTATCCAGGATTGAGTGAAGAGCCAAATGAAATGACATCTCCTGTGAACCCATTGTTGATATAAAAAAGTTGCTTCTCTGGCAGATGTTGATATGTTTATTCATCAATCTCTCAAAACGCTTCATCACAGTAGATGTAAGTGGTCATTGAGGCTAATTCGACTAGTTCCAGGAAAATCTCTGGACAATGGGCTGTGGGAATGTAGGTTCCACTATAGTAGAAAACCATAACTGTAAAGCTAATTGAGGCATTTAAGAGAATTATTTGGGAAGGCAACGATAGTACTTGGAAAATTTTGATTTTTCTGCACTTTTTTTAAAGGCTGAAAGTTAATGCATTTCTTGTCAAGGTTTTCTAATAACTAAAATTATCAGGATTTTTTTCAACATTGACGAGAACTAAAACAACATGGCCCAAATTAATTAGATGTTAAAATATTTAAGTCTCTTATTAATTGCAGCAAAATAATAGACAAACCATATAAAACAGAATGAAATTAATAGCATATACAGGTCAACCTTCCATAATCCGGCACCATTGGGGCCTGAGGAGTGCCAGATTAGTGAAAATGCCGAATTACAGAAGGATCATATTAAGCAATAGTTAACTGCCTCATCATACCTTTAAAATATTGTGTAAATCAGTACAAGTTAGATAATAATGAAACAGAAAAGCTAAATGAGTAGCAAGTGAAAATTTAACAAAGCAATATACTGTTTAGGCACAGATAAAAGAAAGGGTACAGGTAAATGTACAGGAATTGACTTATATAGAACAGTTGAGCACTTCTGCTTCTAAAGTAAGACATTTACTATACCTTCAGGCAAAGTTACATGTCTGCAAGTGTGAGGTTGTCAGGATCATCAACATCTTCATCTTGAAAAATGAGTGAAGCATCAGGAACTAGTGCTGAAACTGGCACAGCAGTTTCTTCAAAAACTGTTGATGTTGGTGGCAGCACATCTGGGTGAGCAGAAGCAGAAGTCGGAGAAAGGAGATCTTCTATACGCCACATTTCACGCAACCACCAGGTGGCCAGGGATTCGGCACTGGGCTCTTCCCTCTTCACTTGCAGTTACTGAAGGAATCCTCATTAGTTTCTTTTCCTCTGCTTAGTAATATGCTTAGATTCAATGGGTTGCCATGTCTGATCTGAGGTCGTAGGCAGAAGAGAATGGAGCGCTGGCCGGGTGACGCTGGAGGGCAGTGCACGACTGCCGGCAGGCGGGCGAGAACGCGGATCGACCTAGTGCGCGCTAACTCCCCCGCTGCTGGTGGGTGAGACAGGTGGGTGCTGGGTGGCCACACCTCACACAAATGATATTAATAAATGCAGGAAAACAAGCAGGAATCACCTCTCTCTGCTTACAAGAGTGCACCAACATGTGAACAGATCTAGTGCAACCAAAACAGATTGGTACGGTGGCCTGCAAAATTTGAAATTACAGTTGCGCAGAAAATTTAAAATCAGTGCTGGATTATCGAAGGAACCAGATTACAGGTAGTCGGATTAGTGAAGGTCGACCTGTATACTGTAAATGTAACAAAATAGTGCAATTGAGTTTATAATTTCAATACAAGTTTTGCATGGCAACTCTAACAGCTTTATTAATGTCAGGCACTTAAATAATATTGCACACAGAAATAAGCGAATAATAAATTACCACAACCCACTTTCACCCTGCTCTCACTTTTCCAACTATTTTCACCAATTTCTGAATTTGCAAACAGTGAACAATTTTAACATTATGTAGTTGGTTTAGGTAGGAAAATGCAGCAATTTTTTTTTGCAAAGAAACGTCACAATGGATTACAAATGCACCAAGTTTGTTGTGAACCCTTGAGCATTTGAAAGTTAGCATTCAGAATATCTCTACAAATGAGAAAAGGCAAAGTTAATAAAATTATTTTATTTTTCATTGTCGTTGATTTTTTAACTTATCAGTTATGTAAATCTTGTAGATGGGAGCAAAGTTTGTTTAAATGATAGAGTCAGTGATCATGTAACTTCAGTGATGCTGGTGTTAGCAATGCTATTTATAAGGGAGACTGAAAATTTCTCTTTCTACTTACTACCTGGGAGTAAGAGCTTTCTTGGTGGATTCAAATGGTTTATTTAAGAAAAAAAAGTTCCAGTTTTATAGAAAAACATCCCATATTTTATTTAATATTTAAATAATATTTATAGCATGGAATATAGTTCTTGGCAGGATGCATTCAATTCTAAATATATAT
Organism: Hemitrygon akajei; assembly: GCF_048418815.1. Taxonomy (NCBI): domain Eukaryota; kingdom Metazoa; phylum Chordata; class Chondrichthyes; order Myliobatiformes; family Dasyatidae; genus Hemitrygon; species Hemitrygon akajei. Next base: position 63,943,670 of record NC_133127.1, on the reverse strand, counting down.
TCACATGGGCATTGTAAGACCATAAGACAGGAACAGAATTAGGCCATGCAGCCCATCAAGTCTGCTCTGCCATTCCATCCTGGCTGATTTACTATCCCTCTCAAGCCCATCCTCCTGCCTTCTCCCTGTAATTCTTTTATGCCCTTAGTAATCAAGAAACAATCAAACACTGTTTTAAATATACCCAATGACTTGGTCTTCACAGCCATTTTTGGCAATGAATTTCACAGATTCACCACCCTTGGGGTTAAGAAATCCCTCCTCATTTCTTTTCTAAAGGGACATCCTTTTATTCTGAGGCTGTGTTCTCTGGTCCTAGACTCCTTCAATCTAGGAGACATCCTCTCCACATCCATTCTATCTAGGGCTTTCAATGACATCCCCATCATTCTTCTGCTTCCAAAATGTGGATCTCTGAAGTACAATGGAACTAAATTTCAGAAGAAAGTACAAAACACATGTACTTGATCATACAATTGGCATTTGACTGAAGACAAATTGGGAATTTAGGTGAGCGCAGCAGTCATTGGGCAGACCAATCTTCCAACAATGCTCTGGATCCCTAATATGGAGAGTAGGTCCTCTACTTAAAGGGGTCTGGAAGTTACTCAAGCTCAATGGTCAAATGGCAGACAGAGAAGGTCACACTTGAGGCCAGTACCAGGAATGACGGTTGAATAACAGGATGTAATGCTGCAAATAGTCTAATGACTTCACACATGTGGTCAAGATCAGTAAAGACATCATGAAAGCTTATTACAGCACTCGTCTCAAATCGTGCCCTATGTTCCATCCTCCATTCTAATGAAAATCTGTACAGAAGACATACTGATTTTGTTTTTTTTGCCACAGGTACTGCCTTACCTGTTGAATACTTATAGCATTTTCAGTTTTTACACCAATATTGTGAATGGTTGGAAACCTATCATAACAAGACTGGTTCTTGTGAGTTGAACATTGACTGGACTGACAAACTATCTACAGGAGGTCAGCTCAGCAGTGACCTATTGGCCTGAGGTAGTGTCTGCAGTGTAACACATAATAAGGCTGAATACAGCAAAACACACAAAATGTTGATCTCTACATGTTATGGATATAACAATGTTTTGGTTATGTTTTACTGAAAATTTAAAGAATTAAATCCTGTGTGGTTCTGATACAGCTCCACGTTGTGTATTGGAGTCCTCTAGCTGACATGTGGCAGAATCTAAAGTCCCTTGGATCAAGATGCATAAGACATATGCTCCCTGATGGCTCAACCTACATAGTCCATCTGGTCAGAGCCTTTCCCCTTCCTGCACCCATCTCTTCTGGCAGCTTGTCCAGCTCTCCTCCTCCTCCTTGCTTTCTTCCTTTCTCTCAGAAGGCAAAGCAAAGCTGCTGCAGAGCACTCATTTCTGCCAACCAGAAGTATAAAAGATCAGTGTTGATGCTAGCCAATTTCTGCCAGCATCATTCTACAGATATAAAAGAACTTCTGTCCTCATTTCAGAGAATTAACCCCCATCTTGCCAGTAGCCAGGGATCTTAAGTCATTCACTGACAAATTACAAATTTGTAAGTAGTTGACAATGAGTACAGGTGAGTTTTGAAGTTCCTCCTCCAAAGTTTATTTCCTGGCTTTCTATGCGTAATTAACCCATGGTTTTAACTGAATTGTTGATATCTGATATGGCTGACTGGTGTAATATTCCAAAAGGACCGACAACCCCAAATGCCTGTTCTGCTAATTAGACTCTGAATGATAATGTGTTCACTAGCTTCTAACAATCCAAATCTTCATCCAATATAACCTATCTTGCCTATTGCTTTGACAGGAATGTCCACCCTCTGAAAACACAATTAACTCATAATCACTATTTTTCAGCATGATTCAATTACTTTGCTTATTATTTACAATACAATTGCAGAGCAGGAACGGGGTTAAAAAAACTTGGGCTCTTGGCTTCAGTCTCTGATATTGGGTGTTTACCAATTAATCCTTAGCTAATTTACATCTTCCACACTTCTGCACCAGATGTTTCAATCATTTAAAGAAGAACCCATGAGAAACTGTGTTAATAAAGACATAATCCCATTGAAATCAATATTGAGCAATTTTAGTAATTATGTTTTACATGGATGTAATTTTTGATAATGATTGTGTCTATCTCATTGAGTTCTAATTATTTGAAAAATGTACATGCCATGAATTGAAAAATATAATTATTTGTATGAAATCCTTTCTAAAAGAGCTGGGCAGTGGAGACAAACAATCATTCCTTGACTTGAGCAGCAAACACATTTGATGGTGTTATTCCTTCCTAGTTTTGAAGCAAATATGTTTTTCCTTCAGAAATTCATTACCTCTCACATGCAAGTGTGGTTTGAAAACAGGTTTAACCTCTCACTGTATCTCTTTCTATCCTGTCTGAATCTGTTGTTTTAAGTACAGTATCATATCTTCATGCCAGTTAGTCTTGTCAAGCTGTTACAACAATAGCTGGTACATTGGAATGTGCCTTACAACCTTGTTTGTCCCAAGTTTAGTAGCCTTATGATATCACAAACTCTCGAATAGGCCTGCTAAATGTAATAGTTTCATATATGTCTTTACCTGGACATCACTCAATCAGTGTCATGTCTCTTTGGGATGAGTTTAATAGCAAAGATCTTGAGTGACTTGCTTTCATTGCACATATGTACATAAACAATTCCCCTGTATGTGAAACTTCTCCAGGCTAAAGATCACAGCAAACAGTTCATTCTTAATACCATCTTCAAAGCTTGTCAGAACTCTGCTTGTATTTGTTACTGCCTGAACCTCTTCAAGATCATTGCTGTGATCCATTTTTGAGGAGGTTGTCTGTAGTGTCATGTACTTCTTGCCAGCAATATATTGCAAGACAAGTTCTGCTGTAAGTGCCCTCTCTGTTTGTTTAGCAAACACGAGGAAATCTGCAGATGCTGGAAATTCAAACAACAACACACACAGAATGCTGGTAGAACACAGCAGGCTAGGCAGCATCTATAGGGAGAAGCGCTGTCAACGTTTCCGGGCGGTTAGTCCTGACGAAGGGTCTCAGCTGAAAACGTCGACAGCGCTTCTCCCTATAGATGCTGCCTGGCCTGCTGTGTTCTACCAGCATTTTGTGTGTGTCTCTGTTTGTTTGACTGCTTACTCATGAATGTTGAATCAATGCCACTTTACATCCTTCTTGGCAACCTATCAGTGAGGGTTGAGACATCCCACTCAGATGGGATAGGAACTGGCTTATATAGTTGATGAAACCCAGAAACTGCTGTACTCTTGCAACATCCAGTGTAGTTAGCACCTCTGTTACCACCTTGACTTCAGTTGGAGACACAGAGACTGCAGATGCCCGAATCTAGAGCAACTCAGCAAGCCAAGTAACATTTGTGGAGGTAAATGGACAGTTGCCATTTTGGATCGCGAATCTTCATCTGGACTAAAAGATAAAGGGGAGGTAGTGAGGATAAAGGTGCAGTGGGAATGGATGGAGCAAGAGCTGGCAGGAGATAGGTGGATCCAGGTGAAGAGGGTGATAGGCAGATGAGAGAGGGGAGAGCAGAAATGATGCCTGAAGCTGGGAGATGGTAGGTGGAAGTGACAAAGTGCTGAGGATAGCGGAATCTGATAGAAGAGAAAGATGGGGCATGGAATCAAGGTGGGGAGGGCAGATGGGGGTAATGCAAGAGGAGAACCACTGGGAGGAGTGTGTGCAAGATGGATACATGGAGAAGGTGGAGGAGAGGAACAAAGAAGGTTGATAGGGGCTGTGATGGGTGTAGGATGAACTGGGTAGACCATCAAGAGAGAGAAAAGGGACAGGCTGGAGCAGTTTACTGGAAATTGGAAAATTCAACATTTATACCATCAGATTGTAGACTATCTAGATAGAATAAATGTTGTTACTCTATATTAGCTTGGCCTCACCCTGGGGAGGAGGCTGCAGACAGACATGTTGGTGTGGGGATGTGGAGGAGCATCAAAATGGCTATTAGCTGGGAGAACCAACATGGTATGGCAGACTGGACACACTGGTACTTGGCAAAGCAGTCATCCATTCTAAGTGTTACAAGAATAGGAAGTCACATCAGGAACAAAGGATGCAATAAATAAGGCCCAAAGCCTACACTCAGCATCAAAATGATTCATCAATTATTTCTTAACTCATTTTTAATTTTCTTCTACTTTCTGTATTTATTTAAATTCTTTTCAACATGTTAAATCTTTACTTTTCCTTTTTGTTCGAATCACCTCACCAGTTGCTTGCCCCTTCAGGGAAACGTGTCATACTTAATATTAACAATCAAGTTGTCCACTGCTCATTAAATTTTACCTGTCAACCTTTGATCACAGTGGACCTGCACCTATATGTCCTCACAATCTATTGAAATTGGCCTTCATCCTATTGAATAATTAATTGTTGTACTCCTCTATAACACTGCTGCATGTTCCCAGCTCTCGCTGCATCTTTCCCTCAGAAGTATTGTTTCCTTCCTTGCACAGCAAAAAAATGTATCAATCACAAAAACTTTCTTTCTCAAGGCTCATAACTTCTTTTCCGTCTTTCTCCATGACTGTGTTACCTGCCCCCTTTCTAATGGATAATTTAAATCCCTTTTATAATTTGCCCACAATTCTCACAGCCTCTTAATATTTTCTTGCTTTTTTCATGCTTTCACTCCTCCTTCTATTTGGAGACCCAAAGCATACACCCAGGAGCAAAATGATTCATCTATTATTCCTTAATTCAAACCATGCCGATTCTTGTCTTCAAACTGACAAGTGCATCATTCCTTTAGGTACTGTAACAGTAAATGTGATTAATACACCCACCCTTTTCTTCTTATCTTTACTGAATATTTTGGAGGAGGAATATTTAATTCCTCTTTCCTTTATTTTGAGCAGGTTTTCGTTACTAATATTATGCTGTAAACTCAAATGGCAATTTGCGCTGAATTTATTCTCTATTTTGTGCATTTGTTTCCATGAACTCCAGTGCCCACCTACATTATCACAGCTTCCACTGACTGTTGTCTCCTATTTCTGAACTACTCTTTACTTTTTCAGCAGACTTTTGCACATTTAACTGCCTTTATCCGGGACAATGAGCTCTGAATTCCTTGGGTCAGCAAAGTGCCTCTTTACTTCCTATAATGATGATACCTGCACCTTCAGGATAAAGCTGCCAGCAATCTTTGGGTGCTGTCCCCATTTGTTATGGCAGTGGCTTGTTCAAAACCAATCCTGCAAAATTAGGAAACCTGCTACCCATGCATAGGGATCAAAACAATAACCGATGCAGTTGTCTCCATGGACAGCACCTTCACGTTCTTTCAGACAGAACAGCAGGAGTTCTCCAGCTAATATCAAGGAATGCTCACAAAGCTGCAAGCAACTCTCCCAGTGTACAATCATTGCATATGGGTTCTGAAATAGCTAAGTGTATTCATCTCAGCATATCTCTCTTTCTGGGGAAAGAGGAGAAAAAAGGTAAATCCTTGTGATATTTGTTGCTGACCATCTGTCCATAAACCACCCAACACTTAACGTTGCTCCTATTGAAACAAAACTTGCAAAGAAGCGGTAAATGAATTTTGTACGCTTCCCACTTCCCCATGCAGGCAACATCATTTTAACTTTTGCGATCAAGGCACAGTGATCTCACAAAGTTTACAAGTGATCTCTTCAGGAAACATCCCTTGAATCAACAGACCCCTATGCCGTCCATGTCCTGAACAGACATTGAACCCATCACACTACCACACTACTTTTTTATTTCTGTTTTTTGCACTGATTATTTAATGTAACTAATAAAACTATATATATAATATATATATATATATATATATATATATATATATATAGATATATATATATATACATACACACACTTACTGCAATTCACATCATTCTCTATTATGTATTGCATTGTACTGTGCCACAAAGATTCAATGGGTGCATTTAAAGTCAACGAAATGTATACAATATACATCCTGAAATTTTTTTTCTTCGCAAACATCCATGAAAACAGAGGAGTGCCCCAAAGATGAGTGATAGTAAAACTTCAGAACTCCAAAGTACCCCCCAGTTCCCCCTCCCATGCACAAGCAGCAGCAAAGCAATGATCTCCCCACCCCCACCAGCAAAAAAAGAGCATCAGTAAAGACACAGACTTGTAGTATTCCAAAGACTACTCATTCACCTGGTAATTTGACATACCACAGTCTCTCTCTCTCCCTAATAAGGGGAAAAGAGGTGTTCCCGAGAGGAGGGACATCACAAACAACTCGCTGATTTATGATGTTAAAAATCTGTTGCATTGCTTTTTCCAAGCTCTGCACCCAGAAAGTTGGCCCCATGTCTCAGGTCTCTGGACATAGAGCCCACGGCAGCTAACCCGCTGTTCCCAATGTTCCGTGTTCTCCCGTGACACCTCCATCAGGGGCACAGGCCTCGAATCAGCCTGTTTCCAGAACCACAAAAATCCAGCACCCTGAAGGCACGCTGATATTCCAGGCCGCATCCTTGTGATATCAAAAGCAGCCGGTCATGAGGCCCTGAGATCGGGTCCTATTCCCGCAAAGGACCAAAGTCAGAGTGTATCTCCAGGTCAGGGTCTTCAAAAGAACCCTGAAAAGGAAAACAAGAGATATCAAAGATAGAAACAGAGCAGTTTCCAAAAACGCAAGCAAAGGAGTTGCTGTTTAGTGCCATCTTGACTTTGCTCCGTCCTCTGAATTTCACGACATATGCCAATGATATTCAGCTTGATTCCGATTCTGAAGCTTTTATATTCCCCACACAATTCCACCTTGCAGGCAAAATACTCACAAGGACACCAGGGAGAGCAAGTGGCAGTGTGAAACTGTTCCTGCTGCTCACTGTGCATGTGGATTTCAGGGCAGAATGCATGGACACAAGATACTTCTAACTGCCCCACTCCCTGCCTGAGCTGAGAAGTGTTCAGATCTAGTGTGGACATGCTAGAACACACAATAATCTGTTTACTGAACAACAATTAAATCCCAAGTATTGAGGCAACAGAGTTTCTATTTAAACATAACAGCACAACATTTAACAAGGGGCTCTACCGACTGAGATAAACGGAAGTCAGGATGCAAGTTAGAGGAACATTCACCAGTAAAGGTAAATGAATAGGACAATGGACAGGCATGTAACAGCCAGTGGGATAAGGAGCAAAGAAAACGGGAAGTACATGAAAATGCCAGCCTCCTCCTTGGGGAAATCCTCGGGACACTTATTATGTATGCCTCAATGCCCATATTGGAATTTTTCTCCTTACAAAGAGAGAAGGATCACAGTTTAAATAGCCTATCCACCAATCGTACTGCACCACTTTAGTCTCCTGACTGCAGATGTTGGCAAGGAAAAGAACAGAATGGAGACTAGACTCTGAATGTGTAGTCTGCCAGATGGTGTATGGTACCCAAGTGCCCAGACCAGCAAGCATTTAACTGACCTAGTGATTGTGCTAACAATCTGCTTGGTGTTTGTTGCTTGTCACATTTAATAAAGTACAAGAAAAAATATATTGTTATAGTTGCAATGCAGCATGCTCTTTTAATACTTGGGCCAAACTATGCACTTGGGGAATATGTAGACATTTCCTACAGTCCTGGGCATTCTCTCTCTGTGAAAGTGTATTGATCCTATAAAACAAATGTTGTATGAGGTATATTTTAAGACAACAATAAAAAAAAATCAACAGTATTTATCCAGACAGCTTTCCCAAAAGCAGTAATCTGCTCCAGATTCAACACAAAAGCAATAGTTCTACTGATTTAGGCTGGAGGATGCTGCCCTCACACCCCTCACTCCAATCCTTGTGATAGCCCATTAGTTAATATCCAAATCTGAAAATTATCCATTTATTTCTTCTCTCTGTTCTTTCTTTGTTCACCAATCTGCGGGCCACAGTAATATATTGAACCTAGTATTGCACACTATACTTCTGTTTATTAATCTCTTGTGTAACATCTTATCACAAGTCTTCAGATGGTCTAAATAGAGAGTAACTTGTTTGTTCATAAGACCTTAAGTCTATGACATAGAAGCAAAATAAGGCTAATCAGCCATTAAATCTACTCCACCATTTGATAATAGCTGATATATTTTTCCTCACAACCCAATTCTCCTGCACGTTCCACATTTATTCCCTTACTAACTAAGTAAGTATCAACCTCCACTTTAAATATTCCCAATGCCTTGGCCTCTATAGCAATTTGCAACTTTAAATTCCACAGATTCACCACCCTCTGAGAATTCCACAGAGGAATTCCTCCTTATTTCTATTCTAAAGGATTGACCTTCAATTCTGAGTCTGTGCCCTCTAGTCCTAGACTCTCCTACTATTGGAACATCCTTTGTATATCAAATCTATCTAGGTCTTTCAATATTCATTAGGTTTCAATGAGTTCCCCCTCATTCTTCTAAAACTCCAGTGAGCCCAGAGCTATCAAACAGTCCTAATACATTAATCTTGCATTCTTGGGATTATTCTCAGAAACCTTCTCTGGACTCTCTCCAATTCCAGCACATCCTTTCTTAGTTATGGGGACCAAAATAATCTGAATATGGCCTGACCAATGTTTTATAAAGCCTCAGCATTACATCCTTGCTTTTATCTTATCTATTCTACTAGCTGCAATTTTAAACAAAGACCTCATAATTTGTTAAATATAATTTCCATTTTTATAATTCTGTGCTGAAACTGTTCAATCAGGTTATTATTTTGGAAAGGCACTGTGGTCACTTATATAATAATAAACTCCAGCAGTTTCCCTGTTACTGATTTCAAGCTAACCTATGTATTATCTCCTGTTATCACTAGACCTCTTTTCTTATATATTGAGGTACAATTACATTTGAGAACCATTCTATCTTCTATTAAACTTTAGAAAGAGATAATCTTAGTATTCTCTTTCTCCATAGTCATCTGCTTCAAACTTTCAGTCACAGGTTGCTAAATCCTGAAGATTTAGTGCCTGTCAGTTCCGTTAATTTCTGTAACAGTAATCTTATACTGTTGCTAACTTTTTGGTCTTACTTCCATTTTAGACCTATAGTTTCCACTATTTCTAATACGATTTCTGTATCTTCTTCTGTGAAAACCAATGCAAAATATTTGTTTGACTAGAGCTGACGAATGTAAAAATATTATTTATCTTATTGTGCACAAGTGGAGAGAAATGTACCACACTATATGCTCTCAAATGATCCTGTGGGACATCCTGGATGCATTACAATCACATTGCACCCAACCTTGAAATGAAATAGTTTACCATCATCAGTTTTTTTTTACCAGAGGAAGAGAACATCCATTAATAATTTTACAATAGACTGTAGCATATAATAGCAATTTTGCAGACTTGAAGCATTCCCTTGCAGATTACTCAGTATCCATCTTGATGAGAATCAACCCAAGAGACCTTAAAGGAGTTAGAAGTGCAACTAACCTGATGATGCAGATGGTTAACCAGATCTGATTAGAGTAAACAACTTCAGTGTACTGGAAGCAAATAATGGGTTGTGCTCTGTAGAACTTGATGAGGAGAGCTCATATCTAAGTTATTTTAACACATCATTTGGAAGATACCTTTCAAGAAGAATGTCTTTAGGAATTAACACAATGCTAGTGGAATTTTAATGAAGACTGGAAGCTGCACTCATTGGCTACGTACCATCATAATGTTGGAGAAGGAAGAACATTGATAGAGCTTAAGTGGAAGCTATAAGCCCTTATGCAGAGAGAGATGACTGAAGATAATGAGTGAAAATTCATTAAAATGAAGGAAGTCTCCTTGGTGTCTATTTGACCACCAGAGAGTCTCTGAAACCAGATGCAGCCAACGTCCCTACACCTCCTCATTCAGGCCTCAAACAGCCTCTTCCGGGTGAGGAAGTCATTCATATACATTACTTTGTTAATGGAAAGACCCTTAACAGTGTTGATGTGGAGATTCCAGGTCTATAATTCCCAGAAAGTTATTACACAGTTTGATAAAGTAATAAATATGACATTTTTGCCTTATTTGTTGAGGTTCTGAGTTCAAGTGTCTAGAAGTTATGTTGCACTGTTATGAAACTCCAGTTAGGCTGCATCTGAGTTATTGCATTCAGTTCGGGTCAACGCATCACAGGGAAGATGTCAAAGAATTGGAGAGGATGCAGAAGATGTTAACCAGGATGTTGTCTGAGTTAAATGGCTGGTGCTGTAAGAAGTGCTTAGATAAACTTTGGTTGCTATCTCCGGAGTGGGGGAGACAGTGGGGAGATATATACAAGTATATAAGATTATGAGAAGCATAGATGAATAGACAACCAATATCTTCTTCCCAGGATTCTAATATCAAATACTTGAGGGCATTGAAAGTGAGAGGGAGCACGTTCAAATGAGATATGCGGGCCAGAGTTTTAAATCAGAGAGTGCTGGGTGTAGAGAAGTGGCAACAGATGTGTGTATGGTAGAGGCATTCAGGAGGCCTTGAATAGGCAAATGAATCTGTAGGAAATAAAAGGATATGGAGATTGTGTAGGAGAATGAATTGGTTCAATTGGGCAATTGATTACTAATTTAATAACTTTAGCACATCACCCTGGGCTGAAGGGCCTGTATTATTTTATGTTATGTTCTATTTTCTTTGAAGGGTGTGAGTGAATCTGGAAAGTTTAGGAACCTTGGCCGATAAGATATGTTGAAACTTTGGTCAAGTAAAAGAAGAAAGCATACACAAACAAAATGCTGGTGGAACTCAGCAGCCAGGAAGCATCCATAGAAAAGAGTAAACACTCGATGTTTCAGGCTAACGCCCTTCATCGGAACTGGAAAAAAAAGATGAGAAGTCAGAGTAAGAAGGTGGAGGGAGGGGTGAAGTAAAGAGCTGTGAAGTTAATTGGTGAAAGAGATAAAGGGCCGGGGAAGGGGAAACTAATAGGGGAGGGTAGAAGGCCATGGAAGAAAGGGAAGAGGGAGGAGCACCAGAGGGAGGTAATGGGCAAGTAGGGAGATAAGGTGAGAGAGGGAAATGGGAATGGTAAATAGTGAAGGAGGAGAGGGTGGCCTCATTGCAACAATAGAGGAAGCCATGGACTGACAAGTCAGAATGGGAATGGGAAGTAGAATTGAAAAGGGTAGCCACTGGGAGATCCTGCTTTTTCCAGCGGACAGAGCGTAGCTGCTCGATGAAGCGGTCTCCCAATCTATGTCGAGTCTCACCAATGTACAGGAAGTCACACTGGGAGCACCAGATACAGTAGATGGCCCCAAAAGACTCACAGGTGAAGTGTTGTCTCACCTGGAAGAACTGTTTGTGGCCCTGATTGGTAGTGAGGGAGGAGGTGTAGGGGCAGGTGTGGTACTTGTTCTGCTTGCAAGGATATTGCAATGACCACCCCCTTAGCACTACGTATTGATCTGTTGTTTGTGCACGTACTGTTGTCTACACATGCGCATTGTTCTCTCTCTCTCTTCCTCTCACTGCAATGTGAATACACCAGTTAAAGCCATCTCCCGTGTCCGTGCTTTTATTTAAAATATATGTAGTTGTTCACAGACACAACAAATTGGTGACGGGTATGAACCTGAATGTCAGATAATATCACCAACAGTTACAAGATGAAACAGTGAGAGTAAAACAGCATGACAAGGCCGTCATGGACGCTAACAACTGTGTGACTACAGTGCATAGTAACAGTGAAAGATGCATTGAATCTAAAGTGAAAATAATGTGGCAATGGCTTTAGTTGGGTAAGTTGATGACTTTGATAGTGTTAATGAGGGCTGGGAGTAATATATTGAGAGGGTTGAACAGTATTGCAATGGGGTCAATGTGGAGGAGCAAAATTAAGCCCCTGCACTTCTTAGCTTAATGAGTGCAAGGAAGTATAATCTCTTATACAACCTAGTAATCCCTGAGAATCAGCAAGCAATATGTTCAATGAAATTGGTACAACTTTACTAGATATCTTTGGCTCTAAGCTGCTGGTAATAGCTGAGAGATTTAGATTTTACAAAATGAACCAGTCAAAAGGTGAAAGCCTTTCTGAATGCATTGCAGAACTGCACAAACTCTCCCAATACTGTGGCTTTAGAGGTGGAATTTCTGACGCATTAAGATATAGGCTTATATGTGGCATACATAGTTAAAACACTCAAAAGAGGCTACTGTCCGAAAGAGACCTAACCTTAGAACGGGCATTGAACATTGCAATATCATTAGAGACATCAGTAAAGGATGCAACAAAACTACAGAAAAGGAGGTTAGAATGTGAAACGCACAATATGTCCCTGAATGGTGCAAAAAGCCAAAGATGTTATTGATGTGGCAAATCCTCCCATGATGCAAATAACTGTTGTTTTAAAGAAAAAGTCTGCAGGAAGTGTCACAGATAGGGTCACATAGAGAGAGTGTGCAAGGCAGGCAAAAGGCACAACCATGTGAAAAGTCTCAAATACACAACTAAGCAAGCATGTAAAGTTACTGAATGTAAAACAGAATCAGACAACATAGAGTCTGACAAAGGTGAGCTGTCATGCCTAGAACTGTATAGTATAACTGAAGCAGATCACAAAATCATCTGGATCAGAATAGATGTGTTTGGTGTAAAACTGAAAATGAAGCTGGATACAGGGTCAGCTTCGTCCATAATTCCAGAGGCTGACTACAACAGAATGTTTTCTAATATACTATTAGAGAAGAGCTCAGTGATGTTGAAGACTAACACAGGCAAAAAAGTGTCTCCCAAAGGCAAACTGAAAGTAAATGTGATGAACAGGGGCCAAATACAACAATTAAAGCTTTATGTTTTGAAAAGTGGAGGGCCAGCACTTTTTGGATGTGAATGGTTGAGAAAAATCCAACTAGACTGCAACTCATTCAAAGCTCTCATTGCAAAATCAACAGGCAACAGCCCAAATAGTAGCACTAACTGGAGACTAGCACAGCTGCTTAATGCTAGTGAGAAGGTGTTTGAGAAGGGGATTGGTTAACTCAAAGGATTGAAGGCCAAAATTGATCTGGATGAAACAGCAACACCAAGATTCCATAAAGTGAGTCTCGTGCCTTACACACTACGTCCTAAAGTGGATTCTGAACTGCAGAGCTTGGAGGTGTCTGGAATTCTCTCCAAGTTTGATTGGAGTGACTGGGCCACGCCCATTGTCCTGGTGATCAAGAAAGGGAAGGCTGGAGCAGTTCACATATGTGGTGATTTCAAGGTGATCGTCAATCCAGTGCCATGTACTATGCAGTATACACTGACACAAATCTGCCCATCAGACTGACAGGTGATGGCATTGCAGCCATTTTGTCACATATTATGAAAGATGGATCTGAACGTCCGATTGCGTTTGCTTCAAGATCACTGATGGGCGCAGAAAACAGCTGCACACTGATTGACCAAGAGGCCCTTGGTCTAGTATGGGGAATAAAGAAGTTGCACTACTACCTTTATGGACAGAAGTTTATGCTAGTGATAGATCACCAGTCCCTTGTGTCCATTTTCAATCCCAGGACGGGAATTCCAGTGATGACTGCTACCCAGGTATAACTACCTAGTTGGCACTATTCCTAGGAGCCCACTTTTATGAAATAGAGTTCAAGGGTACCAAACAATAGAGCGTCGCTGATGGCTTGTCACGTTTTTCACTATTGGCAACTGAAGAAGAAAAGTCTTCATACTGTGACCCAGCAGAAGTGTCCCACACAGCATTGGTGGACCAGTTGCCGGGAACATATTCTGAAATACAAAGGGAAACAAGGAAGGACCCGACATTGTCAGAAGTCTATGAAACCACAATGCAAGGATGGCAAGCTCAAGGTAACATTATGTATCCAGAGATCTCAGTGAGATGAAATGAACTGTCGGTATGTCAAAGAATGCTGATGTGTGGATCTTCTGTCATAGTTGCTTCTAAACTGCACACCAGAGTGTTACAAAATCTGCATGAAGGACACCTGGGTCCAGTCAAGATGAAGAGTCTTGCTCAGAGATACGTGTGGTAGCCGGGAATAGATAAGCAGTTTGAAGACTTGCCCAAAATGTCAAAACCTCCCCCCCTAGGCACAGTTACACCCATGAGAGTGGCCATCCTCACTGTTGGTAAAGAGTACATTTTGACTTTGCTGGGCCATTCATGGGCTCCATGTTCCTGATTGCTGTGAATGCTCATTGGAAGTTGAGCATAGCTATGATCTTTGAATTCTCTTTGGCTCCAGGGGAATTGCCAGAGGACTGGAGAATGGTGAATGTAGTTCCCTTGTTTAAAAAAGGTAATAGGGAGAAACCTGGGAACTATATACTGGTGAGTCTTACGTTGGTGGTCTGCAAACTATTGGAAGGGATTCTTAAGGATAGGATTTACGAGCATTTGGAGAAGTACAGTTTACTCATGGATAGTCAACATGGCTTTGTGAAGGGAAGATCATGCCTCACGAGCCTGATTGAGTTTTTGAAGAGGTAACAAAAGAAATTGATGAGGGTAGGGCAGTGGATATGGTCTACATGGACTTTAGCAAAGCGTTTGACAAGGTTCCTCACGAGAGACTCATCCAGATAGTCATGAGGCATGGGATAAGTGGAACCTTGGCTGTTTGGATAAAAAATTGGCTTAAAGGAAGAAAGCAGAGGGTAGTTGTGGAAGGAAAGTATTCTGCCTGGAGGTCGGTGACTAGTGGAGTGCCGCAGGGATCTGTCCTGGGACCTCTGCTATTTGTGATTTTTATAAATGACCTGGATGTAGAGGCAGAAGGATGGGTGAGTAAGTTTGCGGATGACACGAAGATTGAAGGAATTGTGGATGGAGCTGTAGGTTGTTGAAGGTTACAAGAGGATATAGACAAGCTGCAGAGTTGGGCAGAAAAATGGAAGATGGAGTTCAATCTGGACAAGTGTGAGTTGATGCATTTTGGAAGGACAAACCAGAAGACTGAGTACAGGATTAAGGATGTCTAGGGGATAATGAATTGTCCGATGGAAATATAAAGTTCAGTTCAGTTCATGCAGGCTGTGGTAGTTGCTGATCACTGTGTTGCAATTGTTGGAGAGAGAGAGAGAGAGAGAGAGAGTAACAGCTATTGACTTGCCGACTTTCCTTTTATGATCTTGATCCGTCGATGCGTTGTTTTTGTGGCCATTCACGTATGACCCCTCCGTCTTTGAGCTAGACCGTTCCATGGAGGACTCGTCACCCAGGCAAGGGCGGACACACACACAAGCCCCCACCGGTCTCGTAGCGTCTCTCCTGGTGCGTCTGAGGGGTGTTTCCCCAGACCCTACTTTTATCCCCACTCACGGGGTCTCAGGTGTCAATCAGGTTGGGATGATGCAACACATCAACCAGACCTCTCTGGTTGCCCCCTGAGGGGTTTGAATGAATAGAACAGTACTCAATACACAACTCCTTCTCCAAGAGACAATAGCAGTAATCAGTGGTTCCGTTCTGCTTTTGTTAGGAGGAGACATTCCACCTTTGTGTATCTCTGCGTCTTTCTCTCATTACTGACATGAGCTGTTTATCTCTCTCATTTCCTGGGTATCAGACCCGAAATAATAGTGATTTTGCGATTCTCAAAGGGGGGGGGGGCAACTTAGCACCCTTCTGCCCATCAGAGTTGCTCCTCATTCGTAACACCCCCATCCTTCTAAGAATTTTCACCACAGGGGAAAATTAACTAATACAGAGTCTTACAGAATTTCAGAATCTAACACAATACAAAAGAGTTTTTCACTACAGAGTAATACAGTTATACATTCAAGTTAGCATCTACACAGTTAGCGATTACATTGTCACTTCCTTTAATATCTTAATATCTTGCACCTTAATAAATTCCTGTAGCATCAGACTCCAATTTAATAACCACCCATTTTTATTCCTTTTCTTCAGCAAAACAAAACTAAAGAGTTGTGATCCTAGCTTAAGTGTATATTACAAAATGTGAACCATACATGTGTGATTATTCTGTAGTACATTACAAAAGTTTATGCAAATGCTAATCTTTATTTTACTTTTAAACTTAACAGTCAACCTTCCATGGTGTTGTCTTTATTATTTACATGCTTAGTCGAAATCCCTCAAAACCAGATTCTGTTATTTAAAGTGGCATTTTGTCAACCTTCGCCCCTTTTCCACTTAACTCTCACGTGGTTAGCTTGCTCACCAGTGTGGAATAGGCTTTTGCATACTCCTTTCATAGGAGTTATTTTATCAACAATGTTTTCCAAACTTAGCCCATCTTCTGAACTTCCACACAATTCTTTATTTTTAAGCAAGTCGTTAGTTTTATCTTCAGGACCCTTCATTCTATTAGTTTTCAGGTTAACATCTGCAAGTGATCCCTCTTTGTCCAAACAACATTTCAAATTCTGCCTCTTCACAGCACACCCTTGAATAACATTAGCAAGTGGGGTACCTTTACATTCCAAATCAACCTGTAATTGATTCGCAGGCACCTTGTTAACAAGCCATTGTTCCTTCAGCCTGGTTACTGCTTCTGACACCAATCCAGACTTTAAATTTTCTTCCTTCAATTTAGGAACTACACTTTTCCCTTCTCCTTCAATAATAATATCCACATCACCACCTTTTATCTCCTCACTAACTTTTAACACACCTTCTAACACAAACAACTGGGAATTCTCACTTCCCACTAGTACCAAGGTTAACCCTTTCTTCACTGAACCAAGTCCATCTGACCCAAAAGGACTGCGTTCCTTTTCAACCAAATCAGATACCTCAGACTTTTCCTGAGTTTCATTACTAGGTTCAGTACCATGTGCATCCACATCTTGAACACACTCAGATGGGACATCTGCTTCTTCCAGGCTTTCAATACCCATCCTCTTTTCAAATTCTAAGTTCCCCTGATCCTCCCAGTTACTCTCTGGGCAACTCCCTTCCAGAGTAAACTCAACCCTGCGGGCTGAAACAACCTCATCTGCCAGTCCAGCAGACTCCTTCAAGGTAATGGCATCCTTTTCATCTAGGACTGCCCTTATTTCATTATCAGGAACACATTTAAATTCTTCAACTTCTTCAAACAGTTCTGTCAAGCCAGACAGATCATCCATGTCTAACCCTGGACCTTCTAACAGCCTTATCTGTTTCTCATTTTTACTCCGTGCCTCTATAAATTTCCTCCTGGCTAAGGGTAGGTCTACCTCTCTCCTTTACTCTCTTTCACCTCCCTATTCTCTGTTTTACCACCCTCTAACCCCTCTTGGTACAGGGTCGGTAAAAACGTCTTAGCCAAATCAATACTGGACTGAATTAAACTGGTCTCTTTCTCAGCTGCCTTTCTCGACATGCTGCGAGTGGTCATGCATGCGGGAGAGATCTTGGAACCTAGGGGTGGGTCCTCAACATTTACTGGCTGGCTTGTCAGCTCCATGGCCGACCAAACTTCACCACCAGCTAAATCGTTACCAAGAAGGACGTCCACGCCTTCTCTCGGGAATTCTGATCGCACCCCTATTTCAACTGGTCCAGATACCAGATCACAATTGATAATGATCCTATGCAAAGGCACAGCTTCTGTCCCTTTTCCTATGCCTCTCAAAACTACCTCTCCAGTCTCAGGACCAAAATCTAGTACCTTACCGAGAATCAATGACTGCTCAGCTCCAGTATCTCTCCAGATCTGCACTGGAACTGGTGTTTCTCCCTCTTTCACAGACACGGTCCCTTCTGAAATAAATTTCTCACACCCCTCTCGTATTTTATCTACCTGGGGCTTTCTCGTCGATTTGCTGATCGACGTAATACACCCTGTAGGGACTGCTGCTTTCCCTTTTCCTGTCTCCTTCCTCGGAGCAAAGCACTTAGATGCAATATGACCCACCTTTCCACAATTAAAACAGGTCAAGCCAGGAACCCTCCTGCCAGCCTGCCTTTCTTCCTCCTTACTTTTACCACTAGCTCCCAGCTGAGTTTCTGCCTCAGCCGGCGGGCTTTCTCTACCATTCCCATGGTCTTTCTGGTAACTCTTATTCGAGGAAAACTTTGTTTTGTGGGTTAGGGCATATTCATCTGCGAACCTGGCAAATTCTGATATGGACTTATTTGGCTTCTCGTTCAAATACATCCGGATATCATCCGAAACATAACCTTTAAATTCCTCAGTCAGAATTAACTCCCTGAAACGCCGAAAATCCTCTTCCACCCTTTCTGCCGCACACCAACGATCCAAGAGCACACCCTTCTCATAGGCAAGCTCTGCATACGTCTGATTCCACACTTTCTTTAAATCTCTGAACTTTTGTCTATAGGCCTCAGGTACCAATTCGTAGGCCCGAAGAATGGCCTGTTTTACTTCCTCGTAATTCTCATACTCCTCCTCCTCCACAGACAACGCCGTATATGCTCGTTGTGCCTTCCCTTTTAACACACTTTGTAACAACGCCACCCACTGATCTCTGGGCCACTTCTGATTCACTGCCACCTTTTCAAAATGCAAGAAATAACTATCAACATCCATCTCCTCGAATGGAGGTACTAACCTAAACTCCCTACTAACATTAAACCTCTCCTCTTGGTCTGCTCCTTGAGCTCTTCACTCTTGCCTTAACTTCTCCATGTCCAGCTCCTGCTACCTCTGTTTCTCCTTCTCCCTCTGGTTTTCAGCTCTTTCCTTCTCCTTTTCAGCTGCTTCCAGCTGTTTTAACCTAATTTCATGCTCCCTCTTCGCCTCTAACTCCTTTAACTGGAGCTCATACTCCCTTTTCCTCTGTTTCGCGTCCAGCCTCAATTTTTCCAACTCTAACTGAACCGTCCCACTAGCTGGTAACTTTTCAGGGGTAGGTTCCACTACCTCAGCTGAAAATACCTCCTTATTAACATAATACTGAGCTATGGCCCTCTGTATCTCCCACTTTTTCATTGACGACTTCACCTCTGTGAGTTTTAATCTTTTTGCAATATTTACCAAGTCCGACTTTGTGGCATCCTCTAGTGCCTCCGGAGTCGGGTTCTTTGTAAATTTGTCTACGTCCATCGTTGCTGGTTTCCCGTCTGGTTACCCGCGTAATCAGATCCAAGTCTGGACTTAAAAGCCCGAATCACTGGCCCTCCAATTTGGTATCAAATCTCGAGACGAGGCCTCAAGTTGTTATGAACCCCATAACTGGGTATCTTACCAGCAAAGATAGGAGTATCCGTTGAAGTCTGATGATACTATTTTTAACAGTATTTATTAGTAAAAATACTCAAAAATAATATCAATGCAAATATACAGATAACATACAACATCAATACTAAACCTAAATGTGCGGGTATAATAATAATCAATAAGAAATAAGCTCTATCGTTGTCTAGGGGATAATGAATTGTCCGATGGAAGTATAAAGTTCAGTTCAGTTCATACAGGCTGCGGTAGTTGTTGATCACTGTGTTGCAATTGTTGGAGAGAGAGAGAGAGTGAGAGAGAGTAACAGCTATTGACTTGCCGACTTTCCTTTTACGATCTTGATCCGTCAATGTGTTGTTTTTGTGGCCATTCACGTATGACCCCTCCGTCCTTTAGCTAGACCGTTCCGTGGAGGACTCGTCACCCAGGCAAGGGCGGACACACACACAAGCCCCCAATGGTCTCGTAGCGTCTCTCCTGGTGCATCTGAGGGGTGTTTCCCTGGACCCTACTTTTATCCCCACTCATGGGGTCTCAGGTGTCAATCAGGTTGGGATGATGCAACACATCAACCAGACCACTCTGGTTGCCCCCTGAGGGGTTTGAATGAATAGAACAGTACTCAATACACAACTCCTTCTCCAAGAGACAATAGCAGTAATCAATGGTTCCATTCCGCTTTTGTTAGGAGGAGACATTCCAGCTTTGTGTATCTCTTCGTTGTCTCTCTCTCATTACTGACATGAGCTGTTTATCTCTCTGACTTCCTGGGTATCAGACCCAAAATAATAGCGATTTTACAATTCTCAGAAAGGGGGGGGGGTGACTTTGCACCCTTCTGCCCATCAGAGTTGCTCCTCATTCGTAACAATATGTACAAAATTAAGGGAGGGAAGTTTAGGAGAGACATCAGGGGTAAGTTTTTTTTACACAAAGGGTTGTGAGTGCCTGGAATGACTTGCCAGGGATGGTGGTGGAGGCTAAAACATTAGGGGTATTTAAGAACCTCTTAGACAGACACATGGATGAAAGAAAAATGGAAGGTTATGGGGTAGAGTGGGTTTAGTACTTTTTTTTAAGGATTATATGGGTTGGCACAACATGGAGGGCTGAAGGGCCTGTACTGTGTTGTAGTGTTCTATGTTCTATGGTTCTATGGAAGTGGCTGGAGGTTATAACAATGAAGTCAACCACCTCAGCAAAGACGGTCTCGCCCTGAGGATTACCTTCACCAGAAAAGGCTTACCAGCACAAATTGTGAGTGACAATGGATGACAATACACATCAGAAGAATTCAGACTGTTCATGAAGAAAAATGGCACCAGACATTTCAAGTCAGCTCCTCACCACCCAGAAATGAATGGGTTAGCTGAAAGGTTAATCCAAACCTTCATGAAGTCCATCAAAGTGAAGGACAAGTGAAGCAGCAAGGAGCTTCAAGATTGGACAGGGAGTCCTAGCGCGTGATTACTGAGAAGGCACATGAACACCCGGTAGGATCACTACAAGAACTGAACTACTGATGTACGCAGGGGATGTTGAAGATCAGATGTGGAGATGTCATGCGGACCAGATACTGGATGCTCAACCGAGGAACACACCTGAGTTGACAGCATCCAACAAGACAGACACATTACAGCCACCGGACTTGTCTCTCACTTACCAAACCTGAAGCCACTCCACAGGTCCAGAGGCACTATCCTGAATGAAACAGAGCGGAACCCAAAAGACTGAATCTTTCGAACTGTGAAGTTAGTTATGGACTGTTATTGTAGAAGCATGTTTATTTGGAATGTGGTTATGAAAGGGAAATTTAATGTTTTGTACATATGCAGTTTTATGTTGCATTAATCTAAAGTGGGAGGAAGTGTAATGTATGGATCTATTTCTTTTAGAGCAATGACACCCCCCCCCCCCAGCACTATGTATTGATCTGTTGTCTGCACGTGTGCTGTTGTTTACTCATGCACATGGTGCTCTCTCGCTCACTGCAATGTGAATACACCAGTTAAAGCCATCTCCTCTGTACATGCTTTTAATTAATACTTATGTGGTTGTGCACAGACATAACAGGAGTCGCAAAGGGAGCGATCCCTGTGGAAAGCGGGAAGTCGGGGGGGGGGGGGCCACAGTGTGGGGGAAAGGTGTGCTTGGTGATGGCATAAGTTGCTGAGAATTACGTGCTGAACGCGGAAGCTAGTGGGGTGGTAGTTGAGCAGAAAGCATACTTTGGATCTAGGAGATGGAAACAAGTGAACCCTTGCTAGATTATGAATGCTCTTAAGATGGAAATCAGGAAAGCAAAGTAAGGATATGAGATGGATCTGACAGGCGCGTTACGGAAAATCTGAAGAGATTCGATTATATTAAGAGAAAAAGAATGGCTGGTGAGGGAGCAGGTCTCCTTAGAGATAATCAGGGTGCCTATGTTTCAAATTCAAGTTTATTGTAATTCATCCATACATATGTATACAGCTAAATGAAAGATTCCTCCTCTAGGGCCAAGGTGCAAAACATAGTATATATCGTCACATACAGCACAGACTCTGTAGTCACAATACAGTCTATACCATCACAAAATAAAAGTAGCACAAGTCCCTAAATTGTATGGCCTGAAGTCTAGCTGGAGCATGCTTATGTAAGACAGTATAATGTGGCAGGGCATTTAGACAGGGTGTACATGTGTGCTGGGTGACAGGAGCATGTTGCTGGGGGAAGAGCTGGTACAAAGCCTGACAGTTCTGTTTCTTATGCTGCAGTACCTTGATGGCAGGAGGTCAAAGAAATTATGGGAAGGATGGAGTTAGCACATTTATCAAATAACTTCAGCCCCTGATCCTCAGATCTGAATATGGACTGCAAATTAAATTTAAAATGCAGCTCTGAACAATGAGTTCCTAAGAGCTACAAATCACAGTTAATGGGAAAACCAGAAAATGCTGATTAAAATTCATTTGTATGTCTGTGGTGCAAAGCGGAAGGTGTGAAAGTTGTCTATAGTTCAAAGGAAGCATCTTGGATGCATTGTAAGTATGGAGTTGTCTTTTGATCTTTAGCACATGAAATGCCATGTAGCTTTAGATTGTGCAGGCCTCTTTCTCTGAAAGGGGTCTCAATGTGATGCCTGGGGTGTCTCATTTTCTCAAATAAAGAGACAGCCTCATATCTACCAGTACTTCTTTCCAGTGACTTTGTTCACATGACAACAGATGTGAGGAGTCTTTAACAATGCTGGAGCCACTGTGTATGCAGCTCTTCTGATATAAGTCCTGGATGGGAGGGAGGGGGTGTGAGGGGAGAGATCCTGATGATGTTTCCAGTCGTGCTCACTATCCCGCTGCAAAGTCTTATGATCAAATTCTTTGCAGTTCCCTTAGCAGATGGTGATGCAGCTGGTCAGGACACTCTCAATGGTGCTCCAGTAGAATGTGATGAGAATGGAGTGGGGTGGAGCCTTGCTGTGTCAATCTCCTCTGCAAGTGGAGGCACTCCTGTGGTGTTGTGAGACCAGGTGAGATCATCAGTAATGTGCACTCGAAGAAACTTGTTGCTTCTGACTCTTTCCATGGAGAAGCCATTGATGTGCAGTAGGGAGTGGTCAGTCTGCACATTCCTGAAGTCCACAATCATCTCCTTAGTCTTGTCAACATTGTTGCGTTCACACCTGGTTTTTGTGTTTACACCAGTTCACAAACTGCTCTACATCCTCCCTGTATGTTGTTCCATCACTGTTGCTGATGAAGCCAACCACTGCTGTGATGTCAGCTAACTGAATGATGTGGGCAGAACTAGACTTGACAATACTTCATGTGTTAGCAGTATGATCAGTAGGGGGCTGAGCATGCAGTCCTGGGGGATGCCGGTGCTCAGGATGATGGAGCCAGAGATGTTGTTACCAATACAGACTGCCTGTGGTCTCAGTAAGTCCAAGGTCCAGCTACAGAGGGAGGAGTTGGACAATTTTATCACCAGCTTCTGGAGAATGATTGTATTGAAATTAGAACTGAAGTTAATGTACAGCATTCAGAAATAGGAAACACCACTGTCTGGAGGGTCAGAACTGTGTAGAGGGCAGAAGCCATTGCATAGAATTTGGGCCGATTTGAGGTAATATGCAAACTTGCAGGAGCCCAACGTAATGGCAAAGCTGGACTTAATGCAGTTTATGACCTGGAGTTGAAGCACTTCATTGTTACAGACTGAGGTCAGTGCCTCAGGATGGTAGTCTTGGAGGCATAGGAGATGAGTGGCATTTTTAATGAGTACTGATGCTCAGTTTTACTGAGGAGAAATCATGGTTGCTCAAGATATAAAGGAAACAATTTGGAGGACATTCACGTTACCAAGGAGGAGACATTTTCTGCCTTACAGTGCATTAACTCAGATAAATCCCCCAGGATCTGTCTGAGTGTATCCTCGGACTGCGTGGGTGAAGTGAGCATTTAGAATGCTGGCCTTCATCAGTCAGGGCATTGAATATAGAAGATATTGGTGAGTCATGTGTAGTTTTTTGGTCATCTTTATCAAAGATATGTTTAAATTGGAAAGAGTGCAGAGAAAAATTATGAGGCACTACCAGGATGAGGGGCCTGTTAAAAACAGAGTTTGCTCAAGTTAGGTCTTTATTCTTTGGAATGTAGGAGAACGAGGAGTGAAATTATAAAAATGTTTAAAATTATGCGAGGAATAGATAAGGTGGTATGCAATTTCCACCCCCAGCCCCCAGCCAGGGGATCGGGATTGATTTAGATGAAATAGGAAAGATTTAAAAGTAGTCTGAGGGGTAACTCCTTCATGCACTGGGAAAAGAGTACATAGAATGAGTGGCTGGAAGAAGTGGTTGAGACAGGTGTTACGGTATCATTTGCAGTAGAGAGCATCCTAACATGCTGTATCACTGCATTGTACAGAAACTGCGATCTCAGGATTGTTCCCTGTGTCACATGCTATTGTAGCCAGAAATAGTAAGACCATGTAGTTTAACATGTGGCTAAGGTTTTGGTGCAGAAGGTGGGGGGGGGGGGGGGCTTCAGATTTTGGCTCTGTAGCTTAGAAAGAGAGGGGAAGAAGAGGAGTGCAGTAGTGATGAGGGATTCCATAGTTGGAGGAGCAGGCAGGATGTTCTGTGGACATGAAAGAGACCTGGATGGTTTGTTGCCTCTCAGGTGCCTGGTCAGGGATCGGAACAGGTCCACTATATTCCAAAGGGGAGAGTGAAATGCCATAAGTTGTGGTACTTATAGGTAGGAAAATGGAGGAGGTCCTGAAGAGAGAATTTAGGCAGTTAGGTAGAAAATGGAATAGGTTAACTTGCAGGTTGAGTCACTGGTCAGGAAGCTAAATGCAATGTAAGCATTCATTTCAAGAAGACAAGAATATAAAAGCAAAGATGTAATGCTGAGGCTTTATAAGGCATTGGATCAGATCATACTTGGAGTATTGTGAGCAGTTTGGAGCCCTTTTCTAAGAAAAGATGTGCTTGCATAGGAGAAGGTCCAGAGAAAGTTCACAACACTGATTCCAGGAATGAAATGATTAACATAACAGGTGTGTTTGATGGCAATAGACAATAGGTGCAGAAGTAGACCATTTGGCCCTTCGAGCCTGCACCGCCATTCTGAGATCATGGATGATCATCGACTATCAATACCCGGTTCCTGCCTTGTCCCCATATCCCTTGATTCCCCTATCCATAAGATACCTATCTAACTCCTTCTTGAAAGCATCCAGAGAACTGGCCTCCACTGCCTTCCGAGGCAGTGCATTCCACACCCTCACAACTCTCTGGGAGAAGAAGTTTTTCCTTAACTCTGTCCTAAATGACCTACCCCTTATTCTCAAACCATGCCCTCTGGTACTGGACTCTCCCAGCATCTGGAACATATTTTCTGCCTCTATCTTGTCCAATCCCTTAATAACCTTATATCTTGCAATCAGATCCCCTCTCAATCTCCTTAAGTCCAGCGTGTACAAGCCCAGTCTCTCTAACCTCTCTGCATAAGACAGTCCGGACATCCCAGGAATTAACCTTGTGAATCTACGCTGCACTTCCTCTACAGCCAGGATGTCCTTCCTTAACCCTGGAGACCAAAACTGTACACAATACTCCAGGTGTGGTCTCACCAGGGCCCTGTACAAATGCAAAAGGATTTCCTTGCTCTTGTACTCAATTCCCTTTGTAATAAAGGCCAACATTCCATTAGCCTTCTTCACTGCCTGCTGCACTTGCTCATTCACCTTCAGTGACTGATGAACAAGGACTCCTAGATCTCGTTGTATTTCTCCCTTACCTAACTATACACCATTCAGATAATAATCTGCCTTCCTGTTCTTACTCCCATAGTGGATAACCTCACACTTATTCACATTAAACGTCATCTGCCAAGTATCTGCCCACTCCTCCAGCCTATCCAAGTCACCCTGAATTCTCCTAACATCCTCATCACATGTCACACTGCCACCCAGCTTAGTATCATCAGCAAACTTGCTGATGTTATTCTCAATGCCTTCATCTAAATCATTGATGTAAATCGTAAACAGCTGTGGTCCCAATACCGAGCCCTGTGGCACCCCACTAGTCACCACCTGCCATTCCGAGAAACACCCATTCACCGCCACCCTTTGCTTTCTATCTGCCAACCAGTTTTCTATCCATGTCAATATCTTCCCCCCAATGCTATGAGCTCTGATTTTACTCACCAATCTCCTATGTGGGACCTTATCAAATGCCTTCTGAAAATCGAGGTACACTACATCCACTGGATCTCCCTTGTCTAACTTCCTGGTTACATCCTCGAAAAACTCCAATAGATTAGTCAAGCATGATTTGCCCTTGGTAAATCCATGCTGGCTCGGCCCAATCCTATCACGGCTATCTAGATATGCCACTATTTCATCTTTAATAATGGACTCTAGCATCTTCCCCCCTACTGATATTAGGCTGACAGGATGATAGTTCTCTGTTTTCTCCCTCCCTCCTTTCTTAAAAAGTGGGATAACATTAGCCATTCTCCAATCCTCAGGAACTGATCCTGAATCTAAGGAACATTGGAAAATGATTACCAATGCATCCACAATTTCCAGAGCCACCTCCTTTAGTACCCTAGGATGCAGACCATCTGGACCTGGGGATTTGTCAGCCTTCAGTCCCATCAGTCTACTCATCACCGTTTCCTTCCTAATGTCAATCTGTTTCATTTCCTCTGTTACCCTATGTCCTTGGCCCATCCATACATCTGGGAGATTGCTTGTGTCTTCCCTAGTGAAGATAGATCTAAAGTACTTATTAAATTCTTCTGCCATTTCTCTGTTTCCCATAACAATTTCACCCAATTCATTCTTCAAGGGCCCAACATTGTTCTTAACTATCTTCTTTCTCTTCACATACCTAAAAAAGCTTTTGCTATCTTCCTTTATATTCCTGGCTAGCTTGCGTTCGTACCTCATTTTTTTCTCCCCGTATTGCCTTTTAAGTTAAATTCTGTTGTTCCTTAAAAATTTCCCAATCATCTGTCTTTCCACTCACCTTAGCTCTGTCATACTTGTCTTTTTAATGCTATGCAATCTTTGACTTCCTTTTGTCAACCACTGTGGCCCCTTTCTCCCCTTTGAATCCTTCCTTCTCCGGGGGATGAACTGATTTTGCACCTTGTGCATTATTCCCAAGAATACCTGCCATTGCTGTTCCACTGTCTTTTCTGCTAGGATATCCGTCCATTTAACTTTGGCCAGCTCCTCCCTCATGGCTCCATAGTCTCCTTTGTTCAACTGCAACACTGACACCTCCGATCTGCCCTTATCCTTCTCAAATTGCAGATAAAAACTTATCATATTATGGTCACTACCTCCTAATAGCTCCTGTACTTCAAGACCGCTTATCAAATCCTGTTCATTACACAACACTAAATCCAAAATAGCCTTGTCCCTGGTCGGCTCTCGTACAAGCTGTTCCAAGAATGCATCCCATAGGCACTCTACAAACTCCCTATCCTGGGGTCCAGCACCAACCTGATTCTCCCAGTTCACCTGCATGTTGAAATCCCCCATAACTACTGCGACATTACCTTTGCCACATGCCAATGTTAATGGCTTTGGGCCTGTACTCACTAGGGGGGAATCTCAATGAAACCTAACAAATATTGAAAGACCTAGATAGAGTGGACGTGGACCGGACGTTTTCTATAATGGGGAGCCTAGGATCAGAAGGCACAGTCTCTGAATAGAGGGATGTCTTTTTAGAAGAGATGAGGAGGAACTTCTTCAACCAGAGGGTAGTGAATCTATGGAATTCCTTGCTGCAGATGGCTGTGGCCAAGTTATTTGCGTATATTTAAAGCAGAGGTTGATAGGTTCTTGATTAGTTAGGGTGTCAAAGGTTACATGGAGAAGGCATTAGAATATGTTTGAGAGGGATAATAAATCTGCCATGATGGAATGGCAGATCAAACTTGATGGGCTGAATGACCTAATTCTGCTCCTATTTCATAGGCTTTTATGGTCTTATGGTTAGATTACAGCTTAGTATCCTGCATCTGGGCATCTACCAGGCTCATGGTCTTAACAACAGTCAAACCTTTACCTTCCTCCCACCCATTCACCCAACTTTGCACACACACAGACAATCTCCTAATCACAGGACAAGTGGCCTCTGGGCATCCAGTGGGCTCATGGACCTGGAATGTTGGCTTTTCAACTTCTCCAGTGGTCTTGCAGGTCCAGGGCTTTGGCTATTGGGCCTTGGCTTCCAGACTCCTGTTTGACCTTCAAGCTTCGATCTTCAGTACCGAACCCAAGAACCGCTGATGACAATGAATGAGGACTCTGGATGAGGACTTTCAAACTCCAGGTTTTGAATTCTGGACTGGCTGATGATGGGATCCCTAACACTAGGCCTTGCTGACTCACATACCTAGGGGATTAGTAACCCTTGTGGCTCCTGCCAACATGGAATTACAGTCCCAGAACTCGCTGACCACGTGGCCGCGGGGGCTGTGGCAGCACTTGTCCCTGCTTCTCTGCTGGCCCAACATCCAACCATGGATGTCTTTTGTCACATGTCTATGTCATGGGCCTTTGAACACAGAGCATGAAGTGGTGACCTAGATTCTGGCCTGATGTTTAGTTCCCCTACATCCCAGCCCCTAATCCCTTAGTGGATCCCTAACTCCTCCTTCTATGCTTAAAACCATTCCTGCTGATTCAGGCACCATTTGAAGTGAGTTAATTTGCATGCTATGAGCTGCAATTTTCTTTTGGATTGTTATCAGGCTCTTCTATTATTTCTATAAAAAAAGGAATTTATTTTAGACTTTTGCTTGCAAAACCTCTTTTTAATTACTAATTGTGTGATACATTGGTATGAACATAGAACATTACAGCACAATACAGCCCTGACATTGTGCTGACCTTTTAACCTCAACTAAGATCAATCTAATCCTTCTCTTATACATAACCTTCCATTTTTTTAATCATCTGTGTGCCTAAGAATTTTTAAAATGCCCCTAATATATCTGCTGTTACCACCACACCTGGCAGGGCATTCCAAGCATCCACCACGCTGTGTAAAGAACTTACCTCTGACAACCCCCTGTACTTCCCAGGTTGACTGAACACCAAAAGCGAGTAATAGAATGTAACGAAGTTTTACCCATTCAAAAATACAAAAGCATAAGAAATAGAAATGTGAGTTAGTTACATTGTCCCTGGAGCACTTTTTTGGAAATCAGAAAGATCATGGCTGACTCTGGGTTACTATACTTTCCCATCTCATGACTCTTCGCACATGCAGTTCAACTCTTAGAGTGATTATGCAGAAAGTTTGAAGTTAATAACTCATCAGTTAATAACTCATCTGGGGTGATTGATAAGTTTGTGGCCTAAGGTAGAAGGAGATGAGTTATTAACTTCAAACTTTCTGCATAATCACTCAAAGAGTTGACCTGCATGTGAAAGTAACGAGAGCTGTATAACTCATCTTCTTCTACCTTAGGCCACAAACTTATCAATCACCCATCTGTTGACACTTTCTGGAGGTCCAAGATCCGTATGCTCCATGACCGCTGGACTAAGTGTGTAAATGTAGGAGGGGACTATGTTGAAAAATAAATGCGCTAGGTTTTCTAAAATTGACTCCTTCCACCTTAGGCCACAAACTTATCAATCACCCCTCATAATCTGAGCCTTGAATATACTCAGTGACAAAGCGTTTACAATCCTCTGAGCTGTTTCTTCAAAATTGCTTACACCAAGGCCTATGGAAACTCAGCAAAATTCCCTTGTTCCTGTACACCAGTCCTTTGGTAAACCCATTATTGGTTTTACTTCTTGCCTCACTTCCATGTTTGTGACACATCAGAAAATCATCCCCTATAGTCACTTTATAAACCACTATTCACCAGTTTTCAACAATTAAAAAGTATTTGTCTTTCAATTTTTCCTATCAATCTGTAGAGAACCATACTTTTTCCATATTATATTCCATTGACCCTCATTGTTTCACAGTTTAATTTGTTAATATCCCTTTGCAGATGCATTTTTTCACCCAGCTCAGTGTCCTGTCCAACTATTTATCATCATCAAACTTGGATACAACAATCTCTGGGTTATGAATCCTAGAAATTCATTTTACTTGTTGCCAAAAATAATGAATGTAGGACGTTGGAAATTGTCATTAGCACATTGAGAAGTTGTTTGCATCAGAATCTAATATGATTTGCCTATTTTTGGGTGATATTTTCTTTTTTGTCAGCAGTGTTTTTCCAACATCAGACTCATCGTATTGATGTCAGTGATCATTGCAGAGATTGCTCTTTACAGCACCAATGATCACAGATGTGGATTTAACTCCTGCTGCTGCCTGTAAGGAGTTTGTGCACTCCCCACGACCATGTGGCCTCCTTCCCACGTTACAAGGTTAGGTTTACAGTTAGGAAGTTGTCAGCAAGCAATGTTGGTGCCGGAAGCATGATGAAATTTACAGATTGTCCCCAGCACAACCATTGCTGATTTGATTTGATGCAAACGATGTATCTCACCGTATGTTTTGATGTTTTGATGTAAATGTGCCAATTAATATTTTGATTCAAAGACTTAAGATTAAGATTCAAAAACTTTATTGTCATTCTAACCGTACATCAGCTCTGCAGGGCAGAATGAGACGTTTCCCAGGAGCAGTGCAGTCATAACATAACAAACACAACACCAAATAATAAACTTAACAATAAATACTAAAACACAACAGCCACATGTCAGTTAAAAACAAGTTATAAGTGTTCAGTGCAAGTTAAAGTGTCCAAAGCAGAGTCAGGTAGAGCAGCTATTTAGCAGTCTGACTGCCTGTGGGAGGAAACTGTTTAGTAGCCTTGTGGTTTTAGTTTTGATGCTCTGTAATGTTTACCTGATGGCAGAAGAACAAACAGTTCATGGAAAGGGTGTGAGGGGTCTTTAATGATGTACCGTGTCTTCTGGAGGCATCGACTCTGAAAGAAGTCTTGGACAGAAGGTAGGGAGACCTCAATAACCTTCTCTGCTCCCCTAACCACCCTCTGCAAGGCTTTTTTGTCGGCAGCACTGCAGCTGGAGTACCAGGTTGTGAAGCAAAAGGTCAGCACACTCTCAACCACGCCTCTGTAGAATGTAGTTAAGATGTTAGTGGGGAGTGATGCTTGTTTAAGCTTCCTCAGAATCTCTGCTGGGCTCATTTCACAATCCCAGTGGTGTTCCTGGACCAGGTGAGATTATCCAAGATCTGCACCCCAAGGAACTTGATGTTTTCCACTCTCTCCGCTGTGGAGCGACTGATGCTGAGGGGTGTATGCTCAGGCTGAGACTGTCTGAAATCAACAATCATCTCCTTGGTTTTGGTGACATTAAGCATCAAGTTGTTGTCACTGCACCAGCTCTCTAGGTGTTTAACCTCCTCCCTGAACATTGTTTCATCATTTTTGCTGATGAGCCCCACCACTGTGGTATCATCAACAAATTTAATGATCAGGTTCTCCTTGAATCTGGCTGCACAGTCATGAGTTAGCAGTGTAAACAGCAATGGGCTAAGCACACAGCCTTGTGGGGATCCAGTGCTCAGTGTGATGGAGTCAGAAATGTTCCTGCCAACACTGACCGACTGTGGTCTCTCTGTCAAGAAATCCAGAATCCAGTGACATATGGCAGTGTTAAGGCCAAGCAGCGACAGAGACACTAGTCTCTGCGGGATGATGGTATTGAACGCTGAACTGAAATCAATGTATAGGATTCTGGCATAAGTGTCTTTGTTGTCCAAGTGAGAGAGAACTGTGTGCAGTGTGGTGGATATTGTGTCCTCCGTAGAGCGATTTGGACGATAAGCAAATTGTAGAGGATCCAGTGATGAGGGGAGGCTGGCTGTGATATGAGGCTTGACAAGCCGTTCAAAACATTTCATCACTATGGGGGTCAGGGCAACGGGACGGTAATCATTCAGACAGGCTACAACTGATTTCTTTGCTACAGGGATGATTGTGGAGGTTTTGAAGCATCTGGGGACAATGGCTTGACTAAGGAAGATGTTGAAAATGTCTGTCAGGACATCTGCTAATACATCAGCACATTCCTTGTGTACATGTCCAGGGATGTTGTCGGGACCTCCCGCTTTTCGTGGGTTAAACCTGGCACGGGCCTTTAGTAGTGAACGCACCTCTGTTGTCATCCATGGCTTTTTATACCACGTGCGGTGAAGGTTTTCATCACAGCGACATCCTCTGTGCATTTGGCTATGTAGCTGATTACTGCCTCCGCATACTCCTCAATGTCTGTATGGTCATCATAGGAGGCTGCTGTCTTGAATATGTCCCAGTCAGTGTGCAAAAAACAGTCTTGTAGTGCTGAGGCTGCTCCTTTTGGCCAGACCCTTATCTGTCTTTTATCTGCTCTCACACGTTTAAGCTGTGGTTTATATGCTGGTGTTAACATGACACATATGTGGTCAGAGTGGCCAAGATGGGGGCGGGGGGCTGCTTTGTATGCCTGTGGTGTGTTTGTATAAACCAAGTCCAGTGTGCTGTCTCCCCTGGTTTTGAAATCCACATATTGCAGGAGTTTGGGGAACACAGTCTTTAAGCTGGTGTGGTTGAAGTCCCCAGCAATCACCACAAGGCTGTCAGGATGTGTAGGCAGTAGCTCACTGATGGCTTCATGTAGGCCTCCCAGTGCTCCGTTAGCATTAGCCTCGGCATTGGCACTGGGAGCTACGTAAACAGCTGCCACAAGCATGATGGTGAATTCCCTCGGCAGATAGAACGGCCGGCATTTCACAATGAGAAATTCAGCCAGCGGTGAGCAGCTACTGTAGCGTTCACACACCAGTCTTTGTTTATGTAAACGCACAGAACTCCTCCTCGGCTCTTGCCAGAGCTAGCTGCCTCTCTGTCTGCACGAAACAATGTAATTCCCTCTAGCTGTATTGCCGCGTCCGGTATGTTGTCATGGAGCCAGGATTCCGTTAAGACATACACACAGCAGTCCTTAAATTCCTTGCGTGTTTCTCTCAGCAGACGCAGCTCATCCAGCTTGTTGTCGATGCAGTGGACATTTGAGAGCAGGAGGGATGGTACCGCTGGCCTGGAGGGGTCAGCTTTTAGCCTGGCATGGATGCTGGCCCTCTTACCCCTCCTCTGTCTTCCCTCTCAGCGCTTTCGCTTCCTCCTCCCTCGGGAACAACCGGCTTGGTAGTGGATAGTAGTCCGTAGCGGTGTAAACTGTCCATGTCACACCAGAACTCAAAGGCACATGAGTGAATCTGCAGATGCTGGAAATAAATAAAAACACAAAACACTGGCAGAACTCAGCAGGCCAGACAGCATCTACAGGAGGAGGTAGTGACGATGTTTTGGATTCATCAGGAGTGATGAAAGGTTTCGGCCCAAAACGTCGTCACTACCTCCTCTGGCCTGCTGAGTTCTGCCAGCATTTTGTGTTTTTATTCACACCAGAACTCGTCAGTTTTTCCGACATAGTCTGCCCTGATGTTAACGAGCATATTCCGACTGTATGTTATGCATCTAGGACAAACAGAACAAACACTAGATACACTTATCGCTCCATGCGGGGCCGCTGCATCCATGCGCGCCGCCATCTTTAACAGATCTTTTATTTAAAGGGCTAATCACATCACACTTGCGTCTGCACACTCACAGCTCACTGTGTGTGCTGCACAAACTGAAGGCTGACTCTTGCAATCTTAAACACTTTGAATGTTAAGTTGATGCTCTTCACTGAAAGACAAAATGGTTGGGGTTTTTGCAAGCCATTTATTGCTGCCTGAAGGATTATTTTGCTGAAAAAAAATTCCAATTTTATTGTGCTTTGAGAAATGCAGCTATTTTGTCTGTACTTTGTCAAGGAATATTCATTCTACATAACAACTTGGGGATGGCAATGGAGTTGGATTGATCTTATATAAGCTATGCACAAATATTAAAGCATACTGGTCCAGGAACGTTAGCTTTAGGATTTAGATATGAACACTGTAATGACTGAATGCAAATGAAGGGAAATATTTGTGGACAGAGTTTAATATTACATGGGATGGGGTAATAACTAGTTCACGTGGATTGTAGAATACCACCTCATATATATCTAAGAATTACAAACGCTATTTTAGTTCAGGCCCAGAGTGAAAACCATCCCCAGCTGAAATCTATATCTTCAACCAGAATGCTGTTCAAGTGAAATTAAATCAGTATTTTTCTGTTTTTTTCTTATTTTGTTGCCAATGCAGATTTCATATCTGTAAGGGATTTTTCAAGAAAATATATGAAAACATTTGACTATCAAAAGAAAGTTTTTTTGCAAAATCAGAACTTGTCATGCACACGACCAACACAATGGATTATTGTGAAATGAAGGCAATGTTGAACCCCATTGCATTACAGCAGTAAATCGTGCAATTGGTTTGAATTAACAGCTCCCTGCGCAATGGGTATAACCATTCTGAATCACCATAAATATTCATAAATTTTTCCTCAATGTACTTTTGCTTCAGCTCATCACGTAACACTCATATGTTTTGGAGTGATCAACATTAAAATAGCAATAACCCATGATTAAACACGTAATTTGTTCTTAAATCCTTTACGCTCAAAGTAGTTCTTTAAAAATGACATGATTTGACTGACCTTTCCCCTTATCATTGTCAAAACTATCCTAGGAGGATGTGAATTCCATCATGCATCCTTAAATGATCATACATTTTTTCTAGTACTGTTTAATTGTGACATAGAACACAAGCAATGAACATATGTAGACATCGAACAGTAAAGCACTGTATCAGACCTTTCAGCCTATAATGTGCTGAACTAATTACACTGGTGATTAAATGCGTAAATATGCTAATCAGTTAAGCCGTCAGAATGCTGATGTCCTTCCATTCTTTGCACATTCATTCGCCAATATAAGAGCATCTTAAAACACCTCTATCATATCTGTCGCTCCCACTACCCCTGGCAGTGCATTCTGGGCACCCACCACTTCACGTAAAATAAATCTTACCCTGAATTTATGCCCTGTCACCTGAAATACATACCCTCTAGTATTAAACATTTTGATCATTGTAAAAAGAAACTGGTTGTTTACTCTATTAACTTACATTAAAAACTCTGTCTAAAATATCAGTCTTATAAACTTATCCTGTTTGCACTGAACATAATATTTCTTTCTGTGCGTCCTTCTTAGTTACCTGAACAAAGCCTGGTGTGCCCTCTGCATCAGTACCTTCAGCTCCCTGCACTGCACTACCCTTACCACAGCCAACACCCTTGATGTCATTCCCAGTTCCTGAATCCCCAAGGCCAAAGATATCAGTGGATCAAGACCATATTCAGATTGAAACAACCAACATCAGAGCCCTGGGTCTGACATAAATTACAAAGTGAAACTAACTCCCTTGGATTTTCTTTTCCTTCTCTGGAGAAACAGTTGGACTATCATTTGCATTTACAGCATAAGCCTGTCTGATGAACAGATATAGGAAATTAAACTGTAATCTAACCGTTAGAGCACAAGAGCATAAAACACAAGAGCAGAATTAGGCCATTCAGCCCATCGAGTCTGCTTAGCCATTCCATCATGGCTGATTTATTAACCCTCTCAATTACCATTACCTTGTCTTCTCCCTGTAATATTTGATGTCCTGACTAATCAAGAACTTTTCAGCCTCTACTTTAAATACACTCATGACTTGGCCCCCACAGCTGTTTGTGGCAATTAATTTCACAGATTCATTACTTTGTGGCTAAAGAAATTCTGCCTGATTTCTGATCTAAATGGTCATCCATTTTGGTACCTTCAGGTCCTAGACTCCGCCACTATAGGAAACCTCCTCTCCACATATACTCTATCTAGGCCTTTCAATGAGATACCCTCAGGTTCATCTAAACACCAATGGGTACATGCCTAGAGCTATCACACATCTGTAACATTAACCCTTTCATTCTGGAATTATTGTTGTGAACTTCCTTTGGACCCTCTCCAAAGCTAGCACATCATTTCTGTGATAAGTACCTTAAACAGGTCCGAGTACTCCAAGTGTGGTCTGACCAATGCCTATTAAAGCCTTAGCATTTTATCCTATTCTATTCCTCTTGAAATGAATGCTAACATTCATTTCCCTACCACTGGTCCAACCTTCAAGTTAACCTTTAGAAAATCCTGCATGGGGCTCCCAAGTCCCTTTGCACCTGTTTTTGAATTTACTCTCCAATTAGAAAATTGTATACACTTTTATTCCTTCCTTACCTTAGATTCCATCTGCCACTTTGTCTATTTTCCCAATCTGTCTAAATCTCCCTGCGGACTCCCTGCTTCTGCAACACAACCTGCCCTTCCACCTATCTTTGTATTGTCCCCAAACTTGGCCATTAAGCTACTATATTAATTCTGTCATCCAAATCTTTGACATATAATGAGAAAAGGAGTGGTGCCAACACCAGGCCCTGAGGAACATTACTCGTCACCGTCAGCTAACTAGAAAAGACCCTCTTTGTTCCCAGTCTTTGCTTCTTGCCCACCAGCTGATCTTCTGTTCATGCTAGTATCTTTCCTGTAATACCGTGGGCTCTTATCTGGTTAAGTAGCCTCATGTGTGGCACCTTGTCAAAGGCCTGAAAATCCATATACACAACATCCACTAACTCTCCTTTGTTTATCTTACTTGTTATTTCTTCACAAAATTCCAACTGATTTGTCAGGCAAGGTTTCCCATTGAGGAACCATGCTGACACTTGTCTATTTTATCATGTGCCTTCAAGTACCCAATAATCTCATTCTTAATAATGGGCTCAAACATTTTCTGAACCTCTGAAGTCAGGTGACCTGGCCTATAACTTCCTATTTTCTGTCTCTCTCCCTTCTTGAAGAGTGGACTGGCATAGCTAATGATGACATCATGATTATTAATGCCGTGTTACATTTGTGTACTTGCTTAAAAATGATCTGGAACACAGTACCTTTGCGTAATGTAATTATTCTCATCCTGCTGATATTTTAGCACAAATATCCTTCTAAATGGAATTTGGAGCTGATTTATGTCCATTGGATTTGGAATATCGCATTCCTGTTCATTAGCATTACATTTGCTTATTCATATTGTGTTTCTCAGAATTAAATATATCTAAGAGCTTAGGAGGGATAATGGTGCCTAACTGTGACTCCTTTGCTTGCATCTTCGGAAACAACTCTATTTCTACCTTTAATATCTCTGTTTTTCCCTTTCAAGGTTCTTTTGAACCTGGAGTTGCATGCAGGCTTTGGTTCTTTGTGGGAATGGAACCTGTTCTTGGGGTCTTATGACTGGCCGTGATTCGACATGCCAAGGGTTTGGCCTGAGAGTTTCAATTGTGTTTGGAAGCCTAAGATCTCAGGGCTCTGGAGACGGGTGGATCGACGGTCAGTGTCACGGCAGGAGACTCGTGTGTCATCGGGGAGGCCAGAAAATCTTTTGCTGTGGGTCCTGTTATGATCCCAGCCCCCTCCTTTGTGAGAATCACCAGAGCCCTAGTGAAGGGGGGGTCAATGACCCAAGAGAAGAGAGAGATACGTGCGGTGTCCCTCGTTTCACGGTGAGGCAAAAGCTGACGACTGTGGTCATTGTCTCGTGGAGACACCTTTGGGAATTGGGAACTGTACTACGTGTATACCCTCAGGGCAACGTGGGTGGAGAGAGATTGCATCATCCCAACCTGATTGACATCTGAGACCCCGTGAGTTCAGATAAAAGAGGGGTTATAAAGACGGCCCCCCAGACGCACCAGAAGACACGCTAGAAATCCTGTGACAGCGTTTAATAGCGACAGCCGGTGGGGGGGGGGGTTCATGTGCGTCTTTTCCTTGCCTGGGATTGGCGACCTCACCACGAAAGAACGGCTTTAGCTACCGGAGAGGCCACAAGTGAACGGCCACCCCCCAACGGGAGACTCCGACGGATCGAACTCCTAAAGGTTGGAAAAAACCCGCCGGGTAACTGTTTCATTCAATCTCTATCTCTCTCTCTCTCTAACAACAAAAAGTGCACCACCGCGACACCCCAGAAGACGGCAGCTGGTGGAACTGCAGTGAACGCAAGAGACTTTTAGATATACAGCGGGCAATATATACCTTACCCCTAGACAACGATAGAGCTTATTTCTTATTGCTTAGTAGTATCCCTGCGCTTTAGATTGAGTATTGACGACGTATGTTATCTGAATGTTTGTATTAACCTTACTTTTGTGCCCCTTTATAAATAAAAACGTTCGAAAATGGTACCATCAGACTTCAGCGGACCTCTCTATCTTTGCTGGTAAGTGATCCAGTTACGGGATACGTAACAGCCCGAAGACCTGAGGTCTTTACAATCTTCGGACACAGAGCTAAAAAATAGTGACAAAACAGACTTTTAAGATCGTAAACCAGTGGGTTGTTGCTATGTCTCCTGCTTGCTGTGAAAATGGGGGACACCTCCTTCTCTCTTGCCAGGGAGAGAGAGAACCTGTAGTTTATTGAATGTCAGATAAAATATGAAATTGGGGTAACTTTTGGTCTGTGTCTTTGCTATTGCTTAGCACACACTTGGGCTTGGTGATGGTACTGATGCGCTTTTTCTTTGCCGGTGGGGGGAGGGGGATTGTTGCTTGCCACAGCTTTTGCGTGGATAGGGGGATCTGGGGGGGTTCTTTGAGGTTCTCATGTTTAACTGTTGTTCATTCTTTGGGCACTTCTCAGTTTTTGTGGATGTTTGTGAAGAACAAACATTTCAGGATGTATATTGTATACATTTCTCTGACATTAAATTCAACCTTTGAACCTTTGAGATTAACATTGAAGATGGAAGCTGGGGAATTGAATAACTAGTCTTACAATTGTGGCAAGTGCAAATTAAGGTTCTGCTTGTCCAAACAACAACATTTTTCTTTATACTGCAAAATAAAGCTGAAAAAGTAGAGGGTGTTAAAAGATGATCAATGCTGGTAATGTTAAATTGTTTTTGAAGGGTGTTAACATCGCCGAGAATTACAGTTCTTTTTCTGCCAGTATGGTGATACAGACATAACAAGAGAAGCAAATCAATTTCCAACATTAACAAGCAGTTACAATATCTAGAATGTACTGAACACATTCCCAACATTGAGATAATTCAAAACAACCCAGTTCTTAAACTGCAGAGTTGTTCAAGTCTCAATAGATGACAACATTTACAAAGAGCATGTTAGGAAGGCAAAAATAAATCAACTTCACAGGGAAGAAAAAAAGATGAATAGTCAAGTTGTAGTTTCAAAAAAGAGCACTTATCTCAATGCTATTGATGAAAAATCTGATAATGATGAGAGTGATTCAGGTCTAAGTAGCTCTAAGATATAAAATGTGAAAACTAACAATAGACAAGCAATATGGCTTACCCCAGAACTGAATGGAAAATTAATTAAAAGACAATCTGACTCTGGCTTGACTGTTCAGTCATCCCACAAGATGAGCTTGAATAGCATTTCAAAGATACTGAAGAGAAGTCTGCCTGCAGATATCTAACCAAGAGGTAATACTGAAGAAAAGATAACTCCTGTGGGAATGACATCCATAACAGTGAAGTACAACCAACAAGCCACATTGGGCTTGTCTAAAAACAGGAGGGCCAGCATTGTGGGGGATGTGAGTAGCTGAGATAACTACAATTCGTTTGGAGATCATCCACCATTTGCATGCCACATCCCTGTAACAGAGCCAGCTGAAAGCGAACTAGGAAAGGTTGTGAATGATGCCACATTGGTCTCTTCATTGTGACCATAAACTGTTGCCCAACAGAGGGAAAATGGGTGTTGCTGCCAGCCTCTGTGCCTCTGGTTGGAAAATGTATTGAACCAGGGAAGGACCATGCTGCTCAGAGGAATCGTGAAAGCGATGAAAGTGATGGTTCATCTATACAGTTGTTGTAGACAACATATCGGAAAAAGCTTCTCATATGCTAATCATGCAGTTCTTTGCAAAATGTGGCTTGGTTTTAAGTTGGAGGAGAGTTCAAGGAGCTTCAGGAACGTTGCGAGCATTTGGCTTTTGTGAGTAAAAGGAACCAGAATCTGCTCTGTGTGCATTAAAGTTAATGCATGAACTTCAAGTAGGAGAGAAAAAGCTGCTTGTAAAAGTAGATGCAAAGACCAAAGCCTGGCTGGATGAATAGAATACCAAAAAGGAGGCAAGTAAGAAACAAAAACAGAGGATTCATCAGATGATGGTGTGAATGAGGAAACCAAGAGGAGAGATCATATTGTAAAGGGATCAATAGAAGGATTAATAAGAGAATACTTCAGGGAACTAAATGCACCTTCCCAAGATCAAGTTGCACACGCTAGAAAGGAAAAAGAAAGGGAAGAGGATGACATGGAAATGGAAGAGAATAAATGAGACGTAATTTGTCGAGAAATTTGCATTCAGAGATACAAGAAATTGGAATAAGAAAAAGGGATAAGAAAAAGGAAGGAGGCAAGAAGTTGAAAAGATGAAAGGTGTCCAGAGCTGTCATAACCAATTCCTGCAGTCTCGGTGTCAACTCCTACGACCACCATTGAGGAGGCCCCAGAACCCGAGATTGTTTTCATTGCCACAAATCTTACCTGCCAAGCAGAGTGACCTACCTTTTCAGGAAAGCTTTTATCTCACAAAAGTTAGAAATCTTCCACAGCAATTAAAAGTTTATGCCTGAATGGGATAATTTAAAATTTACAATGATGTGGATGGCTTTATAGTAGTTATATTATATAGTATAATAAAGTTGCGCATGGCCAAGTGATTAAGGCGTTGGTCTAGTGATCTGAAGGCCACTAATTTGAGCCTCAGCTAAGGCAGCGTGTTGTGTCCTTCAGCAAGGCACTTAACCACACGTTGCTCTGCGAAGTATCGGCCCTTGCCCTTCCCTTGGACAACATCAGTGGAGTGGAGAGGGGAGACTTGCAGCACGGGCAATTGCCTGTCTCCCATACAACCCTGCGCAGGCCTGCACCCTGGAAACTTTCCAAGGCACAAATCCATGGTCTCTCGAGACTAACAGATGCCTATATAGTATACTGTGTATATAGCTGAGATGCATTTCATATAAGTTGGAGTTTATAGCTAAGTAGGGAGAAGTGTTGTGTATTTAATGTATCTATATTGTAAGTATATTGTTTAATTCAGCATTCTTTGTTATGGTTCATTATGGTTATATGTAGGAAGTACATGAATGACATACATCATTACACACCACTTCATACGTGTGTGCTTTGCTTAAAGTAAAGATCAAATTAAACTTGTATTCCTGGCTCCCTTGTTTTCCTTTCAATTAGTTTTTATGCTTTGGAGTTACAAAACATAATACATACAAATGTTGTGCTCTCAAAATTTCACTTTAGAGGCTTCCCACTTACCAAGTACACCTTTGTCAGAAAATAACCTGTCCCAATCCACACTTGTCAGGTCCATTCCGATAGCATCAAAATTGGCCTTTCTCCAATTGAGTATTTCAACCCAAGGACCAGACCTATTCTTCTCCATAGTTATTTTGAAACTAATGATATTTTGGTTGCTAGATGCAAATTCTTCCCCTACACAAACTTCTGTCACCTGCCCTGCCTTATTCCCTAATAGGAGATCCACTGTTGCATTCTCTCTAGTCAAGACCACTATGCACTGATTAAGAAAACTTTACTGAATACATTTGACAAACTCTATTCCATCTAGCCCTTTTACAGTAAGTTAATATGTTGAAAGTTAAAATAACCTATCATTACAACCTTATGTTTCTTGCAACAGTCTGTGATCAGTACAAATCTGTAACTTCTGCAGACTTGTGTGGTTTATAGTATAATCCCATTAACATGGTCATCTTTTTCTTATTCCTTAGTTCCACCCATATACAGTAGTCTCAGTAGATGAGCTCTGTCATGTCTGAGAATTCTGTGACGCTTTGCCTGACAGACAATATCACCCCTTCCCCTTTTATCCCACTCACTCTGTCACGTCAAAAAGAACAGAACCCTGGATCAATGTACTGCCGGTCCTATTCCTCCTGCAATCAAGTCTCACTAATGGCTACAATGTCATAATTCCACGTGCTGAATCATGCCCTAAGCACATCTGCCTTTCCCACAGTATTCTTTGCATTGCAATACAGTGGATTCCAATTAACTGGGTCAACACTTATTTGGGCCGACTCTTACAGAACAAAAACTAATCAAGAAAATAGCCAGTTCCCCTTTGTTTATTTTGGATACTACGCCACTTAAGTGTGACATGAAACTGTTGCTGAAGTTCCTAGCTAGAGTCAGTCGCATGCATTGGTGTGGTTTTTAAACATTACACTGTGCTTAGAGTGAACAGATTTTAATAGTGTCAGTTGCATTTGTTGGGGTTCAAAAAGCAGTGATTATTGTCACTGATGCTTGGTGAGAAGTAAGCAGTGGGATACAATTCGGAACTGTTTTTCTCACTGTAGTTTCAAGCATTCAGGCTTAGAGATGCCAGAAATGGCTGGGAGTGAAAATAAAATGATTTCACTTCTTCAACAAGTTAGAAACTATAAAGAATTGGATTCTATTGGCAATCATCTTGAATGTTACAATAAAAGTGAAGATTTGGAGGATGCATTCACTGAAAGCAGTGTATGAAGGCAGTCCATTAACTACATTAGGTGTCTGTGCTAATTTTGTTCATTTACAGTCAAAAGACCAAGACAGCATACACTCCTTGAATTCCTCTGTCAATAACCATCAGGAACTACAGTTTTATAGCACTGTAGTAGTGTAGTTTGTAT
The DNA here is from genome assembly GCF_048418815.1 of Hemitrygon akajei. Classification (NCBI taxonomy): domain Eukaryota; kingdom Metazoa; phylum Chordata; class Chondrichthyes; order Myliobatiformes; family Dasyatidae; genus Hemitrygon; species Hemitrygon akajei. The sequence continues at coordinate 63,901,234 of NC_133127.1, read as the reverse complement.
TCTAATTTGTTTAGTATTTCATTTAAATACATAAATTGAAACTCAATTAAATAGTAGTTTGTCGTTTTTATATGTTTTTAACTATTTCCATGAATCTTTGACTACTTCGTGCTGCCACTTAATTGGGACAAAGTGTATTGGCCCCAATGTGTCCCAATTAACTGGAATGCTCTGTATACACAACTCAGAACGTTAGTCCCACCATGCTCAAGCTTTCGATTTCTGCTCTGCCATTCTGGATCCCAACCCACTGCAACTCTAATTTAACCCTACCCCCCAAACCTTCCCACAAAGATATTAGTCCCTTCCATTTCAGGTGTCCAGTCTGCACAGGTTCTACCTTCTCTGGAAGAGAGCCCAATGATCCAAAAATCTGAAGCCCTGCCTCCTGCATCATCTCCTTGCCCATGTGTTAAACTGTATGATCTTCCTCTTTCTGGTCTCATTATCACATGACATAAGTAGAAATCCTGAGATCACAACCCTGGAGGTCCTGTCCTTTAACTTAGCACCTAACTCCCTGAAGTCACTTTCGCAGGACTTTGTGACCTTTCCCACCCATGTCATTGGTACTGACGTGGACCACAACCTCTAGCTGCATGCCCTCCCACTTAAGAATACTATGGACCTGATCCTAGATGTTCCTGACCCTGACACCCAGGAGGCAACATACCATTCATGAATCTTGTTCTTATCCACAGAACCTCCTGCCTGTTCCCCTCACCAATGAATCCCCTATTACTACAGCTCACCTCTTCTCTTCACTTCCCTTCTGAGCCACAGACCCAGACTGAGTGCCAGTTATCTGACTACTGTGCCTTTCCTCTGCTAGGTCATTTAGCCCTGCTCCCAACATTATCTAAAGCAATATATCTGTTTTTGTTGGGAATGGCCATAGCAGGACTCTGCACTGGATGCCTATACCTTTCCCCCTCTTGATGTCACCTTGTATCTGTGTCTGTCCTTCAGGTGTAACTACCTTCCTATATTGAATGTCATTCAACTCCTCAAATTCCTGAATGATCTGGAGTTCATCCAGTTCCGGCTTCATTTCCTTAACATGGTCTGTAAGAAGCTGCATTTTCTGCAGTTGTAGCTCTCAGGGACTAAAGGTCTCCGTCTCTTCCCACATCCTGCAAGAGGAGCTTTCTACTATCCTGCCTGGAACTCCTAATGCTCTAACTGTGAAATAAGAAAGAAAAATTAAATGAAAAATTCTATCTACAGCCTCCGCCTCTTTGCTGAACTTTCTATGAGCTAAAAGCTGAACTCCCTACTGGCCTACACACACAATGGCTGCTCTGCTTAAACTTAACTTCTTACTATTGGCCCTTGCCAAGTGTCTAATTATACATAATCCAACATCTCCAAGGGAACTATGGTGCACGGAGAGTCCTGACTGTCCCCTTCTCATTTCCTTTGAAATTTTTCTCCTGCTATACAATCCAATGTCTCCCAGGGAACTGTCATTCACAGAGTGTCCCGAGTGCTCCTGCTCACATCTTTTGAAATATCCCTCCTGCTCTGCATCCACTGTCTCCAAGAGAACTGTGGCACGTGGAATATCCTGACTGCCCCCACCCACTTTTGTAATTTCTCTCCTGTTGCACCATCAAATGTCTCCAAGGCAAATGTGGAGTGCAGAATGGCCTGACTGTCAATGCTTCTTTAGATATTTCCCTCCCACTATGTAATCCAACATCTCCGAAGGAAATATGCTGCACAGACATAACCTCCATTGTCTCAACCTCTGTCGTTCATTAGTGTGATGCTACTACAGCTTGAGACGTCAGAGTTCCGAGTTTAATCCCGGCATCCTCTGTAAGGTGTCTCTGTACCTATGGAATGTGTCAGTTTACTCCAGGTCCTCCATTTTCTCCCACAGTCCAAATATGTACTGAGTAGGTTTACAGGTCATTGTAAATTGTCCCATGATTAGGTTAGGATTATATCAGGATTGTTGGGGGTTATTGGGGGTGTGTGGCTTGAAGACGTAAGACGTCTACTCCTGCTGTATCTCTAAATAAATAAATAACAAGGTGATAGATTCTCCTCCCCAAAGTGAAACACCGTTCAGTTGTGTCAAAATCCTTGTGCATGAGTGCAACTGAAACATGCATTGTTGGTCCATGGGTGGGACTGTTATGGACTTCCTGTCTCAATGCCCAGCAAGGAAGCCTTTTTGGGCACATTAGTATTTCTTGGCTTTGATCTTTCTTTCACTGCATCAGAACTGGAGCACACTGGGATAAAATGCCACTTTTCAGCAAAGAAAGATGCAGATGAGGCAATCTCCAACTGGGAGCACATTGCTGGCCAAGTAACTTTTCACTGCTTGCTTTCACAAGATTGCACGTCAAAGACACATACAAAATCATGCCTCTTAATCTTAAAAGATTGTATAAGAAAAGGAGAACAAGCCTGAATGAATGACTTTGCCAGAGTCTGTTCTGAATAAAACAGGTAAGGGCCTGCAGATGATAATTTCTCAATTCCACGCGGGAGTGCATTTCTGAACTTGTACGTCTTATGCATGATTTTTCAATCATTTAAAATAATGATTTAATAGTTGTGCGTAACGCTTTCCCAAATTTCCAATATGTGCTCATGCCAGGTAGGGCTTTGCTACTGGGAATATGAAAATGGAAAATTAAATTTGTAATGTAATCACTCATCACACATCAATGTTTCATCTGCCACTCAATTCATGCCTTTCAGCCAAGCTATTATCTTTAGTGTAATCAGGAATGCACTGGGCTGTTCAATGCACTAAAACATGACTTTATTGCCTGAGTGTCAAGATTGTTAGCACAGAACTCTTGCTGATATTTCAGTCACTTCGTCTGTTCCTCAGCCTTGTCCCCACAGGCTACTGCCAATGGGTCTTCTCTCAAGAGGCATACTTATCTGCCAGAGAACAGGAAAAAGATGCATCTTGTAGATTCAGTTAAATGCTGTTAGACAGTTCCTTTTGATGGCTTCCATGTTGTGAGCCACTGTGAAGCCACTATAGTCCCAAATCTTGCTGGTACCTCAGCCATAGAAGATTTAATGTCAACCACTTAAGAGTAGCCTTCCTGAAGAAAAGATATCAAAGGCTTTCCATTGCAACCATCAGGGAACAATTTCTGCAGCACATTAAAATGGCAATATTTTAACAATAAGTTTATGATTTTGTAACCCCAGCATATAAAGAAATCATTCCGCCTCCTGTTCTAGCAGCTGCTTTTGGAACCAACAATGCCTAAACATTCCTACTGAAGAATCCCAGGCAAAGAAAACATGAGCCTTAAATAGCTAGTGCTTTCTTTATCTTCTGCCTTATAGTATGCCGAGCATCTGTTGGTCCTTCTTGGCATTCAACATTCATAAATCCTGGTTTGTTAAAAACCCAGTGCAATTGTAATTGCTGATGCTGGGTATTCTGGCCTCCCGTCCTGACTATCACTTGAACCTTCACCTTTAGAGAAAGCTGAAGGTAATTTCATAACTACACTGGCACACTTTGCAAACTCACCTGCAATGAGCTGTTTATATTCTTGGCTTCAAAAATTGTAAGTTATCACTAAATTGGAATACAACATTGAGCCAAAGGGCTCTAGGGTATTATGGCATGGAACAAGCCTTTTGTCCCAACTGGTCCATGCCAACCATTGTATCCCCTCTGCTGGTCTCAGTTGCCCATGTTTAGCCCATAACCCTCAAGCCCCTACCTCCAATGTACCGTTTCAAATGCCTCTTTAGTGTTAAAATTGTACCCACCTTGACGACTTCCTCTGGCAGCTCCTTCCAGGTCCCTCTGTGTAAGGAAGTTAACTTTCAGGTCATTTTTAAATCTCTTCCTCTTATCTCTACCCTCTAGCTTTGGAATCCTGAGTGCTGGGAAAAAAGATAATGGCAGTGCATTTTATCCATTATTTTATGAACTTCCTTGAGGTCACCGTTCACTTTCCTGTGCTCCACAGATCAAAGTTCAAATGTAACCATCATCTCCCAATAATCTAGTCCAGGCAGCATCTTTTGCATCCTCTCCAACTTGAGAATGGCTGTCCTATAACAGGGTACCCAAAACTACATGCAACTCTCCAAGAGCAGTCTTACTATTAACTGCAAAATAATGTCCTTACTCCACAGTGCCCTGCCACTCATTGTACAAGTCCTACCCTGGACTGACTGTCCTAAATGCATCATTTCACACTTATCTAAGTTGAAAACTATTTGCCATACCTCTTCCCATCACCCTAACTGATCAAGATCTCTTTGCAGTTCATTGTAACCTCCTTCAATTTCACCCAGAATCCTTAATTTAGTATCATCAGCAAACTTGTTAATTGTACTATGTGCATTCATATCCAACTGATTTACACAAGTCATGAAAATCTGAGGTCCAACACTAACCCTTGGCGCAATAGTTAGCCATGGGTCTCCAGTTGCAGAATTGACCTCCATCACCCTTTGGTTCCTATCATGAAGCCAACTTCACTTGCTCACCCTGACCTAACTTTCCAGATCAGTCAGCATGCAGGACCTTGTCAAAGACCTTACTAAAGTTCATATTGACAACTTCCACTGGTCTACCTTCATTTATTCCCTTAGTGACCTATTCAAAAACTCCAAACGATTCATTAGATATGACTTCACATGGACAGAACCATGCCGACTATTCCTGATCAGGCCTTAACTATCCAAGTGATATAGATCTTGTCCCTCAGAATTCCCTGCAGTAACTTCCCTACAACTAAGGTCAAGCTCACCAGCCTGTAGTTTCCTAACCTGTCCTTGCTGGCCTTCTTGAACAATGGAATAACATTACTCACCCTTCAGTTTTCTAGAACTATGCCAGTGGCTACCGGCAAAGCAAATATCTGTATAAGAGCTTTTGCAATTTCTTCCCTGACCTCCCATAAGGTCCAGGGGTGTATTTGATCATGCTCTGGGAATATGTCTACCTTAATGAATTCCTTCCTTGGAATATGCATATGATCCAAGACCTCTCTACTTATTACCCTCATTCTTTGACATCCATGATTTACCTTAGTAAATACCAAGGACAAATAGACATAAAATATCTCAGCCATCTCCTGCAGCTCCACACGTAGGCATCTTTAAGTCTTTAAGAGGACCTAGTCTCTCTCTAGATATTTAAGAGGACCTAGTCGCTCCCCTAGACATCCTTTTACTGTTAATATAACTAATGAACCTCTTGGGACTATCTTTAACCTTGCCTCCCAAATTCATGTCAACTCCAAACGATTCATTAGATATGACTTCACATGGACAGAATTCATATCAACTATCCAAGTGATATAGATCCTCTTTTTCCCCTCCTGATTTTCCACTTAAACTTGGTCTCCTCTACTGCCACGATGAGGCCACTCTCAAGCTGGAGGAGCAACACCTCTTAGTCCAACTAGTTGGTCTCCAGCCTAATGGCATGAACATTAATTTCTGGTAATTTCTGCCCCCTCCCCCTTCTCTTTTTTTTAAACGATTCCCATTCTGGTTTGGCTCTTACTCCTTCTCCTCTCCTCACCTGCCCATCTCCTCCCTCTGGTACCCACCCCCACCCCTTCACTTTCTTCCATGGTCCACTTTCCTCTCCTATCAGATTCCTTCTTCTCCAACTCTTTAACTCTTCTACCTATCACCTCACAATTTCTCATTTTATCTTCCCTCCCTCACCCACTGACCTTCCCTCTCACCTGTTTTCACCTATCAGTTGTCAGCTTGTACTCCTTCCCCTCCCAACTTTCTTATTCTGGCTTCTTTCTCCCTCTGTTCCAGTCCTGATGCAGGGTCCTGCTCTGAGATGTTGACAGTGATTCCTCTTCATAGATGCCGCCTGACCTGCTGTGTTCCTCCAGCAGTTTGTGTTTGTTGCTCTGGATTTCCAGCATCTGCAGGATCTCGTGTTTATGAGTCAGTGAACATCCTTTTAAATATTGCATCATATTCAAATTAATGCCTTCTTTCTCTTAAAATGTTGTCAAGAAAAGAGGAAGGTGTGGGGACAAGTTTCAGCCAGAAAAGATCTGTCTAGCTTCTTCAAAATGTTTTAAATGACAAGCAGCTGATTGATTATCATTTGGACTGATATTCTTGCCTTCAACTCTGTTACCAAGGTGAGGATTTCTTAATATGGACTAAACTGACATCACAGCTGATAACATTGACTTTGCCACCTTTAGCGCCTACTTTATTCAGTAAATGTCATCTGTTACAATTTACTATGAATTTTTAGCAGCCGTTGATCACAAGATATCACCTAATGCTGAGTTGTATACATGATGCAAAAGTCTGAGGCACCTGTTTTACAAAAAGAAGTCACCTTCACGCTCACAGTTTTGCAGAATTATATCTGTGCATGCAAAAATGCCCAAGTGCAAATGAGCTGCAACTTTCATGTGGATTCCACACAGCAGGTTATAGTAAATGTGCGGAGTGCTCAGCCAAGACTAGACATTGTTGATAGTTGAACGGCAGCAAAAGTTTCTTGTATTTACCATCAGATGTCCTGGTAGGAGGGTCCAGAGAAGAGGAGTTTTCTGCATGTGCAATACGTAACTCTCATAATTAATCATTTAGAGTCATTATAGACAATAGACAGTAGGTGCAGGAGTAGGCCATTTGGCCCTTCTAGCCAGCACCGCCATTCACTGTGATCATGGCTGATCATACACAATCAGTACCCTGTTCCTGCCCTCTCCCCATATCCCTTGACCCCACTATCTATAAGAGCTCTATCTAACTCTCTCTTGAATGCATCCAGAGACTTGGCCTCCACTGCCTTCTGGGGCAGAGCATTCCACACATCCACCACTCTCTGGGTGAAAAAGTTTTTCCGCATCTCTGTTCTAAATGACCTACCCCTTATTCTTAAACTGTGGCCTCTAGTTCTGGACTCACCCATCAGCGGGAACATGCTTCCTGCCTCTAGCTTGTCCAATCCCATAATAATCTTATATGTTTCAACCAGATCCCCTCTCATTCTTCTAAATTCCAGTGTATACAAGCCCAGTCACTCCAATCTTTCAACATATGACAGTCCTGCCATTCCGGGAATTAACCTTGTGAACCTATGCTGCACTCCCTCAAAGGCAAGAATGTCCTTCCTCAAATTTGGAGACCAAAACTGCACACAATACTCCAGGTGGGGTCTCACCAAGGCCCTGTACAACTGCAGAAGGACCTCTTTACTCCTATACTCAATTCCTCTTGTTATAAAGGCCAGCATGCCATTAGCTTTCTTCACTGCCTGCTGTACCTGCATGCTTGCTTTCATTGACTGATGTACAAGAACACCTAGATCTTGTTGTACTTCCCCTTTTCCTAACTTGACTCTATTTAGATAGTAATCTGCCTTCCTGTTCTTGCCACCAAAGTGGATAACCTCACATTTATCCACATTAAACTGCATCTGCCATACATTTGCCCACTCACCCAACCTGTCCAAGTCACCCTGCATTTTCATAACATCCTCCTGACATTTCACACTGCCACCCAGCTTTGTGTCAAATTTGCTAATGTTACTTTTAATCCCTTCATCTAAATCATTAATGTATATTTTAAACAGCTGCGGTCCCAGCAACAAACCTTGCGGTACCCCACTGGTCACAGCCTGCCATTCCGAAAGGGACCCGTTAATCGCTACTCTTTGTTTCCTGTCAGCCAGCCAATTTTCAATCCATGTCAGTACTCTGCCCCCAATACCATGTGCCCTAATTTTGCCCACTAATCTCCTATGTGGGACTTTATCAAAAGCTTTCTGGAAGTCCAGGTACGCTACATCCACTGGATCTCCCTTGTCCATTTTCATAGTTACATCCTCAAAAAACTCCAGAAGATTAGTCAAGCATGATTTTCCCTTCATAAATCCATGCTGACTCGGACTGATCCTTCTACTGCTATCCAAATGTGTCATAATTTCCTCTTTTATAATTGACTCCAGCATCTTTCCCACCACTGACGTCAGGCTAACCAGTCTATAATTCCCTGTTTTCTCTGTGCCTCCTTTCTTGAAAAGTGGGACAACATTAGCCACCCTCCAATCAGCAGGAACTGTTCCTGAATCTATAGAACATTGGAAAATGATTACCAATGCATCCACGATTTCTAGAGCCACCTCTTTAAGTACCCTGGGATGTATACCATCAGGTCCCGGGGACTTATCAGCCTTCAGACTCAACAGTCTATCCAACACTGTTTCTTGCCTAATATAAATTTCCTTCAGTTCATCCTTTGCCCTAGTTCCTTTGGCCACTATTACATCTGGGAGACTATTTGTGTCTTCCCTAGTGAAGACAGATCCAAAGTACCTGTTTAGCTCATCTGCCATTTCCTTGTTCCCCATAATAAATTCACCCGTTTCTGTCTTCAATGGCCCAATTTTGGTCTTAACTATTTTTTTGCTATTCACATACATAAAGAAGCTTTTACTATCCTCCTTTATATTCTTGGCTAGTTTACCTTCGTACATCATTTTTTCTTGGCGTATTGCCTTTTTTGTTATCTTCTGTTGCTCTTTAAAAGCTTCCCAGTCCTCCGGTTTCCCGCTCATCTTTGCTATGTTATACTTCTCTTTTATTTTTATACTGACCTTTACTTCCCTCGTCAGCCATGGCCACCCCTTACTCCCTTTAGGATCTTTCTTCCTCTTTGGAATGAACCAATCCTGCACCTTCTGCATTATTCCCAGAAATACCTGCCATTGTTGTTCCACTGTCTTCCCTGCTAGGGTATTGTTCCATTGAACTTTGGCCAGCTCCTCCCTCATAGCTCCATAGTTCCCTTTGTTCAACTGTAATACTGACACATCCGATTTTCCTTTCTCCTTCTCAAATTGTAGGTTAAAACATATTATATTATGGTCACTACCTCCTAATGGTTTCTTTACCTCGAGGTCCCTGATCAAATCCGGTTCATTGCACAACACTAAATCTAGAATTGCCTTCTCCCTGGTAGGCTGCAGTACCAGCTGTTCTAAGAATCCATCTCGGAGGCACACCACAAACTCCCTTTCTTGGAGTCCAGTACCATTCTGATTCTCCCAGTTTACCTTCATGTTGAAATCCCCCATGACAACTGTATCATTACCTTTGCGACATGCCAATTTTAGCTCTTCATTCAACTTACACCCTACATCCAGACTGCTGTTTGGGGGCCTGTAGATAACTCCCATTAGGGTCTTTCTACCCTTAGAATTTATCAGTTCTATCTATACTGACTCTACATCCCGTTTCTATGTCCCCCCTCGCAAGGGACTGTATATCATTCCTCACCAACAGAGTCACCCCACCCCCTCTGCCAGTCAGTCTGTCCTTTCGATAAGATGTATATCCTTAAATATTCATTTCCCAGGCCCTGTCCGCTTGAAGCCATGTCTCTGTTATTCCCACAACATCATACTTGCCAATTTCCAACTGAGCCTCAAGCTCATCTACTTTATTCCTTATACTTCATGCATTCATATATAATACTTCTAATTCGCTACTCCCCTCTCCTTTCATATCAATTCCTATTTCACTTGGCCGTACTGTATGATCTCTTCTTGAGCTTTCTACTCCATTGATTCTGTTGTCCTTTTTAACTTTTCTTATTTTCACTTTCCTTTTAACTCCATCCTTATATTTCCAGTTCATCCCCTCCCCCCCACTACTTAGTTTAAACACATCCATGTTGCAGTGGCAAACCTGTCTGCCAGAATGCTGGTCCCCCGCCTATTAAGGTGCAACCTGTCCCTTTTGTACAATTCATCCCTACCCCAAAACAGATCCCAGTGGTCCAAGAATGCAAATCCTTGCTTCCTGCACCAGTTCCTCAGCCAAACATTCAGATCCATTATCTCCCTGTTCCTGCCCCCTCCAGCACGAGGAACTGGAAGCAAACCGGAGATAATCACCCTGGAAGTCCTGCTTTTCAGCCTTCTTCCGAGTTCTCTGAAGTCCCGCTGCAGAATGTCCTTTGAGTAACACAGGATGGAAACAGACACTTCAGCCAAACATTTGTGCTGACCAAGGTGCTCATCTAAGCAAGACCCATTTACCCTTATTTTGACAATATCCCTATAAACCTTTCCTATCTATATACTTGTCCAAGTGGCTTTCAAATGCTGTTATCAATCACTTCCTCTGGTAGCTCCTTTCACATATGCACCACCTTTGTGTGAAGCAGTTACCCCTCAGGTTTTTTTTCAACTCTTCTCCCCCTTTTGTAAGTCAATAGTCACTAGTTTTTGATTCCTTTAGTCTGGGCAAAACATTGTGTGTATTCACCTTTCCTATGCCCCTTATGATTTTGTACACCTCTGTAAGGTTACTCCCAGGTTTCCTGTGGTCTACTAAAGCGACAGACATCAAATACTGGAGGAACTCAGCAGGTCTGGCAGCATTTATGGAAATTAATTGACAATGATGTTTCAGATTAAGACCTTCTTCAGGACTGGAAAGGAAGGGGGAAGATGCCAGAATAAAAGGATAGTGAGGGGAAGGAGACTAGCTAGAAGGTGAAACCAATTGGGTGAGAAAGGTAAATGCCTGGGGAAGAAGGTATCTGATAGAAGATGGCAGTGGACTATGGGAGAAAGAGAAGGAGGAGGAGTTCTAGGGGAAGACGATAGGCAGGTGAGGAGAAGAGGTAAGAGGCCAGTGTGGGGAATAGAAGGGGAACGGAAAAAATGTGAATGAGAGATCACTGTTCATGCTATCGGGATGATGCTACCTAGATGGAATACGAAGTGTTGCTCCTCCACCCTGAGAGTGGCCTCATTGTGGCAAAAGAGGTCCAACATGTGGGAACAAGAATAGGGATAGGAATGAAAATTGTGGCCATTGGGAAATTCTGCTTTAGGCAGATGGAGCAGATGTACTCAACAAAATAGTCCCCAATTTACACTGGATCTCACCAATGTCGAAGAGGCCACATCAGGAGCACTTTATACAACAGACGAGCCTAACAAATTTGTAGGTGAAGTGTTGGCTCAGCTGAAAGGACTGTTTGGGGCTCTGAATGGAGGTAACAGAGGAGGTGAATGAACTGGTGTAGCATTTCTGTCACTTGTAGGGGTGTGTGTCAGGAGAGAGATTGGTGAGGAGGGACAAATAAACAAGGGGGGAGTGATTCCTGTGGAAAGCAGTGTTATGATACCAGCCCCTCCTTTGTGAGAATTGCAAGAGCCCTAGTGAAAGGGGGGTCAATGACCCGAGAGAGAGCAAGAGAGAGAGAGAGACATGCCGAATGGACACAGGAAATGGAAAGACAGCGACGTGCTGGATACCGCATTCCACTGGGACAAAAGCTGGCGACTGTGGCATTGTTCTCAGGAGACACCTGGGAACTGCAGACGTGCCAACTCGCAGGGACATTGTAAAGCCCTCGGGCAAAGTGGGCTGGTTGAGAGAGAGATTGCATCACCTGCAACTTGATTGACACCTGAGATCCCGTGAGGCAGTATAAAGAAGGGTCTGAAAGAGGACGACCCTCAGACGCACCAAGGAGACACCGAGAAGCACGATACCGCTTCCCGTGGGAACGGGAAGCCATTTTGAAGGAAGCCACGTGCGTTAAATTCCGAATGCGGAGTTTGTGGCTAGAACCAACGGAAAACCGCTTTTATTTAACACCAGGGAAGCCAAATCCTCTGAGGCTGAGGATTTGATTCATAAAGACAACGGCAAGTGTTCTCTTTTCCTAACAATCTCTCTCTCTCTCTCCAACACGTGAAACCAAAAAGGGAAAAGCCTGCAGACTTCAGAGTGACTCTTTATATTTCCAATTGGACTCAGTATTATACCCTAGACAACGAAAGAGCTTATTTCTGAGTGATTATTAATGTACCTGCGTTTTAGATTGAGTATTGACGCATGTTATCTGAATGTTTGTATTAACCTTAATTTTTGTGCCCCTTTATTAATAAAACTTTTGAAAATAGTACCATTGGACTTCAACTGACATATCTATCTTTGCTGGTAAGTGAAACCAGTTACTGGTTTCATAACAGCAGGCAGTGGAGGAAGGTAAAATGCGTATGGTTGTAGGATCCCGATGAAGATGAAGGAAGTTGGCCACCATGGTAGCGTTGCGGTTAGCATGATGCTATTACAGCTCGGGGGCATTCCAGAGTTCAGAGTTCAGACCTGGCGCTGTTCTGTAAGGAGTCTCTGTATGTCCTCCCTGTGGAATTCCCCAGGAGAACATGGGTTCTCCCCAGCTGCTCTGGCTTCCTCCCACAGTCCAAAAACACACCTGGTAAGTTAATTAGTCATTGTAAATTGAGTCCTGATTAGGTTAGGATTAATCAGGATTGTGGAGTTGCTAGGGTTCAAAGGGCTGGAAGGGCCTACTGCAGGTGTATCACTAAGTAAATAAATAAAAGAGCTGTTGAATGCCGAGGCTCATGGGATGGTAGGAGAGGACAAGAGGAACTATATCCCCATTCCCGTTTCAAAATGTCAGTCTATGGTCTCCTCTTTTGCCACAATGAGGCCACTCTAGAATGGAGGAGCAACACCTCATATTGCATCTAGCTAGCCTCAAACCTGATGGTATGAACATCAATTTCTCCTTCTGGTAATTTTTTTCCCTTCCCCTTCCTTCTTCTATTCCCCTCTTTTCCTCATCTGCCTATCACCTCCCTCTGCTACCCTTCCTTCCTCCATTTCTCTCCTCGCTACCAGATTCCTTCTTTCCCACCTATCTGGCTTCACCTATCATCTTCTAGCTAGCCTTCCTTCTCCTGCCCCCCACCCCATCTTTTTATTCTGACATCTTCCTTTCCAGTACTGAAGAAGGGTCTCGGCCCGAAATGATGATTGTTTATTCATTTCCATTGATGCTGCCTGACCAGCTGATTTCCCTCAGCATTTTTTTTGTGTTGCTCTGGATTTTCAGCATCTGCAGAATCCTTTGTACTTACGAATAAAATCCTAGCCTGCCCAACTTCTCCCTATAACTCAGGCTCTCAAGGTTTGACAATATTCTTGTAATCTTTATACTCTTTTGTGATGCCCTTCCTAAAAAAAGTAAACACAATTGTACACAATACTCCAGGTACAGCCTTACCAACATTTGTACAACTGCAATGTAGTTTTCCAACTCCTATACTCACTGCCCTGACTGATGAAGGCCAGCATATCAAAGCCCTTCTTTACTACCCTATCTCTGAAGCCACTTTCAGGGACATTTTTGGAAACTGATCGGGCAGTCATCAGGTCTTTAGTTTTGATTGCTGCAAAATAACAGAATTAGGAAAGAGTAGCAAGAATGCGAGAGGTTAATCTAAAAAAAATCTATAATCTCCAAATCACACAGTTCAGAAAGCAGTTTTGCATTCAGATGAGGATTATATTTGAGAAGTGAGAAAGAAAGCTTTGAAAAGTAAATCATTTGGGAATGGTATCATTGATCAAAATCAACCTTGATCACAGCAGCAACTGCCCCAACTAAAAAAAATTAACCAAGATGCTCTGAAATAAAACACAAGATCAAACAGAAATTATGGTCAATTCTGTATAATAAGTTAATTAACATAATCATGCAGAGTTTTAAAGTCTCAGAGGGAGACATGGTGAGAGAGAAAATTTTGGGCAAATCAATTATGAAGAGGTTGGTGCACTTAAGGGGAAAATTCTCAATAGGTCAACAAAAATTCTGAAAACCTTAAGATACCTTCAAAAAAGTGTCTTTAACCATTAGTTTTTTTGCTATTGACCAAAAATCAAAGGCAAACTGAAATTACATATCTACAGCTAATCGCTGGAAGAACTTAAACATTTTGTTGTTTTTGAGCATAATATATTTGGGAGCAGTGCACTTGATGTAAAGGTAAAGATTATTACTCAAAATAATAGGGATCAATGACATATCTACTTATAAAGGGAAACAATCTTTCAATAGGAGAAAAGAACTGATTATTAATATTATAATCTATTATTATTAAGACAATGATTGCAATCAAATACACGCATGTGTTAAATACATTGCTAATGCCTTCATCACACTTTAGGCTTCAAACTGAAGGGTAATAGATAGATAAAAGTATCAAGAATTTGACATTTCTACTCTAACACTGATCTTTATTCTGCCAATGTGTATTCACATGTTTCAAAGTATAACTGCATATAGCTGGACTTTAGATTTAACATGAACGATTAGCAAACCCATACTTTCCAAATCTATAGTATTTAATGGCCAAGGTTAACAAAGGCATTTCATTGCCTCTGTCTAAATTCTGATCATCAGTAATGGCCATTGCTTATTGTCTGTAGAATAACTCGTTATCAGAAATTTTCCTGACTGGAATTGCTTTGAACCATCTTTTTAATAAAAAAAAACTGTTTAACAATCCAATGCTAGGAGGTCATATTGAGGATTAACCATTTCTTTATTGAAATTATGCTGCAAAAGTTACATGTGGGGAGGATGGCTCTCTGTGCCATTCCACAATATTCTTCAAATAATTTGCTTTATGCCTCCAAGGAGAAATGGCCAACTTTCAGATCAAAACCAGCCATTATTTGACAAACCTCTGCTGTTTAGTACTTCTAGGAGACTTCGAAGTTCTAAATAAATGTTATTATCAAAGCACATATATGTCACCATATACAACCTTGAGATAGATTTGCTGAGTATGCCCACAAGAAAATCAATAGATTTGTAACTGTAATAGGATCAATGAAAGATCAACCAGAATTCAGAAGACAATGAGCAAATGCAAATATAAATAAATAGCAATAAATAATGATAACATGAGAAAATAAGATAAAGAGGATGACGGTGCCTAACGGCAACTCCTTTGCCTGCGTCTTCAGAAACAGCTCTATTTCTATCTTTAATATCTCTATTTTTCCCTTTCAGGGTTCTTTTGAAGACCTGGAGTTATATGCCAAGTTCGGTTCTTCAGAATCAGAATCTGAATCAGGTTTATTATCACTGACATATGATGTGAAATTTGTTAACTTAGCAGCAGCAGTTCAATAATCTAACAGGAAAAAAAAATAAAAAAATAATAATAATAATAATAATAAATAAACAAGTATTACAATTACAGTATAGATATATTGAATAGACTTTAATAGAAATACTGTATATTAAAAAAGTGAGGTAGAGTCCAAAGATTCAATGTCCATTTAGGAATCGGATGGCAGAGGGGAAGAAGCTGTTCCTGAATCACTGAGTGTGTGCCTTCAGGCTTCTGTATCTCCTACCTGATGGTAACAGTGAGAAAAGAGAATGCCCAGGGTGCTGGGGGCCCTTAATAATGGATGCTGCCTTTCTGAGACACCGCTCCCTGAAGATGTCCTGGGTACTTTGTAGGCTAGTACCCAAGATAGAGCTGACTAGATTAACAACCTTCTGCAGCTTCTGTCGGTCCTGTGCAGCAGCCCCTCCATACCAGACAGTGATGCAGCCTGTCAGAATGCTCTCCAAGGCACAACTATAGAAGTTTTTGAGTGTATTTGTTGACATGCCCAATCTCTTCAAACTCTTAATAAAGTATAGCCACTATCTTGCCTTCTTTATAACTACATTGATATGTTGGGACCAGGTTAGATCCTCAGAGATCTTGACATCCAGGAACTTGAAACTGCTCACTCTCTCCGCTTCTGATCCCTCTATGAGGATTGGTATGTGTTCCTTTGTCTTACCCTTCCTGAAGTCCACAATCAGCTCTTTCATCTTACTGACACTGAGTGCCAGGTTGTTGCTGTGGCATCACTCCACTAGTTGGCATATCTCACCCCTGTACGCCCTCTCGTCACCACCTGAGATTCTACCAACAATGGTTGTATCATCAGCAAACTTATAGATGGTGTTTGAGCTATGCTGAGCCATACAGTCATGGGTATATAGAGAGTAGAGTAGTGGGCTAAGCACACACCTGAGGTGTGCCAGTATTGATCGTCATCAAGGAAGATATGTTATCAGCAATCCACACAGATTGTGGTCTTCTGGTTAGGAAGTCGAGGATCCAATTGCAGAGGGAGATACAGAAGCCCAGGTTCTGCATCTTCTCAATCAGGATTGTGGGAATGATGGTATTAAATGATGAGCTATAGCCGATGAACAGCATCCTGACGGAGGTGTTTGTGTCCTCTAGGTGGTCTTAGTGGAAATGGGACCTGCTCTCGGGGTCTCATGACTGGCCGCTATTTGATATGCCAAAGACATGGCCTAGAAGACCTGCGCGCCTTCAAGGTTTAGAGATTTTGTGGCTCTGGAGGCTGGCAGACTCGAGGTTGGTGCCACCACAGAAAACTGATGTGTCATGGCAGACGGAAGATCGAAAATAGTGAGTTGGCTGTGTGCCCAGAGACCCGAGTTCTTTGGGCACAGAGCTTGGAAGAAGTGACACAACAGAGTTTTAACACCATAAATTAGCGAGTTGTTTTGTTATGTCTCCCCTCTTGCTGTGAAACAGAGACACCACTTTTTCCCTTATTAGGAAGGGGGAGAGCCTGTGGTATGTTAAATACCGGGTGAACGAGTTGTCTTTGGTGTACTGCAAGTCTCTGTCTTTATTAATGTTTTGCTGCACGCTTCAGTGCTCGTTGGGAGGTGCCGATGGTTTTCGCTGGCGTGGGAGGGAGGTCGTTGCTTTGCTGCCGCTTATGTGTGGGAGGGCTTTGGGTTTCGAACATTTAACTGTCATTCATTCCTTGGGGCACTCCTCTGTTTTCGTGGATGTTTGCGAAGACAAGGAAGTTCAGGATGTATATTGTATACATTTCTGATATTAAATGTACCTTTGAAATCTAAAAGTGAGATTATTGGTTGTGGAACATTTCAATGATAGAGCAAGTGAGTGTAGTTATTCCCTTTTATTCAAGAGCCTGATGGTGTGAATCCTGAGGCTCTTCTACCTGATAGCAACAGTGAGACGACAGTATGACCTGGGTGCTTGGGATGTCCATCGACGGATGCTGCTTTACTTCGATAGCATGCCATGTAGATGTGCTCTACGGGTGGGAGAGCTTTACCTATGATGTACTGGGCCAGTTCCACTTCCTTTTGTAGGACTTTCTGTTCCAAGGAATTGGTGTTTCCATGCCAGGCTGTGATAACTTTAACAGTGCAAACAATTAGAGCATGTGGCAGGGCATCAGGGCTATTACTGACCACAAGAGTAACCCTGTCTGCCCCCACAGTGATGTCACACTGGCCAATGAACTCAACACCTTCTTTGGCCGGTTTGAAATTAACAATGTGAGGAGTGCAAGAATCCGGCTGTAGAGGATGAACACTGAGCACACATGATGTACAGCGCACACTCAGAGGGTCAATCCACGAAAAGCTGCAGGCCCAGATGGAGTTCCAGGACGGGTACTTAAAGACTGTGCTGAACAACTGGCTGATGCATTTACAAGAATTTTCAATCTGTCTCTATCTCAGGCAATGGTCCCCAAGTGCCTGAAGTTAGCCATCATAGTGCCTGTCCCGAAGAAAACAAACATCAACAATTTGAATGACTATCGTCCGGTTGCCCTCACACCAACAACAATGAAGTGCTTTGAGAGATTGGTCCTCTCCCACATTAAAGTCACTATCCTTGCTACACTGGACTCCCCAGTTTGTCTATAAAGCAAACAGGTCTGCGGAGGATGCCATCTCATTAGCTCTTCACACTGTCCTGACACATCTGGAGGGAAAGGGCACATACGTGAGGATGTTGTTTGTTGATTATAGCTCTTCTTTTAATACTGTCATCCCCAGCAAGCTCATCTCCAAACTCCACCAGCTAGGCCTCTTCCCACCCTGCCCAATGCAAAAATGCCATTCCCTATTCCCAGTTCCTCCGTCTCCACCGCATCTGCACCCAGGATGAGGCTTTCCGTTCCAGGACTTCTCAAATGTCCTCTTTCTTTCAGGATCATGGTTTCCCTTCTGGCATCATCAAAGATGCCCTCATCCGCATCTCCTCCACTTCCCGCACTTCAGCCCTTAACCCATCCTCCCGTCACCACAACAGGGACAGGGTTCCCCTTGTCCTCACCTACCACCCCACCAGCCTCCGGATCCAGCATATTATCCTCCGCAACTTCCGCCACCTTCAACAGGACCCCATCACTAAGCACATCTTTCCCTCCCTACCCCTCTTAGCTTTTCACAGGGATCGTTCCCTCCGCAACTACCTGGTCTTCACATCCCTCTCCACAGAACTCCCACCAGGCACTTATCCCTGCAAGTGCAAATGTTACACCTGTCCCCACACCTCCCCCCTTACCACCATTCCGGGCCCCAGACAGTCCTTCCAGGTGAGGCAACACTTCACCTGCGAGTCTGCTGGAGTTGTCTATTGCATCCGGTGCTCCCAGTGCGGCCTCCTCTACATTGGCGAGACCTGACGCAGATTGGGGGACCGCTTCGTCGAGCACCTACGCTCCGTCCGTCACAATAGACAGGACCTCCCGGTTGCCACCCACTTCAACTCTGCCTCTCATTCCCATCTAGATATGTCCATACATGGCCTCCTCTACTGCCATGATGAGGCCAAACTCAGGTTGGAGGAGCAACACCTCATCTACCGTCTGGGTAGCCTCCAGCCTGGTGGTATGAACATTGAATTCTCCAATTTCCGGTAATTCCCTCCCCCTCGCCCTTCCCCTATCCCAGGTTCCTCTCTGCCTCTCTCCCCTTTCAACTTTCTGCTTCTTTATCTCTACAGTTCTTTCATGCTTATCCCCTCCTCCCCCCTTTATCTTTCCTCTGATTGGTTTTCCACCTGGCGCCTCTAGGCCGTACCCCCTCCACTATCTCTATTGCTGGGCTTCGGCCCTCTCTTTCCCCCCATTCCCGATGAAGGGTCTTGGCCTGAAACGTCAGCTACTCTTTTCTCACAGATGCTGCCTGACCTTCTGAGTTCTTCCAGCGTTGTGTACGTATTCTTTGATCCACAGCATCTGTAGTTGTATTTTTGTGTTTAGGCCTCAGCTCATCACTCTGCAACTGGGTCCTGAATTTCTTGTCAGAGCATTCACAGTCAGTCAGACTGGGCCCTCACCTGTCCTCCACTACTATCCTGAACACTGGAACACCACAAGGTTGTGTATTGTGTCCCATACTCTACTCCCTCTTCACTTACGACTGTGTACCTGCAATTAACACCAATACCATCGTCAAATTCGCAGACGACACAACAGTGATTGGGTTGATCTCCAACAGAGATGAATCAGCGTACAGAGCAGAGGTACAGAACATAGTGAGCTGGTGCTCAGGGAACAACCTGTCTCTTAATACAGCAAAGACTAAGGAGCTAATTATCAACTTTGGAAAGTCACGGGATGACGAGTACGCTCCAATCTACATTAACGGAGACATAGTGGAGAGAGTGTCCAGTTTCAGGTTTCTGGGAATACACATCTCAGAAGACCTTACATGGTCCACTAACCCCACAACAATAGTTAAGAAAGCACAGCAACGCTTGGACGCTGAAGAAAGCTGGTCTACCTGAACAGATGCTGGTGTCTTTTTACCGCTGCACCATAGAGAGCATCTTAACATACTGCATCTGTGTGGTATCTCAGTTGTACAGCAGCTGATAGGAAAGCACTTCAGCGGGTCGTCTCTAGCGCACAGAAGATCATCAGGACACAGCTCCCAGCCCTGGAGGACACCTACAGCTCATGCTGCCTAAGGAAAGCTACAAGCATCTGTAAGGACAATGCACACTCATGCAATCATCTGTTTGAACTTCTTCCATCTGGCAGATGTTATAAGATTTTCTATGCCTGCACTTCCAGACTGAAAAACAGCTTTTTCCCCAGAGCTGTTATTGCTCTGAACTAATCGATCAAGCATCATCCATAAATCTGTTATATTGCTACTTTTAATACTGGTTTTATGGCTGCCATGCATCTGAGTTGTGCTTTTGTACTGCTGGACATTGCTTGTACTGGCTGGTTACTTGATTTTATTTATTGTTTATTTATTTTATTTATTTTATTTGTTCTTTTATAGCATTGAGTATGAAAGTTGCAAACTCATTTTCGCTGTATTGGTACATGAAAATTGTACTATGCAATAACAATAAATATATTTCATTTCATGCAGCCAGTCAATACACTTTGCATTACCAGTCTATAGAATTTTGTCAAAATTTTAGATGTCATGTTGAATCCCCTTATGTGCTGCGTCCAGGACAGGTCCTGTGATATAGGAAAGTTGTTAACCCTGTCTACCTCTGATCCTCCAATAAGGACTGGCTCATGGCACTCTAATTTCCCTCTCCTAAAGTCTTTAATCAGTTCCTTGGAATTGTTGACATTGAGTGAGAGGTTGTTGTATGACATCATTCAGCCAGGTTTTCAATCTGTCTGCTGTACGCTGATTCATCACCACCTTTGATTTGGGTCACAACAGTGGTGTCATCAGCAAACTTGAATACGGCATTGGAGCTGTGCTTAGCTCTGCAGTCATAGGTGCAAAGTGAGTAGAGCAAGGGGCTAAGCACACAGCATTCCTGTGCGTCTGTGCCGATGGAGATTGTGGGGTAGATGTTGTTGATAATCTGAACTGATTGGGGTCTACAAGTGAGGAAATCCAGGATCCAATTGCACAGGGAGGTACTGAGGCCAAGTCTTGGAGCTTACTGAATAATACATCAGCTGGCACAGGTCAGCATTTCCTCTGTTTTAAACAAGGCCTTAGGAAGGCATTTTCTCATTGCCAATGTTATATAGAGACACAAGCACCAGACAAATGGTCAGTGGTGTTTGACCAGGTGATGCCAGGCAGTTTGTTCTGGCGTTTGATCTCTCTACCATCCCTTTCTACCTGTACTATTATGAAAATTTTGATGTGACTGACAAGTACTTTAGGAAATGTTCAAGATCATGATAATTGTATATTTTCAAGATATGTCAAGTACTTCAACTTTTCTTTGAGAGTGGAACTGAGTTGCTCTGCATGCAGAAATTGTCTGCAGAAGTCCTTCTTCCATTTTCTTAGTGCATTTGTGTGACAACAATGTTCTCACTATTGGTCTTTTCTTGCAAGCACCATTGGAATCACACTTGTGATCAATAAGTAATTTCAGCACAATTGTCAAAGGGACTCAGGCGAAAAAAAATTATAACTCAGGAGTGGCTGAAATATAGTTAATTTAGCAATGAGCAATAAGTTCTGGAGATACTAAACAGGTCTGATAACATCTGAGGAAAAGGAAACAACTAGTATTTTAAAGAAACACCCACCCTTTGTTTACATTTCCAACGTTTGCAGTTTTTTTGGAGTTACATTTACTATTGTGTCGGCATTCTGATGAAACTTCTTGTTTCCTTGCTTCTATCTGTCAAAGCTGGATATCCACATCACATGTTGGAAGTAAGCAGTCACTTGGGAAATAGGTTGGATACAAATTTGGTAAAGTTCCACTAGGATAATATTCCTGTCTATATTGTCACTGAAATAAACACAGTAGCAACTTTATTAGGTACACTTGTACATCTGCTTGTTAATGGAAATATCAAATCAGCCAATCATGTGGCAGCAGCTCAATGCATGAAATCATGCAGATATGGTCAAGAGGTTTAGTTTTTGTTCAGACTAAACCTCAGAGTGACTTTCATTAGTGTCAAATGGGGTGGTTTGAATATCCCTGAAACTATTGATCTTCTGGGATTTTCATGCAGAACACTCAGAATTTGCAAAGAATGGTGAAAAGAAACATCCAGTGAGGCAGTTCTGAGGGATAAAATGCCTTGTTAATGAGAGAGGTTTTGGGCTGAAACCCTTCGGGAGGACAGAAAAAAAAACTGAGTAGTAGATCTGAAAGATGGGGGGAGGGGTGAGAGAAACACCGGGTGATAGCTAATGCTTGGAGGGGGAGGGATGAAGCAAAGAACTAGGAAGTTGATTGGCAAAAGAGACAGAAGGCCATGGAAGAAAGAATAAAGGGAAGGGGGAAGGAGCACCAGAGGGAGGCAATGGACAGGCAAGGATATATACGAGAGGGGGAAGAGAGGATGGGAAATAGTGAAGGCGGAGAGGGGTGGCATTACTGGTAGTGAGAAATCAGCATTCATGCCACTACGTTGGAGGCTGCCCAAATGGAATACAAGGTGTGTTGCTCTAACCTAAGTGTGGCCTTATCCTGACAGTGGAGGAGTGTCAGGTTGGGTCGGGTTATGGTAGGGCTGAAGTGCAGACCAATGAACGTTCTTTTACCAGGATTTTATTAGGGAGCACAAGGGCAACAGTCTTTCAAAAAAACAGGAGCCAGGCACAAATCCAGAATGGCAGGCAGAGAGAGGTCTTACCCGGGAAAGGCAGTCCAGCAAGGGCAGGTGATCCAGAGCACACAGGCAAAAATCAGGTTCCAAACAGGCAAAATCCAGAAACACAGAGTCCGGCAAATTCAGTTGGCAGCAGTCACAATGGCAGGCTAGAACAACTCAGATCAGAGCTGGGACAAACTGGCAGAGAATGTGAGTCAAGGCAGGGTTTAAATGGACCGGGTAATGAGTGAAAACAGAAACAGGTGGGTGCTAGTGAGGAGATAAGTGGGTAGTTGGCGAAAGTCCAATAAGGAAAGGGGCTGGGTCAAAACCCACATGGCCAGGTGAAATAAGGCAGAAATTAAGGGCTGTCGTGGTCCAGAGCTATCAGCAGAGGCCCTTCGACCCAGTGTTCAGGCCGGATCCTTAACAAGGAGGCCATGGATAGACATATTGGAATGCGATTAAAAAGTGGAACTAAAATGGGTGGCCACTGGGAGGTCCCGCTTGTTTGGCGGACAGAGCGTAGATGCTCAGCGAAGCTGTCTTTCAATCTACATTGTATCTCACCAATAATTCTGTATACCTTACTTCTCTATTTGCTCGTCCATTTCTCATTTTTAGAAATTAATATCTGGCAAAACAAATCTCATTTTAAAAGCTGAAGTTCTCTCTGGCTCAAATCTTAACAATTCTGCACATTAATATATCAACGACACAGATTTTATTGTTCCAATAAAAATGAACTGACAGAAAGGAAGAGTGCATATGCATGACCACAAAATGAAGCGAAGTGGGAAGAAGTGGTGAATCGTTTTTTATATATTTATTTCCAATAAATGAGGTATGATCTGATGTATGCAAGCATCAGGCAGGGTAATGTGCAAGTTTAAATTCAGTTCATATGACAATTATTTGTCAATGTACTTTGGGAAATGTAATATTTCATCAGTGAAGGAGAGTTGCTGTATGTAAAACTGCATCATTCATTGGTGCCTACTGTATACTGACTGATGGGTAGTATCTGTGGTATGAATGAGTAATGAGATCCTTCACATTCATTAGAGTTTTGCTTTAGTTCTCACACATGTAAGATGCACTCCTATTTGTTAACATTGACTTTGCAGGCCTGCCTTTTTGATCGCATAGTTGATTACTTTTATTGGAAACAATATGTGGAGCTCAAAGAAATATTGTGCTGGTTGCTGAAAGATTACTGGAATGCAGACTCATGCAGATACAAAAGTGTTCTTATCCCTCAAATGCTGAACAAATCTATACTATTACATATGTTGTTGCGGTCCCTTAAATACAGACTGGAAAATTAGTGCTAACAACGTTGTCTACTGCATCTAAACCAGCATTTAGGTAATAGGAAAATTGTAGAATATATGCTCTGTTTCAGCATTTCTCAACTAAATATTCTTTTTCAGAAATGTGGGAATTAATGTTGATTTTCTGCAAAAATGTACTTTTTCTCAGACTTCCCTGTTCAAATATTGAAATTCCACTTCCTTCCTTCAGAGTACAAAACAGGGAAATTACAGTCTCTCATGGTATATTTGTAAGATCTCTAGTGAGTTCCTAGGTATGAAAATTGCCTTTAGTATAATGTAATTAAAATGGGAAGACTAGTCAATTTTCAAAGAAAGTAGAGTGAAAATTCAATCAATATTTTGTGGTTACAGAGGTGATGGAACTAAAGGCACTGCCTTTTATTTCTGAAAGCTAATATCTAATAATTTTCCTGATCCCATAGAGGAAAGAGCAAAACCTGCATAAAATAAATGATTGGTATTTCATTTGTGCTTTAATTTACAAAGGTACTATAAAAGCAGTGACATTTATGGCATCTCTGAGAAGTATTCATTAAATGTCATGTTGGTAATATCTGTTTCAGGTCTCACAAATTATGAAATTATCCTTCTGTCCAGTGGGAATATTTAAATATATTCCTTGAATCATTCTTTTCTGGAGATACTGGGAAAAACTATTAAAGACTTTGATATTATGTTGACACGTATGCCTTGTGAAAATGTTATTCCGACTAATCTAAGCTGGCTACTTGCACATTACAGATGATTTTCTCATCATTGAACCCAGGTTTGCAATAATGTCCATTGAATGATGTGGTTCTTCTATCAGCTTTCTGGTCAGTAATGTTGCTGAACGATGCATAGAGGAATGTGATTACCTTTTTTGCTGCTGGTAGCATGTTACGGCAATAGCCATCTCATTACTACACTCTCAGAATTACTGGTTATGAAGTGAATTCTGGAAAATCCTTCTGATGAAAGCCACCTGTGACAAAATTGAGAAAGTAGTGAATAGTAAGCAAGGTTAAACAAATTGAACAGAGGCCAAAATCGTTGAGGGCTAAAGTTTAATTTGCAACTTTCAGAATAGGTGGAGTCCATTTTTAAAAATGGAGGACTGAACAGACTATCAGAAAGCTGCACTAGTGTATCATTTTATGCAGGAACTGTGCAGCAGCATGATAGTCTGAGAGTGAGCCATTCCCTGGCAAGAGGGAAGCTATCAATCACAATCTGTTAAATACTCAGAGCAATATTAGCATAGCTTTTGCAATTTAACTGTGGATGCAGGGGTTTCCCAGGCTTTCCACAGCATGTCAGTGAATGCAGTGCAGGAACACAGTTGGGAGCCGAAGACATGACAGGAACCATGCCAATGAGCTGACATTTCACAACTGCTTTCTCGCCTGCTTCTAAGAAAAGCTTCTTTCAAAGTACTTGCATTGACATGTTGCTTTGACAAATTCTGGATGTTACTTTGACAACTTTGGAGTATAAGTCTGATCTCAGTTTGGAGCACAGGTCTATCAGATTGGCACTGTGTTGGATAGAGAGCAAAATTCATCAGTGGCACCAGCAGAACCAGGAGCAGCCTAGCAATAAGACCAGGAACTGCAGCGCTGTCTATAGGAGCAGAGAGAGAGAGAGAGAGAGTAGCAACGCTATTAGGACAGGAGCCTGCTGCTCATAATGTTGCAAAACCTCAGGGAGTAGGGCATTGGCAGAGCAGGACCGCTCATAGGATGCCAGATGCAGTACACATGATTTGCAGGAAGAGTGTAAGCTTCCTTAACATGTCAGAACACCAGGTTTAGTGTCAGATTCTATAGCCTGTGATTTTTCCAGGTGTTGATGAAGATGACTGATGGATTGTTGACCAGTCCAATCCATCATGACACCTTCCCTGCTTTGACACCAATTGCAATGAACTTGCACTTGAATTTGTGGTTTTATTCTCAAAGCTTTAGGGCATTCTTACCGACATGCCTATGACAATCTAAAGCACCCTGGATTGGCCAGGACGTTCCACTTCAATATGCAGCTGCTGTACAAACAAATAAACAACTTTGGGAACCTGGTATTATGATTTCAACCAATGTAGTCTATAATTGCTTTCTCCTTGCTCTGTAAAGCAGACCCATTGGCTGGCTGCTCAGAGACAAGTGACAGCTGCTTTTAAAATGTGACTGATGATATCACTGTGACAGCCAAGAGATGAAGCTCAGGAGATACCAAACATAAGCTGTACATCAACCAGGTGTTTTGCTGGATATGCCATTGGCATGGTGAAAATGCCCTGGGTAAAATTGTCATGTTGTGCACTACGTTGTAACTGGAGATATTTGCACTTGCAGGAGGACCAAGTGCCTCTTCAGCTCAATGCTGAATGTCCATGCTGGATCCCAGTAAACCAATGCCATTAGTCCCCTTGCCCTTCCCCGTGGTTGCCCTTTTTCTCTATGACATTCATTAATTCCTCTAATTCTTTGACCACTTACTTACACTAAGGGTTAAATAACTAAAGTAATTTAACCTACTAGTATGTCTTTGGGATGTGGGTGGGAACTGGAGCACTTGGTGGAAGCTTATAGAGTCAGTAGAAGAAGTTAGAAGCACCACACAGTCTCCATGGAGATCAGAATTTACCTCACAGTGCGTTAGTAAAATGAATGCAATCTGAATGTTGGCCAGAAAGATTTTCTTTCACCACTGAAATACTATCTCTCTGGTCAATATTCAGCAGCCACAGGGAGTTATAACAGCTTTGATTTTGATTTTGTAAACTAAAAGTGATCAAGGTTATGCATCCTAATTTTAGTTAACACTAGTTCAGGTGTTAGTTGCAGAAGAAATGGTTTGTCTTTTGCAAGACGTAGCTGAGGCATTACAATGGACATCATATATGTCTGGTTGCTCTTTGAAAGATACTGTATACCTTCCACATTCTAAATAATTAGGTAAGTGATGCAGAGATTCAGGAAAAAGAAAGCAGGATAGAGTGATACGACCTGGAAACAGGTTCTCTGAGAGTTCATTGATCAAGCATCCATTTTTGCATCAATGGTCCCAATGTTCCCATCCACGTGGCCATCCCTCAGATTCTACCAATCACCTAGGGGCAAGCTGCCAAGCCATACATTTTGGAATGTGGGAGGAAACTGGATTACCTTGATCAAAATTCATATCGTCATATGGAGAATGTGCAAACCCCACACAGATATCACCATAGGTCAGAAGTGAATATGGGACCAGGGAGGCATCAGCAGAGTCTGCTGGCTCATTGTGTTGCTCTTAGACCTTGAGGTAAACTAGCCCATCATTGGAAACCAATTAATTACAGAAGAACTGAAAAATGTGGTTGTCATTGATCAAAAGTACGTTAATGTTTTAGCAATTTTTGTGGGTTGCCATAAGAAAAATTAAGAACACTTGGAGGATGTACGTCTGATTTGTCAACATGCATCTGTTAGTGATATAATGAAGGCTGCAATCCTGTCATCCTATTGTGATCCATCAAAGTGTGACCTTTATAAAACCACGGAACAATCTTTTGGCAGTATCCACCCCTTGAAGGAGTTATTTGAATGAATTGTCCATGTGCATTATTCAGAGTTCATTGAATGTTCTTTCTGTTAGCATTTTTTAATCCTCATTTGACAGCAATTTTTCTCAACATAATAAGCTTTCTGCTGCAGATACGTATGATTTGTGTCCTTAGAATGCAAATTTCTCTATTTATTAATGCGGGCATCCTCAATGCAAAATCCATTAGCAGCAGTCTTTCACAGCTATATGAGTGTTAATGGTAGGAATCTGTACAATATCAAATGACCTCTGATGGTGCTGTTTTACACATTTGAAGTGTTTTAACTGTCAATTACCTTGTGTGTCAGGCTTGCATATGCAGGAATATCCCAGTCTCCACCCACCTAACAGGAGTTACCTGTCACTCATTTCCAACTCATCACCTGCAGCCTATTTAAACCTAGCTCTCATCCACAGTTCTTTGTTCACCCATTGAACCAGCCGGCCTCAACCAGTTGGCCCTAACCTTCAGATACCTTGTTGCCTTCTCATGTTAAGTATCTGTTCTCTCTTGCTTTGTGGTCCCTTATGGCTTGTTATTTTGCAGTTTATTATTAGATTTCTTACTCACTGCTAAATTGTTTTTGGTCAAGCCTCCTCTACGCTTCTTATCAGGTAACGTAGAGGAGGCTTGACCCATGTGCAGAGCAGAGGAGATGATTTAGCAGTAAATAATATTTTTGTAATAAACTGCAGGCCTGACATTGTGTATCTAGCAGCAAAAACATGACGAAAACTGTCGCTGTTTTGGCTACACACAGGGAAAACTTATCTATCAGACAGCACTTTGATCTTTTGGACAGCATGAAAGCTCGCTTCATATCAGGAAAACGTTAACAGCTTCAAAAGTGGGAGACATCATGCCGGTCCACGATAATAAGCAGGGTGATTGTTAGATGCCTGAGCCATCTTCTGTTCTGCAGAAAGGGCCAAAAACAGTCTATCACTTTGGCAAATAAGCAATGGCAAATTAACAAAATATATACACAGTACATTCTTCTAAAGCATGCCTTTGCAATTGAGGAAGACTGGCTTTCACTCTGGTTTTGTGTATTCTGAAATGACTGGCGAAACCATTGAGGAAACTGTCAGGGCAGGAGATGTCTGACTGAGTTGGTTGGTGAATCGCTAGTGAAGTGATGTCATACTGCTATTTGCGCAGTGCTTTCTGTCTCCTCCCAATGTATGGACTTGCGTTTATCAACCCACAGAGGCAATAGGAGATGTTTTAGTGAGGGAACTCTGTTCTTCATTTTGACAGGTCTGTTGTAATATAGCAGATGATATGAAAGAGAGGGGTATTTTGTTTGCTACCTGCAGCTCTTGGTGCACTGCAGGTAACCTTAAAGTTACACAGTAATTGAGCGGGAGCAACCTTAATGTTACACTGTTACTGAGCTGTGATCACTGCAATGCTTATTCTGATGTATTGCAAAGTTCCATGCCAGGTTCTAATGCAGGACGTGCTGAGAGAAAAATACTGTCTATTTGAAGAGCAGCTTGAGAAAATCCTGGTCAGAAGCAGGAAAACAAAATGGATTCTATCTCAGTTGTGGTCAGATGTAAAGAGAAGGTAAAGGAGAAATGTGTTGACCATAAAAAAATTTGTCAGTATAAGTTTTCTCCTTCCATTGTAGCATTCCAATATATCATCATAGTGTTTTAGCTGTGGCTTCACCAGGCACTTTCACCTGCTTTGGAACTTTCTAGCTCCATTACTCATTGTGACACTGGTGAAAATAATTCAAATTGATGTTTCAGTGCAGTGCTATCAGAGTGCTGCACTGTCGAACATATCACTTGTATATGATATCCAACTAAGACTCTATCAGATCTCTCAGAGATGATCTGTTCATTATCACTATACAGTATAACTTTGCCATGGGCAGGTTAGCTGCCATGTTCCTTTTATTTGAACAGCTTTTATAATTCAATATTGCTTCATTGGCTATAATGCACCATGAGAGATGTCAAATTCTTGTAAGTTGCTATATAAATGCAGAATGTTTTAACATGGGTTTTGGAGGAATCACAGAGGGAAAGTGCATGGCACTCTGGCAAATATCCACTTACTTTACAGCTGCACTCCCATGTTAAAGTAGCTCATTCTGCATTGCTGCTGTTTCAATTAAATGTGTCTATGAGTCATGAAATTTACCAACAACATCATGAATGAAAAGCACTTGTAGACTCAGACAAGGTTGCTGATAGCCAGGTCTTTTTCTGTCACTGTTGGAGGCAGACTCGCCTTCTGAACACGGTTCATGGGAATGGCTCACTGAAAAGCTAAGTCGTTGCTGAGAGCTGAATCGTTTTAGAGATCTAGGCAGTCTGGCACTGCATGCCTCTCCCAATTTCTTCTTGTCCTTCAACAAAGCAGCTGATAGAAAATGATTACCTGTCAGTTTATTTAGACAGAGTTAAATTACAGTTTCCTTGAAATGGCTGTTGGGCTGGAGCTTCATGGATGGATGATCAGCCACGGAAGTGGAGCTTTAGAATACAATGAAATAAACAATAAAATGTGTGGATCAACTCCTTAATACACACATGGGAATGGGAACTAACATTAATCATTGTTCATTGAAACCATGTTCTGGACCAATTATCTCATTAACATTTTTAAAATCATTTTAATGAAAGCGGATCATTTCTGGGATTGAAATGTGTGTGGATCTGTTCTGAGGCTTGGAATTTATACTGGCCTATTTTTAATTACATGTGTAAAATTATCAACCAAAATTTGGACAATGTTCTTGCTATAATGCTGTAGGCATTGTGTTTCAAATGTGAAATGCTGCAGTGATAAATAATGTTACATTTGATTTTGAAGTGGAATTGAGTAAGAGAATTAATTAGTGTGCAAACATTAGTATTTGCAACAGTCTGATCATGAGATGCAATGGAAGCATAATATCCAAATATGGAAAAATGTGACAGATGTAAAATAAATTGAAGCAAATGAATTAAGGAATACCAGGAAAATGTTTTTCGCAGTTCTACTTTTTCACATTGATATATTCCATTTGAAAGTCATTAACCTGACTGCTGAAACGTTCTTCCTTCCCTTGTCATTTTGCTTTATGTATTATGTTCGGTACCGAATCACCTGCCATCAGTCTTCACTTGGCTAATTCTGCTGCATGCAGTTTAGCTCAGGGTCATGGATGATTCTTCAGAGGGCCATCGATGACTGTTGTCCTGCCAACTGCTTTTAGTTCCTGCTGTCATAAGTGCTATATCTCTGGGGAAGGAGCTACATGTCTCCAAATGCTTCTTGGGTTTATTTGTATTCTGATTTTTCTGTAGTCATTAGCTGGAGACCTGGAGTTGTTGGAGTGAAACCCTAGTCTTCAAAAGCTGCTGCTGCAGAAAACAATTAAGGTCAGATGAGGGGGAAATGAATCGCAGTAAATAGGACTATTAGAGTCCATATTCTCTGCTATAGTTGTGACTAGTTTGCTGGGTGTTTATTTAGTGAAATGATCCTACTACCAATGATCTCACTTTAGGGACTTTTTATCTCATTATCTCATTCTCATTATTTGTTACCATTGTTATTTACTTATATTTGCATTTGTACAGTTTGTTGTCTTTTGTACTCTGGTTGATCTTTCATTGACCCTGCTATAGTTGCTATTCTGTACATTTGCTGAGTATGCCCGCAGGAAAATGAATCTCAGGGTTGTATATGGTGACATATATGTACTTTGATATTAAAATTTACTCTGAAATTTGAACTTTGAACTTTTTAGTGCTTTAAGCAGGTGATTATAATAATTTATGTCAGCACAACATAATGGGTCAAATGGCCTGTACTTGCTGTAATGTTCTATATTCTATGTTCCAGGGCATTGAATAATCTGATCAATAATCTAAAATTTATTTTTAACAACTCTCCTTAAATGGCTGCAGACAAGAGCAGAAATTGGACCAGACCTGAGTACAGCTTCTTGTTTGCGGAACAGGTAAGCTTGGCTTTGTTCTTCTGATGGCGGTAGTGTCATGGCCCAAAACAAATGCTTTGCTTACTTTCTGCTTCTACAGCTTGATGACAAAAATCTTAGTATCCGAAAGCCTTAGATTTTGTCTAGTTCTACTTTCATAGAATTATAGATTCAAAGAAACATTTTGTCCTTAGAATTTATTTCGGATTATTCCAGCTCTCTCTGTCACTTCTTTCCTCCTTTCAAATACACTGAGTGGCCACTTTATTAGGTACCCCATTAATGCAAGTATTTAATCAGCCAATCATGTGGCAGCAACTCAATCCATAAAGCCAGGCAGACATGGTCAAGAGGTTCAGTGGTTGTTCAGACCTTATATCAGAATGGGGTGGGGAAGAAATGTAATTTAAGTGACTTTGAGTGTGGAATGCTAGTTGGTGCCAGACTGGGTGATTTGATTATCTCAGAAACTGCTGATCTCCTGGGTTTTTCCACACACAGCAATCTCTAGAGTTTACAAAGGATGTCTCTGGGGCTCATATTGAATGGTGCGTGAAACAAAAAAACAGCTAGTGAGCGGTAGTTCTGTGGGCAAAAAAGGCCTTGTTAATGAGGACAGTCAAAGGAGAATGGCCAGACTGGTTCAAGTTGACAGCAAGGTGATGGTAACTAAAAGAAAAAGCCATGGATTACAATAGTGATGTCCAGAAGAACACTTCTGAATATGCAACATGTTGCAAATCAAAGGGGATAGGCTAAAGAGGTGAACATTCACTCTGGCCAGTAGTGGCCTCTGAGTGTATTTCTACTTTTCTATTTTGAATGCTATTATTGAATCTGCTTCTATCAGCTTGCAGGCCATACATTCCAGATCATGACTTGTCATGTTACCAGATCTCCACATTTCCTCACTGAAGTATTCTACTGCCCTTGCAGTACGCAGGTACATAGCTAGTCAGGGAGTTAAACACCTCAAAAATCACCCGAGCTGGAAACTTTCTTCCTGGTCTTTAATGAGAAAAACTTGTGAAACTGCAGAGTAAGTAAAATACGTATTAACTTCAATACTGACTCGTGCAGTTGAAAATATTAATACAATTAATTATTGTCACAGTCAGTGTTAACAAAGGTAATACAGACATGCAACATTTCATAACTATGCTGCGTAGATCAGAATGAACTTGTGGCGCGATGATAGCTTAATAGCAATAATCTATAAATATAATAGTGCATCTACTAAATGTTTACCAATATTAAGAAAGCTTAAAACTCACAGATATTACTGTTTCAAGGGGAAATAAAGAATGGATGGAGATGGATGTCTTTCTACCGTGTGTGCTTCAAGCTGAAATCCGAAGTAGCCTTGCAGGAAATTATGTAAAAGGCAACTTTTGTGCAGGAAGGGATGGTCATATAAGCGAAATGCATACAAAGTGAACTGGGTCTCTAAAGGTCAGAGGAAATTTATTTCCTGCATCTCTTCTGAATCCTTTGCTATTACCTTAAACCTCTATCCTTTGGTAACTGGCTCTTGCTGCTGATAGTAGCAGAATTTCCTTATTCATGTCATCAAATAGCTTTGGTATTTTGAGCACGTTTTTAATCTTCTTCAAACCTTCTCAGATCTAAGAATAATATTCTCATCTTTTCCAGTCTCTCTGCACAACCAACATCCTAATTTCTTGTACCATTTTAAATTTTTTGACACCATTCTTAAAGTATGGAATTAGGAATTATAAACAAAATTTCAACTGATGTTTAGTGACGGTTTTATAAAAACCATGGCCTAAATCCTTGGCCTTGTACTCTGCATGAGTAATCAGAAATAAAACTTCCTGTGAGTTTTCATGAATGGGTGATCGATGGCTAACATCATGCTTGAAAAGCAAATCGGGTTTTTAATTTTTTCTTACTTATAATAGATACTTGATTAGATCCCTAACTTCTCTAGTTGTTTGGTCACTGCTCATACTATTAGGTTGTGTCTTCACCTATCCTGATTTGAATATTGGTAGATGAAATGCTAACAGACAGGTGTCAAGTAAGACTCTAGTTATTGTTCAGCACTTGGACATTGTCTCCACTTCATACTTTATTTTTCGGCTGATTGCAGTGCTCTATCAACTTTGTGTTTGAATTTCTTTATTTATAATAACTCTTCCAACAGCAATATCTTATATATACACTCACCTAATGCCTCAGCTATCTCATCTATGAAATTAAGAATAATAATATAATTCTCCTTCTTGACAATGGCAGTGGAACATCTGCTAAAAAGTTGAGCATGCATGTATCATTATTTATTTGAGATGATTTCCGCTTGCAGTCTTAATTTGGGTGAAAGTTTGATGGGCATTTTTGTTGTGTTTTTAATATTTCTGTAATATTTAAGTAATATTGTAAATATTTTGTTTGATTAAGCTGTATTCGTTGTTCATATATCATTACAGATTACCTGTAAAAGTACGTGAATGGAATGCATCATGATGCCACCACATCATATTTGCATGCCTCACTAAAGTAAAAACTAGGTCGGCAGCTTATCCCCAGCTCCCATGTTTTTCTTTCAATTCATTTCTGAAGTTACAAAACATAATAGCAGCGATGAGTAAGTTTTATTATCAAAGTACATATTTGTCACTATATACAACCCTGAGGTTCATTTTCAGAGATCAGTATCAGAAGCAGATTTAATATAAAGTCATGAAATTTGCTAACTTTACCGCGGCAGTACAATGAAATTGGATGGCGGGGGAGGAAGCTGTTACTGAATCACTGAGTGTGCACCTTCAGGCTTCTGTACCTCCTTCCCATTGTGAAGAGGGCACATCCTGGGCGGTGAAGATCCTAAGTGTTAGATGCTGCCTTCCTAAAGCACTGCTCCTTGAAGATGCAAACAAGAGAAAATCTGCAGATGCTGGAAATCCAAACAACACACACAAAATTCTGGAGGAACTCAGCAGGCCAGGCAGCTTCTCTGGAAAAAAGTACAGACCCAGCCGAGGGGCTTTGGCCCGAAATGTCGTCTGTAATATTTTTCCATAGATGAAGTATCCAGGTTAGGTACTCAGATATATTGACTCCCAGGAAATTCAGATTGCTGACTCTCTCCACTTCTGATCCCTCTATGAGGATTGGTTTGTGTTCCCTTATCTTATCCTTCCTGAAGTCCATAATCAGCTCTTTGGTCTTGCTGACGTTGAGTGTGAGGTTGTTGCCGCGGCACACTCAATTAATTGGTATATCTTGCTCATGTATTCCCTTTCATCAAAATCTGAAATTCTGCCAGCAATGGTTGCATCATTAGCACATTTATAGCCTATAGACACACACAGTCATGGGTGGGGAGAGAGTACAACAGTGGGCTAAGCACACACCCCTGTAGAGTGTCAGTGTTAATTGTCAGCGAGGTAGAGATGTTATTTGCAATCTGCACAGGTTGTGGTCTTCCAGTTAGGAACTCGAAGATCCAGTTGCAGAAGGGGCCCAGGTTCTGTAACTTTTTGATCAGGACTGTAGGAATGATGGTGTTAAATGCTGAGTTCTCGTCAATAAACAGCATCCTAACATAGGTATTTGCATTGTCCAGGTGATCCATGGCAGTATGGAAAGCCATTGAGATCACATTGGCTGTAGAGCTATTGTGGCAATAGCCAAATTGCAGTGGGCCCAACTCTTTCCTGAGACAAGTGTTGATCCTAGCCATGATCCATGATCCAGTCCTCATTGGAGGGTCAGAGGTGGAGAGGGTCAGCAACTTCAAATCCCTCTGTGTTATAATTTTGGAGGACTTGTCCTGGGCCCAGAACATAAGTACAATTATGAAGAAAGCATGGCATTGTCTCAATTTCCTTAGGAGTTTGCAAAGATTCGGCATGATATCTAAAACTTTGACAAGCTTCTATAGATGTGCAGTGGATAGTATATTGACTGGCTGCATCAAAGTCTGGTTTGGAAGCACCAATTGTGCTGAATAGAAAATCATACAAAAAGTGGTGGATATGGCCCAGTCCATCATGGCTAAAGCCCTCCTCATCATTTCGCACATCTACATTGTTCGAGTGATTTTTGTGGTTAGCAAAGGTAGCAATTAACTTAACTGACTTTGGCCACTAGCCTTCAGATTGAAATATGAATTGAAGATTAAATGTAAAATGCAGACCAGACTGTCAAGGACAGACAGACAGACAGACATACTTTATTGTTCCCGAGGGAAATTGGGTTTTGTTACAGTCGCACCAACCAAGAATAGTGAAGAAATATAGCAAAATAAAACCATAAATAATTAAATAATAATAAGTTAATCATGCCAAGTGGCAATAAGTCCAGGATCAGCCTATTGGCTCAGGGTGCCTGACACTCCGAGGGAGGAGTTGTAAAGTTTGATGGCCACAGATAGGAATGACTTCCTATGACGCTCAGTGTTACATCTCGGTGGAATGAGTCTCTGGCTGAATGTACTCCTGTGCCTAACCAGTACATTATGGAGTAGATGGGAGTCATTGTCCAAGATGGCATGCAACTTGGACAGCATCCTCTTTTCAGACACCACCATCAGAGAGTCCAGTTCCACCCCCACAACATCACTGGCCTTACGAATGAGTTTGTTGATTCTGTTGGTGTCTGCTACCCTCAGCCTGCTGTCCCAGCACACAACAGCAAACATGATAGCACTGGCCACCACAGACTCGTAGAACATCCTCAGCATCATTTGGCAGATGTTAAAGGACCTCAGTCTCCTTAGGAAATAGAGATGGCTCTGACCCTTCTTGTAGACAGCCTCAGTGTTCTTTGACCAGTCCAGTTTATTGTCCATTCGTATCCCCAGGTATTTGTAATCCTCCACTATGTCCACACTGACCCCTTGGATGGAAACAGAGGTCACCGGTGCCTTAGCCCTCCTCAGGTCCACCACCAGCTCGTTAGACTTTTTCACATTAAGCTGCAGATGATTCTGCTCGCACCATGTGACAAAGTTTCCCACCGTAGCCCTGTACTCAGCCTCATCTCCCTTGCTGATGCATCCAACTATGGCAGAGTCAGCAGAAAACTTCTGAAGATGGCATGACTCTGTGTTGTAGTTGAAGTCCGAGATATAAATGGTGAAGAGAAAAGGAGACAGGACAGTCCCCTGTGGAGCCCCAGTGCTGCTGACCACTCTGTCTGACACACAGTGTTGCAAGCGCACGTACTGTGGTCTGCCAGTCAGGTAATCAATAATCCATGACACCAGGGAAGCATCTACCTGCATCACTGTCAGCTTCTCATCCAGCAGAGCAGGGAGGAAACAGGCACTTAACTGATTGCCTACATATAGATCATAAGACATAGGAGCAGAATTAGGCCACCCGGCCCATTGAGCCTGCTCCACCATTCAGTCATGGCTGATGCTTTTTTCCCTCCTCCTCAAGCCCAGTTCCCGGCCTTCTCCCCATAACCTTTGATGCCATGTCCAATCAAGAACCTATCAATCTCTGCTTTAATTACACCCAGCAACCTAGCCTTCACAGCTGCATGTGGCAACAAATTCCACAAATTCACCACCCTTTAGCTAAAGAAATTTCTCTGCATCTCTGTTTTGAAAGGGCACCCCTCTATCCTGAGGCTGTGCCTTCTTGTCCTAGGCTCTCCCACCATTCGAAAGGTTTCAATGAGATCCCCCCTCATCCTTCTGGCTTCCAGCGTGTACAGACCCAGAGCCATCAATTGTTCCTCATTTGATAAGCCCTTTCATTCTTGGAATCATCCTTGTGTACCTCCTCTGGACCCTCTCCAATGCCAGGACATATGCATGAATCCAATCAACATCCCATTGCATGGATATGACAGTAATTAACACTTATTTGGGTGTGATGGTGGGAAGATCCAGACATTTCTAAATATGGATTTGTTTGAATTGTCTTGAAGTTTCTTTGATCTTGAGTATATAAAATATGTGCAGCATTGGGCTAGCCAGACCCTTTGACCGATAGGGCCTCAATATGATACCTGCTATGTCTTGTTTTGTCAAAGAAAGGCTGCTTCATACATACCAGTACTTTTCTCCGGTGACTTCACTCATGCATGAAGCGGTGTCACGGGAAAGCAGCATCCATCATCAGGGACCGCCACCAACCAGGTTATGCTCTCTTCATGCTGCTGTTATCAGGAAGAAGGTACAGGAGCCTTAGAACTTTTACCATCAGGTTCAGAAACAGTTATTAACCCTCAAGCATCAGGCTCTTGAACCAAAGGGGATAATTTCACTTAGCTTCACTTACCCCATCATTGAAATGCTCTCACAAGCTATGGACTCACTTTTAAGGACTCTTCAACTCATATTCTCGATATTTATTTATGATTATCATTTTTTATTTCTGTTATCTTTTGCACACTGGTTGAATGCTCAAGTTGGTGTGGTCTTACGTCAATTCTATTATGGTTATTATTCTATTATGGGTTTATTGAAAATACCTACAGGAAAATGAAACTTAGGGTTTTATATGGTGACATATATATACTTCAATAATAAATTTACATTGAACTTTTTTATGAACTTGAGATAACTATCTACCTGTTGAAGTGCAGCACACTTTTTTTTTCTTTGGAAGGGGGAGAGAATGATGGTTGAGTTTAAAAAAGAAAGAAGACAGATGAAGTTCACAGGTTCATAAACAGAGAGTACTGGGTGATAATAATAAACAGAAATGAGCTTTGCCGATATTATGAGCGCAATGCAGGAACATTTAGAACCAAAATCATTGTTAACTGCAGAATACTTTAGGTTTCGTAAGTGGAGTGAAAAGACCGGGGAGTCCATTTCAGCTTAAGTGGCTGAATTGAAAAAATCGTCTGAGCATTTCCATTTCAGTGATGGACTTAATAATGTACTGAGAGATCATTTAGTTCATGGATTCCGTAAAAAGGCATTAAAAGTGGCTCCTAACTGAAGCACATTTAAAAGAGCAGTTGAAATTGCTGTATCAATGGAGATGAAAGTCAGAGCTGTGATTGAGTTGCAATCAGGAATTAAAGTGAGTGTGAACAAAATTGCAACATTTAAACAAAATATACAAAATTCTGAAGGATCTTGGGGGGTCAGGTGACATCTATGGAAGTGAATAAACAGTTGATGTTTCAGGCCGAGACCCTTCTCAAAGTCTGAAAAGGAAGGGGAAAGATGCCATAATAAAACGGTAGTGGGGGTGAGGTAAGAGGATAGCTATATAGTGATATGTGAAGCCAGCTGGATTGGAAAGATAAAGCACTGGAGAGGAAGGAATCCGAGAGGAGAGTGGACCATAGAAAAGAAGGGAAGGGGGAGGGGATCCAGGGGAAGTGATAGGCATGTGAGAAGAAGTAAAAGGTCAAAGTGGTGAACAGAAGGGGAGAAGAGGAGGAAAGACATATTTTAAATTGGATGGAGAAATTGATATTCATGCCATCAGGTTGGAGACTAGCCAGATGGAATATAAGGTGTTGCTCCTCCACCCTGAGTTTGGCCTCATTGTGATACAAGAGGAGTCCATGGACCAACATGTTGGGACAGGAAGGGGAATTGGAATTAAAATGTTTGGCCACCAGGAAGTTCCACTTTTGTTGGACGAAGCAGAGGTGCTTGACAAAGCAGTTCCCCCAATTTTCAGAAGTTATCACCAAAGTAGAGGAGACTGAATAGATGACCCCAACATCTTCGCAGGTAAAGTGTTGCCTCACCTGGAAGGACAGTTTGGGGCTCTGAATGGAGGTGAGGGAGGAAGTGTAAGGACAGATGTAACACTTTGGCTGCTTGCAGGGATATGTGCCTGGGGGTCAACTAGTGAGGAATGACGAATGGACAAGGGAATCACAGAGGGAATGATCCCAGTGGAAAGTAGAGTGGAGGAGGAGAAGTAAAGATATGGTTAGTGGTAGAACCCCTTCGAAAATGACAGAATTTGTGGAGGATGATGCTTTGGATATAGAGGCTCTTGGGATGGTAGTTAAAGACAAAAGGAAATTGATCACTGTTAAGGCAGCAGGAAGATGGGGTGAGCCCAGATGTTTGAAAAATGGAGGAGATGCGGGTGAGGGCAGCATTGATAGTGGAGGAAGGGCAACTCCATTCTTTGAAGAAGGAGGATATCTCTGAGATCCTGGAAAGGAAAGACACATCCTGGGAACAGATGTGGTGGAGTCAAAGGAACTGAGAAAAGGGAATAACATTTTTACAAGAGATAGGGTAATAAGAGATATAATTAAGACAACTGTGGGAATTGTAGGTTTATAAAAGATGTCAGTTGACAGTTTGTCTCCAGAGATGGAAACAGAGAGATCGAGAAAGGGGAGGATGTCTGAAATGAACCAAGTTAATTTAAGGGCAGGATGGAAGGTAGAGGTAAAGTTAAAGAAACTGATGAGCTCAGCATGAGTGCATAAGGCAACACCAATGCAGTTGCCAACTTAGTGGAGGAAGATTTGGGGAGCATTACCAGAGAAGGCTTGGCGCAAGGGCTGTTCAACGTAGCCAATGAAGAACAAGGCATAATTGGGTTCATGGCTGCTCTTAGAGTCTGGAGAAAGTGGGAGGAGCCGAAGAAAACATTTGTTGGGGGTGAGGACCAGCTCTACCAGACAGAGGAAGATGGTGGTGGAGGGGAACTGGTTGGTTATTTTATTACAAAAGCAGTGGAGAGCTTTAAGTCCTTCTTGATGGAGAATAGATGTAAAAGGACTGAACATCCATGGTGAAAATGAGGCATTCAGGCCGGGGAACTGAAAGCTTCTGAGGAGGTCAAGAGTATGAGAAGTGTCATGGATATAGGTGGGAAGCACTGAAACAAGGGGGATAGCATGGAGCTGAGATATGAAGTACGAGTTCAGTGAGGCAGGAGAAGGCAGAGACAATAGGCTTACCTGCAGATTCAGGTTTGGGATTCTTGAGTAGGAGGCAGAAGCGAGCATTGCAGGGAACTATGAAGTTTGGTGGCAGTGGAAAGGAGTTTGGATGAACAAAACCCTGCTTGACCAAACAAATTTTGTTACCATTGTGGTAGGGGCTCACGTACACCAGACCCATGCAGGTTTAAAGGAGAAACTTGCAGAAATTGTAGCTAAGTAGAACACATACACAGAGCATGTCAGGCAGACAAAAATAAATGGACTGCACAGGGAAGAAAAATGATAAGATGTCAAGTTGCAGTTTCAAAAAGAGCTTCAATTTGCATGCTGTTGATGAAAGATCTGATAATGAATGATACAGGACTGAGTAACCTTGAGATTTATAACATGAAAACTATAAGGCCATAAGACCATAAAATATAGGAGCAGAAGTAGGCCATTCAGCCCATCGAGTCTGCTCTGCCATTCCATCATGGGCTGATCAGTCATCCCCACTCCTCTGCCTTCTCCTCATACCCTTTGATGCCCTGGCAAATCAAGGACCTTTCAATCTCGGCCTAAATGCACCCAATAACTTGGCCTCCACAACCTTTCATGGCAACAAGTACAGATTTACCACCTTCTAACTAAAGTAATTGCTCCACATCTCTGTTGTAAATGGACATCCTTCAATCCTGAAGTTGTGCCTTCTTGTCCTAGACTCCCACAGCATGGGGAAATAACTTTGCCACACCTAATCTGTTCAGAGCTTTTAACATGCAAAATGTTTCTATGAGATCCCCCCTCATTCTCCTGAACTCCAGGGAATACAGCCCAAGAGCTGCCAAACGTTCCTCATACGTTAACCCTTTCATTCCTGGAATCCTTCTTGTGAATTTTCTCTGAATCTTCTCCAATGTCAGTGTATCCTTTCTAAAATAAGGAGCCCAAAACTGCACACAATACTCTAAGTGTGGTCTCATGAGTGCCTTCAAAATCACATCCCTGCTCTTATATTCTATACCTTTAGAAATGAATGCCAACATTGCATTTGCCTTCTTCACCACCGACTCAACTTGGAGGTTAACCTTTAGGGTAGCTTGCACAAGGACTCCCAAGTCTCTTCGCATTTCTGCATTTTGAATTCTCTCCCCATCTAAATAATAGTCTGCCCGTTGATTTCTTCCACCGAA
The DNA here is from genome assembly GCF_048418815.1 of Hemitrygon akajei. Taxonomy (NCBI): domain Eukaryota; kingdom Metazoa; phylum Chordata; class Chondrichthyes; order Myliobatiformes; family Dasyatidae; genus Hemitrygon; species Hemitrygon akajei. Next base: position 63,860,147 of record NC_133127.1, on the reverse strand, counting down.
GTGCATGACCATACACTTTTCAACATTGTACTTCATTTGCTAATTCTTTGCCCATTCCCCTAAACTATCTAAGTCACTCTGCAGGCTCTCTGTTTCCTCAACACTACCTGCTCCTCCACCTATCTTAGTATCATTAGCAAATTTAGCCACGAATCCAGTGATCCCATAGTTCAAATCATTGACATACATTGTAAAAAGCAGCGGTCCCAACACCAACCCCTGTGGAACTCCACTGGTAGCCAGCAGCCAGTCAGAATAGGATCCCTTTATTCCTACTCTCTGTTTTCTGCCAATCAGCCAATGTTCCACCCATGCTAGTAACTCTCCTGTAATTCCATGGGCTCTTATCTTGCTAAGCAGCCTCATGTGTGGCAGCTTGTCAAAGGTCTTCTGAAAATCCAAGTACACCTCATCTACTGCATCTCCTTTGTCTACCCTGCTTGTAATTTCTTCAAAAAATTACAGTAGGTTAGTCAGACAGGATCTTCCTTTCAGGAAACCATGCTGGCTTTGGCTTATCTTGTCATGTGCCTCCAGGTATTCTGTAATCTTATCCCTAACAATTGACTCCAACAACTCCTCAACCACTGATGTCAGGCTAACAGGTCTATAGTTTCCTTTCTGCTGCTTTCCAGCCTACTTAAATAGTGAAGTAACATTTGCAATTTTCCAGTCATCCAGTACAGTGTCAGAATCTATTGATTCTTGAAAGTTGGAGTGTAGAAGAATGAGGGAGATTTGATAGAGGTATATAAAATTATTTTGGGTATAGATAGAGTGAATGCAAGCAAGCTTTATCCACTGAGGCTAGGGGAGAAAAAAACCAGACAATATGGTTAAGGGTGAAGGGGAAAAAGTTTAAAGGGAACAATAGGGGAGGCTTCTTCACACAGAGAGTGGTGGGAGTGTAGAATGAGCTGCCAGATGAAGTGGTAAATGCGGGCTCACTTTTAACATTTAAGAAAAACTTGGACAGGTACATGGATGAGAGGTGTATGGAGGGATATGGTCCAGGTGCAGCTCAGAGGGACTAGGCAGAAAAATGTTTCGGCACAGCCAAGAAGGGCCAAAAGGCCTGTTTCTGTGCTGCCATGTTCTATGGTTCTATCATTGTTAATGGCAGTACAATCTCTCCAGTTACTTCCTTCAGAACCCAAGGGTGCATTCCATCAGGTTCAGAAGATTTATCCACCCTCAGACCATTAAGCTTCCTGGGCACCTTCTCAGCCATAATTTTCACTGTACATACTTCACTTCCCTGACACTCTTGAATGTCTGGTATACTGCAGATGTCTTCCACTGTGAAGACTGATGTAAAATACACATTCAGTTCCTCTGCCATCTCTGCATCTCTCATTACAATATCTCTAGCGTCATTTTCTATTGGTCCTATATGTACCCTCGAATCTCATTTACCCTTTATTTACTTAAAAAAGCGTTTAGTATCTTCTTTGATATTAGTTGCCAGCTTCCTTTCATAATTCATCTTTTCCTTCCTAATGACCACCTTAGTTTCCTTCTGAAAGTTTTTAAAAGCTTCCCAATCCTTTATCTTCCCACTAGCTTTGGCTTCCTTGTATGACCTCTCTTTTGCTTTTACTTTGTCTCTGACTTCACTTGTTAGCCATGGTAATGTCCTTCTTCCATTTGAAAATTTCTTCTTATTCGGAATATATCTGTCTTGCACTTCCCTCATTTTTTGCAGAAACTCCAGCCATTGCTGCTCTGCTGTCCTTCCTGCTAGTGTCCCTTTCCAGTCAACCTTGGCCAGTTCCCCTCTCATGCCTTTGTAACTTCCTTTATTCCACTGAAATACCGGCACATTGGAATTTAGTTTCGCCTTCTCAAATTGCAAGTGAACTTGATCATATTGTGATCACGGTTTCCTAAGGTTCCTTAACCTTAAGCTCTCTTATCACCTCTGGATCATTTCACAACACCCAATCCAGCACAACCGATCCCCTAGAGGGTTCAACAATAAGCTGTTCTAAAAAGCCATCCCTTAGACATTCTACAAATTCTCTCTTTTGAGGTCTCATACCGGCCTGGTTTTCCCAATCCACTTTCATGTTAAAATCCCCAACGATTATCATGACATTGCCCTTCTGACACGCCTTTTCTATCTCCTGCTGTAATTTGTAATCCACATCTCGGCTGCTGTTTGGAGGCCTGTATACAACTGCCATTAGGGTCCTTTTACCCTTGCCATTTCGTAACTCAACCCATAGAGACACTACACCTTCCGATCCTATGTCATCCCTTTCTAATGATTTAATATTATTTCTTATACATAGGACCACACTACCCCCTCTGTCTACTAACCTATCTTTCCAATACACTGTATATTCTTGGACATTCAATTCCAATGGCAGCCATCCTTTAGCCAAGTTTCAGAGATGGCCACAACGTCATACTTGCCAATCTGTAGCTGAATTTCAAGATCGTCCATTTTATTTCTTAAGCTGTGTGCATTCAAATACAACACTCCCAGTCCAGTATTTGTTACTTTCTGTTTTAATTGCACCACACCTCTATTGCTCTGTAACTCATCCCACTGGCTGTGATTATGCCTCATCTCCTGCCTGTCCTTTCTATCATCTCTATTGCATGCTATCTTTGATTTATTTCTGTTTTCCCCTTCCTCAGCCCTATCACTCTGGTTCCTATCCCCCTGCCAAATTAGTTTAAACTCTCCCTAACAGCTCTATTAAATCTGCCTGCTAGGATATTGGACCCCTTTGGGTTCAGGTGTAACCCATCCTTTTTGTACAGGTTGTACCTCCCCCAGAAGATGCCCCAGTGATTCAGGAATCTGAAGCCTTGTCCCCTACACCAGTCTCTCAGCCACGGATTAATATGTCTGATCATGCTATTCTTGAGCTCGTTAGCATGTGGCACAGGCAGCAATCCTGAGATTACTACCCTCAAGATCCTGCTTTTCAGCTTTCTACCCAACCCCCTGAATTCTTTCTTCAGGACTTCCTCCCTTTTTCTACCTACGTCATTGGTACCAACATGTACCAAGACTTCTGGCTGTTCTCCCTCTCCCTTCAGAATACTCTGCACCCGATCTGAGACATCCTGTACCTTGGCACCTGGGAGGTAACACACCATGTGGGTATCTCTATCAGGCTGCCAAAACCTCCTGTCTGTTCCTTTCTCTATGGATTCCATATGACTACCGCATTCCTCATCATCTTCTCTCCCTTCTGCATCACGGAACCAGGCTCAGTTGCAGAGACCCGATCACCGTGGTCAACCTGTCAGGTCACCACTACCCCCCCCCCCCCCCACCCCGAACAGCATTCAGAACAAGATAACAATTACTGAGGGGGTTGGCTACAGGGGCGCTCTCTACTATCTGAGCTCTTCCCACCCATCCTTTTCCTGACAGTCACCCACTTATCTAACTCCTGCAGCCTCAGGGTGACTGACTCCCTGTAGCTCCTGTCTGTCTCCTGCTCACTTTCCCTAATAAGCTGTAGGTCATCAAGCTGCACCTCTAGATCACTAACACAGGCTCTCAGGAGATGCAGCTCGGTGCACCTGGTGCAGATGTGGCCATCTGGGAGACTGGAAGATTCCCAGGATTCCCACATCTGACATCCAGAGCAAAGGACTAACCCTGCAGCCATGCTTTTTATTTCTCTAAAAAAAATGGAAAGAGAAAAAATAACAAGTAACAGGCAATATGCCTCACAACAGAAGTGAATGGCATTTATTAAGATGAAATTTTCAGTCATTCCACAAAATGAGTTTGCATGACATTTCAAAGATACTAATGTGAATCCTGCAGATATCCAACTTAAGAACTTATACTGGAGAAAAGATAACTCCTCTGGGAAGGACCTTCATAATGGTGAAATACAAGAACTGATAAGCCATATTGGGCTTGTAGGTAGTAAAAACAGGAGGGCAGTCATTATACAGCTGTGATTGGCTGAGGTATCGACAACTTGATTGGAGATCCATCCATGAACTTCATGCCACATCCCCTGCAATAGAGTCAAATGAAAGCGAATTGATAAAGCTACCCAATGATGTCACAGCATTGTTCAAGGATGGCATTTGAAAACTTAGCCATATCACAGGTAAAATAGAGTTAAATAAAAACCCCCAAGTTTTATAAAGCCCATCTGGTTCATTATACCATCCGAGATCACATGGGGGATGAGGGCATAGTTTCCAAGGTTGAATGAAGCCAGTGGGCAAATCCATTGGTCCCAGTAGCCAAGAGTCTGTAAATGATCTGTGGTAATTTTAAGGACACCATCAACTCAGTATTGAAAGTAGATCAATATACTTTGCCAACAATAGAGAACATCTTTGCAAACGTCTCAGGAGGAAAATATTTCAGTATAGTGGATTTAATTAAGGTCTACCTACAGTTGGGAATGGAAGAAGAGTCCAAAATGTTTTTCCATAAACACTCACAAAGGGCTTTATCACTATAATAGACTTATTTTTGGAGTAGATTCTTCACCTGCACTGTGGCAGAAAGCTCTGGACCAGGTGCTGCAAGTCTACCTAAGCACTCAGAGTTACCCGGATGACATCATTGCTACTGACAAAGAGCATCTCCAAAATCTCAAGACAGTTTTAAAAAGGCTAGAAGATTATGGGTCCAAAGCACAACGCAACAAATGTGAATTCTTCAAACAAGTATTCCTTACTGTGGCCACACCATTGATGCACAAGGTTACACAAGTTTGCTGAGAGAATTTAAGCAGCGGTGGATTCCCCAAGGACAATGACTGTGTCACAATTGTGGGCCTTTTTAGGATTTTTCAATTGCTATAATAGATCCCTGCTAAACCTAGCTACTGTCTTCCACATCTTGAATTCATTACTACAGATCAAGAAGAAATGGCAATAGACAAAGCAGTGTGAGGTGGCTTTCAAAAAAAGCATAGAAATAGATCATGACAGACCCTGAACTCACACATTATGATCTATATCATCCTATGAAGCTTATGGTATACATAGGTGCAGTCATGTTACATGCTATGAGTGATAGAAGTGAATGCCTGAATAACTTTTGCATCATGTTCCCTTACCACTACAGAAAAGAATTAAGCACAGATTGACAGAGAGGCCTTGAGTTTGACGGGGTGTAAAACATTTCAACCAGTAGTTGTATGGGAGAGAGTTTACCATACAAGGAGCTTCATGCCAGACATTTAGGTGTGGTCAAAATGACAGTATTGCTTGAAGCTTTGTCTGATGGCCTGGGATAGATCAGCAGATCGAGCAGACTGTCATGCACTGTTTGGGGTGCCAATATGTCCAGAAGATGCCAAGAGCAGTGCCTCTCCATCCCTGGAAATGGTCTGCAATGCCCTGGCAAAGGACTCATGTGGATTTTTCTGGACCATGCATTGGCACAAATTTCTTGGTGGTAGTGGAGGTAGTTGCAAAGTTACCAGAAGTGTTTGCAGTAGTCTCTTCTACAGCCTCACATACTGTTGATGTGTTGGGAAGCCTCTGCTCAAGGACTGGTGTTCCAGAACACTTAGAAATTGACAATGGGCCACAATTTGTTGTGGAACAATTTTAGTCAGTCCTGAAGAAGAATGGAATGAGATATACTACATCTTCACTGTACCACCTATCTACAAATCTAAAGAGTGCACTGAGAGCAATGTCAGCAGAACACGCTGCACTGACACCGAATCAGAAGATCACCGATTTCCTCCTTGCATATCGTAAGGCAGTACACTCCACAGCCAACAACTCACCAGCTATGGTGTTCCTGGGTCATCCCTTGTGCTCACACTTGGATCTCCTCAAACCCAATTTCAGGAGGAATAGATGAGATTTTGCAAGACAAACAGATGAGACAAATTGAGGGCTCTTCAAACAAGGAGAACCAGAATCAGGTTTAATATCACTGGCATATGGTATTTTGCAAAATCTGTTAATTTTGTGGTAGCAGTACAATACAATATATGGTAATAGAAAACTGAATTACAGTAGGAGTATTATATATTAACTGGTTACATTAATTAAGTAGTGAAAAAAATAGAAAATAAAAAAGTAGTGAGATAGTGTTTATGGGTTCAATGTTCATTTAGAAATCAGATATCAGAGGGGAAGAAGCTATTCCTGAATCGTTGAATGTGTGCCTTCAGGCTTCTGTACATTCTTCAGATGGCAGTAATGGAGATAAGGGCATGTCCTGGATGGTGGGGTCCTTAATGATGGATACCACCTTTTTGAGGCACTGCTCCTTGAAGATGACCAGGATAATATGGAGCAACACACACAAAATGCTGGTGGAACACAGCAGGCCAGGCAGCATCTATAGGGAGAAGCACTGTCGACGCTTCGGGCTGAGACCCTTTGTCAGGATGAAAGGTCTCGGCCCGAAATGTCGACAGTGCTTCTCCCTATAGATGCTGCCTGACCTGCTGCGTACCACCAGCATTTTGTGTGTGTTGCTTGAATTTCCAGCATCTGCAGATTTCCTTGTGTTTGCAGGATAATATGGAGGTTGGTTCCTACGTTGGAGCTGGCTAATTTTACAGCTCTTTGCAGCTTATTCTCTACAGCCTCCCCCACCCCATAGCAGACAGTGGTGCAGCCAGTTAGAATGATACATCTGTAGAAATATGCGAGTATTTTGGTGACATTCCAAATCGTCTCAAACTCCTAATGACATACCACTGCTGTCTTGCCTTCTTTATAGCTGTATCTATATATTGGGTCCAGATTAGGCTCCTAGAGATATTACACCCAGGAACTTGAAATTACTCACTCTCTCTACTTCTGATCCCTCTATGAGGACTGGTGTGTATTCCCTTGTCTTACCCATCCTGAAGTCCGCAGTCAGTTTTTGGTCTTACTGACGTTGAGTGCAAATCTAGTGCTGTGACACCACTCAACTAGCTGGTATATCTCACTCCTGGACACCCTCTTGTCACCATCTGCGATTCTGCCAACAATGGTTGCATCGTCAGCAAATTTATAGATGGTGTTTGAGCTGTGCCTTACCACACAGTTATGAGTGTATAGAGAGTGGAGCATTGGGTAAAGCACACATCCCTGAGGTGTGCCAGTGTCGACTATCAGCGAGGTGGAGATGATATTTCTAATCCACACTGACTGTAGTTTTTCAGTTAGGAAGTTGAGGGTCTAGTTGTGAAGTGAGGTATAGAGGCCCAGGATCTGGAGCTTTACTCTAAAACTCTACCGGAGTTCATAACCAACAGCAGAAATGGCCTTCTTTAATTATTTTCATGTTTACTCTGGTGAGCTGCATCAGTTTTCCAATGCAATTTTTCCTTGATGCTTGTAGAAACTTTAGCATCAAGATCTGAATTTTACATCCCCGGTTTGGTGTCACCACAGCTCTGGAAGAAATATATTCTGTTACAAATCTCTCTACCACGACCTCCGAAACCACATATGAGGGTCTGAGAATACTCACTCTCAATGCCTGGGCCATCTTGAAAGCCGTAACTGTGTTTGCAGGTGTAGTTCCCTCCTTTGGTGAAAGTGTCTGTAGGAAGTCTCACATGAAAAGTGCTGAGTGCTAAACATGCGGATGTCCATTTGAGTACAGTGTGTCCAGTCAAGTTCAAGCTATGCTGATCACTGGTCACCTGCTCTAATCAATACAACTGTGAATCTCCAAAAGAGTCTTTCTCATACGTCACACAGAAAGCATTCTTCCATCAAAAAATTACTTGTCCTGATCTACTTCTTAACTCTAGTTATTCTTTAAGTGATAATTATAGTCTCACAATGACTTGAAAAGCTGGTGCACTGTTGAGTTGTTCTTTATATATTCAGATTTTTAAAATGTATTTCTTATATAAGTGCGGCGTTCTGAAGAAGTGCCCTCCTGAAACTTCCTACTGCTTTAGATTGAACGACATGATAGCGCAGAGTTAGAATGGTTGTTATTTGAAAGTTGCTTCAATACTACCAGATGGCTATCATTTGAGTTATGACTCCAAAAAGAGTGGCATCCTTCGAAATTCACAGGTTGTTTTATAATGTTAGCCTGCCACACACCATTCTTGAATAAATTCCATATAGTAGTAGCACTCATGAAATTGACTGCTGTGTTTATTTTTTTACCTCTTCTAGGTTCTGGATTGATTAGCTAAGGGCTTCGTCAATCAACATTGTTGCTGCTTGTTACTGCAGGAGGACGCATCACCAAAATAGATTCTCAAAATCCCTGCAGCAGCACAACATTCTGACTAGTCATCTCCTCAGGTTTCGTTGACCATGTCTACACACTTGCGGTGAGCTTGTGAACTCTTACAACCCCAGGCAAGTTTCATAGGCATCAATGTGTAGTTGTTACTCATTCCCAGGGATATTGGCTGAATGATTTGATGCTAATGGTACTTGGTGCATTTTGTCCCTGTCTACTGTTCAGTTTGATAATCTTTCTTATTATGGCTAGAGGCATCTCATTGGAATTTATTTTAATCTTATTTTGACACCATCTGCATCTTTTATACAAAAGAAGGGCTTTCAGAGATGGTTAGTAAAATGTACTGGAAAATAACCAATGGGTAAGTGACAATACATTCAGGGTTCCATGTTCAGAATGGGTTAATTTAAAAATAACATTTTACCATGTATCAAAAATGCTAAAAAAACAAATTAGAATTGAGCAAATGGCTAGATTTCCACTTTGGATTACTAATGAACCAGCCGAAGAAGAGCTTCTTCTGCACTTTCCTTGAATTCTGTTGATGGAGTCGATGAAGCTTATTCTTTCCTCCCATAACTTTGCACTAATTTTAGATTTGCGCTGATATCTGGCATCCATATCAGGATGGTGTGTATTTTTCTGATGTTCTTGTACTGCTAACTTAAACCTACTCGGTGTGGAATGTAGATGACCATTATTTAGCCTGTTACTACGGTCCATTGAATAGGTGAAGAATAAAGATTAGCTTTATTTGTCACATGTATTTTGAAACATTGCAACATATAGTGAAACATATCATTTTGTGTCAATGACCAATGCAGTCCGAGGATTGTGCTGGGGGCAGCCTGTAAGTGTCGCCAGGCTTTGGTAGCAACATAGTACATGCCTAACTCACTAACCCTGGCTGTCCATCTTTTGTGAAACCCATTTTTTACTGGGCGTCTCTGGAAATGCAGCTCATTAGCCCCTCGTTAACATCCACTGGACTCCATGGTGAGAAGCCCACTTTTCTTTGGCTCCTTATGTCTAGGGTGTATACAACTTTAGTCCTGTTAAACCCGTGAGGTTGGGATGTCTCGCCCACCCTAATCCTAGTTTGTGTGAATGCTGTGTGATTTACTGACCCCCTGCAGCAACTATGGAGGGAAAGGGACAGTCAACATTTTGGATTGAGATTCTTCATCTGGACCCGTCATCCTGGACTGTCCAATTCTATCCACAGATATTCCCTGACTCACCGAGATCCCCCAGCATCTTGTGAGTTGCTGCGGGAATGTACTTTAGCTGCTCATAATTGCCCAGAGTACCATACATGTGGCCAGTTGTGAACATCTATATCACATGTAAATTTATCCCACACAGCAGGGTGAAAGCAGCACACCAAGCAATGGAGCATGGAGTTAGTGTGAAGCTTATAATTGGAAGCAATCACTTTCATACAAATGCACACACACGCACACACACGCACACACACACATATATAACCGTGGAGAAAACATTCTAGTTATTAAAATTATCACGCTTGAAGAGATCAATAGAAAATAAGAAAGCATTATGGTTGAGTTGTTTTATCATCAGATTGCTTTGCTAAAGAGTTTAGTGCATTTGAATCACAGAACATAATTATTAAGAAGCAGTTTCAGATTTTTGATCACTGTTGTCATATCAGTCAGTAACTGGTCTTGATAGGGCTATGTATTAGGCACAGAATGCTAGCAGTAGGAGGTATGCTCAAAATGCTGAAAATGAAAGAAAACAGGGGCTATTGTCAGAAGAGAGACCTAGAATCTGCTCTCCTGTTCTGAAGACATTTGCATTTTATGGCATTTCTGTCCTAGGAGATTACAGAAACATGACTAGCCAATAATTAGATCCAGTTAGTTACCCACAATTCAAAATGTGAGGAGGAGTATCTTCGGAGTATGTTAAAATGAATCTTGTTTTATTATGTCTTTCACCATGTGTGGGGCACCCAGCTGGGAAAGTGTGCTGACGTTAGGGAGTCAAAAGCTATCCTGGATCATGCAGGATATCCACTAATATTATCAATTTGAATGAAATACAGAAGCTGAATTGCATCTTACTTTGATACTATTTTATGCAGTTACAAAGAAAGATATGAAAACCCATAAATTGTTCACAGTTAATATCAAAGAGCATTGACAAATATTCATCTAAATGTATAAAGGGTTTTGCGCATATCAATCTCTCACATATCAATTTTTGAGTGGGTAATAAGTGCTTCTCGACTCTTCTCTGAAGCCCGTATCAAGTACTTCAACTCCTTCTTCTTTGTTTTTGATTTGAGGTAAATAGATCCTTCAGATCCATTTCTTGGAATATGCAGGTTTCTTCTTCACTGAAAATGACATATTTAATTTTTGTATTATACAGTTATAAAGTTGTACAGCACAGTGGGGCTCCTTCAACCCACCACATCTATACTGACTGTTTTGATTATCAACACTAATCCCATTGCCTGGATTAAGTTGAATCATCAAAAGCCTCTTTAACATACAATTGTTTAAATCTGTTATATGTTCCCTAAAAGTGAAGTAATCGCATAATAAACCTGGAGAATTTTGTTGAGAATAGGCCTTCAATAACAAAAACAGCTGTCAAAGCATATCCTTTTTTTGTTGCACCCATACCAATTGGGAATCGATCATGTTATTTTCTCTCAGACACTAGGAGTTTTAACTTTGCTAATCAGTTTGCTTTAGGGATTTGTTGAAAAACCTCGCTAAAAATTTAGTTGAGCACCAGTATCTCAAGACTCAGATTTTCCTCTGACGAGTTCCTTCAGTTTGGGGAAAGTTCGGGTGAAGACTCATGAACTCTCTTTTAGACAGGATAGAAAATTTGTGTTTGACTCCCAATTTTAACCTATTAGGAGCTGCAAATCCCACTATTCTAACTGGCATTTGAGTATCAATCCAGTGGCTTCCGGTTAATTGGGCCATTGGCCAATCAGAGCAGCTGCATATTTTGGATAACTTTTAAAGAAAAAACTAATCAAGAAAATAGCCAGGATTCCTTTTGTTTATTTGAGACACTGTGCACTTATTTAGGACAGAAGAATGTTGCCAAAAATCTTGTAACTAGCGTCAGTTGTGTACCATTAGACACAACATCGTGCTTCAAGTGAACAGTTTTTAAGTAGTATCAGTTGCATGTGTTTGTTTTCAAAAAGCAGTGACTTTTGTCACTGATAGTTGGCGAGAACTAAGCAGTAAGACAATTCAGAACTGTTTTGCTCACTGTGGTTTTAAGCATTCAGGCTTGGAAATGCCAAAAACGGCTTGGAGTAAAAATGAGATTATTTCACTGTTCCGCATGTTAGAAACTATGAAGAATTTGAAAGTATCAACAATCATCTTGAATGTTACAATGAAAATGAAGATTTGTAGGATGCAATAGTCGACAGCATATTACAAACACAGTCTGCACTACATTTATCTGCACTAGATACCTGCGTTGTGTTTGTACATTTACATTTAAAAGAATGTGACGTGAATGAGGTATTAGGAACTAAGACACAGTTTATAGTACTTCAGTAGTGCTGGTAATGTTCTAATTTGTTCTGTATTTCTTTTAAATGCATAATTCATTACTCAGTTTGCCTTTTTTATACTCTTAACTATTTCATGAAACTTCTGCTAATTGGAGCAACTGCTTAGTTGGGCCAAGATGTACTCGTCCCCACGTGTCCCATATTAACCAGAATCCACTTTATTTTCATCTTTTGAAGTGAAGGAAGAGAAAAGATAAGCCCTGATAGGTTATTTGGCATTACTGTGGATCAGTGACTGAAAATAGTATTGCTGATGTTACGGTTATGCTCCAGCTACAGGCATAAAGGCATCAGGATCTGAGCATATGCCATGGCATTGTCATTTGCTTTTCCTGCATGGGGACCAGCGGACCGCCCAAACTCCATGGATTTGCTGGAATGTTAAACCTGGTCCCTGGCTCCCTGTCCCTGCTGCCTGTGGCCGAGCAGCTAGGCTGATACTGTCACTGTGGGACTCTTCTCGCAGTAGTGCTTTATATTTGTGGTGTGATAGCCAATCAGATGCTCAATAATAAGAGGGTGACTTCTGTGTAGGTCAGTAGAATTGCCAAACTTGTGGACATGCTATTTTGGCTTCAGAATGTATGGTGACACTTGTGAGCTGCCCCTGGCATATCCTTAGGTTGTGTTTGTTGTTGATGCAAATGATGCATTTCACTGTATGTTTTGATGTACATGTGATTATAAACAAATCTGATTCTGAATCTAACTTTCCTGAGGGAAAAAGCTCTTTTGCTGCTACTGTACATGAAAGCTCGGAGTGTATAATATAACCGTGTTAGTCACGAAGTGCTAGAGGCCAATATTCATTTGGGCTGTGTTGTTGTTTCTCTGTAGCCAGTGATGCTGTGTTCATTGTCAGCCAACAATGCAGTAAAAAAACCTTTCTGACAGTCACCTTTTCCTCTGAATGAATGAAGTACTTCAAGTTCAAGTTTGAGTTTATTGTTACTCGACTGTATACATGTGTACAGCCAAACTAACTAGACAAAGGTGCACAGAACAGTACATATAACTCACGCACAACACATAAAGTAATATTGCCATAAATAAATTAACAAGTAATAATATATATTCCAGAAGATTGACATTTATCACAAGGTGCATTTATGATACAAGTTAAAAAGTCAACAGTCAAATACTTCTGTCATTTCATAAATGATGAGACCTAGATGGTGGCAGGGAGTCAATAGTCTCATGTCCTGGGGGAAGGAGCTCTTCCCCATCCCAAGTCCTTGTCCTAATGCCATGGTAATTCGTGCCTGAGGGTAGGGGGCCAGGGAGATTGTGGGAAGGATGGGAGGAAGCCTTGACAGTGCAAAGAACCCAAACCAGTTTCCATGCAGAATAATGGGTTGGCTTGTGTTGGATTGACCCAGCCAATGACTTTGCATGCCTCCTGTATAGGTTTCTTGACTGACTTAATCCTTACTGCTTCTCGTGAGGATGAGGCCTTGCGACCTTACCAATTCCATGAAGCACAGAGGGGCAAGCTGTTTTCAGGTTGCCTGATACTCTGATGGTCTTCTCACAGCTTGTGCTGTCAGGAGGGAATCCCACTTTCGCCACAAGTCTCTGAGCGTCAGAGACACTTTGGAGATGATCGAAAAAGGTAGAAGTGATTAAATAAAGTAAACAGAAGCATTATCTTCAGGAACTCAATTGTCACAACCATGGAGTCTGCTGCCAGGTCTGCAGGTGGGCTGTGCAGCACATCCGGCAGTTTTGCTGGTGAATATGCACGTGTTAGCTAATTACTGTTTCGTTATGGCAGTATTTAACTCCCTTCTTTTTGTTGTAGTGCTTGTTGTGATTTGAGCGAAGCACAGCAACGTTGTGCTGCCTGCTTGCTTTCGGCCTTGCCTGAGAAGGTGGATTATCAAGTCGGCTGATGTTGAAGACCAGTGGAATTCATTTTATGTTTAGACATTCTTTTCTGATGCGGTGTTGGCATCTAGTTTTCTGTTTGAGAGTTTCAATTAGTGGCCCTTTTTGGCCTAGCGCTTATTGTTTTCTTTTCCCTTAAAATCCTGTTCACATTAAAGTCTGTGAGCTGTCGACCTGCTTCAGTGTCTCTCTCTCTCTGCACTTGGGCCATATCCAAATGTAGTGACAGCAAGTGTCGACCACACAAAGATGGACCCAGTAGAGGGAGAACAGCTGACTTTGGCCCTGAGATTCAATGGTCAGGTAAGGACAAGCTACAGGCAATTGAATATGTTTTGGGTGAAATTGGTGAAGCAATGAGGCAAATAATCTGATGCCAACAATCCCAGTCTCATCTGGAGGACCAGGTATCATCCCTCCCAGGAACTGTTCAACAGCTCACTGCGGACAATTAGAATCTGCAATATTTTCTCTCATGGCCGTCATCCATGTACTCACTATGGACAGCCAGCGTCAGCTGGAAGTCATTAACATTCTTGTCAACACAATTCGTCAGCCTCTGGCTGCATCAGTCCCACTCCCAGCATCTCACAGGTCTCCCTTTCTGCTGCCCCAACAACCTCTGCCAGAAATGCATCCTCTTTTGTGCCTGAACCAGTACTGACCCCTGCACCTGGACCAGAATTGGCTCTCACATTCGGACCACCACAGACTCCTGCATCGTACAGGAATTCCACCACCAGGCAGATACTCTGGTGATCCCGATGGCTGCAGAAATTTTATTATCTAATGCCAGCTGACACTCCAAGTCAGGTCTAGTCATTTTGATGCTGATGTGTGAGAAAATGGTGTAGTTGGTAAATCTCTGAGCTGGACCACCACTCAACCTGTTCGGTGCTTTACAGGAGCAAGGATACCTCACAGAACTAGTTATTCTGACATTTTGTTGCAGAGTTAAGGGGTCAGGAGGCTGCCAACCCTTATGCCTGGACCTCCGTTAAGACAGAGGGATAGTGAGGGCCTATGCAGTCAAATTCCACGTGCTTGCAGTAGAGACGGGTTAGAATGTGAGATCTCTCATCACTCTCTTCCAGCGTGGACTGAACACAGGGGCCTGGAGTCAGATCACTGTCCGTGATGAGCAGGATAGTTTGGATGACCAGATTAGTCTGGCTAGTTGGAGATGACCCTGCGCTGCCTTGCCGCTTCCAACCACGTGTCCTGGAGCTCCCAACTGCTTTGGGCAGAGATTGCCTACAGTAACCTCCTGTCATCCTCCATGGGTGTCTCCCCCTTTGAATGCCAGAAGGGATTCCAGCCACCGCTCTTCCATGACCAGGAGATCGATATCGGAGTTCTTGCTGCTGAACAGCTGATCTACCGCTACAAGCACACCTGGAGACGAGTCAGGGCTTCTCTGCTGCACGCCCAGAAACAACATGCCTGGCAGGCTGATCGAATCCACTGACTGGTGAGGACTCTCAAGCCAGGAGGGGAGATTTGCTTGGCATCAAGGGATCTTCCCCTGAAAGTTGAGAGCTGCAAATTGGCCCCGTGTAACATAGGACCAGCTGTTGTGGAAAAGGCTGTCAATAAGGTCTTGTATAGATTGCATCTACCAGCATCAATGTTCTGTGATTCCCAGCTCAAGCCAGTTGCTCAAACGCATCTCTCCCATTTCCCACACATCTGCCCTCACCCCCTCCGCCCACCACCCCACTCAGGATAGTGCTCCCCTTGTCCTCACTTACCACCCCACCAGCCTCAGGGTCCAACGTATAATTCTCCGTAACTTCTGCCACCTCCAATGGGATCCCACTGCCAAGCACGTCTTTCCCTCCCCCCCCCACTTCTGCTTTCGGCAGGGATTGCTCCCTACGCGACTCCCTTGTCCATTCGTCCCCCCCATCCCTTCCCACCGATCTCCCTCCTGGCACTTAACCTTGTAAGCGGAACAAATGCTACAGCTGCCCTTACACTTCCTCCCTCACCACCATTCAGGGCCCCAGACAGTCCTTCCAGGTGAGGCGACACTTCACCTGTGAGTCGGCTGGTGTGGTATACTGCATCCGGTACTCCCGGTGTGGCCTTTTATATATTGGCGAGATCTGACGCAGACTGGGATACCGTTTTGCTGAACACCTACGCTCTTTCCGCCAGAGGAAGCAGGATCTCCCAGTGGCCACACATTTTAATTCCATGTCCCATTCCCATTCTGATATGTCTATCCATGGCCTCCTCTACTGTCAAGATGAAGCCACACTCAGGTTGGAGGAACAACACCTTATGTACTGGCTGGGTAGCCTCCAACCTGATGGCATGAACATTGACTTCTCTAACTTCCATTAATGCCCCTCCTCCCCTTCTTACCCCATCCCTGATAGATTTAATTGTTTGTTTTTTTTTCTCTCTCTCTACTCATCACTCTGCCTGTTCTCCATCTCACTCTGGTGCTTCCTTCCCCCTTTCTTTCTCCCGAGGCCTCCCATCCCATGATCCTTTCCCTTCGGGAGCTCTGTATCCCTTTTGCCAATCACCTTTCTGGCTCTCAGCTTCACATCACCCCCTCTGGTCTTCTCCTATCATTTTGCATTTTCCCTCCCTCTCCTACTTTCAAATCTCTTACTATCTTTCCTTTCAGTTAGTCCTGACGAAGGGTCTCGGCCTGAAACATCGACAATGCTTTTCCCTATAGATGCTGCCTGGCCTGCTGTGTACCACAAGCATTTTGTGTGTGTTGCTAATTCTTCCCTGGTTCGAGTTGCCCTCCACCCCCATCTCCCTGCTTGGTGGATGGTTCCCTGGTCTATACAGTGGCACCTCCTGGCATTTTGCTGGGTGCTGGGCAAGGTCCAGTACCTTGTGGATTGGGAAAGGTATGGTCTTGAATGTCCTTGGTTCCCAGTGAAGGACACTTTGGACAATTCTCTCATCCAGGACTTCCAGTGGTCACAGGTCTGTGGCGGCTCAGGGGGTCCTGTCACAACCACGGACTCTGCTGCAGAGTCTGTAGACAGGGAACACGACAGCTTTGGCAGTTGCACTGCCTGCTTGCATTTTGGCATTGCCTGAGAAAGTGGATTATTGAATCGACTGATACTGAAGACCAATGGTATGTGTTTGATATTTAGATATTCCTTTCAGCCTGCCTGTTAGCATCTAGTTTCCCATTTGACAGTTCTAGTTAATGGCGCTGTTTAGCTTAACGTTTATTGTTTTCCCTTCCCTTAAAAAAATCCCATTTGCATTAAAGCTTGTGAACTATTGATCCGCTTCAATGTCTCCCTCTCCGCACTTGGTGCTATGTTAAACGTCTTGAAAACAATAAACTGATCATTATTCATTAACATGCAAATATCCAATCAAATAAAGAAAAGTAAACAAACAAAATCTTCCTTGTTTTACCTTAGTAATGAAGGCCAGCTAGATGGAGAATTGCTAGATATGCCAGCTATGCTTGCCATGAAGCTGAGGTGTAATTTCTATCTAATATCGCAATCTCAGGGCAACAATTTAGGGGATTCCCCTAGACTCTATATTTTGATTTCAGGAGTGGAGCGGGGAATCTGATGTGAGCATATCTGACCTCCAGTGTGATTTGCACTTTTATGCTGGCAAATGTGGACGAGTGCAGTGCACATAGTCAGTGGTTCTTGATAAACCGTCTCGCTGCACATCCTTGGGTTCTGGCCAATATCTACTCTAATAACAGCTGATCAATACATAATTATGTTGTAGCTTACAATTCTACATATCTAAATATATCATATGGAAGTTACAATAAAATTTTACTGCTGGTTAAGAAGTTAAATCATGATAGTCATAGCTGATTGTCAATTGAGTGGTTTAGTTTACCACTGACAGTAAATGAATATGCTCCCTCTAGAGCAATATATTTCATTTTCTGTGGCATTTAAAACAGCAAAATACTGCACTAAAGGCCCCATGTGATGCATATTGCACTTGTTACTTTGTCAAGTATGATAGCATTCCTCATCAATTCTTCCGGAATGCTTTTCTGCAAACTGATATGCAATGTACTCAATATGAAGGGGAAGACAAACAGAAAAAGAGTGCATTTTGGACCAAAACTTTACAGGAACGTTTAGTTAAAATGGGAGATATTATTACCTGCAATGCTTTGCAGTAAATATCATTGATTGGCCACCAAGACAGGTGGAAATAATATTACATAAAAGAGCTGAAAGGATTAAGAAGATCTGATTTTGTACATTTGTTTGTAATCATCACTCATGCAAACCAGAGATAGAGTTTCTTTTTTAGGTACAATTGACAAAATTGAGTTGATTTTATTTGATTTGATGGTGCGGCATTTATCTCAAACCCATTTACAAAGTCGCATACATAAATCCATGCTTGAACCAATGCAATTAGACAGCATTTTTGAATATACTGTATGAACTGGAATAAAAACCAAAGCATGATAACCTGGTTCAGTTCTGCTAACAGGTGCGAAAAAGAATTTTTAGCAAAAGTATCTGGTCCACTAAAGGTGAGTACCCAGTTTTAAAAGTCTTTTCAAAACTACATTAAACCATTTACTAGTTTGTTCAAAACTTCTAAGTTTTTAACTCATTAAATATTTAAAGGAGACTGTTAATGCCTCTCCACATAAAAATGGCTTAATTTTAATACAATCCTTCGATCCAGCAAATGGTTATGGTTTGACATCAAATGCTAAAAGGATTCACAGCTTCTCTTCATTTAATGGTAATGGCACTTTCGAAGACAATTTTCTTGTAAAAGCATGTGAATTGTTTGATCCTAAGTTTGTCAAAGAGTACAATTTCTTTGTTGGTGCTTGTCAGAGTAGAATGGCTCATGATGCATCACTAATGTCTGACTTTTCTAATTCACCTGAAAATAGAGAACGAGAGAGAGAAAGAGAAATACAAAGAATAGGAAAAAAATAAAAAACACAAAATGCTGGCAGAACTCAGCAGGCCAGACAGCATCTGTGGGAGGAGGTAGTGATGATGTTTCAGGCCGAAACCCTTCATCAGGAGTGAAGTAACATGGGACGGTCGAGGGGGGATAAGAAGTGGGGGGAGGGATGAAGTAGAGAGCTGGGAAGTGATAGGCTGGAGGGAAATGGGCTGGGGGAAGGTGGAGAATTATGGGAAATAAAAGAGAAAGAAAGGTAGGGCTGGGGGGAGAGATTATAGTGAGGGGGGAAAAAGAGAGAGAAAGAGAACCAGACTAAAATAATAGATAGGGATGGGGTAAGGGGGGACAGGGGTATCAACGGAGGTCTGTGAGTTGGATGTTCATGCCGGCAGGCAGGAGGCTACCTAGGCGGGAGATAAGGTATTGCTCCATCGACCTGCGTGTGGCCTCATCTTGACGGTAGAGGAGGCCATGGACAGACATGTCAGAGTGGGAGTGGTCTGTGGAATTGAAGTGTGTGGCCACAGGGAGATCCCGCCACTGCTGGAGGATTGAGCGCCGGTGTTCGGCGAAACGGTCTCCCAGTCTGCGGCGGGTCTCCCCAATGTATAAATGGCCACATCGGGAGCACCAGATACAGTATATCACCCCTGTTGACTTGCAGGTGAAGTGGTGCCTCACCTGAAAGGACTGTCTGGGGCCTGGGATGGTGGTGAGGGAAGAAGTGTGGGGGCAGGTGTAGCACTTCTTTCGTTTGCAGGGATGAGTGCCCAGAGGGAGGTCGGTGGGGAGGGATTGGGGGGGATGAATGGACAAGGGAGTCGTGTAGGGAGCGATCCCTGCGGAAAGCCAAGAGTGGGGGGGGGGGGAGGGGAAGATGTGGCTGGTGGTGGGATCCTGTAGGAGGTGGTGGAAGTTACGGAGGATTATACTTTGGATCTGTAGGCTGGTAGGGTGATAGGTGAGGACCAGGGGGACTCTATCCCTGGTGGGCTGGCGGGGGGATGGGGTGAGGGCAGAGATGTGTGAAATACGGGAGACGCGATGGAGGGCAGAGTTGATAGTGGATGAAGGGAAGCCCCTTTCTTTAAAAAAGGAAGACATCTCCTTTGTCCTAGAATGAAAGGCCTCATCCTGAGAGCAGATGCAGCGGAGGTGGAGGAATTGAGAGAAAGGGATAGCATTTTTGCAGGAGACAGGGTGGGAGGAGGAATAGTCTAGGTAGCTGTGGGAGTTAGTAGGTTTGTAGTAGACATCGGTGGATAGGGTGTCTCCAGAGATAGAAACAGAAAGATCTAGAAAGGGGAGGGAGGTGTTGGAAATGGACCAGGTGAATTTGAGGGCGGGGTGAAAGTTGGAGGTGAAGTTAATGAAGTCGACGAGCTCAGCATGTGTGCAGGAAGCAGCGCCGATGCAGTCGTCGATATAACGTAAGAAAAGAGAAGGACAGGTACCGGTGTCGGCTTGGAACATAGATTGCTCCACATGGCCGACAAAAAGGCAGGCATAGCTAGGACCCATGTGGGTGCCCATGGCTACACCTTTAGTTTGAAGGAAGTGGGAGGAGCCAAAGGAGAAATTGTTAAGGGTGAGGACTAATTCCGCAAGGCAGAGAAGAGTGGTGGTAGAAGGTGACTGGCTGGGTCTGGAATCCAGGAAGAAACGGAGAGCTTGGAGACCTTTCTGGTGGGGGATAGAGGTATATAGGGACTGGACGTCCATGATGAAAATGAGGCGGTGGAGGCCAGGGAACTTGAAATCTTTGAAGAGATGTAAAGCATGGGAAGTATCATGGACATAGGTGGGAAGGGATTGAACAAGGGGAGATAAAACAGAGTTGAGATAGGCAGAAATGAGTTCAATGGGGCAGGAGCAAGCAGAGACAATGGGTCTGCCTGAACAGGCAGGTTTGTGAATCTTAGGTAGGAGGTAGAAACGGGAAGTGTGGGGTGTGGGAACTATAAGTTTGGTGGCAGTGGATGGGAGATCTCCCGAGCTGATGAGATCGGAAATGGTTTGGGAGACAATGGACTGGTGCTCCCTAGTGGGGTCATGGTCCAGGGGTAGATAAGAGGATGTGTCAGCGAGTTGTTGTCTTGCCTCCACTATGTACAGGTCGGTGCGCCAGACAACAACAGCACCCCCCTTATCAGTGGGTTTGATGGTAAGGTTGGGATTGTTGCAGAGAGAATGGAGAGCAGAGTGTTCAGAGGGGGTAAGGTTGGAATTGGAGCAAGGGGTGGTGAAGTCGAGACAGTTAATGTCCCGACGGCAATTAGAGATGAACAGATCCAGGGCGAGTAGAAGTCCTGGGCGGGGAGTCCATAAGGAGGAGGAGGGTTGGAGACGGGAGAATGGGTCATCGGTGGGGGTGGGAGACTCCCTACCGAAGAAGTGGGCTCAAAGACAGAGCCGGCAGAAGAAGAGCTCCACGTCCTGGCGCACGCGGAACTCACTGAGGTGAGGGCAAAGGGGGACAAAGGTGAGGCCCTTACTAAGGACAGAGTGCTCAGCCTCAGAGAGAGGAAGGTCGGAGGGGATGGTGAAGACCCGGCAGGGAAGGTGCCTTGAAGGTAAATACGAGCAGAACGATTTGCAGTAAATTGTAGTGGCCATGTGATTGGTGAGTATGTGACTAAAAATGAAACAGAATTAGAAGAATTAAATCTGCAAACTTGTTTGAAAAAGTTTCTTTGTTAGTAACTACCAAAAAAGTGTTTTTGTTTAGGTTTGATGCTTGGAAATCTGTTGAGAGTCAGAGGAGAACAGACCTGATGCTTCTCTGTAATGCTTCTGACAAACTGTGCACCACGATGGCTCCTTCCTGGACTGGGTGATCACAGCATGTGTGGAAACTATTGGAAGGATAGAAGATTCACACCACAGAAAAAAAATCAAAGTTCAAAGAAAATTTATTGTCAAAGTACTTATATGTCACTATATACTGTACTACCCTGAAATTCATTTTCTAATGGGCATTTAAAGTAGAATTTAGAAACACAATCAATGAAAAACTACACACAAATAAACACTGTCAACCAATGTGCACATGAAGACAAAGTGTGCAAATGCAAAATAAAAATGCTAATAAATAAGTGAATAAATAGCATGAGTTGTAGAGCCTTTAAAAGTGATTCCATAGGTTGTGGAATTGGTTCAGTGTTCAGGTGAACACTAGTTCAGGAGCCTGATGGTTCAAGGATAATAACTGTTCCTGAACCTCGTGATGTGGGACCTAAAACTGCTGCACCTCCTTCCTAATGGCAGCTGCAAGAATAGAGCATGGACTGGATGACGGGGTCCTTGATGATGGATACTTCTTCTGTCAGTGCTCCTTGTAGATGTGATCAATTGTTGGGAGTGTTTGTCATGTGATGAGCTGGGCAGTATCCACCATTATTTGTAGGATTTTCCACTCTGTTGCAATGCAGGCCATGAGAAAACCAGTCCAGATACTCTCCATAGTGTAACTATAGAAGTCTGTCAAAGTTTTAGATGACATGCTGAACAGACACAAACTTCTAAGAAAGTAGAAGTGCTGCTATGTCTTCTTTGTAATGGCACTTACGTGCTGGTCCCAGCACAAATTCTCTGAAATGATAAAGCCAAGGAATTTAAAGTTACTGACTCCAATCCCCTAATGAAGACTTGCTCATGAACCTCCAGTTTCCTCCTCATGTAGTCAATAATTTATGTGTGCCAATCAGAAAACAAAAAATACCCAGCCTTACCATACCTTTCAAGTCATGGTTCATTCATGTGTTCTTTCAGCATGATGAAGATTTTTGCCTTCATTATCTTTTCAATCAGTGAGTTTCAGATGCTTTACCATCCTCTGTGTGGAAACCCGCCCCCCCACCTTTCCCTCTAGTCTTCTAAATCCATACATCCTGACATTTTTGACCCAGCTGCTAAAGGAAAGGGCACAGCCTTACTTACACTTGCTTGGGTTTTAATATTTTTTGCACACCAGTCGGATTCTATTAGCCTCTCCTGCTGTGAAGAAAACAGCCCTAACTTATTCAATTTTGAGAATCATTTCATAGTCTCTCACATCCTTAGGGTCAGCAGAGAATATGTTCAAACTCTTTCTCTAAGATCGCACCTTGTGCTGGAGGAGACGAATCAATATAACAACTTAAGAGCCTCCATTTGCCAACACTGAGGTCAATTTGAATCCATGGAATCCAAGCACAATATCTCAGTTATGTCATAACCCTGAACCAGAGCTTGAGAAGATAAATTGAATATAATAGTATTATGAAGATTATTTGAAAAGGTAGCATTATTAAATGATATATTAACCTGTTATCATCTTACAAATTATGTACACATGAAATATAATCAATTATCATCAGTTTAGGGAAGCATAACCAAGACTATAATGGGTAAAATATATAAAGGTTTCTGGCTTTAAATAGTGTAAGTAGATTAGAACTATGTATTGTAAAGCATTAATATTTGTGCTTGCAAAATGTCTTCACCATTGTGACCTTGAGAGTACATAACTGGGACTGTGAGAATGCAATATGGCTGTGGAATACAGCCGCGGGAACATTAAAGACAGGTGAACGCAGGGGCGGGACTCGAAAAGTGGTGACGAGTAATGATTGGTTCAATAGTTTGAACTGGTGTTAATGTATTGTTCCATTTACTTTATTTTTATATCAGTGGAGAGAGTATAGAAGTAGAGTGGTTGGGAGCTTGAGGGTAGTCTTCAAGCACTCGTTGACAGGCTGACCGTGAGCAGTGGTGTGGATCAAGTGGGAGGTGTGCTGCAGTAAGAGAGGTCAGCGCACTCCTAGATATGTGTTTTGTTGCTTGGTATTCTATCCGAATAAAAAAAAGCTTTGTAGTTTTATGTAGATAATTGGAGTTTGTGTCTTTCTGCCTTACTGAGCTGAATCCACAAACCTTTTGGCATAATATAACCAATGACAGTACTGTATGTACACACAGTGTACCTGATAAGTCCTCTCATGAATAATTGTCTACACCAGTAATCTCATGGCCAATACAACCCCTAATAACCCTTTGCATCTCTGTGCTGGAATCACATCTTGCTGACAATATGGTTACCCTACTAAAATTGTAAACAATTTTACAAAATAAAGGAAAATATACCATATGTCTTTTTTAACAACTTATTGACCAGTCCTACTGCTTTTAAAGATTTGTATACATACTCTACAAAGCTCTGTGTTCCCCAGATCACTCAACGTCTTACCAGTTATAGCCTATCCCTTATTTTACTGTTTCTTGTTCTTAATTAACTGCAATTTAGACCTTAAAACCATAAGACATAGGAGCAGAATTAGGCCATTTAGTTTATTGCGTCTGCTTCGTCATTCAAACATGGCTGATCATTTCCTTCCTTCTCCATCCTTCTATCCGTAACCTTTGATTTTGTGTCAAATTAAGAACCTATCAAGCTCTGCCATTAATACACCCAATGAACGGGCCTCCACAGCTGCCTGTGGTAATAAATTCTACAATTTCTTACTCTCTATTTGAAGAACTTTCTCCGGATCTCTGTTTTAAATGGATGGCCCTCTATCCTGAGGCTGTGCCTTCTTGTCCCAGACTCCCCCACCATGGGAAACATCCTTTCCACATCTACTCTGTCTAGGCCTTTTAACATCCAAAAGGTTTCAATGAGAGTCCCCTCATCCTTCTAAATTCCATCACGTACAGACCCAGAGCTTTTAAACATTCCTTGTATGATAACCCTTTCATTCCCAGAATCATCCTTGTAAACCTCCTCTGAACCCTATCCAATGCCAGCACATCTTTTCTTAGATGAGGAGCAAAAAACTGTTCACAATACTCAAGGTGAGGCCTCTTGTATTCTAGACCTTTTGAAATGATTACAAACATTATATTTGCCTTCCTCATTGCTGATTTTACCTGTAAGTTAATCTTTAGAGTGTTCTGCACAAGGACTCCCAAGTCTCTTTGCAGCTCAGATTTTTGGATTTTCTCCTCATTTAAAAAATAGTCTGCACATTTATTTCTACTACCAAAGGGCATGACTATGCATTTTCCAACATTGTATTTCACTTGCAACTCTCTTACCCATTCTCCTAACCTGTCTAAGTCCTTCTGCAGCCTCCCTGTTTCCTCAACACTACCTGCCCCTCCACCAATCTTCTATCACCTGCAAACTTGGCAAGAAAACCATCTATTCAATTATCTAAATCATTGACATACAGCATAAAAAGAAGCAGTCCCAACACTGACCCCTGTGGAACACCACTAGTCACTGGCAGACAACCAGAAAAGAATCCTTTTATTCCCACTCGCTGCCTCCTACCAATCAGCCAATGCTCTAACCACATTAGTAACTTCCCTGTAATACCATAGGCTCTCAACTTGATAAGCAGCCTCATGTGTGGCACCTTGTCAAAGGCCTTCTGAAAGTCCAAACATACAACATCCACCCCATCCCCTTTATTTGTCCTACTTGTAATCTCTATGAAGAATTCTAACAGGTTTGTCAGGCAAGATTTTCCCATGCTGACTTTGTCCTATCTTGTCCTTTGTCACCAATTACTTCATAACCTCATTGTGAACAATTGAACATCTTCCCAACCACTGAAGTGAGGCTAACAGGTCTATAATTTATTTTCTGCTGCCACCCTCCTTTCTTAAAGAGTGAAGTGACATTTGCAATTTTCCAGTCCTCTGGCACCATGCCAGAATCCAATGATTTTTGAAAGATCATTACTGATACCTCTACAATCTCTACTGCTACCTCTTTCAGAACCCCAGGGTGCAGTTCATCTGGTTAGGTGGCTTATATACCCTTAGGTCTTTCAGCTTTTTGAGCACTTTCTCCCTTGTAATAGTAACTGCACTCACTTCTCTTCTCTCACACACAGTGAAGACTGATGCAAAATACTCATTTAGTTCATCTGTCATCTCCTTGGCTCCCATTATTATTTCTCCAGCCTCATTTTCTAGCGATCCTATATCCAATGTCATCTCCCTTTCATGTTTTACATACTTGAGAAAGCTTTTTCTATCACTTGATATTATTTGCTAGCTTGCTTTCATATTTCATCTTTGCCCTCCTAACGATTCTTTTAGCTGCTATCTGTGGGGTTTTAAAAGCTTCCCAATCCTCTGTCTTCCCACTAATCTTTGCTTTGTGCTATGCCCTATCATCTGCCCGCCCCTCCTGACAGTCTGTCTGCATGCTATCTTTGCTTATTTACCATCCATCCTATCCTGAGTCCCTTCACTTTGTTTACCACACCCAATCCAAATTAATTTAAACTCTCTCCAACAGCTCTAACAAAATTGCCCACAAGATTATTGGTTCCCCTTCAGGTTCAGGTGCAACCCTTCACTTTTGAACAGGTCATACCTTGCCCAGAAGAGATCCCAATGACCCAAGAACCTGAAACCCTGCCCCCTGCACCAGCTGCTCAGCTGCACATTCCTTTGCCAAGTCATCCTGGTTTTACCCTCACTGGAGCGTGGCAGAGGCAACAATCCAGAAATTACTACCCTGGAGGTCCTACTTCTCAACTAGCTCTCTAAATTCTCTTTTTAGGACCTCTCTGATTTTTCTTCCAATGTCATTGGTATCAATATGTACCAAGGCATCTGACTGCTTTCCCTCTCTCTCCAAAATGTAGTGGATGCGATCTGAGACTTCCCTGACCCTGGCACCTGGGAGGCAACACACCATTCCAGTGTCCTGATCACATCCACAGAATCTCCTGTCTGTTTCACTAACTATTGAGTACCCTGTCACTATGCTCCATCTTCTCCCTCTTTCCCTTCGGCAACCAATTGTAACTCCAGGGCAAGTAGTGGATGTGGGACTACAGTGAGGGGACGAATCACTGTGTAGCTGAGGCTCCCTGCAAGATGCTTTCAATCAACATCAAGCATCACCATGTCAATTACCACAGTTTTTATTGCACTATTGTTATTCTTTTGAATAGAAAAAAAACAACAAATGCTTGAAGCTTTACTGTTATACTGTTATTCATTCCAGGAAATCTGCCAGCTTTTCCAGGGAAGTTGTTTGAAATGCCATGGATGATTCTAGGACTCGATGGAATTTGTGAACTCATACAGAGATTATTGTGTGATGTTATTCACATGGTGGAAGTGGCTGCCCTCTACACTCTGATGATGACTCTCAATCAAGACACTGGATGGGGTGATTTGATTATATCAGAAACTGCTGAGCTCCTGGCATTTTCATGCACAACACTTTCTACAGTTTACAGAGAATGGTGTGAAAAACAAAAAAAAAATCCAGTGAGTGGCAGTTTTGTGGCCATAAATGCCTTGTGAATGAGAAAGGTCAGAGGAAAATGGTTTGACCAGTTCCATTTCCCAGAAAGGTGACAGTAACTCAAATAACCACATGTTACAACAGTGGTTGTGCAGAAGAACAGCTCTGAATGTAGAACACGTTGAGCCTTGACGTGGATGAGCTACAGCAGCCGAAGACCATGAGCATATACACTCACGTGTATATAACTTGTGTGTGATTCCAAGCAGTGAGAAGATATGCATGTCAAAGTGGAAGAAACGACAACTGTGCAGAAGCAAAGTGGGCATTTTTTTTGACACCACTTGGAGGGTTCAGGAGGAGTGAGTTTGTTTTTCATTAGCAAAGGGGAAATGATTTGCTTGCAACTTCAAGGAAAAGCATATCAGACTCAATATACATTTTGTAGACTGGGGAAAAGTACACACTCAGGACAATAAATACTTTTTCTGGTTTTAATTCCTTTATCTGTTTCAGATGGTTTAGTGCTGGGAGAGGGTCTTAAAACAAAACGAACGACTTTACAATCAGTTCATGCCATTACAATCTCCGTTTAACCTTCGATCCACACACATGTGTATCGACGGATTGCGTATGCAATATCAAAATACATAAAGCAAACCACACAAAACTAATATGATACTAATACGGTAGTGGCAATTCTGAAAGAACACAATACAAACAACATTAGAATCCCACCAACCCTGGATCTTATACATAGCAGTGAAAATGTAAGCGAATACATCTCATCTGAGCTGTCTACTCCCACACGTGCTTAACTTCCAAACAGAGACTAAACGTTCACGTTACACTGTTACATTCACAATTGGTCATGATACAATAAAGTTAGACAAAAGGTATACTTTGGCACAACTTTTACAAGATATTGCCTGGTAGTTAAATTACAGGAAGACTGACCTACTTGGCCGGTAAGGATCTTTGCACAAGCCACGCTATCCAGCGTCCAGTCCTTCACTCGTGAAAATCTAAAGCATCCACATGTAAAACATGTCAGATTACCGATATTCTTGATTCGCCACCAAGCATAAATGAATTCACATGGATATCGTCAATTAATACTCACTTTTTCTCACCAGGCCCCGTATTTCTGGGAGGAACTTAATCCCAAAGCTCCACCAGCTCCTCTGCAAAAAATGGTCTCCCCACTATCCCGCACGTGCGTAATGACGTTACCATCTCCACTTAAAGGCACAGACATCTATTCTAGCATTACCCAGATGCATGCCTAAGTACAGTTTTTAACGATAATGAATAGGATTCAATGGTCACCCGGTTACATAAAATGTGCTCCCTACTTTTCTTGAGCTGCTACTGGTCTGAATGAATAAAACTTCAGAGAGTCAGGAGGCATTGGATCTAGGGAAACTTGGCTGTGTGGATTTAAAATTGGCTTGCCCACAGGAAGCTGTGAGTGGTGGTCGATGGAGCATATTCTGTCCGGATGTCAGTGACCGGTGGTGTTCCACAGGGACCCCTATGGTTTGCAAGTTTTATGGATGACTTGGTTGAAGAAGTGGAAGTGTGAGTTCGTAAGCTTGCAGGTGACAGAAAGGTTGGTGATGTTGAGGATAGTGTAGAAGGTTGCCATATGTTACAACGGGATAGAGCTGAGAAGTAGCAGATGAAGTTCAGTCTGGAATGGTGTGAAGTGAAGATTTCAAGTGTAAGGGCAGGATTCCTAGTAGTGTGGAGGAACAGAGGGATCTTGGTGTCCATGTCCATAGGTCCCTCAAAGATTGTGTGCAAGTTGATGGGGTGGTTAAGAAGGCATATGGTGTGAAAGTCTTCATTCGTCAGGGGATTGAGTTCAAGAGCCATTAAAATAATATTGCAACTCTATAAAACCCTCCTGTGGTTAGACTGCAGTTGGAGTATTGTATTCATTATAGAAAGGATGTTGAAGCTTTAGAGAAGAGATTTACCAGGATTATAGTGCATGTCTTATGAGGAGTGGTTAAGCAAGCTAGGACTTTCTCTTTGGAGAGAAGGAGGGTGACTTTTTGAGGTGTAAGATAACAAGAGAGATTGATATAGTGGACAGCCAGTGCTTTTCTCCCTGGATGGAAATATCTAATATGGGAGGGCATAATTGGAAGGTGACTGGCGGGAAGCACAGGGTGGATGTCAAAGGTAGGTTTCTTACATGGACGGGTGGGTGTGTGAAATGCACTGCCAGAGGCGGTGGTACAGATGAATATATTAGGAAGATTTAAGACACTCTTAGAGAGGCATGTGGATGAAAGAAAAATGGAGGGTTATGTAGGAAGTAAGTGTCAGATTGGTCTTGGAGTAGGTTAAAAGGTTGGCAAAATATTGTGGGCTAAAGGATCTGTACTGTTTTATGTTCTATGTCCATTTAACTTTGTTCCTGTCCTGCAGCCAGCGTGAGGAAAAATGCTTCCATCACACTGTGAGTTTATAATGATGTTCTTTTATCATCTTAAAACATAGAACATAGATCATCTGCCTTTATCAAATTTGTTGTTTCACTTACTCAAAGAATTCAATCAGGTTTGAGAGGCACCACCTGCCTCTCACAAGGACATCAGACTCTGCTTCTCCAAATTCTCACAAGTCCAGTCTCCAAGAATCCACTCCAATAGTTTGTCCACCACTGATGTTATCCCTATTAAATTTCTAGAACAAAGTAAAAGCATTTGTCATCCTCCAGTATTCTGGAACTACTCCTGTGGCCAGTGCCCGAGCCACAGCAACCTCTTCCCTCGCTTATCATAGTAACCTGGGATATATCACGTTCCACTCCATGTATTATGTTTTGCAACTCCAAAAGCTAATAAAAAAAAAGCCAGCGATTTGGGTTTACTTACTTTTCTTTAGTTAGGTGCTCATGGTGGCACAATGACGTATGCCTTTCATGTACTTTTACATATAACCTATAATGAGCTATGTAAGCAAACAAAGAATGCTTATTCAAACAATATATTAATAATATAAGTCAAATATTATTGAAATATTAAATATACCATTCTCCTTCCTGCTTAGCTATAAACTCCAAATCAATAGAAAATGTATCTCAACACAAATATGTAATGTATTGCTTTCTAGTCAACTTATATACAAAGTGTACTATCTAATACAACTGCTATATAGAGATCAAGAGCATAGTAAATTTTAAATTGTCCCATTCAGGCCTAAAGACTTAATCATTGTGGAGGATTTCTCACTCTTACGGGATAATGTCTTTCCTGACAGTGGAGGGATGGGGGTTGGTGGGTGGTGGAGGCCACTCTGCTTGGCAGCTGGGACTAGTGACTGTGAAGCAATCTCACAATCTCAGGTTCTGGGGCCTCCTCCTTGGTGGTTGTAGGAA
The DNA here is from genome assembly GCF_048418815.1 of Hemitrygon akajei. Taxonomy (NCBI): domain Eukaryota; kingdom Metazoa; phylum Chordata; class Chondrichthyes; order Myliobatiformes; family Dasyatidae; genus Hemitrygon; species Hemitrygon akajei. The sequence continues at coordinate 63,829,960 of NC_133127.1, read as the reverse complement.
TTGACTCTGGGACTCCAGAAGTGGCACTGACAGCTCTGGACACTTGTCTTCTCTAACAATTGACTCTGCTGTCCTCAGCTGATTGATGTGTCACCTCCAGATGATATCAGATGGCATCTCCACTGTGTAGGAGAGTGGTCCAGTTCTGTCCATAATCATTGTAAGTACCCATATTAATCATCTCTTTAGTTCCTCGCCAGGGCTGCTTGTCCAGGAGTCCTTGTTTTAGGAGCCTTCAATTTGTCTCAGCTTTTTGTCCTCCATTCTCCTCTGAGATTGGGTTTGAGGAGATCCAAGTGTGAGCACAAGCAACAGTCTAGGAACAACATAGCTGGTGTGTTGTTGGTTCTAAAGCGTGCTACATTGTGATATGCAAAGAGGAAAATGATGAAGTTCTGATTCTGTGTCAGTGTAGTATGTTCTGCTGACATTCCTCACAGTGTATACTTTGGACTCTGCACAAACCTTTTCACCAAGCCATTTGTAGCTGGGTGGTGTGATGCAGAAGGAATTTCTTTAGCCAGAGTGTGATGAATCTGTGGAATTCTTTGCCATAGCCAGCTGTGGAGGTCAAGTTTTTATGTATATTTAAGGCTGAGGTTGATCGATTCTTGATAGGTCAGGGCATAAAGGGATACTGCGAGATTGGGTCTGAGAGGAAAATTAGATCAGCCATGTTGAAATGGCAGAGTAGACTCAATGGGCCTAATGCTCCTATAATCCTGCTCCTATATCTTATGGTCTTATGGTCTAATGCATCATGAGGAGTGTCCTCTTTACTAAATTTTAGAGGTATTTCATTTCAATTGGGACAATCCATTAGAATTTCCATGATTAGTTGTCCTCCTGAATTGAATCTTGTAATTGTATTCTCTGTCTTCTAATCTTTTAACACTGTCTTGGGATTTTGGAGATGTTCCTTGTCATCCTCACCAGTAACAATGGTGTCATCCGGGTAACACATCCAGGGCAGCCTTGCATCACCTGGACAAGAATGCAGGCACATATGCTAATCCAAAAATAAACCTATTTTAGCAATAAAGCCTTTTGTGAGTGTTTATGTTGAGGAACACTTAGAAACCTTCTTCCATCTCCATCTGTAGGCCGGCCTCAGTTAAGTCCTCTTTGCTGAAGTGTTTCCTTCTACTTTGTAGAAAGGTTTGCAAAGATATCCTCTATCCTGGGCAGAGGGTATTGATCTACTTTCAATAGTGGGTTGATAGTGACATTAAAATCACCACGGATCCTGACAGATCCATTCTTTTGGCTACTGGGACCACTAGCATTCCCCAAGAGCTCCACTCAGCTTGGGAGTGGCATTTTTGTTTAACACTATTTACCATTGATATATGTAAGTTTTCCAACGCCATCTTTGTTATGTTATTTCTGTTTAAACATACCGTGGGTTAACAGTGAAGAATCAAATTCTGGAAGAATGACAGAGCTTTTATTTACAGTAATAAATAAACATGTCTTAACCTAGCCACGTGCTGGAACATTCTAGCAATCCTGCGCATGCTCTGTGCTCTGTCCAATCATGTCCTGGCACATCATTGCACGTGATATCACCACATCTTCCTTTCCTTAAAAAGAAAAACAATTAGCAACGTTAATCAAAACACATCTATATTAGATAACTGAAACTCTGAAGTTGGCTCTTTCTTAAGGTCTTCGTGATTTCTTCTTAACACTGTTCCCTCCTCTGTTTGGACCATGCATGATCTGGTCTGTGTCCATGTGTTCATTTTATCTTGTATCCTCACTTTGTCTCCTTATCCTTCAGACAAACATCTCCTTAGATCAGTCAATTCATGTTCCACTTCCATTTGTAATGAAATACGAATCTTCTTTTCTTCATCTAATTCATTCATTAACTGTGTAATCTCTTTTATGCTGAGATTTCATCATTTCAATAAAACTTCTCAATTCCTTCACTTGTGCTTTCACTTCTTCCTTATACTGTGCCCACTGTGAGTGTTCTTGCTCTCTGTTGGTTTTGTCAATGTATTATTATATTTCTTGATAGATTTTCACTTTTTTACAGCACTTATATTGCAGTTTTCAACAAAAAGCTCTTCAGCCTGCAGCATCACGATCTCAGAAGCTTTGCAAAGTGCCAAAGCTTTTTCAAAATTTAAATCTTGCCCTCTCAACAGTCTTTCTCTCAGAGCATTATCTTGAATGCCACAAACAACTCTATCTTTAATGAGAGAGTCCATGTTCTACTACGCTTTCTTAACTTAGTAACATACTGCTCAATTGTTTCAGCAGCTCTCTGCACACATGTGAAGAATTTATATCGCTCATACATTAAATTACACTTAGATATACAAAATACTTCAAATCTGTCTGTTATTGACTTTAAATTGAAGTTATCTCCATCTTCAAAGACAAAATTATTATATGCCTCTACTGCGTCATTCCTGATTACATGGAGCAGAAGTGCAGCTTTGGTTTTTTCCGATTTTTCTTCATAATTAGTCGCTGTTAAGTGCAGTTCAAACTGTTGCTTGAATATCCTCCAGTTTTCAGCTACATTGCCAGTTAGCTGAAGTTTTGATGGGGGTTGTAAACCTTCCATTTTATCGCTTACAGTTCGATATTTTTTTCTTCTTTTTTTCGATTATCTTCGATTCTCGATTCTCCTGTATTATTCTTCCAGAATCACTTAGAAAAAGAACATAAAACATAGAATAGTGCAGCACATTACAGGCCCTTCGGCCCACAATGTTTTGCTGACCCTCAAACCCTGCCTCCCATATAACCCCCCACCTTAAATTCCTGCATATACCTGTCTAGCAGTCTCTTAAACTTCACTAGTGTACCTGCCTCCACCATTGACTCAGGCAGTGCATTCCACGCACCAACCACTCTCTGAGTAAAAAACCTTCCTCTAATATCCCCTTTGAACTTCCCTCCTCTTACCTTAAAGCCATGACCTCTTGTACTGAGCAGTGGTGCCCTGGGGAAGAGGCGCTGGCTATCCACTCTATCTACAAACGTTTGTATTTCTCTTAATATCTTGTACACCTCTATCATGTCTCCTCTCATCCTCCTTCTCTCCAAAGAGTAAAGCCCTAGCTCCCTTAATCTCTGATCATAATTCATACTCTCTAAACCAGGCAGCATTCTGGTAAGTCTCCTCTGTACCCTTTCCAATGCTTCCACATCCTTCCTATAGTGAGGCGACCAGAACTAGACACAGTACTCCAAGTGTGGCCTAACTAGAGTTTTACAGAGCTGTATCATTACATCGCGTCTCTTAAACTCTATCCCTCGACTTATGAAAGCTTAACACTCCATAAGCTTTCTTAACTACCCTATCTACCCGTGAGGCAACTTTCAGGGATCTGTGGACATGTAAAATCCCCCAGATCCCTCTGCTCCTCCACACTACCAAGTATCCTGCCATTTACTTTGTACTCTACATTGGAGATTGTCCTTCCAAAGTGTACTACCTCACACTTCTCCGGGTTGAACTCCATCTGCGACTTCTCAGCCCACTTTTTCATCCTATCAATGTCTCTGCAATCTTTGACAATCCTCTACACTATCTACAACACCACCAACCTTTGTGTCATCTGCAAACTTGCCAGCCCACCCTTCTACCCCCACATCCAGGTCGTTAATAAAAATCACAAAAAGTAGAGGTCCCAGAACAGATCCTTGTGGGACACCACTAGTCACAACCCTCCCATCTGAATGTACTCCCTCCACCACGACCCTCTGCCTTCTGCAGGCAAGCCAATTCTGAATCCACCTGGCCAAACTTCCCTGGATCCCATGCCTTCTGACTTTCTGAATAAGCCTACTATGTGGAACCTTGTCAAATGCCTTACTAAAATCCATGTAGGTCACATCCACTGCACTACCCTCATCTATATGCCTGGTCACCTCCTCAAAGAACTCTATCAGGGCTTGTTAGACACAATCTGCCGTTCACAAAGCCATGCTGACTGTCCCTGATCAGACCATGATTCTCTAAATGCCCATAGATTCGATCTCTAAGAATCATTTCCAACAGCTTTCCCACCACAGACGTAAGACTCACTGGTCTATAATTACCTGGACTATCCCTACTATCTTTTTTGAACAAGGGGACAACATTCGCCTCCCTCCAATCCTCCGGTACCATTCCCATGGATAATGAGGACATAAAGATCCTAGCCAGAGGCTCTGCAATCTCTTCCCTCTCTTTGTGGAGCAGCCTGGGGAATATTCCGTCAGGCCCCGGGGACTTATCCATCCTATTGTATTTTAACAACTTCAACATCTCCTCTCCCTTAATATCAACATGCTCCAGAACATCTACCTCACTCATATTGTCCTCACCGTATTCAAGTTCCCTCTCATTGGTGAATACCGAAGAGAAGTATTCATTGAGGACCTCACTCACTTCCACAGCCTCCAGGCACATCTTCCCACCTTTATCTCTAATCGTTCCTACCTTCACTCCTGTCATCCTTTTGTTCTTCACATAATTGAAGAATGCCATGGGGTTTTCCTTCACCCTACTTGCCAAGGCCTTCTCATGCCCCCTTCTTGCTCTTCTCAGCCCCTTCTTAAGCTCCTTTCTTGCTACCCTATATTCCTCAATAGACCCATCTGATCCTTGCTTCCTAAACCTCATGTATGCTGCCTTCTTCCACCTGATTAGATTTTCCACCTCACTTGTCACCCATGGTTCCTTCACCCTACCATTCTTTATCATCCTCACCGGGACAAATTTATCCCTAACATCCTGCAAGAGATCCCTAAACATCGACCACATGTCCATAGTACATTTCCCTACAAAAACATCATCCCAATTCACACTCGCAAGTTCTAGCCTTATAGCCTCATAATTTGCCCTTCCCCAATTAAAAATTTTCCTGTCCTCTCTGATTCTATCCTTTTCCATGATAATGCTAAAGGCCAGGGAGCAGTGGTCACTGTCCCCCAGATGCTCACACACTGAGAGATCTGTGACCTGACCTGGTTCGTTACCTAATGCTGGATCTAGTATGGCATTCTCCCTAGTTGGCCTGTCAACATACTGTGACAGGAATCTGTCCTGGGCACACTTAACAAACTCTGCCCCATCCAAACCCTTGGAACTAATCAGGTGCCAATCAATATTAAGGAAGTTAAAGTCACCCATGATAACACTTCTGACACCATGTTATGTTACTTCTGTTTAAACGTACCATGGGTTAACAATGAAGAATCATATTCTGGAAGAATTAGAGAACTTTTATTTACAGTAATAAACAAACACATCTTAACTCAGCCATGTGCTGGAACATTTTAGCAATCCTGCGCATTCTCAGTGCTCTGTCCAATCATGTACTGGCACATCATTGCACTTGATATCACCACAATCCTTGAACACTGTTGTGGCATCATTCAATACCTTTCTTTATTCACTTTAAGTTGACTCTGTTGCAGGGGATCTGCCATGCAATTGGCGGATGGATCCCTAATCAAGTTATAGATACCTCTGCCAATCTTGGCCCCACAATGCTGGCCCTCCTGTATTTGCCATGTACAATCCCAATGTGGCTTATTGGTTGTTATATAATCACTGTTATGAATATCATTCCCACAGGAGTTATATTTTCATCAGTATAAGTTCTTAATTAGATATCTGCAGGCTTCAAATCAATATCTTTGAAATGCTCTTCAAGCTCATTTTGTGGAATAACTGAAAGAGCTGAGCCTGTGTTTAATTCCCTTTTAATTAATTTGCCATATTGCTTGTCGCTCATCAGTTTTCACATTATAGATCTCAAGGCTACCTAGTTCTGAATAACTTAAATCAAATTTTTCACCAGCAGCATGCAAATTAGTACTCTTTTTGAAACTGCAACTCATCTTTTTCTCTTTCCTATGCAATCCATTGATTTTTGGCTTCCTGACATGCTCTTTGTATGTGTAATTTAAACTTGCATGGGCCTGATGTATGTGAGCTCCTGCCACAACAGTAATGCAATATGTTTGGCCAGGCAGGTTTCTGTTTAAATGCTGCAATTTCCATTGAAACAGTGATTTCAACTGGTCTTTTAAAAGTGTGTTGTGGTTTGGTTAGGAACCATTTTTGAATGTTTTCTTGTGAGATTCCACAAACTAAACAATCTCTTAGTGTATCATTAAACACATCACTGAACTAACAATGCTCAGACAATTTTTCAATTCAGCCACATAAGTTGAAATGGACTCCCCTTCATTTTGATTCCTCTTATGAAATCTAAAACATTCTGCAATTAACAACGGTTTTGCTTTTGAATGCTCCTGCATTATGTTCAGATCACAATATCAGCAAATCTCTTTTTGGCTGGTTTGATTGGAGCAGTTAAATTTATTGCACTCTGTAGCTGGCTTTTCATTGGCTATTTCATTTGCTACAAAATACTGTTTAATTCATCCACTATTCATCATCCAGTTATCTATTGTGCAATCGAATATACCTATTTTTCTGATGTTGCCAGCCATTGTGCTTTTATAAAAATTTATAATTATTATTATCACCCAGTACTCTCTGTTTATGAATCCATGGTTGTAATTGTTGCTTGTTGATTTATCGGGTTTTCTGCCTTTTTAAAGTACTCGACAGTCTCTTTTCCCTTTTGAAGAAACCTGCGCTGCGCTTTAATTGAACAATCTTCTCTCTCTCCTTCCAAAGAAATAAAACAAGTAGGTAGAAATCTCATGTTCACCACTGTCACCACTGTGACAGTGACAAAGCTTATGCTTTGGAAGGAATCAAAAGAATAACACTGGAGCCAGTGATATAGGTCTATTTACTTTTCTTTAGTGAGTCACTCACATATGATATGGAGTTGTAATGACATATACCAATTATGTGCTTTATCATATAACTGATAATGAATTATATAAACAAGCAAGTAATTATTAATCAAACAATATCTTTGCAACATTACTCAATATTACTGAAATATTAAATACACTACACTGGGAATTTATCTATTGTGAAGTTTTTCAGGGTTGTTGTGGTGGGAGATCTCAATATCCCAAATATTGATTGGCATCGCCCTAGAGCAAGGTGTTCAGATGAGGTGGAGTTTGTTAAGTGTGTCCAACAAGTCCATCAGTCCATCAAGTTCACACAAACGATCAGGCAGCCATTTGCACTAACCCAGCCACGTTCTTATTTTATGCTTCCCATATTCTCCTCAACTCCCCACAGATCCTATTACTCACTTACACACCAGGTGCAATACATGTAACAATCAACTCATAGCCTTTGGATGCTGAAGGAAACTAGAACACCTAGGGAAAACCTACGCAGTCACAGGTAAAGCATGCAAACTCCTCATAGACAGCAGGATGGAACCTAGATTGCTGGAGTTGTGAGGCAGCAGCTCTACTGTCTGTAACACCAGATCATTGCTGATCATTGAGTGAAAACGTTCTTCCTCAGCTCCCTTCAATTTCTTCTACCAATTAAAATCAATTCCCTAATTACCAAGGGAAATAGATACTTCCTAATCAATAGGCCTTGGCCTCTTGTAATTTTATATCTTCATTTTCCTTTGTTCTGAAGGAAACAACCATCACCTAGTTTGCCTCTCCTTGCAACCATAATTTTCAGCCCCAACGTCACATCCTTTCAGTAATGTTGTGCCCAGATATGTACATATGTACTCTAGTTGCAGCCAAACTAGCATTATATACAGATCTGAAAAGGTCTCACTGCTCATGTGATGTGTTTTAATCAATAAAGTATCTAAACCCTCTTAAAAGCCATATCTACCTATCCTGCTACTTACAGAGAACTATAAGCATGTAAATCGAGATCCCTCTGATCTTCTGTATATCTTAATGTTCCATCTTATGGCATGTATTCCTTATCTTAATATCTGTATATTACTTTTGGGGCAGGTGTGACCTGTACAAAAAGGATGGGTTCCACTTGAATCTGAGGTGGATCAATATCCTTGCACGGAAGTTTGCTAAGGCTATTGGGGAGAGTTTAAACTAGAATTGCTGTGAGGTTGGAACCGAACTGAAGAGACAGAGGAAGAGGTGGTTGGCTCACAAATAGAGAAAGCTTGTACATAGTGCGAGAGGGAAGATAGGCAGGTGATAGAGAAGGGATGTGCTCAGACCGATGGTTTGAGATGTGTCTATTTTAATACAAGGAGTATTATGACCAAAGCAGATGAGCTTAGAGCGTGGATCAGTACTTGGAGCTATGGTGTTGTGACCAATACAGAGACTTAAATGGCTCAAGGGAAGGAATAGTTACTTAGAGTGCTAGGCTTTAAATGTTTCAGAAAGGACAGTGGGGGAGGCAATAGAGATGGGGGCATGGCACTGCTGATCTGTGGGTATTTTTTATAGACCACCCATTAGTAACAGAGATATTGAGGAACAGATAGGGAGACAGATTCTGGAAAGGTGTAATAATAACAGGGTTGTCATGGTGGGAGATTTTAATTTCCGAAATATTGATTGGCATCTCACTAGAGCAGGGGGTTCATGGAGGTTTCTTGACACAATATGTAGATAAGCCTAAAAGAAGAGAGGCTGTACTTGATCTGATATTGGGAAATTAACCTGGTCAGGTGTCAGATCTCTCAGTGGGAGAGCATTTTGGAGATAGTGATCACAATTCTATCTCCTTTACCATAGCACTGGAGAAGGATAGAAACAGACAAGATAGGAAAGTGTTTAATTGGAGTAAGGGGAAATAGGAGGTTATCAGTTAGGAATTTAGAAGCATAAATTGGGAAAAGATGTTCTCAGGGAAATGTATGGAAGAAATGATAGATAGATAGATAGATAGATAGATAGATAGATAGATACTTTATTCATCCCCATGGGGAAATTCATGTGGCAAATGTTCAGGGGATATTTGCGTGGAGTTCTGCATAGGTACATTCCAATGAAACAGGGAAAGGATGGTAGGGTACAGGAACCATGGTGTACAAAGGCTGTTTTAAATCTAGTCAAGAAGAAAAGAAGAGCTTACAAAAGGTTAAAAAAACTAGGTAATAATAGAGATCTAGAAGATTATAAGACGAGTGGGAAGGAGCTTAAGAAAGAAATTAGGAGAGCCAGAAGGGGCCATGTGAAGGCCTTGGCAGACAGGATTAAGGAAAGCCCCAAGGCATTCTACAAGTATATGAAGAAAAAGAGGATAAGACGTGAGAGAATAGGACCAATCAAGTGTGAAAGTGGAAAAGTGTGTATGGAACTGAAGGAGGTAGCAGAGATACTTAATGAGTACTTTGCTTCAGTATTCACTATGAAAAAGGACCTTGGCAATTGTAGGGATGACTTAAAGTGGACTGAAAAGCTTGAGCATGTAGATATTAAGAAAGAGGATGTACTGGTGCTTTTGGAAAGCATCAAGTTGGATAAGTCAATGGGACCGGACAAGATGTACCCAGGCTACTTTGGGAGGCGAGGGGGGAGATTGCTGAGCCTCTGGCAATGATCTTTGCATCATCAATGGGGATGGGAGAGGTTCCGGAGGATTGGAGGGTTCCGAATGTTGTTCCCTTATTTAAGAAAGGGAGTAGAGATAGTCTAGGAAATTATAGACCAGTGAGTCTTACTTTAGTGGCTGGTAAATTGATGGAGAAGATCCTGAGAGGCAGGTTTTATGAACATTTGGAGAGGCATAATATGATTAAGAATAGTCAGCATGGCTTCGTCAAAGGCAAGTTGTGCCTTATGAGCCTGATTGAATTTTTTGAGGATGTGACTAAACACATTGATGAAGGAAGAGCAATAGACGTAGTGTATATGGGTTTCAGCAAGGCATTTGACAAGGTACCTCATGCAAGGCTTATTGAGAAAGTAAGGAGGCATGGGATCCAAGGGGACATTGCTTTGTGGATCCAGAACTGGCTTGCCCACAGAAAGGAAAGAGTGGTTGCAGATGGGTCATATTCTGCGTGGAGGTCTGTGACCAGTGGTGTGCCTCAGGGATCTCTTCTGGGACCCTTACTCTTCGTGATTTTTATAAATGACCTGGATGAGGAAGTGGAGGGAGGAGTTAGTAAATTTGCTGCTGACACAAAGGTTAGGGGTTTTGTGGATAGTGTGGAGGGCTGTTAGAGATTATAGCGGGATATTGATAGGATGCAAAACTGGGCTGAGAAGTGGCAGATGGAGTTCAACCCAGATAAGTGTGAGGTGGTTCATTTTGGTAGGTCAAATATGATGGCCAAATATAGTATTAATGGTAAGACTCTTGGTAGTGTGGAGGATCAGAGGGATCTTGGGGTCGAAGTCCATAGGACACTCAAAGCTACTGCACAGGTTGACTCTGTGGTTAAGAAAGCATACGGTGCTTTGGCCTTTATCAACCGTGTGATTGAGTTTAGGAGTCGAGTGGTCATGTTGCTGCTATATAGGACCCTGGTCAGACCCCACTTGGAATACTGTGCTCAGTTCTGGTCGCTTCACTATAGGAAGGTTGTGAAAACCATAGAAAGGGTGCAGAGGAGATTTACAAGGACGTTGCCTGGATTGGGGAGCATGCATTATGAGAATAGGTTGAGTGAACTTGGCCTTTTTTCCTTGGTGCGACGAAGGATGAGAGGTGACCTGATAGGGATGTATAAGTTGTTGAGAGGCATTGATCATGTGGATAGTCAGAGGCCTTTTCCCAGGACTGAAATGGCTAGCATGAGAGGGGTTGTATTGAGAGCATCCTGAGCAGCTGCATCACTGCCTGGTTCGGAAATTGCACCATCTTGGATCACAAGACCCTGTAGCGGATAGTGAGATCAGCTGATAAGATCATCAGGGTCTCTCTTCCTGCCTTTATGGACATTTACACTACACGCTGCATCCGCAAAGCGAACAGGACCCCATGCACCCCTCGTACAAACTCTTCTCCCTCCTGCCATCTGGGAAAAGGCACCGAAGCATTTGGGCTCTCACGACCAGACTATGTAACAGTTTCTTCCCCCAAGCTATCAGAATCCTCAATACCCAGAGCCTGGACTGACACCATACAGGCTCTATTGTCTTGTTTATTATTAATTGTAATGCCTGCACTGTATTGTGCACTTTACACAGTCCTGGGTAGGTCTGTAGTTTAGAGTACTTCTTTTTCTGTGTTGTTTTCACGTAGTTCAGTGTAGTTTTTGTACTGTTTCATGTAGCACCATGGTCCTGAAAAATGTTGTCTCGTTTTTACTGTGTACTGTACAAGCGGTTATGGTTGAAATGACAATAAAAAGTGATTTGACCTGACTTGACTTGAGTTTTAAGGTGCTTGGAGGTAGGTACAGAGGAGATGTCAGGGGTAAGTTTTTCAGCAGAATGGTGAGTGCGTGGAATGGGCTGCCAGCGACAGTGGTGGAGGTAGATATGATAAGGTCTTTTATGAGACTCCTGGACAGGTACATAGAGCTCAGAAAAATAGAGGGCTATGGGTAACCCTTGGTAATTTCTAAGGTAAGGACATGTTTGGCACAGCTTTGTGGGCTGAAGGGCCTGTACTGTGCTGTAGGTTTTCTATGTTTCTAAGTTTCAGTACATCTTCTTTCTGACATAGTCCAGCATATTGGAATCAGGGATAAAAGAGGAAATGTGCCTGGAACTGTTTTTGACTGACCTCACATTTGTCAAGTTCCCTCTCATTGGTGAATACTGAAGCAATGTATTCATTAAAGACTTTCCCTAACTCCTCCAAGTCCAGACACATTTCCTCTTTTATCTGTAACTGGTCCTACATTTAGATTAGTTATCATTATGTTCTTCACTTTTGTGTAGAAAACCTTGGGGTTCTCCTTAATCCTACTTTCCAAGTCCTTCTCGTGTTACTTTTTAGCTCTTTTAAGTCCATTCTTAAGCTCCTTTCTGTCTACCTTGTAGCTCTCTGGAGTGCTGTCTGGTGTTTGCTTCCTAAACCTTAAATATATTTCTACCTCTTGACCACATGTTCCACTTCTTTGGACAATCATGGTTCCTTCACCCTACCATTCTTTCCCTGCCTCAATGGGACAAAGCTATCCAGAATCCTTCTAAGTTCTCCCTAAATAGCCTCCATATTTCCAATGTGGATTTCTCTGAGTACATCTATTCTCAATTTACACTCCCAAGTTGCTGTCTAATAGAATCATAATTTGCCTCTTCATCTTAAATACTTTCTGATGCCATCTGCTCCTATCCCTGTTCAAAGCTATGGTAAAGGTCAGGGTTATTGTTGTCACTGCTTCTGAAATGCTCACCCTTTAAAAAAAAACTGTTCTAACAGCTTTATGCTCCTCCTTTTGTGATTTGTCCGTAAAGACAATTACATACATCTCCTTCAGATTGCGGCAGGTTCTTGGGAATCAAGGTCCTGCCCCTTAATATGCAAGTCACATGTGTTGACCTTGCTCCATGCTGGTCACTTGCTGCACTTTATGCTAATGAGAAACAACCTAGAAACTATGAAAGAAATCTCAAGCCTTTTCTTCCAAGTTTTCTCTTTGGAAATTAATTCCTTTCCAGTATCTGCATACATTCCTATTCCTCTCAGCTAGCACAATACTCCTGCATCAACTCATTACTCACATCATTCCTTGCTTCACATCTTAATATTTTATTAATACAGGTGAGCTGGCACATTGTCACTAGTGAATTCTGATCCTATAAAGTTGTAGCTTGCTTTTTTTTGACCGAATCGATTTTTCTCACAATCTTATTCCCAAACACGAATAGTATAATAAAAGTCATCATATAGCTGTAATGGTAGTCACAGTGAAACAAAAAGACTTCTGTTCTACAGTGGTTTAGCTTAAGTGTTTTATTCTAGGGAAACTTCATAATAATCAATCATAAAATTCCATTATTGACATTTCACACTTTTTAGCTCTGATTTCCCATTCAGATTGGAACTATGAGCCTTGCTTATTTTCGTTTGTGCTGTAGGTGTAGTTTCATGGCTGCTATCTGCAATGCCCCACATCTTGATGGACTTTAGAGTCATGGGAAAAGTACCACACAGGAAAAGGCCATTCAGCCCATCTAGCCCATGCTGAACTGTTTAAACGGCTCACTCCCATCGATCTGCGCCGGGACATAGCCCTCCATACCCCTACCATCCATGTACCTATCCAAACTTCACATAAACGTTGAAATAGAGCTGGCTTGCACCACTTCAACCGGCAGCTCGTTCCACACTCTCATGACCGTCTGAAAGTGTTCCTCCATACTTTTGCATGTGATGTGTTGCAATGTATTATCAAGAACAGAACACTGAAAAAAGTAACTATATTTTAGTGCTGCTTGCTTAAAGGGAAGGTGCTTTTTCACTAATCCAAATGGTTATTTATCTTCTATAGTTATATATAAAATGATAATGAAAGAATGAAAGAAATTATTATAATAATAGAATTTTGCTGAGAGTAATATTTTAGTATATTGCAATGCCTGTGCTAAATGGCTTAAAGTGTTACATATTGAACAGCGACAAGGAGTCAGAACATAAGACAGGGAATTGAGGGACCCTGACATGGAGAAGAGAATAGATTCCATACAGCTTTGGGTAATTTCCATGAGATGAAGGGTTAGGTGGGAAGTACAGACTCACTACCTTTTAATTTCAGACTGACTTTGCTCTCTTGGTGCAGGATCTTCCCTGCAGGATTGTGTTTTGGGAGAATGAGCAACTGCTGTGCAGTTTTTCAACCATTAGACAGAAATTTATATTCAGTGCTGGGCCAAATTACCAATTTGAGTTACTGAGGAAAAGGCACCTTGCCAAAAGTAGAAATCAAAAATAACATTTTGTGCTTCTCTCTTTCAGCTGTGCTTTGTCCAGTATGGATTGTTCTGTATGTAGTATAGTATTACAGAGGGGTGCTAAGCCCAGAGACACGATTTTCTTGAATATAAATTCTTTCCTAGGGTATAGTAGAATCGGTAAAACCTGCACTTGCAGCAATCTCAAGCAGCCCTGGAGGAAATGGTGATGGACCACTATTTTGGATGCAAAAGTGTTTTCTCAGAATGGAGGTTGTAGAATTTCAATGCAACAATGTAAAAGCCAGGAGACCTTGTGAGTTGGAGGAGAAATTGAGGACCCATTTATCTGATGGCCATACAGGATAACAGAGGTTATTTGTGGATTTGGGAGATGTACCTCTGGATCCTATTGGTAGAAACAGTAGTTCTCAGGAAATATTTAAAAAGTAGATTACTCTGCCTTGATGGTTCAAAGTAAATTTTATTATCAAAGTATAAATATGTCACCATAGACAACCCAGAGATTCATTTTCCTGTGGGCATACTGGACAAATCTGTAGAATAGTAAGTATAACAAGATCAGTGAAACATCAACCAGAGTGCACAAGACAACAAACTGTGCATATGCAAGTATAAATCAAAAGCAATAAATAATGAAATAACAAGATAAAGGGTCCCTAAAGTGAGATCATTGGTGTGGGAACATCTCAGTGGATGGGCAAGTGAGTGTAGTTATCCCTTTTGTTTAAGAGCCTGACTTGAATGTGATATTGGAACTGTACTTAGCCACACAGTCACAGCTGTAAAGTGAGTAGAGAGGAGGCTAAACACACAGCCCTGTGGTGCACCTGTGTTGATGGAGTTCGTGGAGGAGATGTTATTGCCCATCTGAACTGACTGGGGTTTGCAAATGAGGAAATCAAGAATCCAATTACTCAGGGAACTGTTGAGGCCAAGGTCTAGGAGCTTATTGATTAGTTTTGAGGGGATGACGGTATTAAATGCTGAGCAGTAATGTCAAGAGAGAGACAATAGACAATAGGTGCAGGAGGAGACCATTCTCCCCTTCGAGCCAGCACCGCCATTCAATGTGATCATGGCTGATCATCCACAATCAGTACCCTGCTCCTGCCCTCAAATTGATAAAGAGGATCCTGATATATGCATCATTTCTGTCCAAATATGTCAATCTTCCTGAATGCTTTAGCAGCTATACCTTTCCATGAACATGGATTGTACTCTGCTACTTTCAAATTTTATTCTCTATAGGTAGAACAAGTGAAGGATGATTATTGATGACAGACATGAACATGAATAAATGGGGCTTTGACTCTGCCATTAGGAAGTCTTACAACAGTATTTGAGCTGTAGGTGATGTGACTTGTAACAAACATAACTTCCTTTGTGTCAATATGCATTCATCCACTTGTGAATGTTTCACTGATCACTGTTGATATCAAATACACTAGGGTTCCTGAATGAATGAGACATTAAGTACTATAACTTAGCCAACTTTCCAATGTAAAATGTATTATTAATTTGCTTACAATTCTTTTGTTTACCCTATAAACCATTTCACCCTCATTGCTTTCTACTCCACAATAATTCAAGACTTGTTATTTCAATAAGAGTGCGTTATCTTTATGTAACCCTTAGAATGGACATTTTAAAGAAACTTTACCTTTACCTCAATAGCCAATTACTGAATCCAAATGAGGAAAATGCATACAGTCCGCCCTCCTTATCCGCAAATTTCGCATGCGTGAATTCAACCAACCGCGAATTGCGAAAACCTGGAACTGCTCTTCCAGCACTTGTTGTTGAAGCATGTACAGACTTTTTTTTTCTTGTCATTATTTCCTAAACAATGCAGTATAACAACTATTTTACTTTATAAGTAATCTAGAGATGATTTAAAGTATAAGGGAGGATGTGCGTGGGTTATTGTGGATCGGGATTGAAAAAAATCGGTTCTCTTACTAAGTAAGTCAGAACAGGTACATCTGGTATTATTTAGCGTCAGTTAGTCAAAAGTTTGTCTTAGTATATAGTATATATTTTACCTTTCTAAGCATATAAAACACTTAAGAACGCATGTTTCAGCGCTGGGCTTGGGAACGGAAGTTCCCGAGTTCGATCCAGTGACAGACCGTTCCCGAGTGCGCTCTCCACCATGCCTGGTTGATGTGGAGGATCAAAAACCCAATAATTAAACCACTGCGTTGTTTAGTAATAATTGTAGCTTTCATCGGGGCAGAGCCTTTCTCACTTTATCCTTTAAAATTGTTCCAATCATTGACTGATGTAGCCTAATGCTTTTCCAATGACCGATGGCATTTCACCTCTTTCCTAATCACTTTATTATTTCCACTTTATTTTCAATCGTGATCATGATTATTTTTGGGAACAGAAACACTGCAGATTCAGAGCTCTACCACTGGGTCCTAATGTCCACCACACTGAGTCAGGTTAAATAAGGTCTGGGGTTCCGCTGGGTCCTAAGATCCACTGCATTGAGTCAGGTTGAATAAGGAACGAACATCGGCATTTTTTGATATCTGCGAGGGGTCCCGGAACCAATCCCTCATGGATAAGGAGGGCCGACTGTATATTGTATCTATGAGAATGTACTGAGTGTAAAATAGTTCTTTTTCCACTACAAGCAGTTGACATAAAGGCTTCTGTAGTTCCCCTTCACCCTTCACCCTTCACAAATGCAATGATTAGGAACTTCTTTTCAGTTAATACTGAAAGCATCTGCTCATCTACCTCATTGGTTCTATAGCTTCCTTCACTAAGTCAGGCCCCTCGAGTTTCACTTGCCGAACTTGCATCTATCACTTCCTATTTCCTCCCTATCCTTTTGAACCATCTTTGTTCACTGGACTTCCCAGTCAACTCTTCAATTATTTTTGGCATTCACTGTACCTGTTTTAAATTATGAATCTCCTCTTGTATTGTCTGAATAGCTTTTAAACCTGCCTTTATTATTTCCCCCTGAAATAATAAACACACTCTTGACCCCTGTGCCCTAAAACACTACACCCATCTCCTATCTCCTATTCCACTCAAGGACTTTGCACTTTATCCCTCAAATCAATGTCCATCATTTCCGGAACTGCAATTTTGAACTAGCCTGTAAGCTTTTGCATTTCACATACTGGCCCATCTGGTTTCAACAGATGGCGTTCATGCCTGCAGTCTGTGGATGTTGATTTTTAAAACCCATGCCAATTCACTTTGTTTCAAGCACAATACTTAAACACATCTCTGCTCCAAAATCTTACGTGTGTATAAGAAACATGGTTAGCAATTTTGAAATATGATACTCACCTCTCCAGATTTTTGAAATCCCATTTGGGTTTATGTGGGAAGTAGAAAATCTTGATTATGTTAATCAGCATTTCTGAAAACAAACTGTGGTATATGCAAGCTGAAGAAGCAAAGATGTGGTGGAAATCCAGAATAGGTTAACCAGTCTCTGAGAGAAAGTATCAAGTTTGAATATAACAATGCTAATTAATTTACCAAATGTTTTGTTTATTTTGGATTCATAGTTTTGCTTTTTATTTACATGGAACTGATTCTAAGTTTAAAACTGGGCTGTGACTGTCACATTTTGTGTGCGTGTTTGCTGCATGCCACTAAAAACAGCCCTCATTATGTGTCTCTGCCTATCCATTATTCTGCATTTACATTCCCTATTCAGTATCAAAATTTCATCTCCATCCAGTACAAAGACAAGGGGTAGCTCTACAAAACACACAAAAAGCTTCTCTCATTCCTTCTCTCTCTATTGTTAGCATTCCTGTACAATCTTGAAAGCTTGTGGCTGTAAATGTAATTGCAAATGACCGTCTATAAAGCACTGTGGAAATAAACAGTAACGTAATGCAGCATTCAGAGTGTTTGTCACATAATTCAGCCTGTGCAACCAGAATATCAATTTCAAAGAAAACTTTGAGCTCTGGGGTTTTTGAGATTAATTTCTGGATAGTATAAAATTAAGTTGTAAACATGTTATAATCTCTGAAATTTCTATTAGTTTTGCATCCTAAATGATCAAATGTTAAGAAAAAGTGAAATAAACTCCTGTCTCTCCCTTCCAGCAGTAATTTCTAAGAAGTAATGACTTTTGACCTCATCATCTGTGTGACCACATCTTTGTTCAGGCCTCTGAAGCTGCTAGACATCTGGCTGCTGGTTGAGGTCAGGACCTGGGAGGGTCAGCCAATTTGGTCCACAGAGGGAGAAGGACAGGAAGTGACAAGCCCCTTTCAGACGGACAATGGGAAGAATGATGCCCACTGTACTATGCTGGCATGGTTTCTTTGGCAACGGTTTGTTCTGCTCACCTCATTAGCTTTGTCTAAACGTAAGATGTTATTGTGCAGAACGTGGCAGCTGTTCTGGAAGCACGCAGTGAGACAAAAGTAAGTCATCGATGTTTGTATCACTGGAAACTTCAATTGGATTCAAATTAACTGATACCATTGACTGCAATTAGCTGTGACATGCTATTGTTCTTCACTGATGTCTCATGTGTAAGGCACTAGCTGTTGTAAGGGCAGGGGAAAGGGAGAAATATTAACAGTTTCAATTTTATTTTAAATTAATTTAAGCTAAATTGTATCTATTAAAGATGTAACCATTTAGAAATTTTGATTTTTAAAAACTGCTATTTTTAGCTCAATTGTTTGACTGAGCCTATTGTTATTCATCAGACCATATTGTTATGATGGGTATAATTTTCTTCTAGAGATTTTGTTTTTTATTATATCTGTTTGTAGGGAATCCCAAAGAATAATAAAACAATTTCCTATGTGCCTTTTCAATAAGGTGGCTGTGTGCATTCCAAATGCTGAACATATTTAGCATTTTATTCTTCAGTTCATATAAACCAGTTCCTTTTTGATGGTGTAATTTTGTGATTTGTCTGTAAAAAATTAAGCTTTATTCTAAATATATTTTTGAAAGTTTTGCACCATTTTATTCATTTATGGAATGTGGGGTCACTGGCTAGGTCGGTGTTTATGGCCCATCCCTAATTGTTACTGAATTGAATGACTTGCTTGCGCAATTCGGAGGAAAGTCAGGAGTCAATCACATTGCAGTCTCACATAAACCAGACAGGGTAAGGATGGCAGATTTCATTCCCTGAAGGGTATTTTGAGCAGTCTGTGTGTACTAACATTTGGCAGATGAAAAGGAAAAACTAAACACAGGGCTCAAATTAAACTTTTTACCTCTGGTGACTTTGTACTGACAAAGATTAATGTCCATTTCACACAAAAGGAGAAACTTGGTGAGGAGCAGATAAGCAGAAGGAAAACTTTTAAATGACAACTTTGAAATGCCTTGTTACTTGTAACTTCACTAAACAGTAATGGTAACAGCCAATTATACAAAGTTGTTTGTCAGTGTGAGTTGTGAGGTGAATGAAGGGAGGCTTCAGGATTATATAGATTGGCTGAATAGCTGTGAGGACATAACAGATGGAATATAACAAGGAAAAATGTAATGTCATCCACTTTAGTAGAAAAAAAGGAGAAAAACAGAATATTTTTAAATGGTGAAGGATTGAAAGTGTTGATATTCAAAGGGACCCAAATGTATTTGTATCTTCGTATTGCAAAAGTTAGAATGCAGATACATCAGGCAATAAGGAAGAGAAGCTCTCTGTTAACTTTTGTTCCAGGAAGATTTGATTATAAGAGTAATTTTTTCTTAATACATTTAAAGAGGATCCTGGCCTTGAGTATATTGTGTTAAAGCATAGTCTCCCTGCATAAGGAACCATAAACTTGTGGTTAAGAAGTGTAACACAGGTACACTCGATTGATTCCTGGGATGGTGGAATGACCCATGAGAGGAAGTTAAACAGATGGAACCCAGATTTTCCAGTGTTAGTAAGAATGAGGTGTGATTTCATCAAAACATACAAAATTCTGGGGAAACTCACACAGAAAGGACATTTACATTCCATAAGTCCACACCTGAGGTCAGGAATGAACTTGGTCCCCTGTAGTTGAAAGTTGAAACTATTGACATTTACCTCACCTCTCCAGCATTGACATCATTTACCTTGAAGAAGATGAGCACTCTCAATACCACAGACAATTAATTCTTCCATAACTAATGGATTTTTTGCCTCTTTTGTAGGTTCATTAGTAAGTCGCCTCTGTGAAAATGTCGTGTCTGGAAGTTCCTAATGCTGTATGGTCTGGAGCTTAGAGGACAGTTGGAATGCAGACATGGCTGAAGTGAGTCGGTGGAGGGCAGAATCTGAAAAAATGCTAATTAGTAGTCAGTTCCTACAGGACGCAGATGAGGTCACTGTGTGGGTTAGTGTGTACTGAACTCTCACGACTTCTAAGGTCAATTGTAGAGTGACATGGTAGCTCAATCTCATTGATAAATGTGTGAGGGTGTTAGTGAAGGAAGCAAATAACAAAAGTAAATAGAGAGCAATTCTTTATGGCAATTTATTTTATGTGTAGCTGAACCTAAGGTTAGATGATCAGGAGCATTTTTGAGAATATAGATTTTGAATGGAGATCAGAGAGATAAAAGTGAAAAAAGGAAGTAAATATAATTCCCTTCACATTTAATAAAAGTACTATTGAATTTTTTTTGCTGCTACTCTGGAAAAACATAGTAAACCCTTTCCATTTTGTGAATCTGTTCAGTAGGAGGCTACATCAATTTAAACTGGCAGCTATTTGTAGTCCTCCTCAGTGGCTTCACTGATTATTTTTCTGGTTTTGAAGTTCAGCTCTCCAGGCCAGTATAATGTCTTATTCAGGCATCATTTAATGATTTGACATATTTGTTGTTTCTAGGCTTCTGGCTCATTCCAATTGACTTGAGATAGGAAGTAAAATAAACCTCTTACCAGCGCCAAATAATGACTTCCAAAGAATTTCTTACCTTGCGCAAGAAATAAATCTGGTTTATTAATAAATTTCAGACATTTTACATCATCCTCTTTTCCTGTTTCAAAGACAATAGAAATGTTAAAAATGTGCAACAGGCCAGGCAGTATCCGTGGGGAGGGGAAAACTGAGTTAACATTTCAGGTCAACAACACTTCATCAGAACTTTTTCTGTTTCATTTTCTTATCCTATTACTATCAATGGTTCAATTTAATATCAGAGAATGTATACAGTATACAACCTGAATTTCTTATTCTTCACAGGCATCCATAAAACAGAAGAAAAACCCCGAAGAATGAATGACAGAAAACCGTTAGAACTCCACCTCCCCCCTCCCTCGCGCAAGCAGCAGTAAAGCATCAACCCTCCCCAACCTGCCACAGCAAAAAGCATCAACCCTCCCACCATTCAGTATGCAAGCAACAGCAAAGCCCCCAAAGAGACCATGAGCTAGAGTCCATCAGATAAAAACACAGTTCATTCCAACTGTTCAACATCCCACAGGTTCTCTCTCTCTCTCTCACTAATGAGGGAGAGAGAGGTATCACTGCTGCCACAACGAGAGTAAAGGCCAACAGTTCACTGTTTCAGTTACAGTCTGCAGTGTTGCTTATTTCAAGTACCCCCGACTTGAGAATCAGTAGCAAACAGCTTCTCACCATCGAGAGAGAGTGAGTGAGTGAGAGAGAGAGAGAGAGTGAAAGTGAGAGAGAGTGAGAGAGAGTGCGATTGCTCAAGTGCGGAGGCCTCCAACAACTGCACCCGTTGTCTCGACATTCCAATCTTCCTCAACACTTCAGTCAGCCAAACTGTCAAGGAATCAGGTTTTCCACAGGGCCACAGAGCAGCACCACAAAGGTGCACACCTTCCGGGCCACTCCTGGAAATATCGAAAATGCTAGGTTGCTCGGCAACTCCGGGAGTGGGAAACCACCTCCATGAAGAACTGCAGTTTGAGTGCAGCAGTAGATCACAGATTCCGACAGGACCCCGGCCATCTATTATCTGTTAATTTAATACCTTTGGAGACACAAGAGACTGCTGATGCTGGAATCTGGTGTAACATATAGGATGCTGGAGGAAATGAGCAGGTCAAGCAGAATCTATGGAGGGAAATGGATATCTGATGTTCCTTCGATACAAGTGAAGAGTCTCGACCCAAAACATCAACTGTCCATTTCCATCCTCAGACGCTTGATGAAGGGCTGTACCTCTCATCTTCTGTGTGCTGCGCCTTACTATCTTTGCTTCATGACGTTGAAGGGGAAGATGAAGATCTCTATTCTGAATGTATTTGCCATTTTATTCCGTACGTTAACCTGCCTTGTGATCCACATCCCTCTTGTGTAGCAAATAACTACTAATCAAATTAGTGATTGTGTTTATTTTGGTCCTGGTGGCCCAGTTAAGAATACTGTAGAGTAAGAAATACTATGTGACAAAAAAGTTGTCCTTATGCCTCAGGCATCCTGCTTTGGATACAGGCCAAGCGTGACCTCGGCCTTTGATAGCCATCAGAGTTTCCTTTTAAATAACTGGCACTATCTTCCCCTCACTGGATACTCTCACCTTACCTTCGCAACTCACACCCATCTGCCATCCAGCATCTTTCAGAATAAAATTAAGGTAGGTTTTTATATCACTGCGGCATTTTGCTATCCAGTCTAGGCATACCCTCATCATAAAGCTTGCTGTCACAGCCATGGGTCATTTTCAAAGAAAAAGAAGGGATTTTTTTCAGTTTGTGGACTGTCTTTTCTCAATATCACTTTGTAGGTATGCATTGTTTATTGGATTGTTTACATTTTATGTCTAATTGTTTGTCTTTGGACTAGCTCTGATTTTTCACTTTGTTTTGCAGGTATCTCTTTTGGTATCATGAGGATTGTTAAACCTTTGTATTTATCACTTGTATTTAATTTGAGATAATTTAATTAGCATGTTATTTTCAATGTCTTGCATTCCTACGTGCTCCAGGGTGTATTTCAGGGAGGCATGCCACCTCCTCTTTGCTTGGTTTTTGTGGTTCTTTGTCTGGAGAAATGCAGACCGAGTTTTTCTGTGCGTCATGGCTGAGTTCAGTTAGTCAAGTCTCTGTATAGTTTGCCTGAGCTCTTGTTAGTTTAGCTGGTTAATTTCTGTAATAAAGCTTTAGTTTTGTTAGAGTTGCTGAAGTCTCTGTGATTCCTGCACTTGAATTCGCTAGTGACCCTCGCACGTGTAGAGTTCAGGCTGTTCTGATAAGTAATGTTAGACGTTGCAGTGTTAGTGTGAACATGAGGCTTGTGGCTAAATACATTTGAATTATTAAGTCTGACAGGTTCTCAAAATCTAGTAATTTTATTTGCTGCAGTTTTACAAGAAATCTCCCAATGCTGTGGAGGATTGGTACACCAATACATGTCAAGAAATTTTGCACCATTAAATGTTAGCTTTCAAAATAAACGTGGCAGAGAACATATCTGTGTTACAGCCTTTGGTGTTCCTGCCAAAACTATTACAACGGTGCACAGCTGTTACCAGGAGCAAGGGCATCAGTGCTAGTTTTACAGTGGAATAAGCTCTATCCCATCAGAAAGCACACATTCAACAGCTAAGCCTATTTGTTCCTTTGAGTGAACTATATAATGTAGACAGAAATGTAAGAGGAAATTCAAATTATAAACATAATCAAACTGAGGTGGGGAATGGTGAAAACTCCCATGATTATTATACCTCTGTTCCTGTTCTAAAGTGTACCGAAGCTGAAAATGCTAGGGGGAAATACCAAATTCCTTTTAAAATTTGCTAATCATTGGGTTATCAGATTTCTCATTATTACAAAAGGTGTGATTAAAAGGTGAAATTATTTTGGATAAAGGAGAAGTAGCTTGGCTTTTTGTTCAAGCAGATTGCCGATCAAATTGAGACAGTGGCGTAGCTGAGCTGATGTTTAGGCAAACTGGACCCTGTGCTAAGGTCAGGACTGGGACTCCTGCATTTTATGAGATGATATAAAACAAAACCTCACATCAAATCATCATGATTTTCTTTGGGCCACAGATTGTCTTATGCTGTTCTAATGTTGCACTCTCTTACTCGGAATCACTTCCCTATCCTTGAGGATGACTTTACCTGCTATCTACGTCCCAAATTGGAAGGTAGAATTTGTCCTTAAAGAAGAGACTGTAGATATCTTGAGTCTTTTCAGTGGAAAGTGGGAATCATGGAGTAATCCCTGCAAAATTCAGCCGCCCACAAAGACCAGGGCTTGTGCATGACTAAACTGAACTGAACTGTACTAGATGTTCCATTTGTGTTATTTACTGGTCCTTAAATGGTATTAGATTTTCTCTCTCTGCCCATCACTCTGCCTGTTCTCCATCTCCCTCTGGTGCTCCCCTCCCCCTTTCTTTCTTCCTAGGCCTCCCGTCCCATGATCCTCCCCCTTCTCCAGCTCTGTATCCCTTTTGCCAATCACCTTTCCAGCTCTTAGCTTCATCCCAACCCCTGGGGTCTTCTCCTATCATTTCGCATTTCCCCCTCCCCCTCCTAATTTCAAATCTCTTACTATCCTTCCTTTCAGTTAGTCCTGACGAAGGGTCTCGGCTCAAAACGTCGACAGTGCTTCTACCTATAGATGCTGCCTGGCCTGCTGTGTTCCACCAGCATTTTGTGTGTGTTGCTTGAATTTCCAGCATCTGCAGATTTCCTCGTGTTAGATTTTCCTTGTGCATTCCTGGATGTGTCCGTCATGGCAATGGAATTCCTTGAGTATAATAGAACAGGCTCTGCACTGTGAAATGACTTCCTTGTGTGACTGAACAAGCCCTGCTTGGTTCAGGCTGAGGATCTGCCAAAGAACATCTCTGAGGCCCAACTCATTGATGCAATTGCAAAGAAGGCACAGCAGTGGCTATATTTCATTAGGAGTTTGAGGAGGATTGCTATGTCACCAAAGACACCAGCAAATTTCTACAGATGTACCGTGGAGAGCATTCTAACTG
The DNA here is from genome assembly GCF_048418815.1 of Hemitrygon akajei. Taxonomy (NCBI): domain Eukaryota; kingdom Metazoa; phylum Chordata; class Chondrichthyes; order Myliobatiformes; family Dasyatidae; genus Hemitrygon; species Hemitrygon akajei. Next base: position 63,805,343 of record NC_133127.1, on the reverse strand, counting down.
ATTGCATCACTGTCTAGTATGAAGGGGCCACTGTACAGGATCAGAAAATACTGTAGAAGGTTATAAATGCAGCCAGTTCCATAAAGGGGTGCTCATCTTCCCAGCATCCAATACACATCCAAAAGTTGATGCCTCAAAAAGGCGGCATCCATCATTAAGAGCTCCTATCTCTCTCTTCTCATTACTGCTATCAAGCAGGAGGTACGGTAGCCTGAAGACTCCTTTTATTGTCGATTATAGTTTTTATTATGTAGTATCCCAGTAAAGGTTTCACTGCTAACGTAATGGTCTTTCTGTAGAAGCAGTGTTTCAGTTATGGTTAGAGATAATGGATGCTTTGGATTGTGAGCTGGGTCTTTTGTTCGGTGTGAGACGAAGAGAGAGGACACTGGAGAGAACTGGTCATAGGGTATGACCCGGTGGGGAGATTGTGATTGGATGCCAGGTGGAGAGATCAACTGCTGATTGGTGAATTGAGCTCCAACTGGTGCACACTTGACTGTTTAATTATAATGGGCCCGTTTTGTTTTTTCCCTCTTTTCTTTATTAATCCCTTAATTAAGATTCATAAATATAATTCATTTAATTGCATACAGTGTGCTGTCTGTTGTTTCTTGGCACTGAGTTGCAACAGTGTTGCAAATTACACGGCATCCACACAAACCGGGGTTTGGGGTGGAAAAGCCGTTTCAATCTCCCAGGTTTGGTGAGACCGGAGCATGTCTTCCCTGGACTTATGCAGCAAAGCAAACCAGTGGGGTTTCATTTACTGTGCATTGCAACGTACTGCTGCCATAGAACTGCAAATTGCAAGACATAAGCTGGTGAGATTAAACCTGACTCTGATTCTGAAAGAAACACACAATGGAAGGATGTTGAGCATTTGATTAGTGGTTGAGTATAACTTGGTTGAAGGCAGAAGAGTATTCAGACTGAAGCAGATGCTGGGTGGCAGAATCGTGGTTGCACAAGGTTAGGGAGTTGAATAGGAGTTAGATGGGGGTATGAGTATAATAAGACCATAAGATAGCGATAAGATCCTGCTGAAGATAGCCTCAAAAGCAGTGCAGTGTCGTGTTCCTGTGCACGGGTACGCTTTGCCACCAGCGCACCATGGTCAGGCAGATCAAGACTGGAACTAGCACTCAGGCATGCATTTTACGTAATTGGGTACCTGTAGGTTTCCAAAAGACATCAGACAATGAGGCTGGTGCTTACCTTACATGCCCATGGTATCAGCGGAAATGTATTTGGGTGAATTGAAAACTAATTATCATAGAAAACAAAGTATTTTTATAAATGGAGGGTTTTCAGACTGAAAGGAGACATCTAGTAGAATACTCCAGGGATCAATTCTTAATCGACAATTATTCAGTCCTTACATTATAACTTGGAGGAAGGAAGCAGATCTAAGCTGTCCAGACTTGCTGATGATATTGATGATATGAAAAGAGGTGAAACGACATGTTGTGATAAGGATACTATGGATGTGCAAAAAGGTTAGAAATAGATTGAGAGAATTTTGAAGTCATGTACTTCGACAAGAGCAATCAAAAGGCAGATTATTATCCAAATGGAAATAGACTGCAAGTAAGTGAAGTACAGAGAAATTGAGATTCCTTGTGCATGAATCATAAAAAGGCAGCTAAGAAAGCAAAATACATTTTGGTTGTCATTGCTGTGGAATGTATTTTTATAACAGGGATGTTTGGTTGCAATGTTATAATGTAATAGTGAATTGCACACAGTTTTGTCCCATACTCAAAGAAGCATATAGTTGCATTAAAGGCGGTCCAAAGGAGATTCACCAACTAATTTCCGGATGAGTGTGTTGTCCTACTAAGGGAAACTAAATAGTTTCAGCCTGCATTTCTTGGTGTTTTGAAGAATGAGGGATGATCTTATTTAAATATATAAAACCCTAAGTGGGCTTGACTTGGAATGTTTTCACTGTTAGTAGAGTGTCAATTAAGGAAACATAATTACAAGAAAAAGGGCCTGGTATTTAATACTGAAGTACTTAGACATTTCCTTTCACAGATGATGATGAATCTCTGGAATTCTCTGCTCTGGTGTGTAGCAGAAGCCGGATCAATAGAAGAGGGGTGCTCAAGTATCTGATAGATTGAGAAATAGAGAGGGATGGGACATGAAGCAGAGAGGAGCTGAGGCCAGCATAGCTCAGCCATGATAGAAATATATTTCCAAGTTAGGCTGCTGTGCAGCTTGGAGGGAAACTTATAGATGGCAGTGTTCCCCTGCTCTTGTGCCTGAGATCACAGGTTTAGTAGGTGCATTTGAGGTTGCATAGGGCAATTACTGCAGTACATTTGTCAACTACACTCATGGAGGTCATTGTGGACTCATAACGGAAGGAAGGAATGTTTAGGGTGCTGGGTGGGGAACGAGCTTTATTTTGACTGGCATCAAGCTCCTTGAAAGTTATTGGATCTGGCCTGATCCAGGCATGTTGAAAGTATTCCATCCTATTCTTGACTTTAAGCCTTATAGGTGATGGAATACTTTTGGATGTCACTTGATTTTACAATGAAACCATTTGGCTAATTAGCATTCCAGTTTGGATCAGTTGAGATTGTTGAGCACTCTGCCTATGACTGCAGGACGGATATGCTTAGCTTGCTCAGTTTGAGCCTTCTGTGTTACCATGAGCTGTGTGTTTTTGGAACTGTGTCAGTTCTGATTCAAATCAAACTGTCAGAACGTCTCTTCAGAAATTAATTATCACCATTATTAAGGAAGTTTCATTATTGACATAATTTAGTAAACTAAATGCCATGATACATCACTAGAAGGCCTAAAATTCCTCTATCACAAACTTTATCCCTTTAATGACTGGTGCTGAATCACATATGAACGTATATAAGAAGTTACTGCAATATTAGCTTGATATTTGTTTCTCTATCCCCAGATTATTGATTACAGAGATGAGTTTTAAAATCGTTTTCTCCAACAGTAAAGTGCTGCAGATGTTGGGAATCTGAACTAAAACATTAGCTCATTTCACTTTCATACAGATCTTGTATAACAAAGTACTTCCAGCATTTTCTATGTATCATTATTGTCTTATTAGTTTCTCACCAAAGCAAATCCAGTGAGCTAGCTGAATTCAGAGTCTCTCACTCCAACTCATCAATTTGTAACCATTTATTATCTTAGTATTTCTTTTATGTTGTCTGGTTCCAACTAGTATGAACTTGTATCTGATTTAAAGTTTGGAAACTTTGCATTCAATTCCAGTAAAATCATGAGGGATTTCTGATTTCATTTTTAAAATATCGGTTTTCTCCTCAAAGACATGGTGTACAGTAAAATGTTTTAACTTAGCAAAGCTACTTGAACAGTACATTACAGAAGCCTTGTGCTGTTAATAGGGATTAATAATTGTATCATAGTTGTGTAACACTGCCCCTCCACTAACTCACACTCAGTAAGCTAGGGCAGAGAAGGAGAGGAGAGTATATGGCACAGGCAAAAGTAAAACCATGAATGAAACTAGATAAACATAGAACTGAAGGTAATCATCACCATTGTTAAGGAAGTCTGTAATAACTTGTGCTCTCAATTTGGACTCATGCACCTAGATTTTAACCTAAGATTTCTTGACCCATGCCAGTTCCAACAGGATGCATTAAATTATAAATTTGTCATGATAGATTTAGTCAAAATATAACTTGAGCTTTACACCAGTTATTCCTTCATGCAGATGTGACCTGATCCAATATCCCTATTAATGACAATAGAACCAATCAATAAGAGGTGCTGGAGTCAATTTGCCTCTGACTTTTATGGAAAGTGCTTTCAGCCTTTTAGATGAATTTGCTGATGATTCAGATCAGACTGTGAAATCATTGTTTGTAAAAAAAGGAAAAAATGGCCCACTGCCAGTTCTTGCATTTAATACTTAGCCAGTACAGCGCTACTAAGCTCGCTAATAGAACTGTCTTTGAAACATCCAAATTGCATTGGAGCAACTTGTAAATCCTTTTATGGCATGAACTTCCTTCAGTGTTCCTCAAAGTGTTGATCGATCAACATCTGGTTCCTTTTAGCAAACACAATGGTGCAAAAAGCAGTTCCTTTGGGCTTGACCACCAATTGATATAACTGAAATAATTTAAGAAGTTCAAACAAAACCTGCTGCACAATACATGTGATATAAAGAGGAAACGAATGCTTTTATGTCTTGTAAACTAATAGCACCTCAGTGAACATTCAAATACACTTTGGAACCTCAGATTCAGATTTAGATCTATTTATCACATGTACATCAAAGCATACAGTGAAATGCATTGTTTGCGTTAACAACCAACACACTCAAAAATGTGCAAACTGCAAGGGTCACCACACAGTCTGGTGCCAACGTAGCATGCCTACAATGTTCAACTAAACAACGTAGAACACAACAAAACAAAACATACCAAGCATCAAAGCAACAGCAATAAAACAAACCCCATTCCCCCCTCCCAATGCACGTACACAGTCCTCTAACCCTAGAACAGGCCTCCTTCAGCCTCCTGCCTCTAGTGGACTTATGGATTCGCAGACGCTGGACCTTTGACTTCCTCTGCGCACTCGCAGAGATTTGTAGAATTGGATCTCTGACCACTGATTGACCTTTGACCAATAACTTTCCTCCCTGTCCCCAAATACATCCCCATGAATCTAAAAAACCTAAAATAAACTAAGGCTGAGCCACAACCTTAAGGGAGACCTCACTCAGCCAGTTACGGGTATTGCTTTATTTGTTGATTTCTTGCCGCTCTCATCAGGCTCTGCTTAAAGATTTGTGCAAATATTTTGTGGGTGCTTTGGTGTTTTCAAATGTAGTGTATTGAAGCAATCTTACAGCCGTGAACCAATAAAAGACTCATACCCAGTAATAGGAAACCACATGCACCTAGTGTCAACTTATTTGGAATTTCTTGCATTACCTTATTTATGCAACAGAACAGATTCAGTGTCATCATTCACATCCATGCTTCCAATATGTCTCTATTTCTCCTCACCCATGGTTTTCCCTCCACTATAGGTAACTTCAACCATGTCTGTTCCATCCCCCACACTTCTATTGTCATATTATCTCCTCTCAACCAGAGCAAAGATAGAATTCTCTCTTCTCCTTATCTTTTACTTCAATAGCATTTACTGCCAACAGTGCTCCATAGGGATCTGCACAGAGCTTTGGTTACCAATGCCCATTCCCCTTCTTACAGCACCTTCACATGTTATAGCTGGAAATGCAACATTGGCCTTTTCACCTCCTTCTTTCCTATCTTCAAAGTTTTCAGCCATTCCTTCCAGGTGAACTAGTGATTTACTTAAAGCTTCTTCCAGTTCATTATAGTGTATCCCGTGTTCATGATGTCAACTCATGGGAAAACCAAATAAAGATTTACTGACTGCTCTGCAGAATACTCTGTTTAGTCAAGATGAGCCTAAGTTTCCAGCTATCTATCAACACAATTGTCCATCCCACTCCCATTCTGACCCCGCTGTGTTTGCCTTCACTTTAATGGACCTTAGTGACATCTTGAGTTTGGCACATTATAATGTTATGACCCCAGCCCCCTCCTTTGTGAGAATCGCAAGAGCCCTAGTGAAGGGGGGGTCAATGACCCAAGAGAAGAGAAAGATACGTGCGGTGTCCCTCGTTTCACGGCGAGGCAAAAGCTGGCGACTGTGGTCATTGTCCCGTGGAGACACCTTTGTGAATTGGGAACTGTACTACGTGTATACCCTCAGGGCAACGTGGGTGGAGAGACGGAGAGAGATTGCATCATCCCAACCTGATTGACATCTGAGACCCCGTGAGTTCAGATAAAAGAGGGGTTGTAAAGACGGCCCCCCAGACACACCAGAAGACACGCTAGAAATCCTGTGACAGCGTTTAATAGCGACAGCCGGTGGGGGGGTTCGTGTGCGTCTTTTCCTTGCCTGGGATTGGCGACCTCACCACGGAAGAACGGCTTTAGCTACAGGAGAGGCCACAAGTGAGCGGCCACCCACCAACGAGACTCCGACGGATCAAACTCATAAAGGTTGGAAAAACCCGCCGAGTAACTGTTCCATTCTATCTCTATCTCTCTCTCTCCAACAAAGTGCACCACCGCGACACCCAAAAGACGGCAGCTGGTGGAACTGCAGTGACCGCAAGAGACTTTTAGATATACATCGGACAATATATATATTACTCCTAGACAACGATAGAGCTTATTTCTTATAGATTATTACTATACCTGCGCTTTAGATTGAGTATTGACGACGTATGTTATCTGAATGTTTGTATTAACCTTACTTTTGTGCCCCTTTATAAATAAAAATGTTTAAAAATGGTACCATCAGACTTCAGCGGACCTCTCTATCTTTGCTGGTAAGTGATCCAGTTACGGGATACGTAACAATAAGCTTTAGGACTTTGTTAGAGTGGTTTTTGAGTCTAGCACATGTAATAATTAATGTAACGGACTTTGGCCACTGGCCTTCAGATTCAAATTTGTATTGTAGATTTAATTTGAAATGCAGCTCTGAACAATTGGTTCCTAAAAGCCTTGAATCACAGACCACAAATGCTAATTAAAATTTATTTAGATGCCTGTGGTGTAGGTGCAAACTGGGAGGTGTGAAATTTGAGTGTAGTTTCAAAGAAAGCATTGTGGATGCACTGTAAATATGGAATTGTCCTTTGATAATTAGCACATAAAATATCAAGTAGCATTTGCCAGCCAGACCCTTTCTCCGAAAGCACTTAAGTATGATGCCTGCTGTATATTGTTTTGTCAAATAAAGAGGCAGCTTCATACCTACACTACTTTTCTCCAGTGACTTCAGTTTTGAAAAAACAGATTCAACAAAGAATTCAACACTTTGAGGTAATCAACTATTTCAATTCTGTATCCAGTATTGTTTCCACTTTTTCTGGGATGTTGTCTTCTTCTTCTTTTGACGCTACTGAGACCATAAAACTATAAAATGTAGGAGCTTAATTTGGTGTAATTGAGTCTGCTCCGCCATTTCAACATAGCTGATCCATTTCCTTCTTGACCCCATTCTCCTGCCTTCTCCCCATAAGCCTTCATGCCCTGTCTAATCAAGAACCTATCAACTTCCATCTTAAATATACCCAATGACCTGGCCACTACAGCGACCTGTGACAATGAATTCCACAGATTCACCAGCCTCTAAAGAATTTCCTCCTTATCTCAGTTCTAAATAGACATCCCTCTATTCTGAGGTTGTAGACTCCCCCTGTATAGGAAACAACCTCCATATCTACCCTATATAGGTCTTTCAACATACGATAAGTTTCAATGAGATCCCCCTAATTTTTCTAAATTCCAATGAGTACAGGCCCGGAGCCATCAACTGCACCTCATATGATAAGCTTTTCATTTCAGGAATCATTTTCATGAACCTCCTTTGAACACACTCCAATATCAGCACTTGCTTTCTTAAATAATGGACCTAAAACTGCTCACAATACTCCAAGGGAGGCCTCACCAATGTCTTATCAAACCTCAGGAGACAATCCTTGTTTTTATATTCTAGTCTTCTCAAAAAGAAAATAGTCCATGCTTTTCTTCTACTAAAGTGCACGACCATACACTTCCCAACACTGTATTCCATTTGCCATTTCTTTACTCATTGTCCTAATCTGTCTAAGTCCTTCTGCAACCTCCCTGCTTCTTCAGCACTACCTGCCCCACCATGAAGCTTCATATTTTCCGCAAACTTGGGCTCAAAGCAATCAATTCCATCATCCAAATCATTGATATACAACGTACAAAGAAGCAGCCTCAACACCAAATCCTGTGGAACACCAATTAGTCATCGGGAGCCAATCAAAAATGGCTTCCTTTATTCCCACTCTTTGCCTTTTGCCAATCAGCCAATGCTCTATCCATGCTAGTATCTTTCCTGTAATATCATGGGTTATATGAAATGAAATGGTTTCTTATCTTGCTAAGCAGCCTTATGTGTTGCATTGTGTCAAAGACCTTCTGAAAATCCAAGTACACAACAGCCACCAATTCTCCTTTGTCTATCCTGCTTGTTATTTCCTCAAAGAATTCCAACAGATTTAGCAGACAAGATTCTTCTCTTAAGAAAACCATGCTGACTTTGCTGCATTTATCATGTACCTTCAAGTTTCCTGAAACTTCATCCTTAACAACCGACTCCAACATCTTCCCAGCCACTGAGGTCAGACTAACTAGCCTATAATTTTTTCCTTCTGCCTCTCTCCCTTCTTGAATTGTGGAGTGGCATTTGCAATTTTCCAGTCATCCAGAACCATGCCAGAATCTATTGATTCTTGAAAGATCATTACTAGCGTGTCCACAATCTCTTCAGCCACCTCTTTCAGAATCCTGGAATGTACACCATCTGGTCCTGGTGATTTATCTATATTCAGGCCTTTCAGTTTCCCCAGAACTTTCTCCCTAGTAATGGCAATTTCACACACTTCTGACCTCTGATTTTCTGGAACTTCCTTCATAATGCCAATGTCTTCCACAGTGAAGACTGATGCAAAATATTAATTCAGTTAGTCTGCCATTTCCTTGTCCCCTATTACTTACTTCCAGCATCATTTTCCAGGGGTTTGATATCTATTCTCGCCTATTTTTGCTTTTTATATATCAGAAATTGTTTTGGTATCCTCTTTGATGTTATTATCTAATTTACCTTATACTTCATTGTTTCCCTCCTTACGGCTTCTTTAGCTGCCTTCTGTTGGATTATATAAAGCTTCCTAACTTCCTCATCCTTTAACTTCCAACTAGTTTTTACTCTATTATGTGCTCTCGGCAACATTGAATCAGGTTCGCGGGTCTGGGGAGTGAGATAGAAAACACTGACTGTGGATAAGTATATAAGTCATTTATTTACAAGCAGCAAAAATTTGAACAAACGTTCATGTTTCCCAAGTTACCAAAACTTCAAAGTTGAATATTCAACAAACATACTTATTTTAAAAAGCACGCAGAGCACACCTTCCCAATTGTTATATGCACCACTTGCCTTAAACAAAGGATAAGAGAACAAGCCCCTTTGAGGTGCTATTTTATACCCGGAATATTTGAAACTGGACACAAGGCAGCTAACCAATAGGAAATGCAGCTGCAGTTTCTAAATGAACCAATCATGACAAAGCAACTTTAAACTAGCAGAATAAGCAATGCCCTCCATAGGGCACCTCACATTTGCTTTTTTGTTGGCTTTGACTTCCCTTGTTAGCCACGGCTGCATTATCCCACATTTGGAATACTTCTGTTTCAGGATGTATCTATCCTACATCTTTCAAATTGCTCCCAGAAATGCCAGCCATTGCTGCTCTGCTGTCATCCCTGCTAGTGTTCCTTTCCAATTAACTCTGGCCTGCTCCTCACAAATGCCTCTGTAATTTCCTTTACTCCACAATAACACCGATGCATTTGACTTTAGCTTCTCCCTCTCAAACTACAAGGTGAAGTCTATCATATTATGATACTGACTCCTAAGGACTCCTCTACCTTAAGCTCCCTATTCAAATCTGGTTCATTCCATAGTCTCCAATCCAGAATAGCTGATCCTCTAGTGGACTCAATCAGAAGCTGCTATAAAAAGCCATCTTGTAGGTACAAATTCTCTCCCTTGGATCCAAAATTAGCACCACCTGACTTTCCCAATCTACCTGCATAATGAAAGCTCCCATGACTATCATAACATTGGCCTTTTGACATGCATTTTCTATTTCCCATTGTAATTTGTAGGCTACAACCCAGCTACTGTTTGGAGGCCTGTATATAACTCCCACCAGTTTTTACCTTTGCAGTTCTTTAACTCTACTCGCAACAATTCTGCATCTTCCCATCCTATGTCACCTCTTTTTAAGGATTTGATTTGATTTTTTACCAAAATAACTACACCATCCCCTTTGCCTACCTGCTTGTTATTTCAATACAATGTGTATCATTGGACGTTAAGCTCCCAGCTATAAACTTCTTTCAGCCACAGCTCAGTGATGTCCACAATGTCATACCTGCTAATCTCTAACTGCGCTACAAGATCATCTACCTTATTCTATTCAAATATAACACCTTCAGTCCTGTAGTCTTCACCCTTTTCGATTTTATCCCACTGTTACACTGCAACTGATTCCACTGACTGGAATTTTGTCTTATCATCTGCCTGTCCTCCATTGCAGTCTCACTACACACTGCCTCTGCTTGTATACCAACTGCCCCATCCTCAGCCCTATCACTCAGTTTCCCATACCCCTTCCAAATTAGGTTAAACCCTCCTCAATACATCTAGCAAACCTGCCTGAGGATATTAGTCCCCTTCCCTTTTGTATAGGTCATACCTTCTGCGGAAGAGATCCCAATAATCCAGAAATCTGAAACCTTGCCCCCTGCACCAGTCCCTCATTCATGCATTCATCTACCAAATCATCCTACTCTTACCTTTATTATGTGTGTCATTGGCAGCAATTCAGAGATTACCATCCTGGAGGTCCTGCATTTCTCTCACTTTAGAATGCTTTGGACCCGATTGGAAATGGCCCTGACTCTAGCATCTGGGAGGCAACATATCATCTGGGTGTCTCTATCATGTCTTCAGAATCTCATGTCTACTCCTCTAATTATGGAATCCCTTGTCATTCCTGCAGTCCACTTCACCCCCTTCCCTTCTGAGACACAGTTCTAGAGACCCAGTCACTATGGCTGTCCTCTGCTACTTCACGATGATCATATCATTAATCACTTAACCTTGTACCATCACTCAACTGCACCATCACTTGGACCAACCAGTCTTCCCTGGTCCCCAACCAGTCACAAATCCCCTCTTTCCTTTTCTCTTCCTTCTCTGTGATGTAAAACCTGTTTCATTTCTGGTCAGGATAAAAGATCACCAACGATAGCATCGGCATGAACTCTGTTTCTCTTTCTGTAGGTGCAGCCTCATCTGTTGGGTATCTGTGGGATTTTCTCATCAAGCTCGATGGGTCTAACTCAAAAAGATAGATAGCACAATTGGGCTCTTTGAAGTTTCAGGGTAAAGCAACTTGGGAATGAAAATGACAAAGGCAGAAAGTAGAGAATAATGGGAAACAACAGTATTTCAGACTGGAAGTTGGAAGATAGTGGTCTTCCCAACTGTTAGTGAAAGGACCATTACTTCTTGTGTTGCATTTTTATTCTTTTATGTACGGGTGTGAAGAGTATCATTTCTAAATCTGCAGGTGAATAAAGTGTAAAACTGAGAAGGAGAGTGATGAATTGCTCAGATATAGATCAGGCTGGTGAAAAGGCAGGCAAGTGGCAGATACATTTTTTTACTGATTAATATAAAGTATACCTATTGGCAGAAAGAGTAAGGAGGGCAAAGACTAAATAGGATAGTTTTGAACATTGTGGAGGGAGAGGGCACCTGGATGTACATGTGCATAAATCTTTGAAAGTGGCAAGACATATAGAGGGAATTGGTAGTAAAGCAAACTGCATCATAGAAATAAAATATGGTGGCCTAGAATTTAGAAGCAGGGAAGACAGACTAGAACTATATAAAATATTGGTTAGGTCAAGTTCTAGGTGCTTCAATTTAAGAAGGGTGTAAATATCCTGGACAAGATAATTAATCAATTATTATAAGGGTTCCAAGAATGAGGGATTTCAACTGCAAGGTTAGGTGACAAACTGGAGTTGTTTCACCTGAAGAAAAGAATGTTGAAAAATGATTTGATTGATTGGTTTAAGAATGGTAAATAGAGGAAAAATACCCTTATAATTAGGTCTAGAATTAAAGAGTTCAGAAAAAGATACATAGAACATAGAAATCTACAGGCCCTACGGCCCACAATATTGTACTAACCATGCAACCTACTCTAGAAACTGCCTGGAATTACCCTACTGCATAGCCTTCTATTTTTCTAAGCTCCATCTACCTATCTAAGAGTCTCTTAAAGACCCTATTGTATTTGCCTCCACCACAGTGGTCAGCAGAGCATTCCACACACCTACCACTCTCTATGTGACAAACATACCCCGGACATCCCCCTTGTACCTATTTCCAAGCACCTTAAAATTATGCCCTTCATGTTAGCCATTTCAGCCCTGGGAAAAAGCCTCTGACTATCCACACGACCAATGCCTCTCATCATCTTATACACCTCTATCAGGTCACCTTTCATCCTCCATCACTCCAAGGAGAAAAGTCCAAGTTCACTCAACCTATTTTCATAATGCACATTCTCCAGTCCAAGCAAAATCCTTGTAAATCTCCTCTGCACTCTCTCTGTAGTACCTACATCTTTCCTGTAGTGAAGTGACCAGAACTGAACACAGTACTCCAAGTGGGGTTTGACCAAAGTCTTATACAGCTGTAACATTACCTCGTGGCTCTTGAACTTAGTCCCATGGTTGATGAATGTCAACACACCATACACCTTCTTAACAATACTGTCAACATGTACAGCAGCTTTGAGTGTTCTATGGACACAGACTCCAAGATCTCTCTGATCATCTACACAGCCAAAGCCTTACCATTAATATTATATTCTGTCTTCAAATTTGATGTACCGAAATGAACCACTTCATACTTATCTGGGTTGAAGTCCATCTTCCACTTCTCAGCCCAGTTCTGCATCCTATTGATATTCTGCTGTAACATCTGACAGCCCTCCACACTGTCACAACACCCCCAACCGTTGTGTAATCAGCAAACTTACTAACCCACCCTTCTACTTCTTCATCCTGTTCATTTATAAAAATCACAAAGAGGAAGGGTCCCAGAACAGATCCCTGTGGAACACCACTGGTCACCATCCTCCATGCAGAATATGAAGATTCTACAACCACCCTTTGCCTTCTGTGGGCAAACCAATTTGTGATCCACCAAGCAAGGTCTCCTTAGATCCCATGCCTCATTACTCGCTGAATGATCCTTGCTTGGGGAACCATATCAAATGCCTTACTGAAATCCATATACCCTACATCCACTGCTCTACCTTCATCGATGTATTTTACTACATCCTCAAAGAATTCAATCAGGCTTGTAAGGCATGACCGTATAAAGCAGTTGTGAGGAATAAAACATTTTTAACCTGGGAATAGTTCTGTGAAAATCCCTATTGGGGCAGTGGAGACAGAGTTAATCGGTACCTTCAAAAGAAAAAGAAAATTAGAAAAGCATTCAAGAGAGAATAATCCTCAGAAGAATGGGGACAGATGGGACAACTTTACCCGAAGCCAGGATAGATTTAGTGGGCAGAACAATCTTCTTCTGTGCTATACAATTCTATAATTCTATTACAGAATTCAGGTTGATATTCTTAAAGATTAGCTTTATTTGTCACACGTACAGCAAAACATACTGCATGGACTGTTTGTTGTTTCTCTCCATGCATTGGGCAGCAACCTTGCCATTGCTTTAGCATTTGTCTGTTTCGAAGAGACTGAGTTGCTAGCTCAATGCTCAGTCCAGCACGAATGGAAAGCGTGCATGGATCCGGCCTGACTCGAACTCACCTTGAAGTCTGGTGCAGATCCTACTGAGTTGTCTGCATCAAAGCAAATCAGCAAGGATTTTGCTGGGCAGGTGTAAGTTTTACTACTCCTACAGCACCAACAGCACCACCTAACTGTAAGTCTTTGGAATGTGGGAGAAGATCCACATGGTCACAGGGAGAACAAACCAATTTCTTAAGAGGTTGGAATTGAATCCTGATCATAAATCTTTGGCTGGTACTGTAAATCAATGTGCAACTGCTACGCACCATGCTGTTCCATAACTTCCAACATTCTGACTATTATAAAATCAATGGTACGGCTTTTATGTTGCCTAAAGAGGCATGCACAAGATATTAATAAATATTGCCTTACATGTAGCCTGCAATGTGATTACCCCTCCCCCTCTCCTCAATGGGTAGGTTGCAGAGCCCAAAGAAGCCATCTCTTTAGCTGTATTTAGTTCTAAGTGTATGCTCTATTGCCAAAGTCATGCTTACACTGATGACAAACCTATAAAATAAACGTATAAATCAAGCTGCTTCATTGGATTGTGTAGGTAGAAGATGGTATTATACCATGGTAAATTCATTTAGTTTATGCAAATGAAAAGCATTTCAATAGCGGCAAGTGTAAATTCATCAATGAAGTGGTTCTTAGAAGTATAATGGAAAGCAATTACTTTAACATTGAGGCAGTATTTATTTCTTACCATGATATATAACATCACTTGATTTATGCTGTTTGCATTGCACTAACATTACTTCTAAGTACAGCCCTGAGTGCTGAAAATCTGTTTTTATTACATGTTTCTATAGGCTAATTTACATTAATTTCACCATGCAGCTGAACAGAAATGATGACAGTCCAGTGGGATTGACAGCTCTGCAAGGTGTAGGATATTAAAAGATGTACAAATAATAATCAATGCAGCCATAATAATAAAACTACATTTTGCCTTCTAGATCTCGCAATGCTGTGCTGATGCTGTTTCACCTTTGAGCTAATTATACAGATACCACAGTATGTCACTGAGAAGCCATTCTGCATTAAAGGAGTTCTTCCAGCCTAAGTCCTTTTCTAGTGACAGAGTGCAGAGATTTTGCCTCACCTCTGACTAAAGATTTAAAACGTGACACAGTTTTTGAGTGCTGCAAAATAATGATAAACACCATGAATGCGATGCTAACACTGTCTGTAGATGGAACTCTGAAACTGATGCTGCTCAGTAGTTCTGCTTGTCTTCCTATGTATTCAATATAAAGATGGAAGCTGCTGTGCTCTCATAGATAAAAATGGCAGATTGTGTGTGTGTGTGTGTGTGGGTGTTGCAATCTGCAGATGACATTAAATACATATAAAGGGTTCAATAAAATAATCAGATACTTTATATTGCATTATTACATTGTATATGAAAACATGTACCTGAGGTTTCAAGAGATAATATGCATGAACAGAGATTAAATGGAAAACTGTTAAAGTGGTGAAAGTGGGAAGATTTTCTTAAAATAATACTTTCACTTCCATGCAAACTTCACAAATTGAGGGAGGTGATTTCCTCTTTTAAAATTATATTTTTCCTCCATTTCTCTTCCACCTTAGAGTCATTTGCAATTTCCAGATGCAGAGTTCCTTCCTTCAACTACGCTATATGTAATAAGCTAAGACTTATCATGCTCTGTCAGTCAGAAATTAAACTGTCCCTATTATTGAAATGCAAAAACTGAGGATGCAGGAAATCTGAAATAAAAAATTACTTAATAAGTCAGGCAGGTTTGGGGCAAGAAACAAAGCTAACATTTCAAGCAGGTGATCTTTACTTAGAATGGGAAAAAGAGAGAAAAAAAGAGAAAAAAATGCAGACGTTTACATTTGCAGAGACCTGGTCACGGTTGAGGAAACCGAAAGAACAAATGGGAAGAACTGCAAGCTCTGAGCGGTTGGAGTCTGGGGCCCGGTGCAGGGTAACTGATGTGGTGACCCATGGCTCATGACAACACAGATCTGGATGCACACAATATAACTTGTGAGCCGTCAGGCATGCCTACATGATAGAGTGAAAACAAAGGAAGATGGGTGAAGCAGATTGTTGTAGGTGAGGAAAAGGTGCTGAAGGAATTTTTAATGGAAGCAAAGTGATTTAACAGATGTGTAAATAACTAGAAATAATTCTGCTGGAACTGTAAGATATAGAACACAAGTTGATATAAACCTGGAATAAACAAGAATTCTGGCAAGGGCCAGCAGGTGGAGTCACTGAGTTACATTAGAACTGGCCAAAGACTGAAAGGTGAAACAACAGCAGGCACTGGAAATCTGATACAAGATGCAATATTCAGGGAATTCTGAACGGTGCCCTTAGAGATAATGAAAGAGAGGGTCCAGTCTGTTAAAAGCTCAACCATAAAAGGCTTTTAACCCAAAATGTTAATCCTGCTACTTCAACTTTAACAAGTAGTGCATACCTCATGGAGTTAGGAACAGCATCTTCCCCTCCACCATCAGATTTCTGAATAGTCCATGAACACTACCTCACTATTTTTGCTCTCCTTATGCACAGCATATTTATTTTAAAAAATATATTTCTTTTGTATATATGATCCACAAATAATGACTCATATATAAAGTTCAAAGAAAATTTACTATCAAAGTACATATATGTCATCATATACAATCCTGAGATTCATTTTATTGTGGGTAATTCAGATTCAGATTCAGATTCAGTTTCTTGTCATTTAGAAACCACAAATGCAATGCAGTTAAAAAATGAGACAACGTTCCTCCAGAGTGATATCACAAAAACACATGACAAAACAAACTACACCAGAAAATCCACATAACGTTTGGCAATCCCCAATCCAGAGTCCAGAGAGGCTGCTGCGTATTAATATTGTGCTACTGTATTAGCGCGTTTCCTGGAAAGGAGCTCCAAATCCACCAGACAAAACAAGACCAAAAACTAAAGCTACAAGACCTGCACAAAACCAAAATCCAAGTTAAAATCCAAGTTAAAGTAAATACTAGAATTAAGTAAAAATTAAGTAAATACTAGAAGCACAATAGAATCAATGAAAGTCTACACCCAACAGAATGGACAATAACCAATGTGCAAAAATCAACAAGCAGTGCAAAAACAAAAAGAAAGAGAGAAAAAAGATAATAAATAAATAAGCAATAAATATTGAGAACATGCGATATTTATTCCTTGGATAAATATCTTGACTTTGAAAGTGAGTCCAGTTCATTGGGAACAGCTCAGTGATGGGGCAAGTGAAGTTGAATGAAGTTTTCCCCTTTCATTCAAAAGCCTGATGGTTGAGGGGTAATAACTGTTCCTGAACTGGTGAGGCTACTGAACCTTCTTCCTGATGTCAACAGTAAGAAGAGACCATGACCTGGGTGGTGGGAGTCCCTGATGATGGATGTTGCTTTCTTGTGGCAGTGCTCCATGTAGATGTGCTCAATGGTGAGGAGGGCTTTACCTGTGATGGATTGGGCTGTATCCACTACATTGGTGTTTCCATACTAGTCTGTGATGCAGCCAGTCAATAAACTCTCCACCACACGTCTTTAGATGTCACACGGTATCTTTGCAAACTTCTAAGGAAGTAGAGGCACTGCCGTGTTTTCTCTGTAATTGCATTTATGTGCTGGGCTCAGGACACGTCTTCTGAAATGAAAAAAACAAGGAATTTAAAGTTGCTGACCCTCTTTACATCTGGCTCATGGACCTCTGGTTTCCTTCTCTTGATGTCAGTAATCAGCTCCTTGGTCTTGCTGACATTGAGAAAGGGGTTGTTGCCATATTTTCAGTCTCATTCCTATATGCTGATTTAACACCACTCTTGATTAGATAGATAGATAGATACTTTATTCATCTCCATGGGGAAATTCAACATTTTTTCCAATGTCCCATACACTTGTTGTAGCAAAACTAATTACATACAATACTTAACTCAGTAAAAATATGATATGCATCTAAATCACTCTTTCAAAAAGCATTAATAATAGCTTTTAAAAAGTTCTTAAGTAGTTTACTTAAATACATTAAATACAATCAACCCCGGCACTTTAACATATCTTACTCCTGGCGGTTGAATTGTAAAGCCTAATGGCATTGGGGAGTATTGACCTCTTCATCCTGTCTGAGGAGCATTGCATCGATAGCAACCTGTTGCTGAAACTGCTTCTCTGTCTCTGGATGGTGCTATGTAGAGGATGTTCAGAGTTTTCCATAATTGACCGTAGCCTACTCAGCGCCCTTCGCTCAGCTACCGATGTTATACTCTCCAGTACTTTGCCCACGACAGAGCCCGCCTTCCTTACCAGCTTATTAAGACGTGAGGCGTCCCTCTTCTTAATGCCAATGACCGTGTTATTGCCAGCAAACTTAAATATGGCACTGGAGCTGTGCTTAGCCTCACAGTCATTAGTATAAAGAGAATTGAGTAGGGAGCTATACACTTAGCCTTGTGGTGTACCTGTGCTGAGGGAGGAGATGTAACCAATCTGAGCTGACTGAGGTCTCCAAGTTAGGAAATTGAGAATCCAGTTGCATAAGGAAGATTTAAGCCCAGGATTTGAAGCATATTGGTTAGTTTTGAGAGGTAATAGTAGGGAATTCTGAGCTGTAGTCAATGAAGACCATCCTGATGTATACCTCTTCACTGTCCAGATGTCCTAGAATTGGATATCTCATCCTCGTCTAATATCCCTTTTGCTCCAGAACAATACAAGCATGGAGTTCCTTTGGCCCTTGCCTTCTACCCAACCAGCCTCTATATTCAACAGATCAATTTCTGTCATCTTCAAAGAAAATCCACCACCAGACCTGTCTTCCTTTCTTCTTCCTTCACAGCATTTCACAGGGATCATTCTGTTCAAGACTCCCTGATTCACTCTTGTGGTCCCATCTGCAATTACCCCATCCTTTTCTTACAGAACTGCCCCTTGCAACACTTGCCTTCTCATCTCTTCCCTTCCCATCTTTCCAGGTAATTCACTTACATTCTTCCAATCTAGTCTACTGCATTCGATGTTCACAAAGTGCTGTCCTCTACACTGGAGAAAGCAAGTGCAGACTGGATCATCATTTTGTGGAGTACCTGTGTTCAGTCTGCAGGGGTGACCATCAACGTCCTGTTCCCTCCCTCTTTAATTCCTCATCCTATTCCCACTCTGACCTGCTATTCTGTGGCCTCCTGTACAGTCGCAGCAAAGCCCAATTCAGACTTGAGGAACAGCACACACAAAATGCTGGAGGAATTCAGCAGACCAGGTAGCATCAATGGAAAAGGATTTCCAGCACCTGCAGATTTTCTCTTTTTTGAGGAACAGCACATCACTTTCAGTTTAGGAAGATGAGACATTCTAGACTTAACAATGAATTCTACAACCATAGCTAAATTGATTTCAACGTCAAAGTAAATTTATTATCGAAGTACATATATTTCACCATTTAGAGGAAAATAAAGAAATACAATAAAATTTATGAAAAACTATACATAAATAAAGACTGACAAAAACAAATGTGCAAAAGAAGACATATATATATATTTATATAAAGATTATATAAGATTACTAATGTGTTGAATGCGACTGAACCATCAATGTAATGATAATCTTAAGGCTTATGAATAGAGACTTAAGAAATAATTCATCACTAATTTTGAGTGATGAGATCTGTCAACCAGTACTGCCTTGCAGTTAACACTTGGACTGCAGTTTAGCAATTTTGAAAGCAAACTCTTATATAACAGGTCAAGGACCTATCATGCTCTGGGAATGGTCTTGCTTGCTTTGGTCAACTAATTCTATACATGATATACTTATTTGGAAGGGTCGGTCTATTGTAAGCATAAAGACTTCAAGCATTATATTAACAGAAATATTTTACTTATATAATTTCCTCATTGAAAAATTCTACAGATGTACTGTGGAGAGCATTCTGCTAGGCTGCATCACAGTCTGGTATGGGGTAGGGATGGGTGGGGGAGCTACTTACTGCTTAGGATCGAGAGAAGCTGTAGAAAGTTGTAAAATTAGTCAACTCCATCATGGCTCTGTAGTATCCATGACACCTTCAAGGATCAGTGCCTCAGAAAGGTGGTGCCCGTTATGAAGGACCACTGTTACCGGGATCTTTCTATCTCATCATGTATTGCCTCATACTACTGCTGCTAAGTTAACAAATTTCACACTGGTGATATTAAGCCTGATTCTGATTCTGATTCTGCCGGTTCAGGAGCCAGATGGTTGCAGGGTAATACGTAATTGTTCCTGAAACTGGTGGTGTGGTACCTAAAGCTGCTATACCTCCAGAGTGATGGTAGCAATGAGAAAAGAGTCTATATCAGTCAAACATCTGCAATATTAACTCAGCTTGTTTTTCTCTCTCTAGGAATGGAGGCCATCTGCCCATCTGACCTGCTGGGCAGGTTCTTCTATTCTATATTCCAACAATCACACATTCTTTTTTCGAAAACATGAGAAATTCTGCAGATGCTGGAAATCCAAAGCAACACACACAAAATGCTGGAGGAACTCAACAGGTCAGGCAGCATCTATGGAAACAAATAAATAGCTGATGTTTCAAGGTGAGGCCGTTCTTCAGAACTGGAAAGGAAGGGGAAGATGACAGGAATGTCTGACAATAAATGCTGCTCTGTTTCTCTTCCCACAGTCCTGACCTGCTGAATATATCCAGCAATTTCTGTTTTAGTTTTGGGTAACCTCTCTAATGCTGTGGTGAGCATCATATTGGAAGACATGACAGATATTACTGTGGTTAATGTGATCCTCAACTCTACAGAGAGAGCAGTTCAGCCATGTCATTAACTTCACCTGTGAATCTGCTGGGGTCATCATTTGTGGTCGGTGCTCCCAGTGCAGCCTCCTCTACCTTGGTGAGACCCGTTGGAAATTGGGGGACCGCTTCGTTGAGCAACTTCCCTCCATCTGCCAGAAGTGGAACTTCCTGGTGATCAAACATTTTAATTCTGATTCCCATTCCTCTTCCGACATATCAGTCCATGGCATCCTCTTGTGCTGCGATGAGGCCACCCTCAGGGTGAAGAGGCAACATCTTATATTTCTTCTAGGTAGACTCCAACCTGATGGCATGAATATCAAGTTCTCCTTCTGTTAAAATATTTTCCCTCTCCAACCCCTCTTCTATTCCCCATTCTAGTCTCTTACTTCATCACCTTCCCCTGGGTTCCCTCCTCCTTCCCTTTCTCCTATGGCCCACTCTTCTCTTCTATCAGATTTCTTCCTCTCCTGCCTTTTACCTTTCCTATCCACCTGGCTTCACCTATCACCTTCTAGATATCCTCCTTTCCTTCCCTCACCATTTTATTCTGTCCTTATCCCCCTTCCTTTCCAATCCTCAAGAAGGATCTTGGCCCAAAATGTCGACCCAAAATTCCTTTCCTTAAATGCTGCCTGACCAGCTAAGTTCCTCCAACATCTTGTATGTATTGCTATTTTCTATGTTCTCACCCTTTAACTGCTCTCATTCACTCAGTGGCTAGATTACCTTGTTTACATCTTATTACTATGTATATCTGTTTTTTGGTTTATCAGAGACATTCTCCAACCTTTGCAAAGTCTGCAACTTCTGTTGTCTCCTTTCCAGTTCTGGAAAAGGGTCTCTGATCTGAAATGTTGACCCTGTTTCCTTTCCCTGCTGAATATTTCTAGTATTTTCTGTTTTTGTTTTGGGTAACCTCTCTAAACAAAGAAAAAGCGATAAAATATTTCATTATTCACACTTTTTCTGGTAAATGACCACTGCAGACAGTGGCCTGGAGCTTTCCCGCCAAAGTTAAGCTGAATCGCCTGTACGATCTGGCATTTTTGCAGTGTGGCTGGAGTCTCGCAGGGCCAGGACAGTTGCAGCATGATTGGGTTGGAGTTGCTGTGAGCAGGCTTGGAGGAAATTAGATGCGGTGAAGCCAAGGCAAGGCAAGGGAAGATCTGAGGCTTGACTGATTTAAAAGCTAAGCTGAATTGGAAAGGTCAGGTAATTTGATGTGGCCGAGTCAAGGTGAAAAGAGATTTGAGGTTTGATCGATTTACTAGCTGAGTTGAATCGGAAAGGTCAGGTACTGGCCATATCAAGGCAGTGTAACCCAAGATGGAGAGCAAGGAATGACGTGAGGTTTGGACGATTTGAGCGCTGGGCTAGATTGAAATGGTTGGGGTTGGAGGCGAGAGACAGGCCCATACAGCTTGTTACTCCACAGAGTTTGCTTGAAACTGTACTGGACTGAGGTTGTGGCCTGGAACTAGTGGATGTCTGGATCAGCCTGGCATTGTGAACTTCACTTCTGAACGCTGTTTGCTTGCTTTTGGTGTTTGCATGTTTTTCCCTGTCTCTGCACACTGGGCGTTTGATGGTCTTCTACTGTTTTTAATAGGTTCTATTGGGGTTCTCTGTTTTTGTGGCTGCCTGTAAGGAGATGAATCTCAAGGTTGTATTAAGCGTGTATACTCAGAGAATAAAATTTTCTTTGAACTTAATGGAGTGGTGTGCATCATATTGGAAGACACAACAGATATTGCTGTGGTTAATGTGACCTTGAATTCTACGGAGATAGAAGTCCAGCCACGTCAATACTAAAGCACCTAGTGTGATTATAGTTCAATGGTTAAAACCTAGAGCAAACATTCTCTACTTGCTTAAGACACTCTGCGGACTTTGGCATAGCCAAGAGAATCTTGGACGGAGTTCTGAAACTGCCCAGTCAGCACTGAAGTAGCACCAGTCAATGCCAGCAGGATGTCACTGTTAATTGTGAGGAAAGCAACAAACTTGCAGATTGTACTCTTTGGTTACTGAGACCATTCTGAAACTGGTAGCAGGTTGTAGTTTTTAGCTCCAATGTGTGCTGAGCTGGATGGAAATGCTCACTGTTGAGTGATCCATTAGATCTATTAGTTCTCCATTTAATCCTTGGAAAAACAAATATGCTAGCATGACTTCCAACCAGAAATATTCAGTTTATCATCGCAATGGCTGTGATCTCACCCAATAATAATTATTAACATTACATACAAAATCCTGGAGGAACTCAGCAGATGCAGCTATGTCTATGCAGAGGAATAAATCTGATGTTTTTTGGGCCAAGACTAATCCTAATGTGGTCTCCTGGTGCTTTCTGTTAGTACCTGTTGAGTTTATTTTGATAGGCACGGGGATTCCATGCTACGTATTATTCAAGTGGAAATCTGATTAGCACTAATCGTGGGATCCTAGTTTTGAGAATATTACATCTCATGGTGTCACTGGGTCGATGTTCTGTTAGAAATTTTATGGATAAACTGTTCGCCATCTCTACGTTGGAATTTCTCTTTCCTCCACACTTGGATTCCAACATGGCTAGAGCACATTGTGACAGAATTGCTCTGGATTTCCAGCAACTGCAAAATCTCTCGTGTTCATAATTGTTAGTCCATCCTTTTCCGGGTAAAAGTGATTTTGTGCAATCTGCATTTAAAGCTAGATCAACCCAGTTTCTGGGCTTTTGGTATAAATACAACAAGAAAGCAGAAAGGATTTTTGCATTTATTATTTTTTCAATAGGAGGTACAATTAAAATCAATGATTTTGGTGTGATCTGTATATTAGAAGGGGTCTGCATGATAACAATGCATTATAAGGGTGTAAATCAGTAGCATCCCTCCATGTCAGCTCCTTTCCAGGGGCACTGGGTATTCCTTTCAATTCAAGCACACTGTTTATTCACTTGTACTGAATAAGTTCCAGCAAGAAACAAAATCCCTCTTCTGCCTTTACAGGCCACAGTTTTAGCTGTGTTAGTCACTTCTGTTCGTCTGCCTGGCCCCTCTTTATTCTCCTGCTTTATGGTGTGCATAGCTGCAGGTACTATGGACCAGATGGAGCCTATGCTAATAACTGTGTGAATGTGAATGTGCGCCAAAGCAAGCGTGACCCAGAAAGCCCTGTCCCACCATGCAGTGTGCATTGCTGTCGTGTGAACCAGACACAATTTACATTCATTGAAACCTTTAACAATCGCTGCAATTAGGTTACACAGATGTACGCTTTACAAGGCAAAACTTCCTTTGTCCTTTACCAGTTCATTTAAGTATTTATCATTACACTGAAGGTCGAATTTATTTGATCAGACACCAAACTCAAATAAAATAAACACAACACAATTACGAGTTAATTTGAGCCACTGCGTAAGACTGTGCTGTTTCTCCCTGACTTAGTAACCAACCTTTGTGAAAAAAATTGAAAAAAAGCATATTCAGGTTTTGTGAAAGAGCCTGTATTCATGTAATAATTTATCACTGGCAATAGAATGTGCAGTAAAAATATATATAAAACACATGCTGTTAGCTATAAAACACAGTAAAATAAACAAAACAGTGATGTTTCAACAGATGAGAATTTCAAAAGTAATTATATTGCAGTAAGAAACAAACTTGATTAAGACATTATTTTTAATTGTATACTTGTCTGAACTCAGAAAGAAATGCTATTAGATTGAATAAGTTCATGGTGTGTATTCTTTATTTGGAGCCGGGCTAATTAGTCAGTAATTGGATGCCAAATAATCTTCTTGCCACTTTTTAGATTTCAAAATGTGGAGGAACTTTGCTAGGTTTTCAAGTATACATTTGTGTTTGTGTATCATCAAATATGGTGAGATGTAGCTGTGAAAAGGGAAGAAATTAATCTAGAACTGAGTTACCTAGCCAAAATAACTGAGCCAATGAAGTTGTATGACTGTACCTATGTTGTGTGCAGATGGTAAATGTTAGATGTGGAAGAAAGTTCCAGCTGTTGGCTGGCCTGAAGGAGTGTATTAGTGAATATTAAGATACAGGATTGTGGAATTATTATAAGGTAATATAATTCCTTATATTATATTACCTAAAAGGTACCCAGGACATCTTCAGGGAGCGGTGTCTCAGAAAGGTAGCGTCCATTATTAAGGACCTCCAGCACCCAGGGCATGCCCCTTTCTCACTGTTACCATAAGGTAGGAGGTACAGAAGCCTGAAAGCACACACTCAGTGATTCAGGAACAGCTTCTTCCCCTCTGCCATCCGATTCCTAAATGGCCATTTAATCTTTCGACACTACCTCACTTTTTTTTAATATACGGTATTTCTGTTTTTGCACATTTTTAAGTCAATTCAATATATGTAATTGACTTACTTGTTTATTTATTATTATTATTATTATTATTATTTTATTTATTGTTTTTTTCTCTGCTAGATTATGTATTGCATTGAACTGCTGTTGCTAAGTTAACAAATTTCACATCACACGCCAGTGATAATAAACCTGATTCTGATTCTTCATGGGTAGAGACTAGGGAGAGTTAGTCATGCTGCGTGACAGCCAGTTGATGTTCATGGGTACCTGTGGATAGTTTGGCCGATGTAATATTTGCTGCAGTCCCCACGTTGAATTTTGTAGACAACATTGGTCTTGCTCAGTAGCTTGGTTTGCCCTTTCGGTCTGCAAAGTACTCTCCTCACCACTTATGCACGTCTGAAATGTTGTGTTCTTCGAGCAGCTGGGCCATCATATCCTAAATATATTGAATGTATGGAAGGACAACCCATTTGGTTATTTCTTGATTGGTGCATATACAATATTTTTGCTTTTGGATGTTTTTAAAAATCTATTTAATATATGTAATTGATTTACTTGTTTATTTTTCTCTCTCTCTGCTAGATTATGTATTGCATTGAACTGCTGTTGCTAAGTTAACAAATTTCACATCACGTGCCTGTGATAATAAACCTGATTCTGAGATCCAAGCAGACCATTTGGATGACTGAGACAGTCTATCCACAAAAGCAACTTTGCCAAACTCATTCCTCAACTCATTGTCTCTCAAGAATGAGCTCAAATCCACGACTAAATCTGCTTTCAATGGTCGTTCAGGCAATGAACACCAGATCATGCATTCTGCTTTGTAAAAAGTTACATTATTAAATATTGGATTACATTATTAAGTTATTACTGTATTGGTATATCACATTCATAGTATATTTGCATCATTAATAATTTCATTATGAAATGAACCAGTGATTCATTTAATCTGTCCATCTGATCCTACATTCTTGCAAACGTTTGCCTTTCTTCAGTTTGTTGAGATCCTTGTTTGGATTTTGAACACTTATGTCAAATTACTCTCAACCTTTACTTTTGAAGTGGATTATATTTTTGTTTGATTTTTATTTACAGCTCGAGTTTCCTTAAACGTTTCTTTAAGTTGCCATTTAAATGACTATGGGGTTTTTTTCCTTTCTGAGAAGGAAGAAGACTCATCTTTGGGTAGTGATTTGATCCATGGTCATCTAACGACAAACCTCTCCATTGTCTCACCTCAGTGACACTTCCATCTAACCTCCGTGATATCCTCCACTATTATAATCCTCCAGGTCATCTGGCTTCCCCAGTTTTCATCAGTCCACTGTTACTCATTGCCTACTTATCAAGCTCTTAACTTCTGCTCACTCATAATTCAATTTTATCCTTAAAACAGACCTTGACTAAATGTAGAATTCTCTATCCTAGCAATCCTGAGATCAAAGCGTACATTGGTAGTGCCGCTCTCTATCTTCATGGTATACTTTCTAGCATGTAAGATCATAAAGTTAATTAAGTGTATAGCAATCGGAATGTAAATGGAAGTCAGACAACTCCTTGAACCTGAGTGAGAGAAGTCAGAATGCTGATAGGAAGAGCCAGCAGGTTGAGAAGCAGAGGTGAAGAATGAAGGGAAAAAAAGGAATATGGCATGGAATGGCAGATGCAGCTGGCAATCAAGTTCATATTGGCTGCATGAGAAAATGGGAAAAATCTATTCAGTGACAGCCCTGAATTCTGCTTTGGATAGAGCAAGGAAGTGTGACCTTTCCCCCACAGAGCCTGTGAGTAAGGGAAACACAGTCCGAAGCTACAACGCCCCCTCAAGCCCCACACCCGGTGGGGAAGAAGGACAGCTAGCTAGGTGAAATATAATCTGAAATAAAAACAGAAAATTCTGGAAACGCTCAGTGGAGCTCAGGCAGTAGATGTGGAAAGAGAAACCGTTAATGTTTCAGGTCCTTTGTCAGAACTGGGAAAGAGAAAGAAGTTAGTTTAGCTCCCTCATTGGTGGGAAGTAAAATGATAAATATGATTCAATCTGGTCACTATCCTGTGCAAATTATTTGATTACTGTAGGAATAATAGGTTGTCAATTTCTAGGTCTATTATTTTGTTTCTTTTGATAAGAGAGTGAAATGTGAGCATTTGATCTATTGCTGATCAGACAGTGGTGAAGCAGTTACCCTCGGAGCAAATTGTAAGAGTCTCAAAAAGAATTAACGAAGACTAGCAGCACACACAAAGCTGGAGGAACTCAGCAGGCCAGGCAGCATCCATGGGAGAGAGTACAGTCAATGTTTCGGCTGTACTGGAGAAAAAAAAATGAGGTGTAGAGTTAAGAGATGGGGGTGGGAAAGAGAAACACAAGGTGATAGGTGAAGCCAGGAGGGGAAGGGTGAAGTAAAGGGCTGGGAAGTTGATTGGTAAAAGAGGTACAGTGCTGGAGAAGGGGGAGTCTGATAGGAGAGGACAGAAGGCCATGGAAGAAAGAAAAGGAGGAAGAAGTATCAGAGGGAGGCAGTAGGCAGGCAAGAAGATAAACACAAAGTACACTGCAGATGCTGTGGTCAAATCAAGATGTACAAAAATGCTGGATGAACTCAGCAGGTCGGGCAGCATCCGTTGAAAGAAGCAGTCAACGATTCGGGTCGAGACCCTTCATCAGGACTAAAGAGGGAGGGGGCAGGGGCCCTATAAAGAAGGTGGGGAGAGGGTGGAAAACCAATCAGAGGAAAGAACAAAGGGTGGGGGAGGGGAAGCAGGGAGGGGATAGGCAGGAGAGGTGAAGAAGGAATCTAAGGGGAAAGCACTATGGGTAGTAGAAGAAGGCAGAGTGATGAGAGGTGATAGGCAGCTAGAAGAGGAGACAGAGTAGAGGTGGGATGGGGAAGAGAGAGGGAGGGAATTACCGGAAGTTGGAGAATTTGATGTTCATACCAAGGGGCTGGAGACTACCCAGACGGTATTTGAGATGTTGTTCCTCCAACTGAAGTTTGGCCTCATCATGGCAGTAGAGATAAGATGAAGAGAGGGAAAAGGGGATGGGGAATGGTGGGGGTGGGGAACATTAGCAGAAGTCTGAGAAATCAATGTTCATCTCATCAGGTTGAAGGCTACCCAGATGGAATATAAGGTGTTGTTCCTCCACCCTGAGTGTGGCCTCATCATGACAATAGTGGAAGCCATGGATTAGCATATTGGAATGGGAATGGGAAGTGAAATTAAACTGGATGGATACTGGGAGATCCCACTTCTTCTGGTGGATGGAGCGTAGGTGCTTGCCAAGGCTGTCTCCCAATCTGTGTTGAGTCTGTCCGATATACAGGAGGCCACACTGGGGCACTGGACACAGGCTAGCTGCTGGGAGCACGTGTGTGTGTCATTGGCATTGTGCTTTTAGGGTCTTGAACCAAAAGGTCTGGACAGAACTCACACATCTGCTTGTGCGATATCAGGAGGGGATCTTGGATCAGAATGGATGTGCAAGTGTTATGACATTCTGATTTTCTCTTAAGATGCATTGAACATACATAATTATTCCCTTGAGGAAGCAAGGTTTTGTGATGAAGCAAAGAAAGATAAAACACAGAAGTGGTGATTAATAAAATATTTTGTTTCATTGAAGATATTTTTTTGCAAAATTGCCAGATGGTTGGAGAGTGGAATAAAATGCCCAGTTTACAGAAGCAGCTGTCTTTTTTGAATTAATGTTAGGTATCAGACTTGGTACGTGACAGACACCAATGCTAGCACTGAATAATGGAAACTGAGTATACTGGCACTCACCCTGGAGAATGGCACAAATGGATGCAATTGCTTTGACTAGTTGTGCAATTAATGTTGTGTAGGCTCAGACTGCTGTTCTCCTTACTAATATGAGTATCTCAGTTCCCTGAAGGGAGTGGTGGGTGGGGAGGAAGGGTTGATGTAATTTCACAAAGCTGGTGGTCACTTCTCTGTGCTGAAGCATTCATCCTCCCCAAGCATCAGTGAAACCATCCACAAAGCAGCAGCAGAAACAACACAAATGGACCTATTGACTAATGTTGGCAATCAATCTCCATCAATTAGTTTACATTATAATTAGGCATAAGGTGAGCAGTTCACTCTCCAGGATAGCAGAGACTGGATCCAGATGCTGAAGCTTTTAAAATTCTATTGTCAGAAACCGAGACTGGTGTAAAACTCACAATGAAATTTAAATTTATCTGTTAAACGTAACACTCAATTTTCTTCCTGTTCAGTATTAAAGTATATTTACCAAGTAAACTCAGCTTCTGATAATAGATAAGCAGACAACAGTGAGGGTAATTTTCATCTTCACTGGCTTGGGGACTGATAACCTCTCTGAGAAGCCAATGTATTCACATTTTACTTAGGATGAGAATTAGGTAGGTTCCATCATTGTTGGGCCATTCACTCTGCCCAAAACTCCCCAGAAGGTGAACATACCCCATGTACAGTATGATATTTTATTGACTATACCCAGTGCAACCAAAGCACAATGATAAATAACAAGGCGTGGATTTGGGATTCATTCACGTGATGCAAGTGTGCAACCAGTGGTACCCACGCTATTTATTAGCAGCAGGCTTGTCTGTTGAAGCTGGGATATCATGAGAAGTTTACAACCAGTACTTCTTAAAGCTATAACCAGTTCATTAAAACTGTCTGACAAAACTAGAAGAGCTGCAGTTAAATCCTCCTGAAGTGACTCTGGGAGCTTGGTATAGATGGTGATCAGAAGAAGGCAAGTGCTAATGCCTCCTCACCTCTGAGATAGAAAGCTCTTTAGAAAAGTCAAACACAGAGTGGGAGAAGGAAGCTGAATGGGAAACAATAGCTGGAGCCTATCTTCTTGGACACAGTAGGAAGATCAATTGAATTCTAATAATAGGGTTGATCCCTTTTGATGAAGATAAGGTATCTTGAAGTCCGCACTTTGTGTGTTGCTCCATATTCATACAGATGAAGAAAAAGAGTGGGTGCTTCCTGTTTATGATACTTGATGATTAATACTCAGTAAATGTCTAATCTTTTTAGGTTGAGGCTCCACACTATACAGTATGTGAGAGTTTGGGAAGGGATGAACATTTTAGTTTGTCATTTATTACAGTAGGGCAAAATCCAAATACTATCAAACTGAAGGGGACTCACAGTCCAGTTATTATTATAGTTGACTGTGAAGGAAGAATGACTAATATTTCATATAATTTTAGATGGCCAAACTAATTCAGGAACTTTAATTGGCTTGTTTGTGAGATAGCAGTTGATGCAGGTGAACCTGCTTTGCAGACATCAGCAAGAGAGAGAGAAAGAGAATAAAACGGTAAAGAAAAGACCCAGTCCCAATAAATCAGTCAGTAAGTCCACCAGGTTTTCCTGGTTGGGCAGAATTCTCAGCTGTAATGTTCAGTGACCTTTGAGTTAATCCAGAAATTTTAATTAAAGTGGATTTGTCCATTAAATCATTGTTGGCATGCTAATTTGTCTTTATACGTCTTGACGTTAGAGAAGAAAAAAAATAGCTTTATGGAAATGAGTAAAGCTGTCCTGACAGTTCTTCCAACAGCTTGTATCACTACCTGGCATGTTGTTATAGGGGCACAGAATGTGCCAATATGCCACCACATAATAAATAGCTTTGGTTTGAATTCATTTCAATCCCTTACAAAGTTATCCCAAGATTTCTTTAACAAAAGATTTGCAGCAAGAGAAACTTGGTAGAGTCTGCACAAATCAGTAATTAAAATAAATTATTAAATTTGGTTCAAAATTGCACCATATTAAACTTAAATATAAAAGTATTTATATTCAGATTTATTCTAGTTTCTATTACTTCCCCTCATCAGTCGAAAGAAAACAGTGTATTATTGCAAATTATGCTGAGTCAAAAGGTTATTTGTAATGTGAGCTGGGAACCTTTATTCATTTAAGTGATTCAGTTTTATGTTGTTGAGTGTAGAAAAATATAAATAGCCTTCTATTCAGATTTTGATTGATTAGGCAATCTGGAAAAGCTGTGCTTTATTTAACAGAACAATTGATGTAATGATAAATTCTATTCTCCCAAAGATGGACTAACTGTATTTAAGGTGTGTGAGGGTCAGTGAATTGGGTGAGCAGCATTGCGCCTTGATTGGGCTAAGTTCTGTTACCATAGTCTAGACAGATACATCTGTACCTAGGAATGAAGATGCATTAAAATTACTGTGAAGTCTGAGATTCTGAAAATTGACAACATCCAGCAAATAATCATGTAAACATTGAATCAAATACTTGCATTTTCTGAATAGCCATCAATTATTTTGAACTAGTTTTTGGTTTATTCTTGTCACATGCCCTGAGATACAGTGAAAAACTTGGTTTTACAAGCCTCCAATACAGACTATTTCAAAGCATAAGTACATTTAGGTAGTACGAGGGAAAAACAATGACAGAATGAAGAATATAATGTTACAGTTACAGAGAAAGTACAATGCAGGCAGACAATAGGTGCGAGGCCCATGATGAGGCAGATTGTGAGGTCAACGTTTCATCTATAAAACAGGTTTGTATTTTTATAGTAAGCCATTATTATTCATTTATATCTTGCTAAGTCATATAAAAAACAGAGAGATACTGTCCAAGCGTGCTGGAGAATGGCTCATTTTGTGAAGATGAGATAAGACTTAGCAAAAGTAAATTGGAAACAGTTTCTTTAAAATAAATCAATTTCAATGCAGTGGGAAGCATTCAGGGAGATAGATAGTGAAACATCAGGCCAAATGCGTGCCCAATTAAAATAAAGCTGGGGAATACCAAAATCTATACTGCCATGAATGTTTTCAAATCTATCAAAGCAAAAAAAAGCAGCATGCTGGAGGAGCTCAGCAGCTCAGGCAGCATCCATGGAAATGAATAAACAGTTAATGTTTTGGGTTGAGTCCCTTCCTCAGGACTGGAAAGAAAGAGGGAAGATGCCAGAATAAAATGATGGAGGGGAGGGGAAGGAGGCTATCTGGAAAGTGATAGGTGCAGACAAGAGGGTAGAAAAGATAAAGGGCTGGAGAGGAAGGAATCTGATTGGAGAGGAGAGTGGACCATAGGAGAAAGGGAAGGAGAAGGGGACTCAAGGGGATGTGATATGCAGGTGAGAATAGGTAAGGTGCCAGAGTGGGGAAAAGAAGAAGAGGGAAGCTGGAGAGATATTTTTTTGACTTGAAGGAGAAATTAAAATTCATCCCATCAGGTTAGAGGCTACCCAGATGGAATATAGGTGTTGTTCTTCCACCTTCATTGAAGGTGGTTTCATTGTGGCACAAGAGGAGGTTACAGACTGAAATATTGGAATTGGAATTAAAATGTTTGGCCACCAGAAAATAGCGCTTTTGGCAGATGAAGTGGAGGTTCTCGATGAAATGGTCCCCCAATTTATGACGGGTCTCACCAATGCAGAGAAGGATGCATTGGGAGCACTGGACACAATAGACAACCTGCAGATTTGCAGGTGAAGTGTTGCCTCATCTGGAAGGATTGTTACTTTGGATTTCCAATCTGCTGAATATCTTGTGTTTAAAGCAAAAAAAGAAGCTTATGATAAATATTAAAACAGTAGTTCTACAGAAAGCCAAGAGTAACATAGAAAATACATTTTAAAATAAATTAATATGACAATGAGTGGGTACATGAGACAATATTAGCAAATTAAAATCAGGAAAATTTTCATAAATACATGTATGGAAGGAAGAACATCAAGGAAAAGATAGACCCTAATAATGACAAAGTCGTAGTCTGTGTGTTGATAACATGTGGTTCTAAATGAGTGCTTTGAGTTAGTCTTCAAAGAAGAGAGAGATTATATAAATAATAAGGAGAAAAAAATTGGAAATATTAAGCATAGACAGAGAAGATACATTAAGAGGTCTAGCATCTTTAAAGGTGGATAGAACTTCAGACCTGGATCAAATCTATCTCAGTCTCTTGAAGGAAGATACAGAGGAAATGCCAACATTGATGGAATTGTTGATAGTGAGGAAAATGTTTTAGACGCCAACAAATTGAGTTATTTGGTTAGGGGCAAGTAGAAAATGGAACAATTCAGAAATTAGAAACATAGAAAGCCTACAGCACAATACAGGCCCTTCAGCCCACAAAGCTGTGCTGAACATGTCCTTACTTTAGAAATTACCTGGGGTTACCCATCATCCTCTATTTTTCTAAGCTCTATGTACCTATCCAGGTGTCTCTTAAAACAGACAGACAGACAGACAGACATACTTTATTGATCCCAAGGGAAATTGGGTTTCGTTACAGTCGCACCAACCAAGAATAGTGTAGAAATATAGCAATATAAAAGCATAAATAATTAAATAATAGTAAGTAAATAATGCCAAGTGGAAATTAGTCCAGGACCAGCCTATTGGCTCAGGGTGTCTGACACTCTGAGGGAGGAGTTGTAAAGTTTGATGGCCACAGGCAGGAATGACTTCCTATGACGCTCAGTGTTGCATCTCGGTGGAATGAGTCTCTGGCTGAATGTACTCCTGTGCTTAACCAGTACATTATGGAGTGGATGTGAGACATTGTCCAAGATGGCATGCAACTTGGCAGCATCCTCCTTTCAGACACCACCATCAGAAAGTCCAGTTCCACCCCGACAACATCACTGGCCTTATGAATGAGTTTGTTGATTCTGTTGGAGTCTGCTACCCTCAGCCTGCTGCCCCAGCACACAACAGCAAACATGATAGCACTGGCCACCACAGACTCGAAGAACATCCTCAGCATAGTCCGGCAGATGTTATAGGACTTCAGTCTCCTCAGGAAATAGAGACGGCTCTGACCCTTCTTGTAGACAGCCTCAGTGTTCTTTGACCACTCGTTTATTGTCAATTCGTATCCCCAGGTATTTGTAATCCTCCACCATGTCCACACTTGGACCCTATCATATCCGCCTCCACCACCATCACCAGCAACCCATTCCACACACACACCACTTCCTGCGTAAAAAACTTACCCCTGACATCTCCTCTGTACCTATCTCCAAATACCTTAAAACTGTGCCCTCTTGTGTTAGCCATTTCAGCCCTGGGAAAAAGCCTCTGACTATCCACATGAACAATGCCTCTCATCATCTTATACACCTCTGTCAGGTCACCTTTTATCCTCCGTCACTCCCAGGACATAAGGCCAAGTTCACTCAACCTATTCTCATAAAGACAATCTGCCTTTGACAAAGCCATGCTGTTTATTCCTAATCATATTATGCCACACCAAATGTTCATAAATCCTGCCTTTCAGGATCTTTTCCACCAATTTATCAACCACTGAAGTAAGACTCACTGGTCTATAATTTCCTAGGCTATCTGAACTCCCTTTCTTGAATATGGGAACAACATCTGCAACCCTCCAATCCTCCAGTACCTCTCCCGTCCCCATTGATGATGGAAAGATCATCACCAGAGGCTCAGCAATCTCCTCCCTCACCTCCCACAGTAGCCTGGGGTACATCTTGTCCGGTCCTGGTGACTTATCCAACTTGATGCTTTCCAAAAGCTCCAGCACATCCTCTTTCTTAACATCTACATGCTCAAGCTTTTCAGTCTGCTGCAAGTCATCCCTAAAATCACCAAGATCCTGTTCCGTAGTGATTACTGAAGCAATGTATTTATTTAGTACCTTGCTGTCTCCTCCTGTTTCATACACACTTTTCCACTGTCACATTTGATAGGTCCTATTCCCTCACATCTTATCCTCTTGCTCTTCACATACTCGTAAAATTCCTTGGGGTTTTCCCTAATCCTGTCTGCTAAGGTCTTCTCATGGCCCCTTCTGGCTCTCCTAATTTAATTCTTAAACTCCTTCCTGCTAGTCTCATAATCTTCTAAATCTCTATCATTACCTAGCTTTTCGAACCTTTTGTAAGCTTTTCTTTTCTTCTTGACTAGCTTTCCAACAGCCTTTGTACACATAGTTCCTGTACCCTACCATCCTTTCCCTGCCTCATTGGAATGTACCTATGCAGAACTCCACACAAATATCCCCTGAACATTTGCCACATTTCTGCCGTACATTTCCCTGAGAACATCTGTTCCTAATTTATGCTCCAAGTTCCTGCCTGATAGATTCATATTTCCCCTTACTCCAAATAAACACTTTGCTACCTTGTCTGTTCCTATCTCTCTCCAATGCTATTGTAAAGGAGATAGAATTGTGATCACTATCTCCAAAATGCTCTCCCACTGAGAGATCTGACACCTGACCAGGTTCATTTCCCAATACCAGACCAAGTACAGCCTCTCCTCTTGTAGGCTTATCTAC
The DNA here is from genome assembly GCF_048418815.1 of Hemitrygon akajei. Lineage (NCBI taxonomy): Eukaryota > Metazoa > Chordata > Chondrichthyes > Myliobatiformes > Dasyatidae > Hemitrygon > Hemitrygon akajei. Next base: position 63,770,393 of record NC_133127.1, on the reverse strand, counting down.
ATATTGTGTCAAGAAACCTTCCTGAACACACCTAACAAACTCCATTCCATCTAAACCCCTTGCACTAGGGAGATGCTAAGCAATATTTGGGAAATTAAAATCTCCCACCTCAACAATCCTGTTATTATTACTCCTTTCCAGAATCTGTCTGCCTATCTGCTCCTTGATGTCTCTGTTACTATTGGGTGTTCTATAAAAAGCACCCAGTAGAGTTATTGACCTCTTCTTGTTCCTAACTTCCACCCACAGAGACTCAGCAGACAATCCCTCCATGTCTTCCTCCTTTTCTGCAGCCGTAACACTATCTCTGATCAACAGTGCCACGTTCCCACCTCTATTGCCTCCCTCCCTGTCATTTCTGAAACATGTAAAGCCTGGCATTCTAAGTAACCATTCCTGCCCTTGAGCCATCCAAGACTTTGTAATGGCCACAACATCATAGCTCCAAGTACTGATCCACACTCTATGCTCATCTGCTTTGTTCATGATATACCTTGCATTAAAATAGACACATCTCAAACCATTGGTCTGAGCATGTCCCTTCTCTATCACCTGCCAATCCTACACTGTCTACAAGCTTTCTCTATTTGTGAACCAACCTCCTCTTCCTCTGTCTCTTCAGTTTGGTTCTTACTCCCCAACAATCCTAGTTAAACTCTCCCCACTAGCCTTAGCAAGCCTCCCTGCCAGGATATTGGTCTCCCTTGGATTCAAGTGCAACACATCCTATTTGTACAGGATACACTGGCCCCAAAAGTAATATACAGATATTAAGATAAGGAATACATGACATAAGGTGGAACATTAAGATATACAGAAGATCAGAGGGATCTTGATTTGCATGTTTATAGTTCTCTGTAAGTAGCAGGATAGGTAGATATGGCTTTTAAGAGGGTTTAGATACTTTATTGATTAAAACACATCACATGAGCAGTGAGACCTTTTCAGATCTGTATATAATGCTGATTCGGCTGCAGCTGGAGTACATATGTACATCTCTGGGCACAACATTACTGAAAGGATGTGACATGTTGGGGCTGAAAATTATGGTTGCAAGGAGAGGCAAACTAGATGATGGTTGTTTCCTTCAGAAAAAAGGAAAATGAAGATATAAAATAAGACCTATTGATCAGGAAGTATCTATTTCCCTTGGTAATTAGGGAATTGATTTTAATTGGTAGAAGAAATAGAAGGGAGTTGAGGAAGAACATTTCCACTCAATGATCAGCAATGATCTGATCTTACAGGCAGTAGAGCTGCTGCCTCACAGCTCCAGCAATCTAGTTTGCATGCTTTACCTGTGACTGCGTAGGTTTTCCCTAGGTGTTCTAGTTTCCTTCAGCATCCAAAGGACATGAGTTGATAGTTACATGTCTTGCATCTGGTGTGTAGGTGAGTAATAGGATCTGTGGGGAGTTGAGGAGAATATGGGGAGCATAAAATAAGAGCAGGGTAGGGTTAGTGTAAGTGGCTGCCTGATACCCTGCTGCATGACTCTATGAATCTATAAATAACTCTATACCTGAAAAATGGGCGAGGCAGAAATCTTCTCAACACTTGGAAGATACAATGAATACCTAAAGCCACAAATGTCAAGGGTGCAGATTAAGATCTAAAATCTGGGAGTAGCTTAGTCAGCTGCACAGTTTGATGGCATGGCCATGAAGAGCTGAATGGATTCCTTCTTGTGTCTGCTGTGTTCTGTATTCTTCACTTCATTGAGTCTTTGATTATATTACCAAAAAAAAATCAGAAAAATAATTAAACCAAATTATCCTACTTTAAAAGCTTGTTTGTTCCATCTTCATTGGTTCATGCCACCTGCATTCATTTGATTTGCTGCCTGTATTAGATCAAGAAAAACTTTGAATGTTAAATGAGAAGCAACACCCAATCTACTTCATAGGACAGGATTCAAACAAAATTTGACTCACAAGCAGATAAAGTTAAAGTAGGAATGTGATCAAAATATTGCCCACAAAAGATAGCTTTAATGGATGGTCACTAAGGAGATGAGTAAGATTTCTTTCAGAGCTGCAGCACTGCTACCTAATTACACACATGTACATCTTTGGAATGTGGGATGAAACTGGAGCACCTGGAGAAAACCTACATAGTCAAAGGGAGAGCAAACAAACTCCTTACAGACAGCGGCCGAATTGAACCCTGGTTGCTGGTGCTGTAGTTGATTGATAGATAGATACTTCATTGACCCCAAAGGAAATTACAGTCACACAGTAGCATTACAAGTGCACAAATATAAAAATACACTAATATTAGAATACAAGTAAGAAAAAATACAAAACATGTTACCTCACACAGTCTAACAGGAGGGGGTCATCACTTCCCAGGCTGTAGGTTGACTCATTATAGAGCCTAATGGCCAAGGGAAAGAAGGACCTCATATAGTGATCTTTGGAGCAGCGCAGTTGTCTTAGTCTATTACTAGAAGTTTTCTTCTGTTCAGCCAATGGAAAATGTGAAGGAGAGGCCTGCATACTCCAAAGGACCTCAATCTCCTCAGGAAATGCAGGTGACTCTGGCCCTTGTACACAGCCTCTGTGTTGATGCTCCACGCAAATCTGTCATCCAAGTGCACCCTCGGGAACTTGTAGGTCCTCACCCACCTCCACGTCCTCACCATCGATAGTAACAGGGAGCAATACAGGCTTAGTCTTCCTAAAGTTCATCACTATTTCCTTTGTCTTACTGATGTAGAGCTTCAGGTAATTTATCTTGCACCATTTGATAAAGCCCTCCACCAGGGCCCTGTATTCATCACCCATCCTCCCTTTATACCCCCAACTATTGCTGAGTCATCAGGGAATTTCTGCAGATGACATGACTCAGTGTTGTATCTAAAATCTGAGGTATACAGGGTAAACAGGAAGGGAGCCTGTGGGCCTCAGTGCTGCTTATAGCCATGTCTGACACACAGCTCTGAAGCCACATGAACTGTGGTCTGCCAGTCAGGTAGTCCATTATCCAGGCTACAATGGAAGTGCCAGCTTGCCTTGAATGGAGCTATTCCTCCAGCAATGAGGGCTGTATGGTATTGAAGGCACTTGAGAATTCAAAAAACATTGTCCTCACAGTGTTGCCCTGCCTATCCAAATTGGAGTAGGCTCTGTTCAGCAGGTAGATGACAGCATCGTCGACTCTAATGTACCCCTGGTAGGCAAACCTCAGGGGACTGAGGGGTCAGAGGTAATAACATTACAGTAAGATGGAGATTCTTAGAGAAGGGATTTCAGAACATTGGGGATTAGCCAACTGAAGGTATGACAGCTAATGATAGACTTGGGAAAATAGGATGAAGAATGGAACTCAATTGCAGGGTGCTGAGATCTTAAAGCTTTGTAAGTACGCAGACGGTCACAGGTATATGGATAAATGGAGTATGAAGAAAAAGATGAGAATTTTAAAATTTAATTTTGTTAGATTAAATGCCAATGTATTATAATATATCCTAGACCTATGGATTAATGAGATCTGCTTTGAGTTAAGATATGATCTGGAAATGAAAATGAAAGAAAAGCGGGGAATTTGGCATTGTAGGTCTTGAGCTGAGAAAGAACTCAAATCCAGAGAATGTGTTGGGCACTAGATGGGGCTATGAAACTTGAATGCTGTTAGATTCCAGTCAGATGAGTATTTAATTTTTTTTACAGTATTCCATTACAGATAATTTATGGCCATCTACAAGGCAGGTGAATAACTCAAGTAAGGATCTTAGTTGTATTCTCCTTGTCATTATCCAAAGTGGCATTGTTACGATTATCAATAAGGATCTAATGTAAGGAAGAGACTTGTTAATCATTTTATATCTTTCTCTCAGATATAACCCTGTTACTGTTAAGTTTAGGGATACATTTCAAAATAATTCCTCTCTGAAGCTGATTGTAAGCTTCTCCACTGTCCAAATCATTTTTCCAAACTCACCCACTGCTGCCTCCTTGAATGCATTGTTCATTTGAATCTGACTCGGAATTATTCACAAAATTCTGGAGAAACTCAGCAGGTCAAGCAGCATCTATGGAAGTGAGTTGATGCTTCAGGCCTGTGTTCCTCCAGCATGTTGTGTGTGTTGCTTTGAATTTCCAGCATCTGCAGAATTTTTCAAGATTTTAATTATTCAGTTTTGAATGAAAAAACTCCATCCATGCAATTTCAAATATTTTCAGTGTAGCGGGTCGGCTGTAACATATTAATGCTAAATGTGCCTTTCCAAAGATTTCTGTTTATTGAGGCACTTTTTAATTTCATTGAATCATCTATCAGTAAAGCCCATAACTCTCTCTCATCACTTGCCACACACTACTCTATCTCTCCTTTCCCCTTCAGTTTCTCTTCTCCAACTCCCGTTTCTCTCTCTTCCCCTTTCAATCTCATCCTTATTCTCTCTTCCCCCAATTCTCTCTCCCTTCCAACAATATCTCTTTATCTCTCTTATCTGTCTTTTTCTGGTCACTTCCCCAAAAACAGCCACCTCTGCTAGATCACACTTGTAAAATGCTGCACTCACTTCTGTGCTCAGTTCAATCTGAGTTGGTCGTCTTTGCTGTCTCAGCCATTGGGTCTTATAGGGAGATGTGGTACCTTGACTATTAAGATCTTTATGCTCAGAGTAGTATGCCAGAAAGGTATAGGAAACATACAGTTTAAGAAACATTGTTTGAAATATTTGTATTGCTTAGATTACAGATGTTTAAATTATGAGCCTTTCCTATAATGGCATTGACTCTAGATTATGTGTTCTTGATTTACAAAGGCTTTTCACTTTAATGGAAAGCAGACAAATCCTCATCCGTAATGTATTTTGTATTTCTTCCCCCATTATTTTGTCTTTGTTGATGTCTGTGAACCACAGAGCTCTACCTGTTTTGCGATTTCTGCATATTTGATTCTGCATATTTTTCACAGTGGCTTCAAAACAACCCACCTTCTTGAGGAATGTACACCCTCTGAGAAATCATAGCATATTTATATGCCCTAAGTTGGATGTTAAATATTGGCCTTTTGTTAAATCTTGGACCATCCATGAAAGTAACCATGCCTAGTTATTGCATAATATATTAGTCAAAATTGTGTGAAGATTTATGAAGGTCAGAGATGTTATAATGGGGAGAAGGAAACATAGGTTTAGGCATCTGGTTAAAAAATCAGAATCAACATCATGGGCCTCTGAGCCAGGAAAAAATGGAGTTGTTATGGCAACATTTGAAAGAACTGTATGTGAGGTGGGTAGTAATAAAGCCTATTGCTTTGGAGCTCAGTAGCTGTGACAAACCCACGAGAGAAATCTGGGTGCAATATCAAGATAGATACAGATTACATCATTGCCTCTTAGGATGACATATTCCAAGTAACAATGCATGGCATCTTGATCCAAATATGACCTGACTAACTGCATGAATCTCATGGATTTACAAACTTGAAAAGTCTTTGAGAAGTCATTGTTAAGTTGGAAAATGAGGATGAGTTTGATCAATTAGTCCAGTATGATGTAGAAGAATTACTGGAATTTTATAGCAAAGCTCATAAATTGAGACCTGTTACAACTTGAGCAACAGTGGCCACAAAAAAAGAGGCCACTAATGTAGCACAATCATAAGACTATAAGAGAATAAAACATAACACAGCGAGGCCATTCGGCCCTTCAAGTCTGCTCTACCATTCGATCATGGCTGATCTAAGGTACCATCACTGAAACATCTTATTATGAAAAAGCTTTTGGACATTTTTATTCATAATGATGAAATTATACCCACTTTCAGAGATTGATCCAAATACAGGAAGTAGAATTACATATGGCCACGGGATAAAAAAATGTTTTGTTATAAGGAACTTACTCAGAAGAAGTGAGTTGTCTGGATTTCCATTTCCACTGACACCTCCTTTAAGCCTCATTCATCAGGCACAAGTGTAGAACCCTCATTGTCAATGTCACAAACTCCATCCAAGTCATATTCACCATTGATACTATTGTCATCCAAACTCCAGTGATAACTGTTTCTCACCTCACCCATTGCAACTATGACATGCAAACCCATCAGTACCCTACACAAGTAAAGTATGAATGAGGAGGGAGTAAGAGTTGACAACTTAGTCCCTTTAGCCTGTTCTATTTAGTGAGGGCATGGTTGATTTTAAAGATACTTGAGTTTGACATTCCTTTCTGCTCATTGTCCTATCGAATGAATCTCTTTGGTAATCAAGAATCTGACTCAAAGAATGTTCTGCTTTCACCTGCCCTTGAGAAAAAAATATTTCTTCACTCTATCCATAACAGGCAGGATTTCCCGATGGACAACCATTTTAATTCCACTTATCATTCCCATTCCACCATGTCGGTCCATGGCCTCCTCTTCTGTCACAATGATCCCACTCTCAGGTTGAAGGAGCAATGCCTTATATTCTCTCTGGGTAGCCTTCAACCTGATGCCATGAACATCGATTTCTCTAACTTCCAGTAATTTGTACCCTTCCCTCTTCTCTCTTTTCCCATTCCCCTTTCTGGCTCAGCTCTTACCTCTCCTCTTTTTCTCACCTGCCTATCACCTCCCTCTGGTGTCTCTCGTCCTTTCCTTTCTCCCACAGTTCACTCTCTGCTCCTATTAGATTCTTTCTTTTCTAGTCCTTTACCTTTTCCACCTATCACCTCCGAGCTTCTCACTTCATCCCCTCTGTCCCACCCACCTACCTTCCCCCTCACCTTGCTTCACCTATCACCTTCCAGCTTGTACTCCTTATCCTTCCTCCACATTCCTCTTCTGGCTTCTTTCCCCTTCTTTTCTGCCCTGATGAAGGGTGTTAGCCATGCTATCAACTGTTTATCCCCTGCAGAAATGCTGCCTGAACTGCTGAGTTCCTCTATTATTTTTTGTGTGTTATTCTGAATTTCCAGCATCTTCAGAATATCTTGTGTTTAAAAATATTCCAAAGAATCTTTTCCCTCTGGGAGGAAGAAAGTTGCTCAACCTTGGCTTAAATGGGCAAACACATAATTTGAGACAATAATCCCTGGTTGCAGATTCTCCCAAAGGTGGAGCTATCCTCTCATCCCTTACCTCAGGATCTCATATGTTTCACTTAATCAGTACTCTGAACAGATAGGTCATGTATGTTTTTACTTAATTGGTAAATTGATATATTTGTTTATTATTGTCACATGTACTGAGGTACTGTGAAAAAATAGTTTGCATGCCATCTATATAGATAATTCCATCATGCTGGTGTATTAAGGCAGTACAAGGGAAAAACAGTAACAGAATGGCTGGAGTTTCTGCAAAAAAAGAGGGAAGTACAAGACAGATATATTCCAAATAAGAAGAAATTTTCAAAGGGAAGAAGGACACCACCATGGCTGACAAGTGAAGTCAGAGCTAAAGTAAAAGCAAAAGAGAGGGCATACAAGGAAGCCAGAGGTAATGGGAAGATAGAGGGTTAGGGAGCTTTTAAAAACTTGCAGAAGGTCATTCCGAAGGAAAAGATGAATTATGAGAGGAAGCTGGTGACTAATATCAAAGAAGATAGTAAAAGCTTTTTTAAGTATTTAAAGAGTGAAAGAGAGCCGAGGGTAGATACAAGACCAATAGAAAATGATGCTGGAGATATTGTAACGACAGATGCAGAGTTGGTAGAGGAACTGAATGGGTATTTTGCATCAGTCTTCACAATGGAAGATGTCTGCAGTATACTGGACATTCAACAGTGTCAGGGAAGTGAAGTCTGTGCAGTGAAAATTATGGCTGAGAAGGTTGTCAGGAAGCTTAATGATCTGAGGCTGGATAAATCTCCTGGACCTGATGGAATGCACCTTTGGGTTCTGAAGGAAGTAGCTGGAGAGATTGCAGAAGTGTTAATGATGATCTTTCAGAATTGATAGATTCTGGCATTCTTGCCGATGACTGGAAAATTGCAAATGTTACTCTGCTATTTAAGAAGGGTGGGAGGCAGCAGAAAGGAAACTATAGACCTGTTAGCCTGATGCACTATCAATAACTCCAAAAGACTGGAAGTAGAGTAAATACTGAAAGGCTTTTATTAGCAGTAAAATGGAGCACGTCCATGCTGGATGACTGTGGGAGGAGCAGAGACACAATCACCTTTATCCAGGGGTCTGTGGGAGGAGCCACAGGAGCAGTCAGCAGAGGGGCGTGTCCAGACAGATACACATGGTTTACCACATAGCCTGACATCAGTGGTTGGTAAGTTGTTGGAATCGATTGTTAGGGATGAGATTAAGGAGTACCTGGAGGTGTGTGACAAGATAGGCCAAAGCCAGCATGGTTTCCTGAAAGGAAGATACTGCCTGACAAACGGACTGCAATTCTTTGAGGAAATTACAAGCATGGTAGACAAAGGAGATGCAGTAGATGTGGTGTACTTGGATTTTCAGAAGGCCTTTGACAAGGTGCTGCACATGAGGCTGCTTAGCAAGATGAGAGCCCATGGAATTACAGGGAAGTTACTAGCATGGGTGGAGCGATGGCTGATCGACAGAAAACAGAGAGTGGGAATAAAGGGATCCTATTTTGTCTGGCTGCCGGTTACCAGTGGAGTTCCACAGGGGTCAGTGTTGGGACCGTTACTTTTTATGATATATGCCAATGATTTGGACTACAGTATTAAGGGATTTATGGCTAAATTTGCCGATGATACAAAGATAGGTGGAGGAGTGGATAGTGTTGAGGAAACAAAGAGCTTGCAAGAAGACTTAGATAGTTTAGGGGAATGGGCAAAGAAGTGGCAAATGAAATACAATGTTGGAAAGTGTATGGTCATGCACTTCAGTGGAAGAAATAAATGGGCAGACTATTATTTAGATGGGGAGAGAATTCAAAATGCAGAGATGCAAAGAAACTTGGGAATCCTTGTGCAAAATACCCTAAAAGTTGACCTGCAGGTTGAGTTGGTTGTGCAGAAGGCGGGTGCAATGTTGGCATTAATTTCTAGAGGTATAGAATATAAGAGCCGGAATGTGACGGTGAGGCTCTATAAAGCACTTGTGAGACCACACTTGGTGTATTGTGTGCAGTTTTGGGCTCCTTATTTTAGAAAGGATATCCTGACATTGGAGAGGGTTCAGAGAGGATTTATGAGGAGGATTCCAGGAATGAGAGGGTTACCATATGAGGAATGTCTGGCAGCTCTTGGGCTGTATTCCCTGGAGTTCAGAAGAATGAGGGGGGATCGCATAGAAACATTCCAAATGTTAAAAGGCCTGAACAGATTAGATATGCACAGTTTTTTCCCCTGGTAGGGGATTCTAGGCAAGAGGGCATGACTTCAGGATTGAAGGATGTCCTTTTAGAACTGAGATGCGGAGAAATTACTTTAGTCAGAGGGTGGTAAATCTGTGGAATTTGTTGCACCGAGTGGCTGTGGAGGCCAAGTCATTGGGTGTATTTAAGATAGAGATAGATAGGTTCTTGATTAGCCAGGGCATCAAAGGGTATAGGGTGAAAGCAGGGGAGTGGGAATGACTAGATGAAGTGGATCAGCCCATGATTGAAGGGCGGAGAAGACTCGATGGGCCAAATGGCCTACTTCTGCTCCTAAATCGTTTGGTCTTATGGTCTAAAATGATGCAGTTACAGTACATCGAGGAAGTGCAGTGCAGGTGTAAGGCCATTATGATCAAGATTGTGAGGCCAAGAATCCATCTCATTGTGAAAGAGGTCTGTTCAGTCTTATAGTGGGGGGTATAGAAGCTACTCTTGAACCTGATAGTACATTCTTCCAAGTTTTTGTATCTTCTGCAAGATAATGTCTGGAGGAGAAGAGAGAATGTCTGGAGTGGGGAAAGTCTTTGATTATGTTATCTACTTTACCGAGGCAGTGGGATTTATGATTAAATCTTAACCAAAATAAATTTTATTATTTCAAATACTGATGATGATGAATTTTTAAGTTCTGGAAGAGTTTTTACAATGGGGAAAAAGCCTTTTCAATTCTTTTGGATTTCTACTTAACAAAATATTTTCCAAGAAAATAGCCCTTTTGTAAATGGAGGAATACAGTTTGTGAGAAATTTATTTCTGTTAGTTAAAGCAAAAGGATCTATTGCTGATGTCACTTGGTATAAATAATTTAAATAGATCCCCTCCTTCAAGGTGAATCAGCTCTCCCTGGCAATAAGTGTAAAACCTAACAATAATGTCAAAGACAGCTAATGTAATCCTCTGAAACCTAGCTGTGCCTTAGGACTGACAAGGCTGAGAACTTTGATGAAAGTTGCCATGATATTTTTAATTCAATCCCAGCTTAATAATTGGCATTTTATGAGAAAGAGCTACAAAATTTAGAACGTTACTCTCTTTTTTGATTAATACACCTGATATAAATTGATTTAGGGTCCAGTCAGCAGCTCTCAGATTCCCTACTGGAGAAAATCATTATCCAATCCTTAATTACTTCAGCAAAATGTGAAGCTGTTAACAAATTCAGTTTAGTTAAAACTCATTTTTATCCCAGTACTTTCATGGTCTGTGTCTATGACTTGTAACGCTTCATGGAACTATACTTTTCACTGAGTGTATTGTTATATAGACACCGAGTTTAATAGATTTAGGTGTAAAGTGCTGTTAAGAACTGAGTATACCTTGTAATGACCTTGATGTATTGTTGTACCAGACTCTGCTCACATAAATGGAAGATGTTCTATTTATAGCTTCCTTATGCTTGTAGCTACTCTACGAAGTCCAGTCATCGTATTGGTGTTTGGTCTGCGAGAATGATGAGATGATGATGAGGCCTCTGTCAGTCAGGGTCAACCATGGATGTTGCAACATAGCTGTCTCGAAATGCAAGCCTGGGCAGTACGATATGGAGAGCAAGCAATTCCCCATGTACCAAGCTCCCCCTCTCCAAGCAACTGATGGACCCAAAGGAACGGTAGAGACTGATACCGCTTGGTACCAGCAGTAATGTAGAAGTTGCCTGTTAGCATTGAACTCAATGTAGGACTGCCTTAGGGACTCCAGCTTCAGATTTTTCCCTCAGGGCTTTATTCCCAAAGCCTTCCCCATAAGTGCGTATAGAAGCAAGGCAGCAGAGGTTTGAAATCAGAGATTTCCTTCTGCGCAGTGAGCTGCCAGCCAAGGCTGATGAGCCCCACCTGTGAAGCGACTGGTTTTAAGGTGCCAGTAACCCGCCTTTGTCCTTTCTGTCAGGAGGAGTTGTTCCGCCAGGCTTAGTAGCGAAGCCACAAGTGAAGGCCAGGAGCTGGTTGTCAGAGGCTATTTGAGTCGCACGCCATTGGGAGCATTTAATAGGTAGTGGGAGCTTGTCCTCACTACCACTCCTGGCTATAACAACCTTAAGGAACCTGAGAGGAGAAGCAGGAACAAGATCTAGTGTGAGGGAAGCAGAGAGGGAGGTTCCATAATTAGAGTGGTGACAATGGCAGGGTGTGGATGTTCCTGGTTCTCTCTCCACTCTTAGTGTTGATGCAGAGTTTCTTTCTAATCTCCAACAGTTCCTTCCCTCCTTCCCCACCAAGATTTTGCTCCACCTGCGGAGTTCCTCCAGCAGACAGTAAGAGACTGGTGGTGCTGTTGAAGAGAATCTGGGCAGTGACCATAGTGTTGTCACTGTACCAGAGGGTTTGCAGAAGCTTTTGCTGCAGTATAACCATACATTCCTGTAGCCCAAAATGTTAAACTGCAATTCAACATTGCCCAGAGTAGGCAGAGACTTGCCTAGAATGTGTTGGGCGTAATAGGGACAACAAATGCTGCTCAGCTTTGTTCTTGGTATAAGCAAAGTTTCTATTTACAAATAATTACACAAATGGAAACCTTGCTTTGGGGGCAAAGGATTAGGAGGGCATGCAAGCTACTTAGGAGAAAGTTCAGAAATCTTTTCTTTTGTATTGTGACTTGCAAAACCATTACAGATATTCCTTGATTCCAGCTAATGACTACATGAAATTATTATCCACAAAATGGAATCAGACCATCAGCTTCCTGCATCCTCCCTTCCAGTGAGACAATCATGTAAAAATTGGTTCTATTTTTGATCCTATTTAATACTATCAATTACTGTGGCAGTGGAGGGGGAGAGGTAGGATAGAGTTGCCCATTCGGGTAATACATGATTTCAGTGATGTTCCATGTTTTGTTATAACTGTACTGCACATTAAAGCAGGATGTAACCTCTGTTTTATATGGAGATGAACATTTCAATTAGATTATTACTTAATTGCAGAATTTTTCTTATATTTTTCAGGTGCCAGCCAAGGAGACTGTTGAGACCACATTTAACTGAAATGTTGCTCTGTGCTGTTTGTCTGTTAAGTACTTTTAGCATTTTGTGATTTTTCACATTCGCAGCATCTGCAGTTTTTTAAAATTAGATTTTTCAATGAGATGGAAAAGGTAAGATAATTCTTCATTCCAGAAAAAGGAGAGGAGACTTCTGAAACAGGTAAAACCTGAGCACTGGAGGCATCAAAAAGACGGCATCCTTCTATCCTTCTAATAAGGTACAAGGCCAATATGCCTGAGAGTCTGTGAGAAGTATTCTATCTGGAGATTTGACCTCTCTTAGAGTTGTGTTGCCTTTTCATCTTGATCTGAAATGAACAGCCATAGAGGGTAAAATGTTCCTCTTAAATAAAGCTTCCACTTTTTCTGCCCCTGGCTCCTTCTGGGCTGAATAGAGTGATGTAAGTAATAAGTTGATTTACTAAACATTCTTGAATCTAACCAGTTTGCTAGAGAAAATACTGAATTACTTGCTTCAATAGCAGGTTTTAAGACAGTTTGCATGTTTCTTTGTTTTAACTGTCTACTAGGTATCTGCCTATTTGGATTATCAGGGATTTCATTCCTTTGACAAACCACCAGTGTTTAGTGACCAGGAGAATATTTAATGTCCATTTCCTTAGGATTGGTCATGAATCTTTATCTTGTGAGAGTGCTGCAATCAGTCAGCGAGAGATGAACTAGTTAGAGATAAGAGAAATGCTCCTGATTCCTCAGAGAAACCTATGCTTGTCAGCTGAACTACACGATAGTCACAGATTGATTGTGATTCTCACTGGAGCCAAAGCCAGTAATGACTCTGGAGCAGGGGCAAGTCGAGTGCTTTCCCACAACGGAGACAACATATGAAGCCAGCATTGGGCCTCCAGCATTGTGAAGCTCATGATATTGTTGTCATAGAGACTGGAGAAGAAATGGAAGAGATCGAATTGTTCCCTACACTCAGAATTCTTTGATTGCAGTCTATTGAAGGGCACTTCAATTGATATCAGTCTTTGAACTCTCCAGCAAACTGGAAATGCTTAACAATCAACGTTGATTGAAACATTCGCTGTCATTCCAAGGTCACCAGCTATTTCAAGAAGACTCTGCAATTAAAATTCCAAAAAGCTTTATCAGTTACAGAGAATGCATCTCTGGAGAGGTCAATTCTCCTGAAACAATATTCCTGAGAGAGCTTTAGGTATGTTGTCCTTGTACTGTAGAATGTTGGAAGGATGTCTGCATACCACTTTTCATGATAATATGACATATATTATATGACACGAACCATTGCTTTTCAGCAACAGTACTGTGCAAGGGCATAGTTGCTTTAAATTACAAAGATACATAAGTTTTACACCATATAAAGGAATAACAAATTAGTATTCATGGACCATTCATAAATCTGGTGGAAGACGGGAAGAAGCTGTTACTGAATCATTGTGTGTGGCCTTTTGGCTCATCTACCTCCTCTCCGATGGAAGTAACGAGAAGAGAGCATGTCCTAGGTCAGGCTTAGTGATCATCTCTGACATGTTTCAAAAGCTTCTAAGAAGGATTACTAATGATTAATAATGCAGAGACCTAAAGCTTTGTTTAATAGCAGGCCAATATGCCTTGAGCCTGGCCCACCATTCAATATTATGAATGATACTTTATCTGGTTCACTTTCTCAATCTTTCACAGAACCTCACATTCCTTTACCAAGAGGGAAAAAAAGACTATAGATATGCTGAATGCAGTGATTAATGCTTGAAACAGCAAACAAGAAGAGGCCTCCTTATGCAGTTGGAGAAGTTCAAGGGATGCAGGAGTGTGTTGCTTTCTCCAGCAGAGGAGACCTCACCATCTTGCATCTTTTCTTATGATAAAATAATGTAAATGCACAGCAGGGCCAGGCCACACCAGTGGGAAGAGAAACAGAGCTAATGTTTTAGGTGAAAGACGATTCACTAGACCAGGTGAGTACTTCCAGCTATTTTGTTTTCATTGTAGATTTCCAGCATTTTAAATTTTTATTGTTTTTTTATCTTTTGCTCAAGTACAGGAACTCAGGTTGGAGTAAAGAAGAGTGCTCAGTTATTAAAAAAAAACACAAAGTCACTTGACTAGAAGATGCAGATTAAAAATAGAAGAATAGCATTTGCATTTTCGCCATGACTGAACTGAAGAGGAAAATATAATTGAAAGAGGGAGATGTGCATTTATGCAGAAGTCTTGGAGAGCTATATAGGAGCAAAGAAGCTTTACCCAAGTTAAGAGGTTAGAAGAATGTGCGGGATCTAACTGAAGTTTACAAAATTGTGAGAAGACTAGATCAGATGTGGGACTGAGACACTGGAATCTATTTTTATTTATCATGGCAAGCAGGCATTCTCTTGGAGTCTACCAAACTCAAAGTACAGTCGGCCCTCCTTATCCGCGAGGGATTGGTTCCGGGACCCCTCGCGGATACCAAAAAACGTGGATGCTCAAGTCCCTTATTCAACCTGTCTCAATGCGGTGGATCTTAGGACCCAGCAGAACCCCAAACTTTATTTAACCTGCCTCAGTGTGGTGGACATTAGGAACCGACGGCGGACCTCTGAATCCGCAGTGTTTCTGTTCACGAAAATAATCACGATCATAATTGAAATAAAGTGGAAATAATAAAGCGATCGGAAAGAGGTGAAACGCCATTGGTCATTGGAAAAGCGTTAGGCTACGTCGGTCAACGATCGGAACAAATTTAAAGGATAAAGTGAGAAAGGCTCTGCCCCGATGAAAGCTACAATTATTACTAAGCAATTCAGTACTTTAATTATTGGGTTTTGGGGTTTTGGGTTTTTGATCCTCACATCAACCCGACACGGTGGAAAGCGCGCGCGGAAGTGGTCTGTCACTGGATCGAACTTGGGAACTTCCCGAGCCCAGTGCTGAAACTTACATTCTTAAGTGTTTTATATGCATCGAAAGGTAAAATATACACTATATACTAAGACAAACGTTTGACTAACTGACGCTAAATAATACCGGATGTACCTGTTCCAACTTACATAGTAAGAGAACCTTCGATTTTGTTTTCGATCCCGATCCACGATAATCTACGCACATCCTCCCGTATACTTTAAATATCTCTAGATTACTTATAATACCTAATACAATGTAAATGCTATGTGAAATATTTGTTATACTGCATTGTTTAGGGAATAATGACAAGGAAAAAAGTCTGTACATGCTCGAACAACAAGTGCTGGAAGAGCACTTCTGGGTTTTCTCAATTCGCAGTTGGTTGAATTCGCGCATGAAGAATTCGCGGATAAGGAGGGCCGACTGTTCATCGCATTTTTATACCCATAAGAACAGGTGATTCAATACAATGTCAATAGCTACATTGTCATTATTTACTTCAATATTTTGAGTTTGATTACATTTCCATTGAAATGTATTACTACCATGGGAGACACCTCTGAATGCCCAAACACCTTTGCTGGGACAAAGTAATTCAGAGGAGAGTCTAAAGGTTTCTGAGGATGGAGAACACATACACCCCAACGTAATGCTGTGAGGGCTGATTCTCTGAGTAGGCAAATATCCCAAAAATTGATGGAGAAAGTATGTTTGAGACCATGTTTGATTTGATAAGTGACAAAATTAGTCTCAGTCATGCTGATGCAAAAACAACTTAATCATAGTTTTGTGGCTTGATGTCGGCCATTTAACATGAACCTAATTGTATAACATTCGGATGATGCATACAACACCATCTCATGGTCATTTCACTTTACAAATTATATATCTTGAGCAACCAGCCCCCTGTTGTCAGTCACGTTGTCGGTGCATGTTCTATTTGTTACAAAGCTCCCATTTTAAGATCAAACTGATTACTGCTTGCAGCCTTCATTAAGAACAGTGGAGCAGTTCTTGTTTGAATTAATGCCTGCTATATTCACATAATTCCCTAACTCCTGAATCACTAACAGTGGGGAGGAACAGTTCCCTGCTGAGTCACAGTCTAAGGAATGGTAAGAGATTTATGACCAAGATGAAGAAAAAGTTCACTCAGAGGGTAATGAATTCATTCAGAGGGCATAGAACTTTCTATCACAAAGGGCTGCAGAGGCCAATGTGTTCAATACTTTTATAGAGATAGATTCATTTCTAGATGCAAAGACATTAAGAGAATGAGGAGGGCACAGGAATTTGATACAGAGATGGATGATCAGTGTAATAACATTGAATGATGAAGTACGTTGGAAGCTGATTGGTCTATTCCTATTTCTATTTTCTATGTCTCTATGTTTAATTTTATGTCCTAGGATGCAACAATATCAAAAGATTTCTTATTATTTGTGGATAGTAAGGAGGTTTAATGCCAGTGGTGAAATATGTGCGTGCTGTTAAATAAAATTTTGAGCTCTGATAACTACATCAATTACTGAGAAGAACTTTATGCAGCTTCACCATTTTCCCTCTGTCTCCAGGACAAGAGAAAGCAATAATGTATGAGGCAGAATCTGTGCACATCTTCAAGACCTATCAGGGTAACGAAAGCAATCCTTAAAAATGGAATAAATGATAAACACTCTGAAAACCATGAGCCTCATAGTAACATTTCTTGAATTCTGGCAATGTTGGGCAGTTTGTTGTTCAAAGCACTGGGAGTGACAATTACCTCCCACCAGCCTTAATAATGCAATACTTTTTGGTGAAAGAATCAAAATGTATGTAGCTATCAAATATGTTATAAAATGAATAAAAATTACCTTAAAAAGTGTAATGTTGGAAACATAAATTAAAAACAGAAAATATTGACAACGCTTAGTAGTTAAAGATTCGGGCTGCAGAGACTTTCTCTTTCTGCATATGCTGCCTGGCCAGTTCAGAACTACCAGAATTTTATATTTTTATTTATGTTATAATAATAAGTGACTCAGTCCTTCATAATCACAAAAGATTCAGCAGATGCTGGAAATCCAGAGAAACACATACAAAATGCTGGAGGTACTCAGCAGGTCAGGCAGCAGCTATGGAAATGAGCAAACTGTCCAGACCCTTCATCAGGGCAGATGGGCCAGGTTTGATTAAGGGCTTGGCCCAAAACATTGATTGTTTGTAAATTTCTATAGATGTTGTCTGATTTGCTGAATTCCTCTAGCATTTTGTGTGTGAGACTCTGTCTTTCTTCAGGTTACTGTGCTAAGCAGCATGCCTGCCCCAGCTCTCTCAGAATCTTCTTGGTGCAATGTCATTGATATAACAAAAAATGGTCCTTGTCACCTACCATTGACCATAAGACCTAGGAGCAGAAATAAGCCATTCAGCCCATTGAGTTTGTTCCACCATTCCAGCATGGCTGATTTATTATCCTCCTGAAACCCTTCTCCTGCCTTCATCCCATAACCTTTGACACCCTGACTGATCTACCTCCTCTTTATATGTCCTCAATAACTTGGTCTCTGTAGTCATCTGTGGCAATGAATTCCACAGATTAACTACCCTTTGGCTAAAGAAATTCCTTCTCATTTCAGTTCTAAATAGACGTCCCAAGAAATTACTGTGGCATAAGGGCTGTCATATTATAGGTAGGATGGCTGCTGATATCTAATTGATGGAACTTAGGCTTCTAAATTCAGAGTACATTAACATTTTCATCGATTTTATGCTAATTTTTGGGGAGAAGCTTGCACTGAAACAGAATTATCCTTTATTTCAGCAGCTTAACTCTCCCTTTCTTCCGTTTCTTTTGATTCTCGAAGGAATGTCATTAGAGTTTGCAAACTGGCTCTTTGAAATTCTTCATTGTAGGTGAAGGAAAACAATATTCTAAATTATCACAATTCTGTGGACAATTAAATCAATTCTCTTTAGATAAAACACCCAAACAAAAGCATTTCCAACATTCTATCTGAGTCGCAAAAATTAATTTTCAGTTTCAGCATGCTTCCTGGTCATAAATTACTCTAACCCGACAATTCCAGTTATTACTTGTAATGGCTAAGCTTCACGTGATTCATTGCTTATTTCCTTTGTACTTAGTGAGGATTTAATAGATTGGGGGGCCTCAGCAAGAAAACTCTGACTTCAACTGCCCAGTGCCTTGTACTATGCCCACTCATGGGGAAGGTTTTGGGTGTGAACCCGATGGAAAAGTTTGGAGCCAGAATCTCTAGGGCAGACCTACGTTGAGTTCAACACTGACCGGTTGCTTCGGACATGCTGCTGGGGCCAAACTGTATCGCTTCTGCCATCAGCTTCATGGAGACAAGCTTGCTCTCTGTATCATACTGCCCTGGCTTGCATAATGTAGACAGCTAGGATGCAACACCTGTGGTCGATATTGACCAATGTATAACCTGCCCAGCTGTATGCTGCACAGTGGTAGCAGACTTCCCTTCATGATCTCCTCGTTTGCCAGCTCTTAATTTTCTTTGTAGAGACTGTTTTAATCCAAAGGCAGTATACTATTTCAGACACAGATACACTTCTGTAAGTTTTAGACAGACAGAAGTGGCTTGGATAGGTCCAGGTCAGGATTGGTCCCAGTATTCCTGAACTTCCTTTCTTATTTGTCCTTTCATTGAATGGTGCCAAGTAATACAGCGAAGTACTGCATCATTTTCTGCATAAACCTCAATTTGAAGTTATTGCTGGCAGATTTTTTTCCTTTGTGTTCCTTGCATTCCTTTAGATTTCACACAAAAAGCAGAATTAATCCCCCTTCTGGAGTTACCCTTCTTCTTATCAGATGATTGATACATCAGAGTTCAAAACATCAAAGTAAATTTATAATCAAAGAGTGCATATGTCACTAAACACTTCAGCATATGTACATCAAAAGCCTAGCAAGGCGGCTACACATCGAGGAAATGGAAGTCATCCAAAGAACAAGAGATAGATCTGTATGGAAAACCGTGGTCACCAACGTCTGCATCGGATATGGTACCTAGATAGACAGACTAAACACTTGCTTGAGATTAATTTTCTTGCAGTCATTCATCATAGAACAAAGTACAACTGAATCAAAGAAAAACTACTCACAATCAAGGATTGACAAACAACAAATGTGCTAAAGAAGTCAGTCTGTGTAAATACAAAATAATAAATAAGAGAACAAATAAATAAGTAAATAACCAAACCAACAGGCAGATAAATAAATAAACAAACAAATAAAACTAAGAACATAAGTTATAGAGTCCTTGAAAGTGAATCCATAGGTTGTGGAATCAGTTCAGTGTTGAGGAGAGTCAAATTATCCATGCTGGGTCTGGAGCCTGATGTTTGAAGTGTAACTATCTAGAGTAATCTAATTAACTAGGGTAACTGATGAACTATCCCTGATCCTGGTGGTGTGCAAACTAAGGCTCCTTTCCATTAGCTGTAGTGAGAAGACAGAAGAAAGCATGGTTTGAATGATAGGTGTCTTCCTTGTGGCAGCACTTCTTGTAGATGTGCTCAGTGGTGGGCAGGCTTTTTCCTGAGACAGACTGGGCTGTATCTATCACTCTTCTTTGGCGTTTCTGTCTTGGGTATTTGTGTTTCAGTACTGGACTGTGATGCAAGCAGTCAGGATGTCCTCCACCTCGCATCTATCAAAGTTCGTCAAAGTTTTGGATGACATGTTGAATCTGAGCTAACTTCTAATAAAGTAGAGATACTATCATGCCTCCTTTGTAATGGCATTCCCAGGACAGATTCTCTGATATGATAATGCAAAGGAAGTTAAAGTTACTGACCCTCTCCTCTTCCAATCCTCTAATATATGACTGCGGCGAAGAGCTGGCCATTAAGATAAGTAAACTGTATTGAATATATATATCAAAGAAATGCATGTATTGCATTGCAGAAGCATGAACATATAAGTAGACGGCCTTTGTTGAGTGGAAATGCAGTTCTTGCTCTTCTCTATGGGTGTAATCGTGATCGCAGCATATTTTACTGAGGATGCTGTTAACAAAACAGTGGTCCTTTCTTAGGCTTAGTAGAACTAAACAGGAAACATGACCAGGCATAGTCCTGCATTGAAAACTCTTATTTTCTTCTTCATCCTTGTTTAGCTCTGTATATTCCATGTTTATTTTCCAATTGATGTTTAGTTCTAACATGATTGATTTGATTTGAAACATATCCATGCCTGGTAACAGAAGGTGCAGAACATCTGAAGTTACCACAAGTTTCATATTCATAAGTCTTGTGCTGTGATATTGCTGGGCAAAGTATGTGACTCTTGTACAATTGACCAAAATCAAAAAAACATTTAACCAGGAATTGACCAGGAAGTAGTTGAATAGTGCAAGTTGGTCGTTTCCAATGCTGCTTAAGACATTTTCTTTTTTTTTGATTAAGGGAAGACTGGAACCTTGAGTTTGTGAGAGTTAACATCAAACAGTATTGTAAACCATTTCCAGGACCTGGATAGTTCTAGTGGATGGTACAATGTGCAGCACTATACTCTGTATAAAACAACAAACCTGGCACAATCTTAAGCTCAAAGCATATGGAGTTCTGAGAAAAATGACTGCATTAGTACATTTATAAATTGCCAATTAGGAAGTCAAACTATATTCTCTTATACATAAACAGTACATTTCATATTGAAGTGAGTCACAAAAGATGATTACGTGCAGAATTATTCAGGCAGTTCTGCAGGTTTTTGGTCCTTATCTATTAGAATTTCACCAATACACTGTGAGTAGTTTGCTCATAATATACATTAATAATAAAATGATTCTTATTTGATTATTGACCTGTTAATGGGTTGTCATGAAACTAGATGCTTCTCTTGCCAATAGTACAAAAAATAATTAAATGACTCACTTATTCTACTGGCTTGAAGTATCGTGGAGGTACATTTAAATGCCAAGTAGATTATCCAAACTTCAAATGAAAATGCACTTTAACCAGGCATCAATCTTTTCAGAAATAAATTGTCTTTTTTTAATTGGACTGTGACAACCAAAGTGCTGTAATTAATTTTGAACAGTCTTCACAGAAATTATTTTGAATGGACAATGATACACAAAACATTATTGCTTCCACATAAATTTCAAGTTTAAATGCCATACCACCAACATCAATACATCACCTTCCCACTCCATGAACGTGCACAGTTGAATTTTAAACAAGAACTGACTCAATTCATCCCTTAGTTATTCCTCATAATCTCTGAGGGACAGAAGATATTGCTCTACATCTGTAGTCACCATGTTTACGACCTTGAGTGTTGTAGATGTCTTATACCATCTTAATCTTTGCAAAATCTCATTTCCCAGTTTGAAAGGAAGTCTCAGAAGGTCCAAATTGTAGTGTAGAGAAGATCATGAGGGCAGGCTTTGGGTTCTCCAAGGACAGAATGTCAATGACAACGATTCTTTTGGAAAATGTTGAAGGTGGCTCTGAAACTCATTAAGTTGAAGTAGACTGTATCCGTCCCATGGGGGAAAAATACCTGTCCTTCCACAGCACAATGCTCAGACCTTTTCCCATGTATTCACTTGTAACAGCCAGGTGCAGTTGACTTTCACGGTGTTATTAATTTTGAAGTGTAATGAACAAGCGGTGCAGATTCAAGCAGAGAGACTATACTGGAGACTGTTACTGCATTAAATGCTTTTAAATTGTCCTTCTGTGTTAAGACATATTTATCTCACTGAAGACTGAATCTGCAATGCAGTACATGTGAAAGTGTTGTTCTCTGTCACAAATACTCTTTGTGAAGAACAATGGAAATGAAAGCAGCCTGACTTGTGATCCAATCATATCAATATTGCAATAGTCACCGCCTTTCAGATATTGCATTTATTTAGCAACCTGCAGCAGAGAAATGTAGCTTCCATTAAAGAACAACTCTGACATTTGTATTAAATGATGAAGGAGAACTAGATATGTGGTTGCTTTGTCAACTGTGTTGCTCAGCTCACAAGAATGAAGAAATGAACTTACAAAACAAAGCCACATCAAAGCCTCGAATATTTTAGTTTCTGGCTAGCAGCAAAAAATATCATGACTTTATGTCCATGTTTCACATTAACACACTTTTTTATATGGGTTTCATTCTTTCTGAAACACATAGAATCATAGAAAATCTACAGCACAATACAGTCCCTTTGGCCCACGATGCTGTACCAAACTTGTATTTCCTTTAGAAATTACCTCGGGTTGCCCATAGCCCTCTATTTTTCTAAGCTCCATGTACCTATCCAGGAACCTCTTAAAAGACCCTATCATTTCCACCTCCACCACAGTCGCCGGCAGCCCATTCCACGCACTCACCACTCTCTGCGTAAAAGACGTAACCCTGACATCTCCTCTGTACTTACTTCCAAGCACCTGAAAACTGCGTCCTCTCATGTTAGCCATTTCAGCCCTGGGAAAAAGCCTCTGACTATCCACACGATCAGTGCCCCTCATCTATGGAGAATTCAATGACAGCTGGGCACGCCATCCTGAAAGAACTGGGAATAAGTTCTAGATTTTCCTGGTTCGGTTTGTCAAGTGAAAACATTGATTACACATGGATATGGTGCTGCAGCCAGATTAACCTCACTTGCTCAACAAATTTGAGAAAATATCCAACGTGCAAGTTGAAGTCTGATGCACCTGACAGAGCTCTGCATGGTAATAGTTACTTCTTGGCAATAACCTGATCTTCTTTGGCACTCATTCTTGTTCTGCTGCTCAATACTTTGAGCTTATGATTAATCTATAAAACACAGTGGTGTGCTGCCTCTGAATCAGAGTTAGCTTCACATACTGATACTGATTGGTATGGTGCAAGACCCGATATATCAGAGCTTCAGGTCTGTAATTTTCTTCCAAAGATATTCCCTTGTGTAAAAGGTGACTGAGAAACTCCTGGCACCAAGTCCTCAGCTTACACAAATTCCAGTGTGCTCAATGTATTATGTGAACTTCAGCAAGCAATGAGTCAATCATTCTTGACATGGATGTGTGGTGTGTGGGGTGGAGGGGAAGGGCATTTTGAAATGGGTGTGGTAAGATGAAAAAGAATTAACATTTTCCCTGTTGTAACAACTATAAAATGGCTGAATATGTTGACAAGATGATTTAGCTTTAGACTTTCGTTATGCAGATAGGACTATATGAGGGTATTTACTGGAAATCATGTGGTAGCTCTCAGTTAATTGAATATGAGGGGTCTTGCCTCCAATGAGATCTTACCACCAAGCACATCTTTCCCTCTCCCCCCCCCCCCACTTCCTGCTTTCCACAAGGATCATTCACTACGCGACTTCCTTGTCCATTTGCCCACCGATTTCCCTCCTGGCACTTATCCTTGCAAGTGGAACAAGTGCTACACCTGCCTCTACACATCCTCCTCACTACCATTCAGGGAGGTCCTTCCAGGTAAGGTGACACTTTACCTGTGAGTTTGTTGGGATCATCTATTATATCCAGTACTCCCAGCGTGGCTTCCTGTATCTCAGAGAGACCCAGCATGCATAAATTGGGAGACCGCTTCACTGAGCACCTACGCTCTGACCACCAGTAAAAGCAGGATTTCCTTCTGGCCACCCATATAACTCTACGTCCCATACCCGTTCCGACATGTCAATCCATGGCCTCCTCCACTGTTGTGATGAGGCCACACTCAGGGTAGAGGAGGAACACCCTATATTTGATCTGGGTAGCCTCCAACCTGATGGCATGAACATCGAGTTCTCAAGTTTCTGGTAATGGCTCCCCATTCTCTCCTTCATCATTCCCCATTCCTCTCTCTCATTTTATCTCCTTACCTGCCCATCGCCTCCCTCTGGTGCTCCTCCTCCTTCTCGTTCTCCCATGGCCTCCTGTCTTCTCCTATCATATTCCCCCATCTCCAGCCTTTATCTATTTCACCAATTGGCCTCCCAGCTCTTTACTTCATCCCTCCTCTTCTCCCACTTTCACCTATCATCTACCATCTTGTATTTCTTCCTCCCCTTCCCCCATCTTCTTACTCTATCTTCTCATCCTTTTTCTCCAGTCCCAATGAAGGGTCTCGGCCCAAAATGCGGACTGTTTACTCGTTTCCATAGATGCTGCCTGGCCTGCTGAGTTCCTCCAGCACTTTGTGTGTGTTGCTTGGATTTCTAGCATCCGCAGATTTTCTCTGGATTGGAGATGCTATTTACTTGTAGGAGAGATAAGGGAGACCCAGAACAGTATAATAATAAGGTTGCTTCAAAAGGTTTTTGGAGCTTCTCCATGAGCTGGATTGTGATATTTGCCTGGCAACCTTGATGCCCTTTCATGTGTCATCGAAGTTTTTATTTCTTAAGCAACTAGTAATAAAATATTGTGTATGCACAGTGTGGTGGAGCTGTCTGCCCATTTGTCCACCATTCTCTGCTGCTAATCTGGCTGAAATCTGCTTGCCAACATCCACTGAACTGCAATGAACTGCCTTGTTTACCAAAGGTTGGAGTGTCTTTCTGATACAATCTTTTTACTGATGCTTCTGTTTGCACTGTCTGCCCTTGCTCATTTGTGATTATTAAATGGATATCCAACCATGTTATTGGATCAGCTGAAATACATGTCAAGATGATGCCCAACAGACAGCACATCACAACTCTACGCTCTTGGAATGAATAATCTGCCACTGAATGACAGGCCAAGGTTTTATGGAGATTCAACATATAACCAATGGAAAGGCACCTGCTGTGGACCTGTTGTTCCGGTGGGTAAATTTGAGCAGATCTAAGTCACTCCACAGGCAGGAGTTGATAGAGTTGGTATGTTTTATCACCAACCTCTCAAAACACTTCATCACTGTGGATGTAAGTGCTACTGGGTTATAGTCATTTAGGCAGGTCACTGCACTCAACTTGGGCACTGGTACAATTGAAGCCTACTTGAAGCAGGTGGGTATCACACATTGCCGAAGCGAGAGGTTAAAGATCTCAGTGAACATGCTAGCTAGCTGATCAGCACAGGCATTTTGTACTTGGCCAGGTACCACCTTCTGGGCCAGATGCTTTTTGCTTGTTCACCCCCTGAAGGCTGCTCGTATGTCAGCTTCAGAGACTGAAATCATAGGAATATCCGGGGGAGGTGAAATTTCATGATGCTTCCTCTATGTTTTGATGGTCAAAATAGGCAGGAAAGGAATTAAGCTCATCTGGAAGTGAAGCCCTGCTGTCTCCTATGTTGCTTGATTTAACTTCATAAGAGGTGATAGTATTCAAGCCCTGCCAAAGTGTTGAGTGTTCTTTGTTGATTCAAGTTTGGTCCAGAATTGCCAAGTGGCTTTCTGGAGATCTGCCTCTACCATCACCCTGGCAGTACTCTCCACACATCCACCATTCTCTGTAAAGAAACTAACCTCTGACATCCTTCCAATCACCTTATGTCCCTTGCGTTAACCCTTTCATCCAAGCGCTTGGCATTCCACCCAAAAGATGACCCCATGAACAATTGCGTGTATATTTGTTTTGGTAAGTAAGTTAAAGCAACTCTATTGGAAATAGTAATTTATGAGGGAGTGTGATAAAATATTAAATGTTTGTAATAACTCACTAAAATGAATGAACTATTCCTGGGCTTTCAGCCAGGTACCAGTATCGATTATAACCAACATTTTGATAACTGATTCTGCCATCTTCATCAAAGATTATGCCTGGGCATGTCTAGTTCAGTGGTATTTTATACCCCTCTTGTCTGTCCCTCCTGATTGGTTAGTCCTCATCCAATCAGGTTTCCGCTGTCTCACCTTGTTTATAATTGAATTTCAGTTCTTTTTTAGAGTGAGACTTTCATCTTTGTTAAAATTCTATTCCTCTAGTTTTATTTCAATGGCTTCCTTTACCAGGTGGTCCCAAAAGCCAATGGCATGACACAGTAGAGTTGTGCAGTCAAAGTCAATCCTATGGCCATTGAGAATGCAATGTTCTGCTACCACTAATTTTTCCAGGTATTAAATGGATACACCTCCTGTCTCCTTGATGTGGGTTTTTGGGGCCACCTAGTAAAGGTAGCCATTGAAATAAAACTAGGGAAAATTAATTTTAACAACGACAAAGGTCTCACTCGAAGTAAGAACTGGAATTCGACTTCAAACAAGGTGGGGCAGTGGAAACCTGATTGGATGAGGACTACCTAACCAGGAGGGATGGCGACGGAGGTGTAAATACTGTCAAACTAGATTATGCTTAGGCATCATCTCTGACGAAGATGGTAGAGTTTGTCATCAAAATGTCGATTGAAATTGATGCCTGTACCCAGCTGGAAGCCCAAGAAGAGTTTATTCGTCACATATGCCAGGAGAGCACCTTTCAGCATGCTAACATTTTACATGGGAATTTTCAAAAATAACTTATTTATATTTTCAACCAACAGTCTGTTGAGTAAAACCCTACTTTTCATTGTGCGAGCCCAATTTATGCTGAATATGATAGAGCTGATCTGATTCATAAGTTGTGGAATCAATTCCAGTTTGGACTATCACATGCTGCTACACTGCTGCCATTGTTCAAGACAATAACTTGTGCATTCCTTGGTTCTTTCCTTCCTTACTTATCTTCCTTCTTTCTTGCTTGCACAGTCATTAAATGCACACATTATTCACAGAAAAGATGAGAAAAAGGCCACATGGCCTCTTTCAGGTCAAGATTAACTTGTTACGAATGAAGGGAGGAAAGTTGCCCCCCCCCTTTTGAGAATCGCAAAATCGCTATTATTTCGGGTCTGATACCCAGGAAATGAGAGAGATACACATCATGTCAATAATGAGAGAGAGAGAGAGAGACACAGGATCACAGCAAAGGCAGTTGTTATAGACAACGCAGAATACACAACAAGGTGGAATGTCTCCTAACACAAGCGGAACGGAACCACTGATTACTGCTATTGTCTCTTGGAGAAGGAATTGTGTATTGAGTACTGTACTATTCATTGAAACCCCTCAGGGGACAGCCAGAGTGGTCTGGTTGAGGGATTGCATCATCCCAACCTGATTGACATCTGAGACCCCGTGAGTGAGGATAAAAGTCGGGTCTGGGCAACACCCCTCAGACACACCAGGGGAAACAAACGAGACCGGTGGGGGGCATGTGTGTGCGTCCATCCTTGCCTGGGTGGTGAGTCCTCCATGGAACGGTCTAGCTAAAGGACGGATACGGATCAAGATCGTACCAAGGAAAGTCGGCAAGTTTTTCTCTTTCTCTCTCTCTCTCCAACAATTGCAACACAGTGATCAACAACGGCTGCAGCCTGTATGAACTGAAATGAACTTTAGATTTCCATCGGACAATTCATTATCCCCTAGACAACGATAGAGCTTATTTCTTATTGATTATTATTATACCCACACTTTTAGGTTTAGTATTGACGACGTATATTATCTGTATATTTGTATTGATATTATTTTTGTGTATTTTTACTAATAAATACTGTTAAAAATAGTATCACCAGACTCCAACGGACGTCTCTATCTTTGCTGGTAAGTAACCCAGTTATGGGGTTTGTAACAACTTGGGGCCTCGTCTCGAGATTTGATACCAAATTGGAGGGCCAGTAAATTGGGCTTTTAAGTCTAGACTTGGATCTGGTTGTGCGGGTAGCCAGACGGGAAACCAGCAAAGATGGACGTAGACGAATTTACACAAAACCCGACTTTGAAGGCGCTAGAGGGGGCCACAAAGTCGGACTTGGTAAATATTGTGAAGGGACTAAATCTCGCAGAGGTGAGGTCATCAATGAAAAAGTGGGAGATGCGGAGGGCCATAACTCAGTATTATATTGAGAAGAATGTGTTTTCGGCTGAGGTATTGGAAAATATCCCTGAAAAAGTACCAGCTAGTGGGACGGCTCAATTAGAGTTGGAGAAATTGAGGCTGGACGTGGAACAGAGGAAAAGGGAGTATGAGCTCCAGCTAAAGGAGTTAGAGGCGAAGAGGGAGCATGAAATTAGGTTAAAACAGCTGGAAGCAGCTGAAAAGGAGAAGGAAAGAGCTGAAAAGCAGAGGGAGTATGAGGAGAAGGAGAAACAGAGGCAACATGAGCGGGACATGGAGAAGTTAAGGAAAGAGCGAAGAGCTCAAGGGCCAAACCGAGAGAAAAGATTTAATGTTAGTAGGGAGTTTAGGTTAGTACCTCCGTTCGAGGAGACGGATGTTGATAGTTATTTCTTGTATTTTGAAAAGGTGGCAGTGAGTCAGAAGTGGCCCAGAGATCAGTGGGTGGCGTTGTTACAAAGTGTGTTAAAAGGGAAGGCACAACGAGCATATACGGCGTTGTCTGTGGAAGAGGAGGAGTATGAGAATTACGAGGAAGTAAAACAGGCCATTCTTTGGGCCTATGAATTGGTACCTGAGGCCTATAGACAAAAGTTCAGAGATTTAAAGAAAGGGTGGAATCAGACGTATGCAGAGTTTGCCTATGAGAAGGGTGTGCTCTTGGATCGTTGGTGTACAGCAGAAATGGTGGAAGAAGATTTTCAGCATTTAAGGGAGTTAATTCTGATTGAGGAATTTAAAGATTGTGTTTCGGAGGATATCTGGATGTATTTGAATGAGAAGCCGAATAAGTCCATATCCGAATTTGCTAGGTTCGCAGATGAATATGCCCTAACCCACAAGACAAAGTTTTCCTCGAATAAGAGTTACCAGAAAGACCGTAGGAATGGTAGAGAAAGATTCAGCCGGGAGCTAGTGATAAAAATAAGGAGGAAGAAAGGCAAGATGGCAGGAGGGGTCCTGGCTTGATCTGTTTTAATTGTGGAAAGGTGGGTCATATTGCATCTAAGTGCTTTGCTCCGAGGAAGGAGACAGGAAAAGGGAAAGCAGCAGTCCCTACAGGGTGTATTGTGTTGATCAGTAAATCGATGAGAGAGCCCCAGGTAGATAGAAGACAATAGGGGTGTGAGAAAGTTATTTCAGAAGGGACCGTGTCTGTGAAAGAGGGAGAAATACCAGTTCCAGTGCGGATCTGGAGAGACACTGGAGCTGAGCAGTCATTGATTCTCAGTAAGGTACTAGATTTTGGTCCTGAGACAGGAGAGGTAGCTTTGAGAGGCATAGAAAAAGGGACAGAAGTTGTGCCTTTGCATAGGATCATTATAAATTGTGAGCTGGTATCTGGACCAGTTGAAATAGGGTTGCGATCAGAATTCCCGATAACTGACGTAGACATCCTTCTGGGTAACGATTTAGCTGGTGGTGAGGTTTGGTCAGCCATGAAGCTGATGAGCAAGCCTGTAAGTGTTGAGGTCCCGCCCCTAGGTTCCAAGATCTATCCCGCATGCGCGACCACTCACAGCATGTCGAGAAGGGCAGCTGAGAAAGAGACCAGTTTAATTCAGGCCAGTATCGATTTGGCTGAGACGTTTTTACCGACCCTGTACCAAGAGGGGTTAGGGGGTGGTAAAACGGAGAATAGGGAGGTGAAAGAGAGTAAAGGAGAGGAGGTAGACCTACCCTTAGCCAGGAGGAAATTTATAGAGGCACGGAGTAAAAATGAGAAACAGATAAGGCTGTTAGAAGGTCCAGGGTTGGACATGGATGATCTGTCTGGCTTGACAGAACTGTTTGAAGAAGTTGAAAATTTTAAAGGTGTTCCCGATAATGAAATGAGAGCAGTCCTAGATGAAAAGAATGCCATTACCTTGAAGGAGTCTGCTGGGCTGGCAGATGAGGTTGTTTCAGCCCGCAGGGTTGAGTTTACTACGGAAGGGAGTTGCTCAGAGAGTAACTGGGAGGATTAGGGGAACTTAGAATTTGAAAAGGGGACGGGTATTGAAAGCCTGGAAGAGGCAGATGTCCCGTCTGAGTGTGTTCAAGATGTGGATGCACGTGGTACTGAACCTAGTAATGAAACTCAGGAAACGTCTGAGGTATCTGATTCAGTTAAAAAGGAATGCAGTCCTTGTGGGTCAGATGGACTTGGTTCAGTGAAGAAAGGGTTAACCTTGGTAATAGTGGGAAGTGAGAATTCCCAGTTGTTTGTGCTCGAAGGTGTGTTAAAAGTTAGTGAGGAGATAAAAGGTGGTGAGGTGAATATTATTATTGAAGGAGAACTGAAAAGTGTAGTTCCTAAATTGAATGAAGAAAATTTAAAGTCTGGATTGGTGTCAGAAGCAGTAACCAGGCTACAGAGACAATGGCTTGGGAACACGGTGCCTGTGAATCAATTACAGTTTGATTTGGAATGTAAAGGTGCCCCACTCGCTAATGTTATTCAAGGGTGTGCTGTGAAGAGGCAGAATTTGAAATGTTGTTTGGACAAAGAGGGATCGCTTGCAGATATTAAACTGAAAACTAATAGAATGAAGGGTCCTGAAGATAAAACTAACGACTTGCTTAAAAATAAAGAATTGTGTGTGTAAGTTCAGAAAATGGGCTAAGTTTGGAAAACATTGTTGATAAAATAACTCCTATGAAAGGAGCATGCAAAAGCCTATTCCACACTGGTAAGCAAGCTAACCACGTGGGAGTTAAGTGGAAAAGGGGCGAGGGTTGACGGGATGCCACTTTAAATAACAGGATCCGGTTTTAAGGGATTTCAACAAAACATGTAAATAATAAAGACAACACCATGGAAGATTGACTGTTAAGTTTGTAAGTAAAATAAAGATTAGTATTTGCATAAACTTTTGTAATATACA
The DNA here is from genome assembly GCF_048418815.1 of Hemitrygon akajei. NCBI lineage: Eukaryota > Metazoa > Chordata > Chondrichthyes > Myliobatiformes > Dasyatidae > Hemitrygon > Hemitrygon akajei. The sequence continues at coordinate 63,739,556 of NC_133127.1, read as the reverse complement.
TGTAAGCTAAGATCACAACTCTTTAGTTTTGTTTTGCTGAAGAAAAGGAAAAAAAAGGTGGTTATTAAATTGGGGTCTGATGCTACAGGAATTTATTAAGGTACAAGATATTAAGATATTAAAGGAAGTGACAATGTAATTGCTAACTGTTTAGGTGCTAAATTGAATGTATAACTGTATTACTCTGTAGTGAAAAAAACTTTTGTATTGTGTTAGATTCTGAAATTCTGTAAGACTCTGTATTAGTTAATTTTTCCTTGTGGTAAAAATCCTTAGAAGGATAGGGATGTTACGAATGAAGGGAACAAAGTCACCCCCCCCTTTTGAGAATCGCAAAATCACTATTATTTCGGGTCTGATACCGAGGAAATGAGAGAGATACACATCATGTCAATAATGAGAAAGAGAGATGCAGGATCACAGCAAAGGCAGTTGTTATAGACAACGCAGAATACACAACAAGGTGGATTGTCTCCTAACACAAGCGGAATGGAACCACTGATTACTGCTATTGTCTCTTGGAGAAGGAATTGTGTATTGAGTACTGTTCTATTCATTGAAACCCCTCAGGGGGCAACCACAGTGGTCTGGTTGAGGGATTGCATCATCCCAACCTGATTGACATCTGAGACCCCGTGAGTGAGGATAAAAGTCGGGTCTGGGGAACAACCCTCAGACACACCAGGAGAAACGTACGAGACCGGTGGGGGCTTGTGTGTGTGTCCATCCTTGCCTGGTTGGCGAGTCCTCCATGGAATGGTCTAGCTAAAGGATGGATACGGATCAAGATCGTACCAAGGAAAGTCGGCAAGTTTTTCTCTCTCTCTCTCTCTCCAAAAATTGCAACACAGCGATCAACAACGGCTGCAGCCTGTATGAACTGAAATGAACTTTAGATTTCCATCAGACAATTCATTATTCCCTAGACAACGATAGAGCTTATTTCTTATTGATTATTATTATACCCGCACTTTTAGGTTTAGTATTGACGATGTATATTATCTGTATATTTGCATTGATATTATTTTTGTGTATTTTTACTAATAAATACTGTTAAAAATAGTATCACCAGACTCCAACGGATGTCTCTATCTTTGCTGGTATGTAACCCAGTTACGGGGTTTGTAACAAACTACTGATAACAAGTTTAATCCATGTTTCAAATTAAAATCTGATTATTGGCCCCTAATTCAGTCAGAACAGACTGTAATGGTTGCTTTGATGTGATTCTGCTTAAATTAAATTGGGAGTCAGTAGCAGAAAAAAAACAATGCTGTTACAAATGAGCAATATCCAGAAATATTTCTGCAGGCAACCAGTTTTATCCTGTCAAGACAACAGTGGCTGTTCTTGCTTTTCCATTTGTGAGATTATGTGAATTGTATTGCATTAATTTTTGGCCTGCTATAATGAGCAAAGATATAAATGGTATGCTGGAACTACTCAGGATCATTAGGCAGAAACATTAACTCTGTTTCTCTCTCTACAGATGCTGCCTGACCTATTTAGTATTTCCAGCATTTTCTATTTTAGCTTCAGACTTCCAGCATGTAAATACAAATTAAACTGAAGTATATTTTTGCAGAATGATCATTTAGATGAAGTTAAGAAGTTATAAGATTTGAGTTATGTAAACCAAATTTTGTATTACATTTGTCCTGTGATTCAGTGGTCTAAAGACATTAGTTATATTTTATGATGGATTTGAAAAAATGTAATTTGTCATGCACTGCTATAGATTTTGATGTTGGAGATTAACGTTTTACCTAATTTAATCAAAAAAAAAGATAGGCAATGTTCTTCACAACTGTCATTTATTGGTTATCGCTTTATTTTATTTGAACTGGAAGAAGCTTTGTTTAATCCCAGATTGCTGACCGTGTTCTGTAGATTATGCAAATACTGACAGAAAGAATGGAAAAAAGTCCACTGCAAACATTTTTGTAACAGTCATTTTGTATTCCTGTAAGACTTCTGATTATAAAATTTTGGATGTGATTGAGTTGAAAATGAAAGAGTTTCATTAAAAATATATTATTGGATTAAATCTATCTTTAATCAATATTTCTTAGGTATCTTACAAAAATAGAGAAAATGAGAAAGAACTATTCATATATACTTACTCTTTAATACATTAGCATATGTTTAATTTGTCATTAATAGATCTATAAAGCATAAATTTGAAAACACTTAAATTATTTGGCAAATTAAATCATGAGGAAATTACCTTGAAAGTTTAGAATCTCTAGGGAAGGAATTCAGCCAGGAAGCGCCTTTCTTGTTTTTTAAGAAGCAGAGTTTAGAAGTACAGGATCTATGTGCCATTTCATGGAATCCTGGTTAACCCCTTCCATAACGGATGCAGCGATTCAGATTGACGGGTTTACTATACACTGTTGGGATAGATCTATAGAGTCTCTCAAAAGCAGAGGTGGAGGAGTATGCCTCATGATCAATTCTTCTTGGTGCACAAATATATCAGTGCTATCTTAATTCTGCTCACCAGACCTGGAATATCTAGCAGTAAAGAGTCTTCCTTTTTACCTACCATGGGAGTTCTCTGGGGTCATTTTGGTAGCAGTTTACATTCCACCTCAGGCCAGTGTCAAGCAGGCTTTAGATGATCTGAGCAATGGGATCAACATGCACGAAACTGTGCACCCTAAAGTATTCACCTTCATTTTGGGGGATTTTAACAAGGCCAGTCTGAAAAAAATCAAGAAGCAATTACCATCAACAGATCACTTGCAATACCAGAGGAAACAACACACTGGACCATTGCTACACCACTATCAAGAAAGTCTATCATGCTATTCCACACCCTCACTTCAGGAAGTCTCATCACCTGGCTGTACTTCTACTCCCCGAGTATAGGCAGAGACTGAAGACTGCAGCACCAGTAGTAAGGAACAAGAAGGTTTGGACCAGGGAAGCACAGGAGCGCCTACAGGACTGCTTTGAATTGGTGGACTGGACTGTATTCAGGGATTCATCTTCAAATTTGGATGAGTATGCTGGAGTTGTTACCGACTTCATTAAAACCTGTGTGGAGGAGAGTGTGACTACAATGTCTTACTGTACATTCACAAAACAAAAGCAATGGATGAACCAGGGGGTACATCATCTGATGAAGGCTAGATCTGTGGCAATCAAGTCTGGTGACCCAGGTCTGTACCAGAAAAACAGGTATGATTTGTGAAGGGCTACTTTAAGGGCGAAGGAACTATTTCGAATGAAGTTGGAGGTGACGTTGGATGTATGACAACTTGGGTAGGGTTGCAAGACATTACTTCTTACAAAGCAAAACCCAATAGTATGAATGGCAGTGATGCTTCACTCCCAAATGAACTCAACACCTTGTATGCACGCTTTGAAAGGGAGAATATAACTACAGCTGTGAAGATTCCTGCTGCACCTGATGACCCTGTGATCTCTGTCTCAGAGGCCAATGTTAGGTTGTCTCTAAAGAGAGTGAACCCTCGCAAGGTGGGAGGTCTTGGTGGAGTGCCTGGTAAGGCTCTGAAAACCTGAGCCAACCGACTGGCAGGAGTTTTCAAGGACATTTTCAATCTCTCACTGCTATAGGTGGAAATACCCATTTGTTTCAAAAAGGCAACAATTATACCAGTGCCTAAGAAGAATAACGTGAACTGCCTAATGACTATTGCCCAGGAGCACTCACATCTACAGTGAGGAAATGCTTTGAGAGGTTGGTCATGACTAGATTGAACTCCTGCTTCAGCAAGGACCTGGACCCATTGCAATTTGCCTGTTGCCACAATAGGTCACCAACAGATGCAGTCTCAATGGTTCTTCACATAGCTTTAGACCACCTGGGCAAACACAAACACCTATGTCAGTTTGTTGTTCGTCAACTATAGCTCAGCATTTAATACCATCATTCCCAAAATCCTGACTGTGTTATGGTCTGGTCTGGAGCCTGCATTCCGGGTCTTGATCCGGTCCGCAGACACCGGAATCCGGGTCTTGTAGCCGTCCCTCCTTTCACGCTTAAGCCCAAATACGATCATCTTGGCTTAAGGAGGTGCACCTGAGACCTATCAGCTGGCAGGTGTATATAAGGGGCTCTGGGACTGCTGTTCTGTCTGGTTTGCCTGTCTATCCTGTTTTGACCCTGCCTTGGAGTACCCACTGATAATCATCCAGTTGTGTAAATCTGTTCTTGTAGTCACCCTGGACTGAGCTCCCTTCTGATTCTGTGTCTCTGTTGGGTAAGCAGGCTGGACTGCTGTTGCCTGGTGGGGGACTCTGACCCTTTCTTATCCCTCTCTTCTGTTGGCTTGTGCCCTGTGACCTGCCCAGGCCCCTGTGTTCCTGCCTGGGAGGCTGGGCCCTGCCTAAGAGTTATGTGGCCTGCCCAGAGGACTCTGACCCTTTTCTACCCCTTGCTTCTGATGGGTTGTGCACTGCATCCTGCCCAGGTGCCCTGTGACCTGCCCAGGCCCCTGTGTTCCTGCCTGGGAGGCTGGGCCCTGCCTGGAACTTAGGTGGCCTGCCCAGGGGGCTATCCTCCCAGCATTCCTTGTCCCATAGACCCATCCTCTAGCCTAGCCAAGATCCTGCCTTTGCCAGGATCACCTTTGCATCCCACATCCCCCATCTTCTTCTATCCTTTAGTTGTTCCTGTCCTGCCTCTAGTACTTCAGTGCCTGTGTCCTGCATTTGTGTCCAGTCTCAATGTCCCCTTGTGACAGACTGAGAAGTTGCAGAACCTGGGCCTCTGTACTTCCCTCCGTAATTGGATCCTTGACTTCCTAACCGGAAGACCACAATCTGTGTGGATTGCTGATAACATATCCTCCTTGCTGACTATCAGCACTGGTGCACCTCGGGTGTGTGCTTAGCCCACTGCTCTACTCTCTGTATACACATGACTGTATGGCTAGGCATATCTCAAATACCATTTATAAATTAGCTGATGATACAACCATTGTTGGTAGAATCTCAGGTGGTGACGAGAGGGTGTACAGGAGTGAGATATGCCAACCAGTGGAGTGGTGCTGCAGCAACAACCTGGCACTCAATGTCAGTAAGACCAAGGAGCTGATTGTGGACTTCAGGAAGGCTAAGACGAAGGAACACATACCAATCCTCATAGAGGGATCAGAAGTGGAGAGAGTGAGCAGTTTAAAATTCCTAGGTGTCAAGATCTCTGAGGATCTAATCTGGTCCTAACATATCGATGCAGTTATAAAGAAGGCAAGACAGTGGCTATACTTCATAGGAGTCCTAAGAGATTTTGTATGTCAACAAATACACTCAAAAACTTCTATAGATGTACTGTGGAGAACATTCTGACAGGCTGCATCACTGTTTGGGTTTGGTATGGGGGTGGGTTGCTACTGCATAGGAATGAAAGAAGCTGCAGAGGGTTTTAAATTTAGTTGGCTTCACCTTGGGTACCAGCCTATGAAGTACCCAGGACACCTTTAGGGAGTAGTGTCTTGGAAAGGCAGTGTCTTATTAAGTGGTGTCTTATTAAGGACCTCCAGCACCCAGGGCATGCCCTTTTCTCACTGTTACCATCAGGTAGGAGGTACAGAAGCCTGAAGGCACACACTCAACAATTCGGAAACAGCTTCTTCCCCTCTGCTATCTGAATCCTAAATGGACATTGAACCCTTGGACACTTTTTTTAATATATATTCTTTCTGTTTTTTGCATGACTTTTAATCTATTCAATGTGTATACTGTAATTGATTTACTTATTTATATATTATTATTTTTTCTTCTATATTACGTATTACATTTGTTACGAACCCCGTAACTGGGTCACTTACCAGCAAAGATGGAGACATCCGTTGAAGTCTGATGATACTATTTTTAACAGTATTTATTAGTAAAAATACACAAAAATAATATCAATGCAAATATACAGATAATATACGTCATCAATACTAAATCTAAAAGTGCGGGTATAATAATAATCAATAAGAAATAAGCTCTATCATTGTCTAGGGGATAATGTATTGTCCGATGGAAATATAAAGTTCAATCAGATCATGCAGGCTGCAGCCGTTGGGGATCGCTGTGATGCAATGGTTGGAGAGAGAGAGAGATTTGGAGAAAAAGTTGCCGACTTTCCTTTTATGATTTCGATCCGTCAGGAGTCTCATTGTCGTGGCCTTCCACTTGTGGCCTCTCCTTTAGCTAAACCGTTCTTCCGTGATGAGCCCGCCACCCTGGCAAGGGAGGACGCACACGAGCTCTCACCGGCCTTCGCTATAAAATGCTATCACGGGATTTCTAGCGTTTCTCCTGGTGCGTCTGAAGGGGTTGTTCCCCAGACCCTCTTTTATCCTTACTCACGGGGTCTCAGATGTCAATCAGGTTGGGATGATGCAATCCCTCAACCAGCCCACTCTGGTTGTCCCCTGAGGGGTTTCAATGAATAGTACAGTACTCAATACACAATTCCATCTCCAAGAGACAATGGCCGTTATCCGTGGCTCCGTTCCGCTGAGGCCAGGACACATTCCAACCTTTGTGTATTCCGTGTGTCTCCCTCTCATTTCCTGGGTCCCAGACCCGAATTAATAGCGATCTTGCGATTCTCAAAAAGGAGGGGGCGACTTTGTACCCTTCGACCCCTCAGAGTTGCTTCACATTCATAACACCCCCTTCCTTCTAAGATTTTTGCCACAGGTAAAAATTAATTAATACAGAGTCTTACAGGATTTCAGAATCTAACACAATACAAAAGAGTTTTTTTTCACTACAGAGTAATACAGTTATACAGTCAATTCTGCATCTAAACAGTTAGCGATTACATTGTCACTTCCTTTAATATCTTAATGTCTTGTACCTTATTAAATTCTTGTAGCATCAGATTCCAATTTAATAACCACCTATTTTTTTCTTTTTCTTCAGCAAAACAAAACTAAAGAGTTGTGATCTTAGCTTACGTGTATACTACAAAAGTTCATGCAAATACTAATTTTTATTTTACTTTCAAACTTAACAGTCAATCTTCCATGGGGTTGTCTTTATTAGTTACATGCTTTGTCGAAATCCCTTAAAACCGGATCCTGTTATTTAAAGTGGCATCCCGTCAACCATCGCCCCTTTTCCAGTTAACTCCCACGTGGTTAACTTGTATACTAGTGTGGAATAGGCTTTTGCATGCTCCTTTCATAGAAGTTATTTTATCAACAATGTTTTCCAAACGTAGCCCATTGGCTGAATTTCCATACAATTCTTTATTTTTAAGCAAGTCATTAGTTTTATCTTCAGGACCCTTCTTTCTATTAGTTTTCAGTTTAAGATCTGCAAGCGATCCCTCTTTGTCCAAACAACATTTCAAATTCTGCCTCTTCACAGCACACTCTTGAATAACAATAGCGTGTGGGGCACCTTTACATTCCAAATCAACCTGTAATTGATTCGCAGGCACCGTGTTACCAAGCCATTGTCCCTGCAGTCTGGTTGCTGCTTCTGACATCAATCCAGACTTTAAATTTTCTTCATTCAATTTAGGAACTACACTTTTCCCTTCTCCTTCAATAATAATATTCACCTCACCACCTTTTATCTCTTCACTAATGTTTAACACGCCTTCAAACACAAACAACTGGGAATTCTCACTTCCCATTAGTACCATGGTTAACCCTTTCTTCACTGAACCAAGTCCATCTGACCCACAAGGACTGCATTCCTTTTCAACTGAATCAAATGCCTCAGACTTTTTCTGAGTTCCATTACTAGGTTCAGTACGACGTGCATCAACATCTTGAACACCCTCAAACGGGACATTTGCCTCTTCCAGGCTTTCAATACCCATCCCCTTTTCAAATTCTAAGTTCCCCTGATCCTCCCAGTTACTCTCTGGGCAACTCCCTTCCGGAGTAAACTTAACCCTGCGGGCTGAAACAACCTCATCTGTCAACCCAGCAGCCTTCTTCAAGGTAATGGCATCCTTTTCATCTAGGACTGCCCTCATTTCATTATCGGGAACACATTTAAAATTTTCAACTTCTTCAAACAGTTCTGTCAAACCAGACAGATCATCCATGTCCAACCCTGGACCTTCTAACAGCCTTATCTGTTTCTCATTTTTACTCCGTGCCTCTATAAATTTCCTCCTGGCTAAGGGTAGGTCTACCTCCTCTCCCTTACTCTCTTTCACCTCCCTATTCTCTGTTTTACCACCCCCTAACCCCTCTTGGTACAGGGTCGGTAAAAACGTCTCAGCCAAATCGATACTGGCCTCTTTCTCAGCTGCCTTTCTCGACATGCTGCGAGTGGTCGCGCATGCGGGATAGATTTTGGAATCTAGGGGCACGTCCTCAACACTTACAGGCTGGCTCGTCAGCTCCATGGCTGACCAACCCTCACCACCAGCTAAATCGTTACCCAGAAGGATGTCTACGTCAGTTCTCCGGAATTCTGATTGCACCCTTATTTCAACTGGTCCAGATACCAGCTCACAATTTATAATGATCCTATGCAAAGGCACAGCTTCTGTCCCTTTTCCTATGCCTCTCAAAGCTACCTCTACAGTCTCGGGACCAAAATCTAGTACCGTACTGTGAATCAATGACAGCTCAGCTCCAGTGTCTCTCCAGATCCGCATTGGAACAGGTGTGTCTCCCTCTTTCACAGACATGGTTCCTTCTGAAATAAATTTCTCAGGCCTCTCTCGTATTCTATCTACCTAGGGCTTTCTCGTCGATTTACTGATCACCACAATACATCCTGTAGGGACTGCTGCTTTCCCTTTTCCTGTCTCCTTCCTCGGAGCAGAGCACTTAGATGCAATATGACCCACCTTTCCACAATTAAAACAGGTCAAGCCAGGACCTCTCCTGCCGTCTTGCCTTTCCTCCTCCTTATTTTTACCACTAGCTCCTGGCTGAATCTCTGCCTCAGTCGGAGGGCTTTCTCTACCATTCCCACGGTTTTTCTGGTAACTTTTATTCGAGGAAAACTTTGTCTTGTGGGTTAGGGCATTTTCATCTGTGAACCTAGCAAATTCAGATATGGACTTATTCGGCTTCTCGTTCAAATACATCCAGATATCATCTGAAACACAACCTTTAAATTCCTCAATCAGAATTCATTCCCTGAGATGCCAAAAATCTTCTTCCACCATTTCTGCTGCACACCAACGATCCAAGAGCACACCCTTCTCATAGGCAAACTCTGCATACGTTTGATTCCACCCTTTCTTTAAATTTCTGAACTTTTGTCTATAGGCCTCAGGTACCAATTCATAGGTCCAAAGAATGGCCTCCTTTACTTTCTCATAATTCTCAGACTCCTCCTCCTCCATGGACAATGCCGCATATGCCCGTTGTGCCTTCCCTTTTAAAACACTTTGTAACAACGCCACCCACTGATCTCTGGGCCACTTCTGACTCACTGCCACCTTTTCAAAATGCAAGAAATAACTATCAACATCCGTCTCCTCGAACGGAGGTACTAACCTAAACTCCCTACTAACATTAAATCTTTTCTCTCGGTCTGGCCCTTGAGCTCTTCGCTCTTGCCTGAACTTCTCCATGTCCAACTCATGTTGCTCTGTTTCTCCTTCTCCTCATACTCCCTCTCCTTTTCGGCTCTCTCCTTCTCTTTTTCAGCTGCTTCCAGCTGTTTTAACTTAATTTCATGCTCCCTCTGCTTCTCAGCTCTTTCCTGCTCCTTTTCAGCTCTTTCTTTTTCCTTTTCAGCTGCTTCCAGCTGTTTTAACTTAATTTCATGTTCCAACCTTAATTTCTCTAACTCTAATTGAGCCATCCCACTAGCTGGTACCTTTTCTGGGATATTTTCCAATACCTCAGCCGAAAACACATTCTTCACAATATAATACTGAGTTATGGCCCTCCGCACCTCCCGCTTTTTCATCGACAACCTCACCTCTGCGAGATTTAGTCCTTTTGCAATATTTATCAAGTCTGACTTTGTGGCAGCCTCTAGCGCCTCCAGAGTCGGGTTTTCTATAAATTCATCTACGTCCATCTTTGCTGGTTTCCCGTCTGGTTACCCAAGCAACCAGATCCAAGTTTGGACTTAAAAGCCCGATTTACTGGCCTTCCAATTTGGTATCAAATCTCGAGACGAGGCCCCAAGTTGTTACGAACCCCGTAACTGGGTCACTTACCAGCAAAGATGGAGACGTCCATTGAAGTCTGATGATACTATTTTTAACAGTATTTATTAGTAACAATACACAAAAATAATATCAATGCAAATATACAGATAATATACGTCGTCAATACTAAATCTAAAAGTGCGGGTATAATAATAATCAATAAGAAATAAGCTCTATCGTTGTCTAGGGGATAATGAATTGTCCGATGGAAATATAAAGTTCACTCAGTTCATGCAGGCTGCAGCCATTGGGGACCGCTGTGTTGCAATGGTTGGAGAGAGAGAGATTTGGAGAAAAAACTTGCCGACTTTCCTTTTATGATTTCGATCCATCAGGAGTCTCGTTGTCGTGGCCTTTCACTTGTGGCCTCTCCTTTAGCTAAACCGTTCTTCCATGATGTGTCCGCCACCCTGGCAAGGGAGGACGCACACGAGCTCTCACCGGCCTTCGCTATAAAACACTATCACGGGATTTCTAGTGTTTCCCCTGGTGCGTCTGAAGGGGTTGTTCCCCAGACCCTCTTTTATCCTTACTCACGGGGTCTCGGATGTCAATCAGGTTGGGATGATGCAATCCCTCAACCAGCCCACTCTGGTCGTTCCCTGAGGGCTTCAATGGATAGTACAGTACTCAATACACAATTCCATCTCCAAGAGACAATGGCTGTTATCAGTGGTTCCGTTCCGCTGAGGCCAGGACACGTTCCAAACCTTGTGTATTCTGCATGTCTCCCTCTCATTTCCTGGGTCCCAGACCCAAATTAATAGCGATCTTGCGATTCTCAAAAAGGAGGGGGTGACTTTGTACCCTTCGGCCCCTCAGAGTTGCTTCACATTCATAACACATTGAACTGCTGCTGCTAAGTTAACAAATTTTGCACACATGCCGGTGATAATAAGCCTGAGTCTGATTCTTGCGCATGTCAGGTTACCTGAAATAGGCTTGAGCTTACAGTGATTCAGGCAATTTTGTTTAGGCATTTCTGCATAAAGTTATCATTAGGCCTTTGATTGCATCAGTGATAGTCACATGAATATAAACATTGGGTGCAGGGGTGTAGATTGATTGAAATTCAGCAACTTCAAATGTGATCACTTCAAATGTATTTGATCCAATTTGGTCTATATCTCCTGACTTGCTTCACTACTTTTGAGAGTTTCCTTTCTATGGAAAACTTGATTAATTTTTTTTGTTGTCAGTTTTGTTAAATTATCCTGCTTGAAATTTGGGATTATTGGCATCCCATTGGATGCCTTGGATCAGATAATAAGATTAAATTTAAATTTCTTTCATTATGATCTGTTCTGGCCAGCTATGCTCCCGTGTAGAAGTTTGATACCAGTCAAAAGTCTCTACAAAGGTACAAATTCAGATTTGAAGTAAAAAAAATATAGAGAATGTTTTAAACTCTCAGGGTTGCAAATGAAAGCTATTGTCTTTGATCTGAAATATAATTTGTTGTTTCTTTCCGCAGATGTTGTCTGAATTGCTGAGTTTATATTTCAGATTTCTTCAATCTGCAGATTTTGACTTCAGATGTAGAATTTGTTATCCCTAATTATCTCACTACCATAAGATTGAAAATCAAATATTGGAAATCTGAAATTAAAATACAAAGTTCCATTCCAATAAAGGGTCTTCATCCTGGAGAACGTTTGTCTTTCTACAGTGTTTCCCGATCGGCCAAGTATTTGCCCCTTTTACTGTTTTTAATTAAATGTGTACAGTTATTACTTCTTGGCTGATAGGGCTGGAAACACCAAGCAGGTCAGGCCATCTTCATGGAGAAGAAACACAGTTAACATTTCATTTCAAAGATCCTTCATCAGATTTAGAACGCTGAGATAAAAGCACAAATAAGAGAAAATCTGCAGGTGCTGGAAATCCAAGCAACACACAAAATTCTGGTGGAACTCAGCAGGCAGGGCAGCATCTATGGAAAAGAGGACAGCTGAAGTTTTGGGCAGGACTGGAGAGAAAAAAAGATAAGAGGTAGAGTTAAAAGGTGGGGGGAGGGGAGGGAGAAATATAAAATGATAGATGAGACTGGGAGAGGAGAGGTAAAGTAAAGAGCTGGGAAGCTGATTGGTGAAAGAGATACAGGGCTGGAGAAGGGGGGGGGGATCGAATAGGAGAGAACAAAAGGCCATGGAAGGAAGGAAAACAGGAAGGATGGGCAGGCAAGTAGATAAGGTGAGAGAAGGAAAAGAGGATGGGGAATGGTGAAGGAAAGGGTTGGTGGGTAGACCATTACCGGAAGTTTGAGAAATTGATGTTCACGCCATCAGGTTGGAGGCTACCCAGATGAAGTATAAGGTGCTGCTTCTCCAACCTGAATGTGGCCTCATCATGACAGTAAAGGAGACCATAGACTGACATATTGGAATGGGAATGGGAAGTGGAATTAAAATGGGTGGCCATTGTGATCTTGCAGCGGGATCTCACCCTATCTATCACCTTATCTCCTTGCCTGCCCATCACCTTCCTCTGGTGCTCCTCCCCCTTTTCTTTCTTCCATGGCTATTCTATCCACTTCTATTAGATTCTCCCTTCTCCAGTCCTATACCTCTTTCACCAATCAACTTCCCTGCTCTTTACTTCACTCCTACCCCACCTTGGGTTCACTTATCACCTTGTGGTTCTCCCTCCCTCCTCCCCATCACCTTTTTATTCTACTCCTTATCTTTTTTTTCTTCAGTCCTGCTGAAGGGTTTTGGCCTGAAATGGCAACTAAACTCTTTTCTGTAGATGCTGTCTGGCCTGCTGAGTTCCTTTAGCATTTTGTGTGTGTTATTGAGATAAAAGGATTAGTTTGAAATTATGGAGAAGGAGGAGGCAAAGGAAATATCTCTGATAAAGTCCGTTTCCAAGGTCATTTTCTTTAGTCATCGAGCAGCTGAACAGCTTATAAGGGAAAACGGAAGGTTAGAGGCTGAAAAGAAGCAGGAGGTTATGTAAAGATATGAAATGCAAGTCAGAGCTGCTGAATCCAAAATCTGAAATTGCCTGCTTATTAAGCAAAGTCCAGAGAGAGAGAGAGAAAAATTGGTTAATTTCACTGGATGATCACTTTACAGTAGAGCTGGACCATTTTGATTAAATCTTAAAAACAAATGATCTACAATTGTTGAATTTGATGTTGACACTGATTGGCTATCGTATACCCTAGAGAGAAGATGAGGTGATATCCCTCAAAATTATGATAGTCTTGAAACAGAACAGGAAGCCACAGATATTGTGGTGGAATGTAGAATAAAGGTGACAAATACAAATACTTTATTGTCACCAAACAATTGATACTAGAGTGTACAATCATCACAGTGATATTTGTTCTGCACTTTGTGCTCCCTGAAGTACAAATCAAAGTAAATATAATAAAAATTTAAATTATAAATCATAATTAGAAAATAGAAAAGGGAAAGAATGATAGTGCAAGTCAGGTCCAGATATTTGGAAGGTACGGCCCAGATCTGGGTCAGGCAAATAGGTGCTCGGAGTCACCCCTGCAGACTGAATGCTGATGTCTTCAAGCAATTACCCAATCTCCAGTTGACTGCTCTATTGTAGAGGATACCTCATTGTGAACATCAGGTGTAATACTCGAGACTGGAAAAAGAGTGGGTGAAATTCTGCTTCATGTAGAGTCATAGTCATAGAGATCTACTGCATGGAAACAGGCCCTTTGGCTTACCTAGTCTATGTTGAACCATTATTCTGTCTAATCCCATTGACCTGCACTTGCACTAGAGCCCTCCATACCCCTTTCCACCCATATAGTTACCCAAACTTCATTTCAATATTGAAATTGAGCCTATATTCACCACTACTTACTACCCTCTGAACGAAGAAGTTTTTCTCATGTTCTCCTTCAATACTTTACCTTTCACCCTTAATCAAGACCTTTAGTTTTCGTGTCACACAGCCTCAGCAGAAAAAGCCTGTTTGTATTTACCTTGGTGTTACGAACCCCGTAACTGGGTCACTTACCAGCAAAGATAGAGAGGTCCATTGAAGTCTGATGGTACTATTTTTAACAGTATTTATTGATAAAAATACACAAAAATAATATCGATGCAAACATACAGATAATATACATCATCAATACTAAATCTAAAAGTGTGGGTATAATAATAATCAATAAGAAATAGCTCTATCGTTGTCTAGGGGATAATGTATTGTCCGATGGAAATATAAAAGTCACTCAGTTCATGCAGGCTGCAGCCTTTGGGGACCGCTGGGTTTTCAATTGTTGGAGAGAGAGAGGTTTTGAGAATAGAAACTTGCCAGCTTTCCTTTATCCGCTCTTGATCCGTATTCGTCCTTTAGCGAGGCCGTTCCGTGGAGGACGTCATCCGGGCAAGGATGGACACACACACAAGCCTCCACCGGTCTCATATGTTTCTCCTGGTGTGTCTCTTCTTTAGCTAAGCCGTTCTTCCCTGGTAAGGCCCCAATCCCAGGCAACGGGAAAGGACACACGTGGGCCCTCCACCGGCTGTCGCTATTAAAAGCTGTCACGGGATTTCTAGCGTTTCTCCTGGTGCGTCTAAAGGGGTTGTTCCCTAGACCCTCTTTTATCCTTACTCACAGGGTCTCAGATGTGAATCAGGTTGGGATGATGCAATCCCTCAACCAGACCACTCTGGTTGTCCCCGAGGGTTTCAATGAATAGTACAGTACTCAATACACAATTTCGTCTCCAAGAGACAATGGCCGTTATCAATGGTTCTGCCTTTCTGGGGCCAGGACACATTCCAAACCTGTGTATTCTGGACATCTCTCTCTCATTTCCTGGGTCCCAGACCTGAATTAATAGCGATCTTGCGATTCTCGAAAAGGAGGGGGCTACTTTGTACCCTTCGGCTGCTCAGAGTTGTGGCACATTCGTAACATTGGAAAGACTCTTTGGGTCCAGGGGTGATGGGATGGGACAATAAATGTCCACAGGATGAAGATGTTATAGACGATACTGATACAGTATTTAATGTCTATTTCTATACCTTGGAAAAGACTGAAACAATTAAGAGCCAATTGGGTTAGTGTTTGTGGAGTCACACATTGGCAACACAGGGAAAAATGGCAAATGTCCTCCCAGAACAACATTATTAAATGAAGCAGGTTTTTATGAGTGTTCAGTAGCTATATGGTTACATTACTACAATCAGCTTTTTATTCTAATGAAAGAAATTCCTGAGCTCTGTTGGTTGGACAACTTATGGTCTCAATATTTACTATGTATTTGTTAATATTAACATTTTGTTTTTTCATTTTTGTACTTGCACAATTTGTTGTCTTTGCACGTTGGTTGTTTGTCCACCTTTGTTATATGCAATTTTTCAATGATTCTACTGTATTTCTTTGTATTTACCATGATTGCCTGCAAGAAAATAAATCTTAAGGTTGTACATAGTTTTATATATGTACTTTGATAATAAATTCACTTTGAACTTTGAATTGAAATGCATCTCTGCCATTTGCTGGAACTCTGACCACCAGTCCTGTGACTTAATTCAATAACAGGACTGAATTTGACTGAACGGTCAAACTAGGATGTTATAGCACCAGTGATATCTGGTAAACCTTTACTCCCCAGTAGAATAAAGCTGTAGTTGGACTCTAAAAACAAGAGGAAAAAGAAGCCAAGAAAACTCATTCTCAGGTCTGTAAGAAATATCTAAATAAAAGCAAAAATATATCTGAGAAAGTCCAGGAAGGAAAATAGGAAGTGTTTTCTCTCTGCATGGATTGTATGTACCTCTGGTGTTTGAAATATTATTTTTTATATTTTGCTTTTAAACATAAATAGGATATTAAATTTAAACAAACTCATATGGTAATAGTCTTTGTCTCTGTTAACAGAATGGCATTTGCAGGAACCTGCTTTATTTTTACTCTATGAATCCTTAACATCCAGTTTTTACATCTATGTAGGTTGCTCCAATTATTGATAGAAAAACAGCAGTTTCCATGATATTTCAATTTCTGGGAGATTCACAATGTAAAATATTGAGTGTTATATATTCATTATTTACTAATGCTTGGTTTAGCGTTACTACTTTTTTCAATATACACACTTTAATTTGATCAAATTAATTATCGAAAGAATTAATGAAGGAATTGGCATGATTGCTGGAAACTCTTGGGAGAAATTTCAACCTGAAAACCTCATCCTGTTTTTTTTCTAGGGCAAAGGAAAGGTTAAAAGCTAAATTAACAACCCTGAGTACTGATCTCATATTCATGTCACCTGAAGTATCAGATCAGATAGTTTCTGGGTCTGAAGAAGTCAAGGAGATGGATGCCATGACTGTCACAGAGGAAGCTGAATTTGGTGGTGGATTGAGATCATGATGGCAGGATAGAGGTGAAGAGGAGGCAGATTAAGAGAAAAGAGTCAAAAGGATGATTAAGATTTGAATGAAGCAGTGATGGGGATAGGATCATGAAGGAATTGGATTTTAGGTTGGAAAATTTAAAGGACAATGAACAAAAGTTGTAATTACATATTAATATAGTGCTATATGAATGTTCCACCACATTTTACCCGACTGCTAGCCATATTCTATTAGGTAAAATGGCAAAGGTGTCAACTAAATATGTTCTAATATTTCACCTTTGCAGCCACAGCAAACAATTGGTGTACAGAGATGAAGGATTGTAGGGATGATCATGTTGTATCACTGAGGTAGAGAGGGAGGAGATCATGGAAATATGGGTCCATTGGGCTGGGAAGACCAGATGACAGGCTTTATTGTTGAGAAGTTATTCTGGAAATGATTAGGGTCTTTGAATGACGAGGGATAGTCAAGTCTTTGATTGGGGTCCAACCGTGTCATGAAAACGGAGATTGATAGGGCTCTTGAGTGTAATAGCACAGAGAAGAGGAGGCACGGAATGATGAGAAGACTGAGAAATTATTCTAGAATGTATTTGGAAGATGAGCATATTTGACTCATCTAAATGACTTAGATAGATGAAGCATAGAAACCCTACAGCACAATACAGGCCCTTTGGCCCACAAAGCTGTGCCAAACATGTACTTACTTTAGGTTACCCATAGCCCTCTACTTTTCTAAGCTTCATGTACCTATCTAGGAGCATCTTAAAAGACCCTATTGTATCCACCTCCACCACTGTCACCAGTAGCCCATTCCACGCACTCACCACTCTCTGCATAAAAAACTTACCCCTGAAATCTCCTCTGTACCTGCTACCAAGCACCTTTAAGCTGTGCCCTCTCATGCTAGCTATTTCAGCCCTGGGAAAAAGCCTCTGGCTATCCACATGATCAAAGCCTCTCATCATCTTGTACACCTCTATCAGGTCACCTCTCATCCTGTGCCGCTCCAAGGAAAAAAAAAGTCAAGTTCACTCAACTTATTCTCATAAACCATGTTCCTCAATCCAGGCAACATCCTTGTAAATCTCCTCTGCACCCTTTCTGTAGTCTCCATATCCTTTCTGTAGTGAGGTGACCAGAACTGAGCACAGTATACTCCAAGTGGGATCTGCCCAGGGTCTTATATAGCTGTATCAGATGAAGCCCTTCAAATACTTCCAAAATGGACAACAACCAATTGGTTAAAATCTGTCTGCATCCAGGGACTGCTGCATTCACAGGGCTTGGACACTGGGTAAAATTTTGCTCAAGTCATGTCAAATAGATGCTCCATTCCTCTTGATGTACTTATGCAGTAGCCTCTATATATCAGACATACAAATGAGAAGAGTGACTTTTTGGTAGCAGAACAATAATATAATGCACAGATATTTAATATTACAGAATACAATTTCTAGCTCTATGTGAATGGATCCAAAAACTACAGTGACTGTATTCTTGGAACTGTGAGACTAGAATGATTGTATTACTGAGTTTTGTGTGATAGTTACTGGCAAAGTAGTTACAATGCAGTTACACTGCAGACAGTATGAGATTGGAATGACTGTGCTGATGTTTGTATGATGTTAAAGTCATAGATGGACCACCATAGGCACGATTGGCACATTTATGTTAATAGAAGTAAATCTATTCTCGGAAATTCTCGGGTTCGGAAATTGCACCATCTTGGATCGCAAGACCCTGCAGTGGATAGTGAGGTCAGCTGAGAAGATCATCGGGGTCTCTATTCCCGCCATCACAGACATTTAGACTACATGCTGCATCTGCATAGGAAACAGCATTATGAAGGACCAAATGCACCCCTCATACAATCTCTTCTCCCTCCTGCCATCTGGGAAAAGGCTCCGAAGCATTCGGGCTCTCACAACCAGACTATGTAACAGTTTCTTCCCCCAAGCTATCAGACTCCTCAATACCTGAAGCCTGGACTGACACCTTGCCCTATTGTCCTGTTTATTATTTATTGTAATGCCTGCACTGTTTTTGTGCACTTTATGCTGTCACTTTAGTCCAGTGTAGCTTTCTCTGTGTATTTTTTTATTACGTAGTTCAGTCTAGTTTTTGTACTGTGTCATGTAACACCATGGTCCTGAAAAAAGTTGTCTCATTTTTACTATGCACTGTACCAGCAGTTATGGTCGAAATGACAACAAAAGTTGACTTGACTTAACATTATGATAAATGATGATTTACTAAGATTTACACCTCTCTGTTGAATAGTGTCTCTGAAACCCCAGGTTGAAAAGTAAGATCGTGAACAAGGATGCAATATTTGATTTTTTTACAAAGACATTATAATTTCCTATAAATATTGAAATATGGAAACTTTGTACGTCCTCAGTACCAGTCTTGAAAATACATTAGGTATTCAGAACACATGGATTTAGTCCTTCAAATGTCTGATCGAGCACTTTTAAATCAATAATGTGCAAACATCATATGAAGTAGGGGGATTGAATTAATTAAGTTTTTTGAATTAATGAGTTAACTAGTTATTTTCATGATTGTTATTATAGTTTTTTGAAAAGTTCAAGTTTTAATTGGCTTTTGTTTCTAATTGCAGTGTACACGTAAAACTTTCAGATCTGCCTGACCTTTACAATTCTGGTGGCTCATGAATAACCACGAATAGTTGGACTCTACTGATTCCTCTTTAATGCACAGCATCTGGTGATGATTAAGGACTTCAGGTAAATACTTTTTGCTAATGGTTCAACATTCAGGACATGAGTGGGAAGAGAGGAGCATACTTTCACAGCAAAGCCATTAAGCACAATGAATTGAAGAATGCATTAAACAGAATTGATTCAAAATTCAATTGCACATAAAAAATCACAAGGGAAATCAAAAACTGCAAGATCTGCTGGTCACATTTATACAAGTTAGCGATTCATTTTACATTGATTGAATCAATCACATTTTTCTTTATTTTAATGTTTTGTAATTTGCTTGTTTCTTTAACTTCAGAATGACAAATTTTAGGCTCTAGAATGACCATATTAAATGTACTTTAATTAACCAGTTCAATTTGAGCTTGGGATTTCCTGCTCATTAGTTTGAAAACTCTTTCCTTTCAAGTTGAATTACTCTGAGAGGTTGGATAAACATACAGCACCTTCTACAAACAAACATAGAGTCTTTATTTTATATATTCTTTTGTGTGCAGCCACAGTCAGAGTGATTGAAAGTAAGCAATTTCATTCTCTTCTCCTTGTGGTGAAAACATTATAAAATCAAATGGGATCTTTGGTCCAGATGTTTTCTGGAAATTTTTTACCGACATATGTGCAAAAGTTTATGAGCATGATGTGAAATATCAACCAAATCAATGAAGAAAATTGAGGATAAATTACGAACATCTTGTTTTATGTTACACTTGTTACCTTAGTACATAGCGGCAATTCGGTGAAATCTCTACTAAACCATTTGCTACTCATTTATGCAGTTCACACTTGGGCCAAAAACACTGGAAGATGTGAATTTCCTACACTTACACCAATTTTGAGCAGCTGTAATGTTACACAAAAATATTAGGCACAGTCAGACTCAATTATACTTCTAGCATTTATAGCAATTCTATTCTTTTGCAATTTTGTTAAATATATTTCTCCTCCCTGAGATGAATATTATGAATCAGATTTTATGGTTGTAGTGATGGTGAAGTTGTCAGCATTCATTGACATCACACTGTGAAATTGACAGCAAGTCTGGAGACATACATGCATAGTTAAATGTGGAAAAGCTAGACATTACTTTCATTTTCAACCAGCACAGTCTCCCAAATTCCTATTGAAATGGAACGCAGATGGAAATCTTTTGGAAATAACTAAATTGTTTATATCATACTTTTATTAAACTATTGTTATTATAAAATACTTTATATCATTGAATGAAGTGTTACTGAGCTTCTAATGGTATTCAAACTCATAGCTGTTGTTACACATCCATCTAGACA
Organism: Hemitrygon akajei; assembly: GCF_048418815.1. Classification (NCBI taxonomy): domain Eukaryota; kingdom Metazoa; phylum Chordata; class Chondrichthyes; order Myliobatiformes; family Dasyatidae; genus Hemitrygon; species Hemitrygon akajei. The sequence goes on along the minus strand of NC_133127.1, from coordinate 63,719,090 downwards.
CAAGAATTAACTACGTGAGGAAAATAATTTCCTGAGAATATTTTGGTTTATTTTTATTACTATAGAGTTAAATTTTCCTAGTGATGCTTAAACTTGTCGTGCCTAATATGCAATTATATTAGGGTCACCACTGACGATGCAGATTGGAAATAACTTCTCGTCCTCACTGACAATCAAGACTGGCACACCTCAAGGATCCATGCATAGCTAGCTTGCTGGTCTTCTCTCTCTAGACTGATGATGATGTGGCCAGGCATAGCTCAAACACCATCTATACACAAGTGACACAGCTGTTGTTAGAATCTCAGATGGTGATGAGGAGGTGTTACAGGAGTGAGAGAGTTGGATCTTAGGTTGGAGGAACAACACCTTATATTTTGTTAGTGAAGCCTCCAACCTGATGGCATGAACATTGTTTTCTCAAACTTTTGGTAATGCCATGACCCCCCCCCCCCACACTAATTCCCATCCCCTTTTCCCTCTCTTACTTTATCTCCTTGCCTGCCCATCGCCTCCCTCTGGTGCTCCTCCCCCTTTTTCTTTCTTCAATGGCCTTGTTTCTCTTTCACCAATTTACTTCCCAACTCTTATCTTCATCCCCTCCACCTCCAGGCTTCACCTATCACCTTGTGTTTCTCTCTCCCCTCCCCCACCTTTTAAATCTTCTCCTCAGCTGTTTCTTTCCAGCCCTGCCAAAGGGATTTGGCCCGAAATGTCAACTGTACTATTTTCCTAGATGCTGCCTGGCCTGCTGAGTTCCTCCAGCATTTTCTGTGTGTTGCTTGGATTTCCAGCATCTGCAGATTTTCTCTTGTTTTATTTGATTGGGTGGTGTTGCAGTAACAACCTTGCACTCTATGTAATATTAGTAAGACAAAGGAGATGGTGATGGACTTTAGGAAGACTAAGCCTGCATTGCTCCCTGTTACTATTGATGGTGAAGATATGGATGTGGAGAGGACTACCTGGGGGTGCATCTGGATGACAGACTTGAGTGGAGCACCAACACAGAGGCTGTGTACAAGAAGGGACAGAGTTGCTTCTACTTCCTGAGGAGAGTGAGGTCCTTTGGAGTATGCAGGTCTTTCCTTCACCAGTCTGTTCTACCAGTCTGTTATTGCCAGTTCAATCTTCTATGTGGTGGTGTGCTGGGGTAATGGCATCAACATGGGTGATTCCAACAGGCTCAATAAACTGATTAGAAAAGCTGGCTCTGTTATAAGAGTCAAACTGGACACACTGGAATCTGTTGTAGAACAAAGGGCCCTGTTGAAAATCCTAACAACTCTGGACAATGCTTCTTACCCACTGCGTGCTGCCTTGGCTGAACAGAGGAGCACTTTTAGTATTAGACTAAGACAACTGCACTGCTCCAAAAATTACTATATGAGGTCCTTCTTACCCTTGGCCATTAGGCTCTATAATGAGTCAACCTATAGATGGGGAAGTGATGACCACTTCTGTCTTACTATCTTTCCTTTCAGTTAGTCCCGACGAAGGGTCTTGGCCCAAAACGTTGACAGTGCTTCTCCTTATAGATGCTGCCTGGCCTGCTGTGTTCCACCAACATTTTGTGTGTGTTGTTTGAATTTCCAGCATCTGCAGATTTCCTCGTGTTTACCCCTTCTGTTGGACTGTTTGTAGTAACTTATTTTTTATTCTTTCTCTTTCTCTTCTAATATTTATATCTGTGCATTTGTAATGATACTGTGACACTGTAATTTCCTATAAATTATCTATTTATGTCAGTAAGACCAAGGAATTGATTGTGGACTTCAGGAAAGGGAAGTTGAGGGAACACACACTGATCCTCATTGAGGGATCAGCAATGGAAAGGGTGAGCAATTTCAAATTCCTGTGTGCCAAGATCTCGGAAGACCTATCCTGGTCGCAACATATTGAAGTAATTACAAAGGAGGCATGTCAGTGGTTATATTTCATTAGCAGTCTGAGGAGATTTGGTATGTCATCAAGGACAATAACAAATTTCTACAGATGTACTGCAGAAAGCATCACTTTCTGATATGGAGGGACCACTGTACAGGATCAGAAAAGCAGCAAAGGATTCTAAACTCAGCTTGCTGCACCATGGGCACTAACCTCCCCAGCACTGAGGAGGCTAGTGAGCATCTCATTGAGGAGCACCTCTTCAAAAGATAATGCATCATTTAGGTCGCATCCATCATTAAGGACCACCCCTCACATCACCCAAGACATGCTCTGTTGAGAGGAGGTACAGGAGCCTGAAGGTACACGTAATATTTTAGGAGCAGCTTCTTCCTCTCCGCCATCAGATTTCTGAATGTATAATGAATGAACCCATGAACATTACATCACTATTTTAATTTTGCTCTTTTTTGCACTACTTACTTAATTTAATTGTTATTCTATATTCACTCCGTTGCCACTTCATTAGGTACAGCTGTACACCTTGTTAATGGAAATATCTAATCAGTCAATCGTGTGGCAGCAACTTACTGCATAAAAGCAAGCAGATCATTGAGAGCTACAGCTGTTGTTCAGATCAAACATCAGAATGGGGAAGAAGTATGATCTAAGTGACTTTGACCATGGAATGATTGTTGGTGACGGACAGGGAGGCTTGAGTATCTCAGAATCTTCTGATCTCCTGGGATTTTCACTCACATAATTCTCTAGAGTTTACAGAGAATGGTGTGATAAACAAAAAAAAGTTCAGTGAGTGGTAGGTCTGTGGGTGAAAATGGCTTGTTAATGACAGAGGCCAGAGGAGAATGGCCAGACTGCTTCAAGATGAAAGGAAGGTGCCAGTAGCTCAGATAACCACATGTTATAACAGTGGTGTGCAGAAGAACATCTCTGAAAACGCAGTTTGTTGAACCTTGAAATGGATGGGCTTCAAAACAGAACACCATGAGCATACACTCAGCGGCCACTTTATTAGGTACAGGAGGTAGCTAATAAAGTGACTGTGTGTGTGTGTGTGTGTGTGTGTGTGTGTGTGTGTGTGTGTGTGTGTGTGTGTGTGTGTGTGTGTGTGTGTGTGTGAGAGAGAGAGAGAGAGAGATTTATAGTACTATATTGTGTATCACAGTGTACTGTTGCTGTAAACAACAAATTTCACGGCATATGCCGGTGATATTAAACCTGATTCTGATTCTGACAACAGATGAAAGATAAGCTTAGCTTTATTCAAATTCTTATTTCCAAAGACAAAGTACGGGCACTTATAACTCACATTGTACGCTACTTGTCAAGACAAGAGGTCTTGCACTTGTGGTTCCTTTATTTTTTCAGTCCCAGACTTGGCACTCTATCTTCTGAATAGGTTGGTCCCAGTTTCTCACACATCAAGCTCCAGGATTTGGTGAAGAGTTATAATTCTGTTATCAAGACCCATCTCCTTCTTACCCCTTATGATCTCTGCCAATGAGATGATACTGTATCAATATTCCAGCTCACATTCCATCCATTTTCCTCCCATCATCAATGCCTTTATTAGCCTTTACATTGCCATAGTCATTTTCCATGATCATTTCCTTACTGATAACATCTTAGCATTCTCTGAGAACTTTGTAGACAATTACAACCTCTAGCTGTTAATTCAAACTGAAGTCTGTCAAAAAGCTTCTGTTCCGTAATGGTTGTTTTTAACCATTTAACTACGACATTTTTCTGCCTCAAACCTTTCTTAATGCCCAAAATATATTTTTGAAATTAATTTGTTATCACAGTCACATGCTCTGAGCTGCAGCAAGAACTTGTTCTGCATGTCTTCCATACGGTTCATTTCATTGCAACAGTGTGTTCAGGTAGTACAAGGGAAATCAATAACAATGCAGAATAAATTACAGGGAAAATTCAGTGCAGGTAGACAATAAAGTGCAGGGCTTTAATGAGAAAGGCTATGAGGTCAAGAGTACATATTATTATACTAAGGAACTGTTCAAAACTCTCATAATAGCAAGACAGGAGATGTCCTTATGCCTGGTGGTATATGAGTTTAGACTTTTGCCCAATGGCAATGAGTACAAAATGTTTTTCTGAACAGAAAACTTGCCTTCCAAATTGTTTCAGAAAATAATTAAATGGAAAAGGGTAATATATTAAAGAGACTCCACAATTGTAAACAAAATGCAAACTGCTGAAGGAATGAGCCGAGCAGCATTTGTGGAAGCAAAGTGATAGTCCTGAGGGAGGATCTTGATGCAAAACACTAACTATCCCTTTGGCTCCATAAATGCTTTTCAACCTACTGTGTACTTCCGGCAGTTTTCTTTTTGGTAGTGACTACAGCAACTAAAGTCCATTGTGTCTCTCAGATATTGGAAGAAGCTTTCTTTCAGGTCAGTCACAAATACCATGGAAACTGCAGATGACTGCAAAACTTGTTTTTTTTTAATTTCTGTATCCTTTTCTTTAATTTAGATGGGATACGGAAAAAAATCAATTTCTTTAAAGAAGCTACCTTAGAAATTTACTTCACATAACTCCGAATAAAAGTTTTTAAAAATAGTCTTTATCTGGTGTAGAGCAATATTACAATCATTTCCACACATCTGAGCATCTGGTTGGAAATTTGACCCCTGACTTTCCAGTGGGATTTTCATTACCACTAGACACTCTTCCTTCTGTTTGTACTAAATAATTCTTTCTTCAATACAATGTCTGAATATTAATACAATTCTCAGCCATTGGACTAATAGAACAATGGCTGAAAATTGTTTTCAACATGATCTTCTTCCTTATTGATAGATGGATCTTGAGGTACAAACTCATAGCTCCCTGTGAGTGACAACACAAGTAGGCAGCATGGCAAAGAAGGCATACAGCATATGGCATTTTTGCCTTCAACAGTTGAGGTGTTGAGTATGAAAATTATGAAGTCACTTTGAAGCTGTATAAAACTGCAACTTGCAACTGTATTACAAGCAGGATGTGGATCATTAGAGAGGGTGAAGAAGAGGTTCTCCAGGTTTTTACCTGGATTAGAAATTATTGTATGGTAGCATAGTAGTTAGTATGACACTATTATAACATGTGGCATCAGAGTTCTGAATTCAATTTCGACACTGTCTCTAAAGAGTTTTTACGCCCTCCCTGTGAACACATAGTTTTCCTCCAGGTGCTCTGGTTTCCTCCTACGTTCTGGAGATGTACTGGTTAGTAGGTTAATTGGCTATTCTAAATTGTCCTGCGATTAGGCTAGTGGTAAATAGATGGGTGGATGTGCAGTGTAGCTTAATGGGCCAGAGTGGCCTGTCCACAGTGGTAGCTCTAAATAAATAAATATTCACTACAAGCAGAAGTTGGACAAACTTGGCCTATTTTCTTTAGAGTGTTAGAGGCTGAAGACAACCTGATGGAAGTACAGATGTCCCCCGTTTTTCGAACGTTCGCTTTACGTCAACTTGCTGTTACAAAAGACCTACATTAGTTACCTGTTTTCGCTAACAGAAGGTGTTTTCACTGTTACAAAAAAAGGCAGCGCGCGCTGAGCAGCCAAGCTCCTCCCTGGGAACTGCATTCTAGCCGGCATTGCTTAAACACATGCTTGTGAGCATCTCAGATTCAGATTCAGTTTATTGTCATTTAGAAACCACAAATGCAATGCAGTTAAAAAATGACACAACGTTCCTCCAGAATGATATCACAAAAGCACATGACAAAACAGACTACACCAGAAAATCCACATAACGTTTGGCAATCCCCAATCCAGAGTCTGGAGAGGCTGCTGCATATTAATATCGCGCTACCATCTTAGCGCGTTCCCCGATTTATTTTGTGCACCCATTAGCAAGATGAGTTCTAAGGTATCGAGAAAACCTAAAAGAGCGCGTAAGGGTGTTACACTTAGCATAAAACTAGACATAATTAAAAGTTTCGATCGTGGTGAATGAAGTAAGGATGTAGTGAATTTGGCTAAGGGTTTGTGGAAGTTGATGAAGATGATGTTGAAGAGGTTTTGGCATCCCATGACCAAGAACTGACAGATGAAGAGCTGATGAAGAGGAAAGGATAACAATTGAAACCGAACGCAGTAGCAAACTGAAAGTGGAGTCGTCCAGGAATTGAACAGGAAGCAATTGCATGAGATTTTCTCTGCAATTGATAACGCTGCAATGATTGCAGAAATGTATGACTTTAATTTTGAAAGGGTACGTGGGTTTAGGGCATACTTGCAGGATGGTTTGAGTGCTTACAAAGAACGGTATGATAGAAAAATACGCGAGGCTAAGCAGTCAAGCATACTGTCATTTTTCAAGCCTTCCACATTAGCCACAGCAGATGACGAAACTTGACCTTCGACATTGAGGCAGGTAGACATAGAAGAAGGTGACCTGCCTGCCCTAATGGAAACAGACGATGATGACATGACACCCCAGTCTCCTCTACCTCCCACCACCCCAAGCTCTTACGACTCAGCCTAACACACCATCATCAGCGTGCTCACTGTCTTCCCGATTCCGGTAAGTGAAACTACACTGGGCGTACATTATTTCTACTTTATACAGGCAGTGTATTTTTATGTGTTATTTGGTAGCTTCATAGCTTAAAGATTACTGGAAAGATTGCTTCTGCCGGGAGCGCTTGTGCTGTGTGTTTCTGCCGGGAGCGCTTGTGCTGTGTGTTTCTGCCGGGAGCGCTTGCGCTGTGTGTTTCTGCCGGGAGCGCTTGCATGAGATTTTTGCTGCGGTGGACAGTGCTGCAATAATTGCAGAAAAGTATTCCTACATTACATAGGCTGTGTATGTATTTATCTGATCATTCCTGCTTTTACATATGTTACTGTTATTTTAGGTTTTACGTGTTATTTGGCATGATTTGGTAGGTTATTTTTTGGGTCTGTGAATGCTCACAAATTTTTCCCATATAAATAAATGGTAATTGCTTCTTCACTTTACGCCATTCTGGCTTACGAACTGTTTCATAGGAGCGCTCTACCTTCGAGTAGTGGGGGAAACCTGTATATAACATTTTGAGAGCCGTAGACATGATGGATAATTCAGTCTTTTTCACAAGGTGGAAATGTCAAGTAGTAGGGCATAACTTTAAAGTGAGGAGGAAAGTCTAAAGGAGATTTATAATGCTATTTCTTTTACATGACAATGGGAGGTGCGTGGATCACGTCTACTGCAGCAACTTTTAAGAGGTATTCAGACAAACGTAAACAAACAGGGAAGTGAGGCATTTATCATGTGCAAGCAGAGGTGGAGTTTAAACTGGCATTAGGATGGTCACTGAAGTCGTGAGCCAAAGGCCCTTTCCCTGTGTTGTGCTGTTTTATGTTTTATGACTGTTCTTCCTCTGAAATGGTGTAATATAAAAGACCAACACTCAGCCTGCATTCTTTGTCCAGAGACCTGTGACCTTGTCAGACTCACAAATGCGTCCATAGACATCGACATCACATTTATGCTCAGCTTCCTAGCAATAGGATCATTCCAGGCCGCTGCTACTGATCTCTGCCACATCTCACAATGTGCTGCTTGCTGTCATCACCTGGGCTCCATCGTCAACCAGAGAGGATTTCATCTACTTCTCCTTCAGCATTAACAACAGGCAGAGTTTGCAGAGAAACTTTGTACATTGCAGCCTTCTCCAAAGAGCAAGCACTCGTTGACTAAAAGGAAATGTTCCTTCTCATAGGGCATCTGACTTTTGTCTTGAGTATTTTCTCACCCCTCCTTATATAATAAGCATGTTCATTGATGGGATTGTTCTTCACCAGCTTGTCCATGTCTTTTGAGCACTTTCCCCTACTGCTTCTAACATCATAACACCTCATCTTTAAGGTCCATCATTCTTCAGTCACTGGAAGAGTGCTGGGTGTATTATGTTCCTTTAGGTGATGGGTAAAGCCATCATAGGAACTAGGCCTGGTGCTGGTAGAAACAAAACTTTACATTGATTAATGGGGTAGCACACACCAAAACTGAAACCATATCTCAGTTGAAGACTGTGACTTATGAGATGATAAAAAATTATCATTAGAGTGATTTGCAATACCAATAATGGCATTAAAATGTAGTAGAACATTTTTGGACTGCTATACCTAATGTAAATAAATGAGGATCAGCTAAGCCAAATTTTAATTTTTAAGAAAGGGGAATTATAAATGAAATAGTTCAGATTTTCACTTTCTTTAGCTCTCGTTTATAAATTTTAATTATTTTAATTTTTTTTTTAACATGTCATGCCTATTTGAGGCAATCTGGCCCTAGTTACCGATCAGTATTAACTTTCATACACTCTGTAAATTAAACTACTTTGTTACAATTCAGCCCTTGAATAATGTTATTGGGCATTTTTAATTTAATCAGATCAGTTCCCTGCAGTTCAGAATCTTGCCAACAGCTGAAGTTAGGATTTTGAAAGCAATGGTGTTATCAATTATTGTAGGAATGACAGTATACAGTATTAATCCATCATTAAATCAATATCAGAGGTTTGAACTACTTTGTAAACAGAGGACTGCTTAATTCTTTAATGTTTCACTTGAAGGTTTATATTGTGGAGATGAATTAAGATCAAGTGAACAAATAAACTATAAAAACGAGCAATACCTTGGGTTTCAGTTCTTGTCTTGTAAGTTGATTTTGTTCCATAAAGTGGTTGGAAGGGTAAAACTAGGCTTACCAACTTTTTGTTGGAACAGAGATCAGATATTCCTTCACTTATAGACAAGTAACATAAATAGGCTACCTGATATATGTATAATGTAACAAGCGTAATTTCCACATACATTAAAAACCTTCAAATCAAACCTTTGAGAAAACTGTATAGATACAACATATGTTCAAAATAGAGTGCACTGTTTGTTAGTAGAAAGCTCTAGCAAGTTTTCATTTTTTTTATCAAGGTGGATAACGCTACATATTCCAACATTTCTCTAAGTATTCTGTTAGGAAAACCCTATTCAGTCAATGACAGGTCCAACTTTTCTCGTTTCCATTAGTTGTCCTGCTTGAGTGGCCAGTCGTTGAAATATTGAACCCAACTATTGGCTTGTTATTTCCTTCCTAAAGGAATATTTAATCAGTTAGTAGAAGGAGAAAGGTGAAGGAGATAATTGGTAAAATAATTAAATCATTCTGATGAAATACTGTATGTTATACCCTTGATCTTGATACTGGAACCAAGAATGTTAGTTGATCATATTTACAAATTTATCAAAAGTAAAATAAAGCAATGGAAAATGTGTGGATGGAATTTTGGTAATTTTTAGTTGTTTCGACAAAGTAAACCAGATTTGTTATTAAAGTAAGCAACAAATGATGAAATGAAATTAGAATTTTTAGGTTATGAAAGTTTTGCCCTTAAGTAACACTAATACATTAGTGAAAGGCTGGATGAGGAAATTATTCTATTAGAAGATGAGTTAATGTTGTAGCTATTATCTCAATGACTTAAAAAATGTAGATAGCTTCAGCATTCAATTCAGGTTTGCTTCTTGTATGTGTGAATTGTGTAAGGATTTTGGCTTCCTCTTTACTAGTGTTTAACAAATGAATAAATTAGTAATAAAATTGTAATTGAAAAGAAATATCTGTTCTATTTTACTGACTGATAATTGGAAAATGCACTTGATGTCGAAGACTGTGCTTGACTGGTCTCTCTCTCCCTCTCGCTCAACGCTGCCAGAGAATGGTGCCAGAGTATTGGGTCTTGGGCAAGGTTTCTGAATTCTGTGTACTCTTTCTTTAATTGCTGTTTTGTGTGATTTTGATAGGACAGACTAGCTCTGCGGCCTGTAGTCAACAAATGACACAGTGCTAAGTTGAGCTGAACTGAACTAAACTGAACATTCCTGGACTGCTTCAATGACTCTGTGGTTTGATGTTTTATATTCTGTGTATTTGCTCTTTCTTTTGCTATTTGCGCGATTTGTTTTTGTTTGTTTGTTTGATGCTTTCTTTGAATGGGTTCTATGGTGTTCCTCTTTGCTTTGTGGCTGTCTGTGGGAAGATGAATCTCAGGGTTGTGTACTGCATACGTACTTTGATAATGGACTTTGAATCTTTGACAGAGTTTACATGGACTACCTGAACCCCCACTTTGTCATAAAAAAAACTGTCTTTCACCTGAAGCAGAAACACACTGGAGGAACTCAACAGGTTAGGCAGCATCTATGGAAGGGAATAAATGGTTGATGTTTCAGCACGAGACCCTTCACCGGGACTGGAAAGGAAGGAGGAAGAAGCCAGATTAAGAAGGTGAGGAGCAGAGAAACAGTCAATGCCTCGGGTCCTTTCCAATCAGATTCCTTCTTCTTCAGCCCTTTACCTTTTTGCACCCATTCACCTCCCAGTTTCTCATTTCTTCCTCCCTCCCCATTCATCCACCTTCCTCCTTACCTGGCAGGTAATGCAACAAAGGGCTGAAGAAGAAGGAATCTGATAGGAGAGGACCTGAGATGTTGACTGTTTATTCTCCTCCGTAAATGTTGTCTGACCTGCTGAGTTTCTCTAGCATTTGGAGTATTGCTATGAATTTCCAACATCTGCAGAGTCTCTTGTGTTTTCACCAGGAGGAGAATCAGCTTTTGGAATCACATCAGGTCAGGGTAAAGATTTGTTTCCATATGTACAAATCTTTGAAATCTTGGAGGGAGGCACTTTCAGCCCTTGTTCCTGCTTCCTGCTCCTCGGGTGAAGTTCTGTTCTCCTTATAGGTTGTGGATTTCAGCGTCAGATTTCAAAGTCTTCCAACTTTTACAAAGAGAAAGGGTATACCTGTTTCCTGAGATAAGGTGGACTAAGCAATTTTTCCTGATTAGGACTGGCCACATCCCTTAGATTTTCTCTGATATTCTTGATAGTAGGTCAGGAAAGACACTGTGATTACACCCTTACATTCATAATATGCTTGATCTACTAAGATTACAACAGATTCCAGCTCAAATGGGAACATGAGACTGGAATGGCAGTTGGAATTAATTCAGACAGATGTGAAGTAATGCATTTTGGAAAGTTAGACCAGGGCGGGAAAAAATACAGTAAGTAGCAGGGTCCTGGGGAGTGTTGTAGAAAAGAGAAATTTAGAGGTGCATAAACATGATTCCCTGGAAGTGCTGACATGGTTAGACAGGGTGGTGAAGAAGATCTATAGAGTAATGCCTACATTGGTTGAGACATTGAATAATAGAGTGGGAATATTGTTTACAGATATACCAGACATTGGTGAGACTGCACCTGGAATACTGTGTGCATTTACGATTGTCATACTGTAGGAAATGTATGGTTAAGCTAGAACAGATGCATTAAAATATATACCGGTAAGTTTCTGTATACAATCATGAGAGACATGGGAAAACTGTCCTCCTATTCAGTACTTGATCCACTAACATCATTGTACTGTGATAAGGACTCTCCATGTGGATTTAGCTGTTGGAACCATTTAAATACGATCCGACCCCCATTCCACAAGGTGAACTAAGAGAAAGACTTGTGCTGACTGTGAAATGTGTAACTTAAAGAGACAAATGCAACCTTTCATTATGCCTAATTTATTTTTCTGTTTATTTTTTATTTTTTACTTTTTATTTTCCTGACAAAGGGTCTCGGCCCGAAACATCGACAGTGCTTCTCCCTATAGATGCTGCCAGGCCTGCTGCATTTCACCAGCATTTTGTGTGTGTTGCTTGAATTTCCAGTATCTGCAGATTTCCTTGTGTTTATCTTTCTTTCTTTTACAAGGTACAGTCTGCCATAGTGCTTTACCCATTTTCTCATCTTCTCATGTCAATACTCATTTTTGTATCAGTTTGCAGTAAGTAAACTGCTATAGCAAAGTAAAAATCACTATTTTTGGAGAGTTTTATGAGTTCTGTGTAATTAGAGTCTGAATACTGAATTCTTCAGAGAAAATACAAGATAGTAATTACTTTGAATAATTTCAGATGATGTTATAAACCTTGGAAGAGAAGTGAATTACAACCACTGCAGGATTTTAAAATAAAATTTTTGCCGTGAATCAATGCTAGAAATATATTATTATTGATTTATGCACCCATCAAATACATTCCCAGAGCAGATCCTCAGATCCTGGGATTGTATACAGAGAGAAATTGCTGACTGTCAAGAGTGTGACACTTCAGATCACACTTATGAAGTTAGTTGTAGTCCTGCTTCTTATCCCTCAGTAGCTGTTATTGCAGGCATTGGTGTAAATCATATGGTGGAAAGAGGCTTTGTTTGGGAGCTGCTCAGGACAGAAGATCATGTGCCCATCCTCCTCACATGGGCTAGCAGTAGATAGGTCAAAAGTAGAAATATATCCCTTATGCAATTTAATGCCCCATTTCACTTACTATTTTATAGCTTCTGGTGAACTTCTGTGCTTGTCAAGCTATTGTACTTCAGAAATGAAAATTTAGAACACATCTTGTGTCTGTGCAGATGTGTCAGTTTTAAGCATGTCTTAATTTTGGCCTAACCTATAAACACCAGTTAATGAGCAAATGAGTTTTAAAAAAAATATCCAGTGTTTGGGATTCATGTGCCACCATCAGTAAATTTACCAATATGTATCAATTGTGGTGAGTGATGGGCTGTTCAGAGGTATAAACACGTTAGACAATGAATTGCAATTGCCAAACTAATTCCCTTTAACTGTCAGAGAAGAGGTTTTTGCCCTAGAAATCAGAAATGAAAAATGGTGAGTGAACTCACTGAGTATAGTAGATTGCACTTACAAACAAATTTACATAAAGGGTCAGTTAACCCCAACCTCAATCACAGACTTATGCAATAACTTCTTAAACTTCTTGGTTGCCTTATTTTGAACAACTTTATTTAAATGGAAAGGAAAAATCTGCAGTGTGAGTATCTAATATCACTGTTTTAGAAAAATTATCTTCTGGATATTACCTGTGGTTAATTATGTGTATAACAAAAGCAGCTTCAAACCACAGGAAAAAACAAAACATGAACATGGATAGTGCTTCAAAATGGTGTGATAATTTTTGTACTTAAAGGAACTGCGCTGTCAGATCTTAAAAGATGATTTGCCAGCTTTGTTAATGGAGGAAGCTGCAATGATGTGATGGATAATGCACTAGAAGCATAAAGAGAGACAATCATTCACTCAAATTTTGAAAACATTCTTTAAAATAAGCAGAGGTCTATTGTGATTTTCAACTATGTCCTTTTTGTGGTCCACACAAAAAAAAAAAATCCATGATACAGTTCATGGTATAATTAAAACTTAAATACATAAAAATCAGAGCCAACATCAAAATTGTAGGAAAAAAACAATGCAGAACTGTGAGGCATAGAATTGTTTCCTTCATGCTCGGTGCTAAAGGAAAGCATATTGGGAATTCATGGGTATGCAGCCTGCAATTTTTGTTCCATTAACACTAATAGTTGCCAAATGACAGGTTATGCATTCACAATTTCCCACAATTCATGCTTTGCAAGCAGGACTCCGACTGAGAGTGCTAGATCACAGCATTAGATCTTATATTGTATGCTGTTTCAAAAGGAGGATCAAAAAGTGAAATGTTTGATGGTTAATGAGATGTGTAGGGTCTTTATGTCTTTTTGTCCACAATCATAAAGTATCAAAAATGAGCAAAGATTATTTTACTTTTTATTCTTTGAAAGTCTGTAGCTTTCAAATTTTATTGTTGCTTGGAAGAAAATGCTATACCTCTGCAAAATGAGTTGGAAAATAGTTTCATGTTCTAATCTGCTGAACAGAAGGAAATCTTACTTCTCCCATCAACTGATTGTATCATGGAGTCTCACAAAACTACCAATGTTTGGTCTATCTTACTAGATGCCTCATTGCTTTGAAGACTTAATATTACTTTCACTTCTGATGTTCAACATTGAATGTATTTTCTGGATATCAGGGGACCTCGTGTAAGTGGGTTGGGGACAGTAGTGGAAATTGAACATCCTTTCTTAAGTGTTTAAAGGATATTTATTTTATTACATTGTTTTTCATTAAACTGAATGTTTCATTTATACACATCTCAGGCACAATGTGATTTACCTTAATCTGTTTAACAATCTACACCTGAGGTGGTGTGAAATTGTTTTATTCAGATTGAGCCATTTTGGTTACACTCATGCCCACCAAACTAATTCAGAAATATCTAATTGTGTACAGATACTGAATCTGAATCAGTAAAATTTAGTGTTTGAATTCATTAACTTTATCTTCATGAAACTCATTCACATAATGTCTGGCTACTTATTTATTTTACTCTATTCCCAGTCTCTTGTTTTTGCTGTCAGATATTCATTTATTACATTAATGTCACAAATTTACAAATATACTGCACTTGAAAAACATCTGGGTGCAGTGCACATATCATTTCCTGGGCTCCTTGCAATAATGAAAGCGGCATTAGGTTCATCAAAATGCAGACTCAATACTGAGCAGAGCAGCATTCGGATTCACATTACACAGAGAATAAATGATGGCTGGGATCATGTTACAAGAAGGTCAAATTATGTCATAAGGCACTAGTGCTTCAATTTCAAGATTTATTGAGAAAAATTAAACATGTATCTGTTTTATGAGGCAGGTGGTCATTTTCCTTATTCCATGCAATAATAGAATAATTAGATAATTATCAGACAAAAGAAATTTAGAGGAAATGAGCTGACTAGCAAAATAGTGAGTTGTGCTCATTTTTGCTTATGTGATGCAAATGGTAGTAACTTGAGCTTTATTGTGATTGAATAGTTTAGGGAAATTATTTGCAAAGCACTGTTCCTGGCATTGATCTTCAACAGTGGCATAAAAGGGGTGGAGAGAGAATTGCAACATTATAATTTCAATTTCCAATGTATTCACCAGTAGCAGTGCTGTGCATTGACAGTGAGAATCTAAAATTTGTATAATGTCTTGCATAATATAATAAAGTATGTAGGACTGATAATTGACATATTGGATATTTGGAACATCTTACTCGAGGGAAAATCATCGCCGTCAGAAGAAATTCTCTACAACATTGCACATTAGCTCTTTATATTTTCTGTTTTCATTACATTTTACCTTTTGAATAAATCAGCTACCTTTCTGTTTATGGCTTTTACTGTTATGGTAGGCTAAAGAATATGTTTCTGGATCTTTTCTTGATAGCTAATATATCAAGGGAATAATGCAGCAATTACATTGTTACACAAAGCTGAATGTAAAATACTGAAATTGGTTGGTAGTGGGAAACATGCAATAAACATTCTTTACAATGACAGCATACATGTGCAAGGTGACATTTTGATCATTAAAATGTGTTGACACTAATACCATTTTTCCAAGAACAATATTCAAAATTGGACCAAACCTTTTAGGTGAATTTACTCTTTAAATGGCATAACTTCAGCGAAGTATCCACCTGCAGACAGAAAAGAATTTCTGTTAGACAACTGTGGTGGCCAGTGCTATCATGTTTGCTGTTGTGTGCTGGGGCAGCAGGCTGAGGGTAGCAGACACCAACAGAATCAACAAACTCATTCGTAAGGCCAGTGATGTTGTGGGGGTGGAACTGGACTCTCTGACGGTGGTGTCTGAAAAGAGGATGCTGTCCAAGTTGCATGCCATCTTGGACAATGACTCCCATCCACTGCATAATATACTGGTTAGGCACAGGAGTACATTCAGCCAGAGACTCATTCCACCAAGATGTAACACTGAGCGTCATAGGGAGTCATTCCTACCTGTAGCCATCAAACTTTACAACTCCTCCCTCGGAGTGTCAGACACCCTGAGCCAATAGGCTGGTCCTGGATTTATTTCCACTTGGCATGATTAACATTATTATTTAATTATCTATGGTTTTATATTGCTATATTTCTTCACTATTCTTGGTGCGGCTGTAATGAAACCCAATTTCCCTCGGGATCAATAAAGTATGTCTGTCTGTCTGTTTTGTCCAGAAACTGGGATGCTCCCAAATCAGAGCACTCAACTTGCAATGTATGGCTAACCCATTTGTACATTCTGGCATTGTTGTCCATTACAAACAACCAACACTGCTCCTATTTCCAGCTACTCAGTTCCTGATTATTAATGCCTTAACACTGCACACTGAATGAGATTCCTCATGCCCCTTTGTGTCATGGAGGCATCTCTATCAAGTCTCAGCATTGCTAGTGTATTTGCAAGCTGATTCAGCTACAAACATACCTGGCTGGGAGCATGAGTCTAGCCTTTCAGATTCTTATCTTGAAATCTTTGTTGATGACACAAGTCATATCCTCTGCCAGGAACATTTGCAGAATTGAGATCAAATATGTTGGAAGTGGAAGAGAGGTTAGCTCCAACAATAAGTCTCCATGGATTCAGGAGCCAGATTGCAATTAATTCCTTGACCTTACATCTCATAGCAGATGCATAGACACTTTGAATTATACCTCTCTTCGGCTCCTTCAAATACGTTTAAAACACATTCTTGTCAGACCTCAACTCATATGTACAGGTCTGTACAACTCTTTGATTTTTCGTCCATTTATTCTTTTCATTGCCTTATGCATTCATAGCAACTGAAGTGCACTCACTGGCTAATTTATTAGGTACATTTCTACACCTGCTCGTTTATGCAAATATCTAATCAGCCAAACTTCTGGCAGCAACTCAATGCATAAAAGCATGCAGACGTGGTCAAGATGTTCAGTTGTTGTTCAAACCAAACATCAAAATGGGGAAGAAATGTGACCTAAATGTCTTTGACAGTGGAAGGATGTTGGCACCAGACGGGGTGGTTTGAGTATCTCAGAAACTTCTGCTCTCATGTTATTTTCATACACAACTGTTTCTAGAATCTACAGAGAATGGTGCAAAAAGCATCAAGGGAGCAACAGCTCTGTGGGCTAAAAATCCCTGGTTAGTGAAAGACATCAAAGGAGAATGGCCAGACTATTTCAAGCTGATAGGAAGGCGACAGTAGAGCAAATAATCACACCTTACAACAGCATTGTGCAGAAGAGCATCTCTGAATGCACAACACATTGAACCTTGAAGTGGATAGGCAACAGCAGTTAACAACCATGAGAATGCACTCATTAAGTACCAACCATACCTAATAAATTAGCCACTGAGTTTAGTTCCCAGCATGCATTGGAATTGGTGTTGGTTTATTATTGTCACACATATGCAGGTAGAGTGAAAAGCCTGCTATTCTCAGACAGATGAATTCATTACAGAGTGCATTGATATAGAACAAGGTAAAACAATAACAGAATGGAGAATGAAGTGTAAGAGCTACAGAGAACGTGCAGTGCAGGTAGACAATAAGATGAAATAACATAACGAAAATCAGGCATCCATTTTTATTGTACTCATATACAGCAGTGCAGAAGTCGTTCTTGAGCCTGGTTGTATGTGCTTTCTGGCTTCTGTGTCTCCTGCTGGTGAATGGCAGCTAGTGGGCTTCTTTGATTGTGCTAACTGCTTTACTGAGGCAGTGACAAGCATTGGCTGAGTCCATAATAGGGAGGGTGACTTCCATGATGGGCTGAACTGTGTCCACAGCTCTCTATAATTCTAGTGGTCACAGGCAGTGCAGTTGCAACAAACATATTTACATACATAGATCAATCTATGCATATCCCAATCACGGACCCACATACACAGTTCACTATGTTGGCTATTTTTCCAGCTTTCCTGGAAAATGTATTTAAAATGTATTAAAAATGGAAGGGGAATGGTGGAATTAGTGAATCTCTCTTAAGCACCTGTGCTCTTCCAAATTGCATTAATTGACATCAACAAATGACTTGGAAGTTTTATCTTTTATGTTTTTGTTTACTAAGCAAAAGTAGTTTGCTTTTGATTTACTATCTCCTCAGAGGCAGGAAACTGATTAGCTTCTGATATCTCTTCTCACTATCCATAGTATCTGGTACCCCCATGAAAGTTGAGGGATTTTTGTGCATACAATCAAGGAATATTTTACCAAATAAAGAATTCTTTTGAAGTTTAATCCTCACATTCATGGGTGAAGAGATAAATTCCCATAAGTGAGGCTGGGAGATAACAATATAAGCTTCCTAGGTTTATACAAAGATAGTAAAACAGCTGGAAACGATGCTAGGTTATTAACACAAGTGAAAATCAGGATAACCATAAAAATTACAGAAGAGGAGAACAAAAGAAAAAGAAAAGGCAAAGAATTGGATCCAAAATTATTCTGTTGGTGGGTAGAGTTGTAGAAGGAAAAGATGGGCTGATCAGAGAACATAAAGGAAATTTACACCGATGGCATGTGAATTGCTGAGATGCTAAATGTATATTTTACCCCAATCCTAGCAAGAAATAAGATGCTGCTGGAATCTCATTGGAGGAGGATGTAGTTGAGATTCTGAGTGAGCAAAAATTGATAATGGAGTTAACAAAAGCTCTCTCCTTTTAAAGTAGATAAATAAAAAGGTTCACATGGGTTACATTCCAGGTTGCTGAAGAAAATTTAAACTCTAGTAGTCTGGCCATAATTTTCCAACTATCTATAGGTTCAAAATAATGCTTGAGGACAGGAAAATTGCAAATATAATACTTTTGTCTAGAGAAGGATGCATGGTTGAATCCGATGAATTAGAAACTAGTTTATTTAACTTGTGTAACAGGCCAACATTGAAAAAAATAATTAGCAATGACTACATATGCTATCGTAATTGGAGAATTGTGCCCAGGTCTGGATCCCATCCCTCAGGCAAAAGCCCAAGACTTTAAAGAAGGTACTAATGAGATATGCTGAAATGGTCTCAGGGATGAGTTACCCTAGATGGAGGTATAGATTGGATATGATCGTTTTATCTTTCCACTTTGGAATAAAGGAGCTTGCAAGAGACTATAACAGAGATATTAGAATCTACCTGGTCATGGCTCTTGCACCTTATTATCTACAGCACTGCACTTTCTCTGTAATTGTAACAGCAACATTATATTCTCCATTCTATTGCTTTTCCCTTGCCACTGCTTCAGAGTATTTAAGTTTTGAAATGATCTATATGGATGGCATGCAAAACTAAGTTTTTCTCTAGATCTTGGTACATGTAACAATAATAAGCCGAGACGAATACCAGGTATTTGAAATTATGAAAGACATAGGTAATTAAATGGAAGGAAATTGTGTGCATTGAACTGGGGATATAGAATGGTGGTAGTCAGCAAAACAAGTGACGTGAGGTAAATCTTTTGTCCAATGAGTGGATAGGATCTGTAAAACACCTCTGCATGTATTAGAAGAGGCAGATTCAATGCTGCATTCAAAAAGTAGATGGAAGAGTTTATTAAAGGAAGCAATTTGTTGGACCTTTGGAGAAAAGGGAAAGGAAACAGGACAAGCTGGACCACTTGTAGGTAGAGCTGGCCTCCATTTTAGCTATAAAATACTGTGAATTTGTGCAAGGCTCACTAGAGCAGGATGTACTTTTCAATGCAGGGACATAACTTAAACATTATCAGTGGTGGAGCTGAGAACTTAATGAATATAACATTTATGCAAGTACTTACTGGAATTTTACCATGCTTCTTTTCCTCAGAGTTAAGAATGTTCTGCCTGAGTGTTGTGACATATGCTTTCACCAATCTGTCTAACAGTGCCTTGTGCTTGACTTTAACACAGGCGACTTTTAGTCTTCATCGTTGCAGTGACTCAGTAGATATCCTAAGAACTAGCACCATTACGCTGAGCGGAAGAAGAATGTCATATCGGTGCATTTGATGCCAGTTCAGATTCTGACTCTGTGAGGGTTGAATAGATTAGATTGGAGGTGCTTGCCTTAAATAAATAATATCCTCGAGGTGTTCCAGTGTCGCGTGTCAATGAGGAGAGATGTTATTACTAATCCTCAATGACTGTGGCCTCCTGATGAAGAAGTCAAGGTTCCAGTTGTAGAGGGAGGTACAGAGGCAGCTCTGTAAATCCCCCTATGTCTCCTTTGACTATACATCAGCCGTCATCACCTCTGAGGCTGTAATCCTGTCACTGCCTATGTGCTGGGAGCACAATACAACCAACAGATTGGACCTGCCAAAATGTCAATGCGTTATGGCATGGTAAGCGATAGTTTCCCTACATTGACTTGGAAGGAATCAGGTAACACTTTCTCATGTCTGCTGACCATAGTGCTCTGCTCTTTCAGTGCCAGCTTGATGCCTGCCAGGTGTGGAATATCGTCTCCAACCCCTCTATCTAGACACAGGGGTATACCATTTCATGTCTGAATGTAGTGTATATGTACCTCAGTGCCAGATACCATTGAAACTGCCATGGGGTAACAGCTGACACACCAGATTTCAATTCTGCAGGGATCATCCAAAATGTTTATGCATCATGCAGTCTCAAGCCACTTTTTTTACGAGTGCATATTGGGACTTCTGTTAACTGTATATATTGATGGCCAATATATTGAAAGTAACAGATGACACTATGTTGAGGCACATTAAAATGCGTTGATAAAAGCTGGCAGTTACGACAGGTCATAGATGAATGATTGGGAAGGTGTGGGGTTCATTATGGAAAGAGGTGAGATCGTCCTTTTCAGAGTCACGAAAGAAAGATCTGAATATTTTCTAAATGGTGAGAGTACAAGAGTCAACCAGTAAATTTAGGGCACAGGGATAAAAAGTATGAGAGTTTCTAGTGGGATGTTGGACCTTATTCAAGTAAACTACAATTCTAAAGAAAGTAAATGTTGCATCAATTGTGTAGAGACTTAGTCCAACACAATTTGTATTAATTTTAGAGGCACATATCTAAAGTGGGGCATATTGGCCTTGACTTGGCATTAGACAGATTCACCACAATTAGGCCTTTGCCTAAAGTATGCATGAAGAATAATTATAAAGCCTTAGCTAATTGTCTATTGACAGGAGAATTGTGATTTACCTAATGTTTTTAGATGCTAAAGGAATTTGATAGGCTAAATACATTCAAATTCTTGCAGAGAGACAAAAGAATATCAGCACCACTATAGAACATGGAAGAGTACTGCATAGAAACAGGTCCTTTAGCCCACAATGTTGTGCTGATCCAATTAAATTAACAATGAAGTGGGTAATTAAATGTTCCAGGCACTCACAACTTCTGTATAAAACAAAACTTGCCCCTCACATCTCTTTTAAAATCACCCCCTCTCACCTTAAATGCATGCCCTCTGGTATTGGACTTTTCACCTCTGGGAAAAAGATACTGTCCGTCCACTTTACCTATGCCTCTTACAAACCTCTATGAGATCTCCCCACAGTCTTTGCCACTCCACAGAAAACAACACAAGTTCGTCCAACTTGTCATTATTGCCCATACCCTCGAATCCAAGCAGCATCCTGGTAAACCTCTCCTACATCCACTCCAAAACTTCGACATCCTTCCTATAATGTGGCAACCAGAACTGTACGTAATACTGAAGATGGGTCTATCTTAAGTTTTATAAAGCTGCGACATATCTTCCTGACTTTTGAACTCAATGCCTTGACTAATAAAGGCATATATGCCTTATGCCTTCTTAAGCACCCCATCAACCTCTGTAGCCACTTTCAGGGAGTTATGAACTTGGGAACTTGGAATCCAATGTCCTTCTGCTTTGCATCCAAGCAAATGTTCCCCCCTGTATCCTTGAGTGGCCCACTCCTCTTCCTGGATATCCACTTGCTGCTGAAGTATGTAAAGAATGCCTTGAGATTCTCTTTAATCCTACTTGCCAAAGACTTTTCATCACCCATCCTGGCTTTTCTAATTTGTTCTTGAGTTTTTTTCCTGGCTTCTTTATAATCCTCAGAGTTCTGTTTGATTCTAGCTTCCTAAACTTTACAAACTTTTCCTTGCAATGTCTGTACCTGTTCTTATCAATAGTTATCTTGAAAGTTAAGGAGTTGTGGCAACTGTTCCCTAACTGCTCACCCAGTGAAATGTCCATCATCTAGATAGGCTAACTTCTCAACACTTGATCCAGTAAATCCCTCCTCTTGTTGGACTATCTCAAAGTTCAAAATTCATTTATTAACAACCCTGAAATTCATCTTCCTCACAGACAGTTACAGAACAAAGAAGAATTAGGAAACCAACCCGTTCAAAGAAAAACATCAAACCCCCCAATGTGCAAAAAATCGCGCATTGCACATCAACAAAAAAAGAGCAAAAGCACAGAATATAAAACATAAAAAGCATATTTCAGTAAATTTTAGCTCAGTAATCATTATCCACCCTGATTCAAAAATTGACCAAAAGTAGTAACAAAAGAAGTGCAAGTAGGACTGGAACACATCATAAAAACTGAATCAGAGTCCAAATCTACAATCTGCAGTGATTAAATCTTGTTCCGGCCCCTTCCACCGACAGCATTGAAGGAGAGAGAGAGATCACTCGAATGTAAGGACCTTCCCATGGGAGCAAAAGAGAGCAAGAGAGTGACAAACCCATACACAGACTCCATCAGAAACGAGTGAGAGGTTGGTAGGTGGCACTGAACACTCAATTGCACCCGCCTCGACGATTGCAGTCTTTCTTGGTGCTTTAATAGGCGAGAGATGGAGTCGATCATAATCTCATACCCTACCTCCTGGCTTTCTGGCCTCCATGCTGCACACTTTGATCGCAGCCTTGTGGAACACTCTTAGAGACAGCTAATGATTGGCCTGAAATCTCACAGCCAGAATGTGGATTACAGGCTCTAACAGTAGCAGAACTGTATCTGAAATAAAAAGAAGTTTTAAAAGCAATGAAAAGAATTGCTTCATGATCCATCTTGAGGATGTTACCTTTGGTAGCTACATCTTCTTCCAGATACTGATTTAATAAACACTCCAGGGTGTACTTAGCACATTCTGATCCATCTACTTGCACTAAGAAGAATTATTAGAGAAGTTCATGTTAGGGAAGTTGAAGTCCACATTGGCAACAGCCCTATTGTCTTTAAATCTTTCCTGCATATCTGTGGCTCAATGTCCTGGTGGCTACTAGGGTACAATTCCATCAGAGTGTTTGCATCCTTCCTATTTTTGAGTTCTACCCATATAGACTCAGTGGACGAGCTTTCCAATATGAGTGTCGCTGTGATATTGTCCCTGATTAGTAGTGCAACCCCTCCCCCCCCAACAACTCTTCTACCAGCCTCTCTATCTTTTCCAAAGCATTGAATCCCTGGAACATGAATCATCCATTCTTGCCCCTATCTCAACCAAGTTTGTGTAATGGGCACAACATCATAGTTCTACATAATGATCCATGCTCTAAGTTCATCACCCTTACCCATAATACTCCTAGCATTAAAATACACACATCTAAATCCAACTGTCCCATCATATCTATTCTTTTACTCCTGTCTATCTCTACTGGCCCTGACAGCAACCTACCTCTTCATCTCTCCACCTTCAGACCTGGTGCGCTGGTAGCACACCTAAACCTTCTGGCCAGGATATTGGTTTCATTCCAGTTTAGGGACAGCCTGTCCCTCTTGTATAGGTCACCCCTGCCTCAGAGAAAGTTCCAATGGTCCAATAACCTGAAATCCTGTTCCCTGTGCCAGTTCCTCAGCCATTCTTTCTTCTTTACTATCATCCTATTCTTGCTCTGACTAGCATTTGGCACTGAGAATAATGTAGAGATTAGTACCTTGGAGGACCTGGTCTTCAGCCTTTATCCTAACTCACTACACTCTCTGCCCAGGACCTCTCCCCACTTTCCACCTATGTCATTGGTGCGAATGTTCACCACACCCTCTAGCTGCTCACCCTCACCTTTAAGAATATTCTGCAGCCACTCTTTTTTTTACAAAACTACAGAAGTTTATTTACACAAGAATTACACAAAGTACAAATATTAAGTATTTGAAAGTCAGTGAATGAATTCAAATTAAAATATGATTATTACTGTCTATAAAACAGTCAGTTCCCTGGGGGACCACCACTCTTGGAAATCCCCCACTGTTCCCATTGTGACTGCATGTGATCACCTCAGTAATATTTTCATCTATGGGATTTACTGCCTCCTGGATAATCCTTAGTACTTCCGGCTTCAGGCTCCAGTTCCTTGATGTTGCTGATCAGGAACTGAAATTAGGTCTACTTCCTGCTGATGTAGTCATCAGAGAGACTGTTGAAATGCCACATCTCACAGGAAGAGCATTCCTCTGCATCCTGCCTACATTGAAGTAAGGACTAAGGATTAACACACAATAAAACGCTTACCTGTTATTACCTGTGCCTTCTCTTTAAAGCTTATGAGTTTCGCACACAACTAGGTCATTTGCTGAAACTTTTCCTGCCAAGCTTGTAATACCTTTAGCTCCAACTTCTCAAACCCACATTCCACAATCACAGCTAACTCAGCATTCTTAGCCGCTGACTGTTCTCGCTGAAGCCTGTTGAGCCAAAGCCTGACCACTTTAACACAGGCCCACTCCAACAGAAGATCTGAAAATTAGAGATTGAATACTTTGCAAAGAAATCAAGAGAACATTTGCAAGCAAAACTTAACAAAGTCTGGTAAAAATAAGTTGTATCACTAATGCAGATTATGAAACAATAGGATTCATCTGGCTTAATCACACTAAGCAGAAAAGATATTCAGCCAGACTATTCTCGCCCGGTTGAGCACACAAAAAGCTCAATGAGTCAGACAGTATCTTTTGAGAGAAATAAACAGTCGAGATTTTGGGTCAAGACCCTTTATCGGGACTGGAAAGAAAGATGTAGATCCAATTCAGGAAGTGCAAGAATGGAAATGAGGTAAGAAGCTGGAAGGTGATAGGTGGGAGTACCAAAGAGCTGATGAAGATGGAATCTGATTGGAGAGGACTGTGGACTGTGAATAAAGGGAAACAGTGCGGAGGGAGCTGGTGAGAGGAAGATGTGGGTGACAGGTAGATCCAGAGGATGTGGGAGTGGCTGGTTATTTATGAGACTGCAGTTTGTCCCTAACTGTTTTTTAGAATATTTAGAAGGTTTATTCATTTCCCTAAAGCTACTGTATGCTTACTTTTGTCTTAATGTACTTTGTATGCATAATGCTGAACAACTGAGTTTGGGGATCTGGTTCAAATCAAATCGAGTTTATTGTTGTGTACATAAGTATGGTGAGGAACAAGTATGATGAAAATTGTGCTTGCAATGGCATCAGGCGAATGTAGGTAGAGACAACACAGAATATAAATCATACAAGACAGTGAAGAGAAGAATAAAGAGAGTGCTTTGCAGATGAAACAATATAGAAGTTGTACTGTTGCATTTTTTAGTGGCAAGCTAGGTGGAAGAAATCAGGCTATAATCAGTCCTTGGTTGTGAACTGTGCACACTATGATATCTCATTATGGATAGGATATAACTGTAAATAGAACAACCAAGAGGACAAGTTTGAGCTTTGTTCAATGAGCTCCTGAACTACCAAAATGTAGTCTGTAACATCTGTGCATTCACTGGATAGGATGTACACTAAAAAAATGATGTCAGGCACCATATTTCTGATGGGGTCTGTACTTATTCACTCAATAGCCATTAGCAGAAGTAGGTGATGTGGAGCGTCAATAATCTATTACAGTTATTTGACAACAGTGTTACCTTTTGAAGCTCCATTACCTAGTCTAATCTTAGCTTCATCAAATATACCTGTTCACTCAAAAATTTCCAGTTAGCAATATTTAAAATGATAGATAACTATTTTCAGGTTAGATGCTGGATTACTTAAGCACACATATTCTGAAATTTTACATATTTCTGGAAGCCTATGCTCTATCAAGTACCTAGAACAAATGCGGATGCCAATACAAACTGATGGAGAAGCTTACTTGGTTGAGAAGCATCTGTGGAAGCAAAAGGATGGTTAATGTTTCAGGTCCTCACACTGTATCAGATGCAAGTTGCCATGTCCACACTGTAAACATGCATCACTGTATGGATTCTAATTATAATGAATATGTCGTTCTTTTGCAGGTTTACAAAATTTCCTTTTGCGTAAGTGCAGCCTGACCTTATGTGAATTATCTATTTTTGTTTTAGAAAGTATAACTTATGCCAATAACACTTTGACAGATCATGCTGACAAGATAACAACTTGAATTTGTTTTCTCATATTTTCTTATGATACTTGTGCCTCTTCCTGGTATTGGTCTGAATGGGCTCACTTTGATCTGCTAAAGGTGCCATATATCCCTTTTCTTCCCCCACAGTGATTTTTCCCATTTTACGGCCCAATTGTTCTTGAAGCTTGATTACCACATCCAACACAAGAAATGGAATAGTCTCGGGTGGCTGATGCTGAATCCCTTCAGTTATTGCTTGTAGTCGTTTGTTTTTTATTGCTTTCAAAGATGTTTGAACAATTTGTAAATGTCTCTGATGTTTATAATCATTAGTGTTTAGTACAACATCTATGGTGTAACACAAAACCGAAGGGTCAAACGTTATTACCATTTGTCTCTTCAGCTAGGAACATATTGCCTCACTCTTAGATGCAATAGAGTTGGAGGCATTTGTTTTCCTTTCATTCACTTTTGGAACTCTTTTTCATTGTGCAATGAAGCTGACTATTTCTGTAAGGCTGCAGTAAATAAGCACTGGATATGCAGATTGAGTGAAATATTACTGTAAGAAGACAGGAATACAAACTCAGGCTTCAGGACCGAATGATTATTCCTGCTCCTAGTTTATACTGTATGGCAAGTATGTCCAATGCACAGCACCTAACCTCTAGTTCTTTCTTGACCTTGCATTATACAGCTGCTCAAGTCAAGAATGTGCTGACTCATTCACTGCTGTTCACCAACAATTCTCAGAAGAGTTGGCCAAAATTCAATATATTCTGGCCCATTGTTTTAACAATCTGCCTTTCTGCTTTCAGGTTGAGCTTTTGTATAGTGAATGCCAAAACAAAGCTGCCAAGCTGTAAGTCAATGTCAAATTGAATCTTACATTTCATCTGCCAGCCCACATAGTTCAACTTCCAGACGTTGCAAATGTATTTGATTTAATTTTACCTAAATTTGTTGAATAGAATTTAATTTGCCTTTGGGTTTACTGTTGGCTTTTGCATGATTAGGAAGCATTTTGTAGAGGTGCAAATGCCCAGTTGCTGCCTTGGACTTTTGTATTACAAATTACAGATGTTGCAACTTCTCTCTTTTGATACAATGTGTATGCATATTGTGGAAATGAAGTCTTGCCAGTCACTATTTCACCCAACTCAAATAATTCATACCACTACCAATGAAAACGTACCCCTCTGTTGAGGCTGTCTCAACCCAGAACTTGTAAAGCAAGATTATGGGTCTCAACCTGAAACTTCAAAGTCCATCTCCCTCCATTGATGCTGTTCGATCCATTGAGATCCTCCAGCAGTTTTTGTCTTGAGTTCTTCATTACGTGTTCAGTGCTTTGGGATATCTTAAGGTTGTGAAATGTGCTACTCAAATGAAATACACTCTTTTTTTGTACTTCTTATGTTTCATTCTGTTGCACTGTTTTTATTAATAGTCCAAGCTGCAGGCAGATAAAAACTGACTGTATGTTGTCAAAGACCAATGCTGCAAATCCTGCATCAAGTCCAGATGTAAGAATTTCACTATTTTCCTTTGATGTAGAAGCAGGCCACTTGACCTATCAAGTCAATGCCATCTCACAGTACAATTGCAAGCCCCCATTAATTTTCCTTGTTACCTATTCTCTCTACATTTCCATCAGACCTCTTCAGATTTTACCTCACATCAACACTAGGAATAATTTACAGTGGCCAATTAACCTACCAATTGTAATGACTTTGGGATATGGGATGAAACCAGAGCATTGAAATAAATCCATGGGTCTGCAGGGAGAATGTGCAAATTGCACATACATAGCAGCAGATTTGAAGATTAAATCAAGGTTGCTGGATCTGAGAGACTATGACACTACTGGCTGTACCACTGTGTAATCTCCGGAACCATTAAAGAAAAGACAACTTTCTTAAGAGAGGCCATATCACAGAAACTTGTGAGATGAAATGAAGTGATTTGAAAAGTGCAGAGAAATGATTCATCCTCAATTATGGACTGTGGCTCTGTAGGATTTTGTGAACAAAACATGCAAGAGTCATTTTATGTGCTTAACTAAAGCTGCAGCCCTTTACTTCCATTAGTAACAAGCCAAATGCAGTTGCCTTACACTGTCATCAATATGTCAGGCTCTGTCTCTTCAAGTAACTACAACAACTCAACGACGGTGTTTGTGAATTGTGTAGAAGTTTCTATTATGAACAATATGCGTCATCTGTCACCCATGAGATTACCTTATAGCTCTGTGGCAGTGTGCTTGTATATTTTTTAGGTACTTGAATTCAGATGGATATCCTATATTCAAATTGATATTGCAGGGACCACCTAATGCCCACCATGTACAGTTTACCCATGAATTTGGAAGTGGGGCTTTATTTTTTTTATAGCACTATACTAGATGGATGGAGTTGTGGAGAAAGTGGAAAAGACAAGTGAAGTCCTTTATCAACAGAAAGCCCAGAGCTCCTCCAAGGCCACAACTGGAGAAGCCAATTTAGGATATGAACATCTGGAGCCAAATAGCAATGCCCTGGATGTGAGTCAACAGGAAGTTCAAAGTGATCAGTGCATTATACCCCACCAATGGCACTACCTTAACCCCCCCCCCCCATAGAGAAGGATATGTTGTTAGTAATTCAATTGGCCATGACTGGAGTTTTAGCCAGTTACAGGATTGTAATCTTTGAGTGATGGTGACATCCTTATAACCAATCCTCCACTTTACAATTTACTACTTCTTCATCCTAGAATCTCTTTTGATTTCTAAATTGCAGATGGTGGAACCATGTTACATAACAGATTAAATAATACTGACAAAATATTCCACCTTTGCATTTATACTTTACCAGTCATTTGAACTTTGCAGCTTGTCACAATCCCACTCAGACTGCAATTCTATGTTTATTTTCCAAGTTTATAAACTTTTACATGTCCTCAGAATATACATAAGCATTTCACGAAATATTGGAAGTGTAATGGTCAATTTATGCACAAAAATAGAAGCCAATTATCCCCTTTCTTTGTGAGCTTTTGGATACCAAGGAGAAATTAACTCTATGAAAGGAGAAGCATGGCATTTTTTTCCATTCATCTCAAACAGCAGGCTCAGCTTTAAGAGAAGACACTTGCAACAGTCCAATACTTCTACATACTGCTGACTAGAGTATTATTTACTTAAGAACAAATAACTAATCTGAGATGCTATGTGTTATAATAAATATACATTCTCAAAATATTTACTTGGTATCTTGTAGCTGATGCTCCATTTGGTCTTCTTTCATTTTCTTGTTCTTTAATTTTCTTTCTTATCTTTAATTTTGTCAGGAGATTTTATTTCTTTTCTTCATTATTTCATTATGCAAGGCTGTAAACATGACTTTTGGATAGACTTTGCAAAAGTGAATCAGGCTGCTTGGCCCAAACATAACTTACTTATCTTTTCACAGGATGTGGATGTCATCAGAAATACCAGTATTTGGTTAATGTTTGAAGAGCATTTGATGGCCCTGGGCCTCTATTCACTGGAGTTTACAAGAATGAGGAGGGATCTCATTGAAACCTATCAAATATTGAATAGCCTAGATGGAATGGACATTGAGAGGATGTTTCGAATAGTAGGAGAGTCTAGGACCAGATTGTATTGCCTCAGAATAGTAGGACAGAACAGAGATGAGAAGGAATTACTTCAACCAGAAGATTCAGTGGTGAATCTGTGGAATTCATTGCCACAAATGGCTGTGGAGACCAAGTCATTGGGTATATTTAAAGTGGAGGTTGATTCATAAGGGTGTGCAAACGTTACAGGGAGAAGGCAGTAGAATGGGGTTGAGAGTGATAATAAATCAGCTATGATCAAATGGTGCAGCAAATTCGGTGGGCCAAATGGCCTAATTCTGCTCCTATGTCTGATGGTATTTTTTATAGTGCATCCCTAATTGATTGAGATCCTAAGAAGAAATTTGGAGTCAAGCATGTTGATGGGTAGGAACCAAATATCATTCAAAATGTGTGAGTGATGATCGATTTCCTTCCCTGAAGGAAATGAGAGAACCAGATGGTTTTTTACAACAATGAAAAAGTTTTTGTTTACCATTGTCAATATTTATTTTAACTAAAGATTTATTCAATGATTTGAATCTAAATTTCATGGATATTTTGATCAGAGTCAAATTTGTGTTTCTAAATCAGAGATCTAAGTCTCTAAGATACTGGTCCAGCAATTTCACCAGTAGCCAATGTATGAATCCTACCTGTCTGCTATTTCTCTGTATTTCCTAATCCTCTTTCTACTGTCCACCCATCAACTGATGTACATCTTGTACATTGTAAACTGTAGCCTTCTAATTCTATAGCAATACAAATTACAAGTTAAAAAAGATTATCCTGTCTCTGCCCTAAATCTATTACCAAAGATTTCTTATTTTATTTACAATGTGTGATTGCACATAATTTGCACTTAAACAACTCACAATTTATCCCATAAACATCTTGGCTATGTTAACATCTGCTATGATTGTTCTTTCTTGTATTTCACCTTTCCAGGTAGCATCCTTATGAATCTGCACCTTGACTTTTGAACTGATTCAATATACTTCCTATAATGAACACTCGGTACACTAACTGTGGTCTAATTGAGTTTTTAGAGAGCTCTACTGAGATTTTTTAAACATTACACTCTACATATATGATCATAGACCTTATTTTTTGTATGAGATGTTTTTTAAAGGTATTATAATCCAAAAATTCCAAATTCCCATGTTCTACTACATTGCTGACTTTTGTCAGGCAAACTATAATTAATATTATTTTTGTTAAAATGTATTACCTTGATCGGTTTCCTCTTTCTGGTAGTCCTACATCTAATAAAATTACGTTTCAATTCATAGTTATGTTTTCTGCTTTTGAATATTCCCTTCCTAGAAAGCAATGGAATTCCTTACCATCCTCAATTTTACTCCCCTTGACTAGTCTTAAAGGTTTAATAATCTGTTATTTCAGGTTTCTTCCATTATTTGTTTATTTTTTGGTGTCCTGCACAGTGGGCTTTTGACTTAAGGTTCTGTGCTGTTTCATTAAGTTGTCTTTGAGGCTGAATGCTATTAGGTCAATTAGCCTTCATCAATGCTAAACATCAAAAGCGACCCTAGAATTATCTCTGGCAACCTCATGTGCTTTTCATTTAATTTAAACACTTGCAGATTAAAGTAACATTTAAAACAGTTTCACTGTGACATTTTGGCAAAGATGACAATAGATTATCCTGCTGGCATTTTATCTAAAACTGAACTTAATGCAATAGGAACAGTAGATATAAACCAGCAGGGACCAACTAGCTAAACCGAAAACATAGTTATAGTCTCATGCATTGCCAACAAACTGAAGCACCGGCATGTTCAAAACCTCCTCTTCATTTGTTTCTTACCCCTTCCACTTACTTACAGCTTTCCACATGAATTGTGTTACTGACAAGTGATACGATCACAATGCAAGCAAAAGTTTGCTGCTATTTATACATTGGTTTAATACATGGGAAACTTCATAAAACAGTTCATGCAATTCACTGCTTTTGTAATTTGCCAAATCACATTCACAACCTTTCAGATTTCAAACCTGATTTATCAAATCAAATTTTAAGCATGTAATCGCATTTATTTGCTTTAGGCAATGCTGTATTCTCTTCTGGTCTATTTCACTTCATTTTGATTTGTCCATTCTTATCATCCCTGATGCAGAGAGAACAATTCACCACCTGTCTTTATATTGCAGTTTAGACTTGAGAGAGTGAACTAACCTTGTCAGACAACAGTACTTACTTTTCTTAACCTAGCTGCACTATTTGAGCTGCTGCGGGTTGCCTGCTCTGATCTTTGGACAGGAGGTGTGATACATCTCTACCATTTTCCCTCCTCATCTACAAAACAATTAAACAGACCCTGCACTTCCCATTCAGTGCTACCTTGATCCGTGTGTGTAACTGGGACTGGCTGTAAAAGAAAGAAACACTTATGTTTATGCAGCCCCTTTCGTAGTCTCTGCTCATTACTACGTGTTTTTTTTAATAACAATGTATATTTTGTAGTGTGGTCAATTTATAATGATGGAAGTGTGTCTGCCACTTTGTGCACAGACTCTTGTAAACACCAGTGACAGATATCAGAGAACTAATTTTAGCTGAGCTGGTGGAGGGATTAAAATCAGACAGAACACAGAGACAGCTTCTTTGCTCTTATTTAAAACAGAGCCAGGGGATTTTGACATCTGCCAGAGAAATCACACATGGGAACCTTGCTTTAACATTCCATCTGAAAGACAAACACATCAGGTTCAGCAGCCTCTCCTAATACTGAACCAGGATGTGAGGCTGAAATTCAGTGATTAGATTTGATTTAAAAAATAAGGTAATCAGAAACCAAATAAGTTAACTCTCTTTTCCTCTTAATCTGCAAATCAGAAAAGCCATTCAAATGAACATTGTTTAGTCTGATTGGCGTGTATCATGGAGGTACGTTTGTAAGTGTAACTCTCTAGCTCTACATTGGTCTACATGTGAAATGTCATGGTGGAACAAGTATGTAAAGCCCTGAAGTTATGTATCTGAGAGTGGCCGGATGACTGGCTGCATTTGGAGCAAACACCCAAGCACAAATGCTTGGTGTTTTGGTTGTTAAGCTTTATCTGTTATCACTCATGCTAAATGAGTAGAAAGTAAATTAATACATCAATCTGAATGCAACAGGTGGCCAATATGCTCAAATTCAATTGAGTACTAGCAAACAAGTGCATAATAGACTTTTGAAGATAATCCACCTACAAAACCTACTGGTGTTCTCCAGTGAAGGCAGATTACCCTGCTGAGCTGATCCCCATTTTGAAAGTTTCTTACATTACCCTTCTAAATCGCATTGGAAATTAAAGCTATTATTTAACATGCACTTTACAGTATCTGGATTTCATTGTCAAGTTTGGCAACTAATGTCCATCTCCAATTGGATTTGAACCAAATGGCTTTGAACACTGAGCACTGGAGCACTGCCACAGGATAGTAGCATCTATAATCAAGGTATACCCACCATCCAGGCCATGCTCTCTTCTCACTGTTGCCACAAGAAGAAGGTAAAGGAGCCCCAGAAACCACCCCATCAGGTTCAGGATGTTCAATAAAAACATTCAATTAACCAGGGAGTTGTGAAACCAGGAACTAGAGGGCATAGGTTTAAGTTCAGTGGGGGAGAATTTTTTATATGAACCAGAAGGGCAACTTCTTTACCCCAAAAGTGGTTAGTTCAAATGGTTGAGACAGGTACATCAAAAAAATTTAAAAGGCATTTGGATGGATACATTTGTAGGGATATGGGCCAACTATCAGCGATGAGAATTTTGGTTTGCATGGACCAGTTGGGCTGAAGGGCACGTTCCCGTGCTGTATGATTCTATAACACTAAGCAGATGGAATTTTAAATTGGGTCTCTGAATGATTAAAGCTGGTAACTTAATTTCTGTCTCACTACTATAGTCTACACTGTAAACACCCTAGCAGAAGTGTATTTGGTTCCTTTTATTTACTCAACATTTCTGAAGCAGGCAGGTCATGAGTTAAGGGTGAAAGGTGAAATGTTTAAGGGAAACATGAGGGGGAATGTCTTTACTCAGAGGATGGTGAGAGTGTGGAATGAGCTGCCAGTGGAAGTGGTGGAGATGGGTTAAAGAGACAATTGGACATTGTTAAGAGACATTTAAGAGACAAGTCCATGGATGGGAGAAGTACAGAGAGCTTTGTTATGGGTGCAGGTCGATGGAACTAATTAACCTGTACCTGCACCAGAATAATCTACAGCACAGGCTAGATGGGCCGATGGGCCTGTTTTGTGCTGTGGTGTTCTATGACTCTTCAATGACTATGGCTGTAACGTACAGTGCACTTAGTATGTTAAACTAGAATGGATTTCCAGTCTCTGGAAAAAGTCATGCTCAACTTTTATTTACAGTAATTCATAAAGGCTGAAATCTCTGAAGCCACATATCAAAGTTCAAATTTCATATGTTTTTTGTTATCAGTTAATATTCATGTTTTCATGTTATTTATGTTTTGAATCCTTTAAAAATTCATAAACTGCAAAACAAAAGCAACAGGACTGACATAATTTTAAGTTGGTTTGGTTTTTAGTGGATAGTCTAGATTGGTCATGATACTTGCTTTAAATTACTGTTAATGACTGAACGAACAAGGACAGCTGGGTAAAGCCCTCCCAACCACTGAGTACGTTTACATAAATAGTTGCCGTCATCAGCAAAGATCCTCATCACCCAGGTCATGCTCTTTTCTCGCTGCTGCCATCAGGTAGATACCTCAGAACTCACACTATCAGTTTCAAGAACAGATACTACCCTCAACCATCAGACTCTTGAACAAAGGGGATGACGATACTCATGCTATTTCTGGTGTTCTCACAACTGACGGTTTCACTTTAAGGACTTTTTAATCTTGTTATTTCATGCTCTCGTTATTTATTGCTATTTATTTATATTTCTATTTGCAGTTTGTTGTTCATTGATCCTGTTTACAGTTACTATTCTATGGATTTGCTAAGTGTGTCTGCAGGAAAAAGAATCTCAGGGTTGTATGTTCTGACATGCTCTGACATGCTCTGACACTCTGATATTAAATTTTACTTTGAACTTTGAACATAAGAGATAGAGACAGGAATATGCCATACCACCTTGAATCCTGCTTCATCATTCATCAAGATCTGTTTTATTTTCTTCCTCAACACTATTTTCCAGATTTATTATCTTATTCTTTATTCCCTTAATGCCCATTAATATGGTGTTGGTCAAAGGGCTTCACTAATTTGCTTTGGGAAATGCCAGAGGGCCTAACACCATGAATATCTCTCTGATAATTCAGATAAATAATCAACAGCGTTCATTTTAATTTCTTGGATATTTTGTGCAGATAGGGAATACTGATGACATTATTACTGACTTGGCAGTTACTGAGCTCAATACTGAGAGGGAGATTAACACACTGAGTTGAAATGAAATGACTGCTGAAACACCTCGAATGCTGATTAAATTTCTAATAACATAAAATCAGATCTCTGACATTGGAAGACTTTCAAT
Source organism: Hemitrygon akajei (assembly GCF_048418815.1). Lineage (NCBI taxonomy): Eukaryota > Metazoa > Chordata > Chondrichthyes > Myliobatiformes > Dasyatidae > Hemitrygon > Hemitrygon akajei. Next base: position 63,684,012 of record NC_133127.1, on the reverse strand, counting down.
AACATTCCCCAGCAATTTCTCCTGATTATTTGAGCAGAAGTGTTTCAATAAATGCACTTGTACAAAATTCACAGAAGTATAGGAACCAAAAGAACGACACTGCTTTTTTTTAAAGATATATATTAGCTGCCTGATTTTTATAACAGATTCTGATGGCCACATTTGCTTTTTTAATCTCTGGCAGCTTTAATCTAACAATAGCATTTTGCTTTATCCTTCAAAATTTTCACTTTCCTGAATACATGTTGAGGTGAATAATGTAACATGTCGCAGGTTCAGTCTCTGGAGGGGAGTGAGTTAATGAAACCTCTGGTTTTCAATGGCATTAGTACCATAGAGGATCTGGAGATGATGGCTCACAAAATGAAATATCTTGCTTCTTTTAATCATTGTTGTCTAATCTTTAGTTAGTTGTCACATTTCATGAGCAATAGCCTGAGAAAAATAACTTTTCTAGTACCTGATCTGTAATATTTTTGTAATATGTAAATATATTTGATTAAGCATTCTTTGTGTACATAATTTATTATGGGTTATATGTAAAAGTACATGAATGGCATACATCATTATGCCACCACATCATATCTGAGCGCCTCACTTAAGAGAAAAGTACAGAAATATCCTTACTATCGTTTTTTTCTTTTGATTAGTTTCTGGAGTTACAATACATAACACAGTCTTTGGGTTGAAAAGCATACTATGAAATCTTGATCTCCATACCAATGATTCTTGTCCTATTTGGGAGCAGTTGGTCTTAAAATGGATTTGTTTTCTTTAGTCTTTCAATTCTGTGGTCTCATTGCAACAGAAACAGGAAAAGATATTCCCTCTGAGAGTCAGGCTTTGCTTTCCAGTAAAATGGTCAGCGCAATTGTCCTGCCGTCTTGTACATTTTTTTGCAATGTTAGCCAGACGCTGGACGATAATGCCTGTCAACAAACAACCAAGTTGTGTCACAGGGGACAGATAAAAATGTGGTGAGCATTAGCACATACCTATCAGAATTATTATAATTCTGAAAAAGCTTATTTTAATAAGAAGGAGACCTTCTTCGGTGTTTTATAAGCCCAAGTGTTATAGAAACACAAGATAGCTGCACAATTACCAGCGGTTGCCCAGTGGTATCTCCACCAAGTAATTAAAATTGTTGGTCACTATTTTAGTGTTACAAATAATCCTCACAAGTGAGCAACAGATAACATCAATCATCACAAAGTTCAAAAGCAAATTGTTTTCATTTAGAACACACTTTTGATATTTAGGTGCTTTGTTGTGCTGTAGATCACTTGATTCTGTGCAGAACTGAAAGCAGAGTGGCAGTGCAGTGGTTAGTACAATCACTTTAGAGTGCCAGTGATTATCAATCATGGTTTGATTCCTGTTGCTGTCTGTAAGGAGTTTGCATGTTCTCCCCGTGACCGTATGGGTTCCTCCTACTTTTACAGTTGGGGTCAGCGAGTTGTCAACATGCTATGTTGATGCCAGAAGCCCCAGCACAATTCTCAGACTGTGTGGTATTTGATGCAAAGTGATGCATTCCATTATATGTTCCGATGTTTTGATGCACATGTGACAAATAAAGTGACCCTTTAAAGCCTTTAATTGAGATTTACTTTGCATTAAAAGAGTCAAGTTGATTCTTGTTTTGGATTAACTATGAAATAGGCACTTTCCCATTTTCATTAATTCATGTTCCATGCAGAAAGTCAGTTTTTGCATGGAACTTATTTTTTTTGTGAACAAGTGAAGCTTAACATTATCAGTGGTAGAATGGCTCAAGGAGCAATCCAGGGTTTAAACTTTGCTCTTTTTTTATTGCTAAGTTAGGGACAGGGATTTAAGTTTAATCACTTTGGAAGAAACATGCTAAACAAATACATGCACACATATACTCATTTGAATGTGTCCTTAATGCATTTAATAATTATTTGGTGGGAGTGTCCATGAATATTCACTATCCAGGGTCAGTAGGCCTTTTGCTAAACTCAACTTTTAGGCACAGCAGAAGTAACTGCTCAAAGTTCAAGATGTTTATTGTTAATAGTTGACTAGTATTACTTAGCCATCCTCTTGAGAAACAATACTGTCCAGGCTCAAGAAGCCTATTGCTGGCTGAACTGAGACTACAACCTTATCAGAAGGATGAACGTTGTCTGTTAACTTAAGGTATCTGCCATCTGACCTGACCAATACAGTTGTGAAAGCATCACATACAGATGAAATCATTACTAGATGATGAACTAAAAATGATATAAATATTAGAAGGAATATGGAAAATTAGGAAAATGAGAAAGAATTACCGAGATATAGATATAGAGCTTCCAATTTAAGATGGCGCTGCTGAGGGCGAGTGACAACTTACTGGCGGTTTTCAAAGCGAGAAATACAACTAAATACTTCATTAATAAGACCCTTTCTGTAAAATATAATGGTAAACAATCACCGTAAACAATGAAGAGGTGAGCAAAAGCAAGGCTGAGTTGAGGGTGGAAGCATGTGGAGAAATCAGAGTGAGATCATGGCATGTTTGAGGCAGAGCCAGGGCTGGGGCTTGTGAAGTGGAGAAAAGTCTGACTATAGGAGAAGCAATTTCGGGCTCTCTCCATTTAAACCGAGGGTGAGGTTTGATCGATCTAAGTGCTAGGCTGATTTGCAAAGGTCGAGTACAAGATGAGACGCGGCAGTGACCTAGAACATATCAATGCGAAAGGGCCCAGGTCCTAAAGTGAGAAAATGTCCTGATATTTGGACGATTTGAACACCAGGCCAGATAGATTGAAAATGGACCAGAGGAGAGGGTCAGCTGGTTCTGCTTGCTGTTCCTTGACATTAACTCAGATCTTCACTGCACTGGGGCTAAGGCTTTGGGCCAGCTCCAGCTACTCCAGGTTACATGTCTGTGGGGTCAGCGACATTTTACTCCACCATGTGATGAACTGACGCTGAGGCGATAGGCTTGCACTAGCTGCTCTGGGCTTTGTGTCTGTTGACTCACTTTCATAACTGCTATTTGCTTACTTTTATTTTTTGCACGATTTGTTTTTCTTTTTCTCCCTCCATATTGGGTGTTTGTCAGTCTTTTTTATGGGTTCTTTTGGGTTTCCTGTTTTGAGGCTGCCTGTAGGGAGACAAATCTCAAGGTTGTATAATGTATACATTATTTGACAATAAATGCACTTTGAACTTTAGAGTCCTCTCCTTAGCCTCAACCCAAGAAGGATCTCGATCCATAACCATCACTTTGTGACAGATGACATGCTCAAGAATCACTTTGGACTGGAAGATTCCAAATGTCACTCCACTTTTTAAGGAGGGAGGAAGGCAAAAGAAAGGAAATTATAGGCAAGTTAACCTAACCTCAGTGGTTGAGAAAGTTTGGAGTCTATTATTAAAGATGAGGTTTCGGGGTACTTGGAGACTAATGATAAAGTAAGTCAAAGTCAGCATGGTTTTTATAAAGGGAAATCTTGCCTGACAAATATGTTAAAGTTTTTCAAGGAAGTAACAAGCAGGGTGGACAAAGGAGAGGCAGTGGATGCTGTTTACTTGGACTTTCAGACATTTGATAAGGTACTACACATGAGGCTGCATAACAAGATAATATCCTATGGCGTTACAGGAAAGATACTGGTAAGGACAGAGGAATGGCTGACAGGCAGGAGACAGCAGGTAGGAATAAAAGGGCCTTTTCAGATTGACTGTTGGTGACTAGTGGTGTTCCTCAGGGGTCAGTATTGAGACCGTCACTTTTCATATTGTTGTCAATGATTTGGATAATGAAATTGAATGCTTTGTGGCAAAGTTTGCAGATGATATGAAGATTGGTGGAGGGGTAGGTAGTGTTGAGGAAACAATACAATTGAGCAGGACTTAAACAAATTGGAAGAATGGGCAAAAAAGTGGCAGATGGCATACACTGTTGGGAAACATATGACAATGCGTTTTGGTAAAAGGAGCAATAGCACAGACTATTATCTAAATGAGGAGAAGATTCAAGCATCAGAGGTGTGGAGGGAGTCTTCGTGCAACATTCCCAGAAGGTTAATTTACAATTTGAGTGTGTGGTAAAGAAGGCAAATTCAATATTGGCATTTATTTTAAGGGGAATAGAGCAATGTTGAGGCTTTATAAGACACTAGACAGGCCACATTTGGAGTATTGTCAACAGTTTTGGGCCTCATATCTCAGAAAGCATGTGCTGTCATTGGAGGGAGTCCAGAGAAGTTTCACAAGGATGATTCTGGGAATGGAGGGGTTAACACATAAGGAGCATTTGGCATCTTTGGGCCTGTGCTCACTGAAATTTAGAAGAATACGGGGGGAAGGTTATTGAAACCTACCGAACGTTGAAAGGACTAGATAAGTTGAACGGGGAGAGGATGCTTCCTCTGGCGGGGATATCCGGAACTAGAGGGCATAGCCTCTAAATTGAGGGGTAACGTTTTAGAACAGAGATAAGGAGGATTTTTTAAGTTGAAGTTGATAGTTTTTTGATTAGTCAGGGCATCAAAGAATATGGCAAGAAGGTAGGTGTATGGGATTGAGTGGGATCTAGGATCAGCTATGATGGAATGGCAGATCAGACTCTACAAGCTGAATGGCCTAATTCTGTACTAATGTCTTACGGTCTTATGATCATCTGCAATTCATTGTCATGGTTTTCTAGTTTGTAATAATTGCAATTATGGTTGGAAACTTTATAGTAGAATTATAATTTCTGTTGGAATTATTCCTCAAAATGAATGTCTCCCATTTAAAATAAATATTATTTTTAATCTGCTTTGGTATCCTATGACTATAAGACCATGTAATATAGGAGCAGAAGTAGGCTATTTGGCCATAGTGGGGTGTGTCAGGAATGGACAGGAGGAGGAGTATAGGAAACTGATACAGGACTTTGTGATATGGTGCAACTCTAACTACCTGCGTCTCAATATCACCAAGACCAAGGAGATGGTGGTGGACTTTAGGAGATCTAGGCCTCATATGGAGCCAGTGATCATTAATGGAGAATGTGTGGAGCAGGTTAAGACCTACAAGTATCTGGGAGTACAGTTAGACGAGAAGCTAGACTGGACTGCCAACACAGATGCCTTGTGCAGGAAGGCACAGAGTCGACTGTACTTCCTAAGAAGGTTGGCGTCATTCAATGTCTGCAGTGAGATGCTGAAGATGTTCTATAGGTCAGTTGTGGAGAGCGCCCTCTTCTTTGTGGTGGCGTGTTGGGGAGGAAGCATTAAGAAGAGGGACGCCTCACGTCTTAATAAGCTGGTAAGGAAGGCGGGCTCTGTCGTGGGCAAAGTACTGGAGAGTTTAACATCGGTAGCTGAGCGAAGAGCGCTGAGTAGGCTACGGTCAATTATGAATAACTCTGAACATCCTCTACATAGCACCATCCAGAGACAGAGAAGCAGTTTCAGCGACAGGTTACTATCGATGCAATGCTCCTCAGACAGGATGAAGAGGTCAATACTCCCCAATGCCATTAGGCTTTACAATTCTACCGCCAGGACTTAAGAACTTTTTAAAAGCTATTATTAATGCTTTTTGAGATAGTGATTTAGATGCATATCATATTTTTTACTGAGTTAAGTATTGTATGTAATTAGTTTTGCTACAACAAGTGTATGGGACATTGGAAAAAAAGTTGAATTTCCCCATGGGGATGAATAAAGTATCTATCTATCTATCTATCTATCAAGTCTGCTCTGCCATTTAATCATAGCTGATCCCGGATCCCACTCAATCCTCTACACCTACCTTCTTGCCATATCCCTTGATGCTCTGACCAATGAAGAAAGTATTATCTCCTGCTTTAAATATATCCTCCTTGTTTGGGACTGGTCCTCACTGCTTGAAGTAGTGATCATTAATATCTGAACCCTTTCAGGAAAGAGACTAAAGTAATTAAATAAATTAGTCTTTGAATTGTAGGTAGATATAGAAAATCTCCCTTAAGTAAGGGTACTTATAGGCATTTTTAACCAAAAGACTAAAGTTCTTGCTTAAGTTCAGGACTCTAGAATAGGTACACTCAGTATCATCACATGTGCCCCTGAAGGCAGTCACAACCATCCTTCATATTCTTGTCTAAACTGAGAAAGCCCCACCTTACACAAGACAAAAGAAGGGTATAGCAAACCTTCAAGCTTAATTAGAATTGTTGTTCAAAATATGTTACGAAGGTTATAAGAACACAGAGGGTCAAGTAGCCTCTATGATACAAAAAAAGGTTGATGTCAATGTTTTGTGTTGTGGACCAACATCAGGACAAAAACAAAGAGGAAAGATTGCCAGTGTATGGCTGTACAAGAGAAGGATAAGAAAAGATGACAGATGGAACCACTGGGGGAGGAAGATGGGGAAGCGATGGTAAAATAGTCAAAGAGAGGAGAAAACTAGATTTTTAGGTGTGTGTGGGGGCGGGGGTGTGGGAGAAAAACACTGATGGTGCGGTTTACTTGAAAGATCATTGTTCATACTGTTAGCTCGCAAACTACTCACATGGAATATGAGATGCTGTCCTACATAATTGAGCAAATAATATACCATGCTCTGGTACTTCAGTCAAGCTGTTAAACATGGACATGCAGAAGCTGTTACCAGACAAACCTAATTCTGTGTCTGTCAATGCTGATAGAATTGGAAATACAATCAATCTGCTCAATCCTTACTAACAATGACAGAAAAAGTTAAGGCTTTTGCTTTCAAAAGTAAGTGAATGTTTTAATTTTTAATGTCAAATAGCCTTTCTGGCCCTGAACATTTAATTTTCTGGAGTGGTGTCTCAATCTTCCAATGTTAATTAGTGCTGGAAATTTAAAATACATTTATTCTACTTTTTTCTTTTCCTTTGGTCTCTCACAATACCAACTGTCTTTCTCAATCTGTATTTTGCCTTCTGAAGAAGGTTTAAATGTGATTTATATTCACCCTTCATACTTTCTGTATTAGATTCTGCACAAAAGGGTGTGGGGAGACAGCAAAGGGCTTTGGAGGAATGGGTTCGGCTTCAGCCCTGCAAAATTAAACAGAAGAGTCTAATTACCATGTTACTTTGGCTGCAGACCAAGGAGTAGGTTGCCTTTCTTGTAGCTTTGATTTTAGCACTAAACTACAACTGCAGAGAGTAGACAGATGTGTCATAAAGATTGGGACAGGTTGGGAGAATTTGGAGGACTGTAATAAGAGATCGGGGTGAGGATGGTTGGACCTGAGTGCTGGGGTATCTGAGGCTGGAATCGAGACATGATGTAAGACTGAAACCAGGACAGAATACTAAACTAGATGCTAGACATTAATCCAAGTAGAGCTAATGATTGAGCTCTAAACCTCAGTTTAAGTGCTCCTTAAATATTAAAACCCTGGCAGCTTCATGTCTGTGAACTTTGCAGTGATTTGCCCCACTGATATGATCAACTGCTTAGTGAAGCTTTGGACCTACTCCGGGCTGCTCCGAGGATTTGGATCTAATGACTCAATTGCGTTCGGAATGCTGTTGTTGTTGCTCACTTCTATTGCTTATATTATTTGTTTTGTGTTTTATTCCTCTTTCTCTGTGGGGATCAGGGAGTTGGTCTTTTTTTAATTGGGTTCTTTCGGGTTCCTTGCTTGGCAACTGCCTGTTAAGGAAACAAATCTCAAGGTTGTATAATTTATACTTTCTATGGTAATAAATGCACTTTGATACTTTGAAAACACGACTGCCAGTTAGCAGGATGGTCCTGAATCCTTAAAGGGGCCGAGCTAGTTATCCATATTCTCGAGAGTCAGAGACAGAACCCTGGAAGCTGGTGCAGTGGGGTGTGCATTATAACAGGACCCCCTCCCCTACGGCTGAAACCAGACGGCCCTGCTTGCTCAGAGAGATGGCTATGGCAGTTGTGAATGAGAGCTGGATCCAAGATGTCCCTTGCAGGAACCCACCACCTTTCCTTGGGTCCAAATCCTTCCCCGTCTACGAGGAACTGCCGAACACACGAACAATTCGTGAATCCAAAATTCTTCTCATGGTGATGACCTGTTCCCCATCGACAAACCTGGGTAACAGCAGAACTGATGGTGGTGGGGCAAAAGGGCTGTTGTTCACAGGTTTTATCTTCAGAGTCCATAGATTTCTGGTGGGCATGGTCTCAGATCGTGGTCCACAATTCTCATCACATTTCTGGAAGGCATACTGTATGCTGATGGGGTTAACAGCCAGCCTTTCCTCTGGGTTTTTCTTGCAGCTCAATGGTCAGACAGAGTGGACCTACCAAGATTTAGAACATACCCCAAGATGCCTGGCCTCAGAAAGACCTAATGAGTGTTACAACTATTTGATGTGGACAGAGGTCATCCACAAGAACTTACAGCACTCGGTGCATGGGATGTCACCATTCGAGTGCCAGTTTGATTATCCTCCATGTCGCTTTCTGGAACAGGAGGCTGAGGTTGGTGTCCCTGTGTTCGAAGATCTCATCCAACGCTGCAAGCAAAAATGAATTAAGGCAAGAGTGACTTTGCTGGCTTTGACTTGGAAGATGGAGACCAAGATGAACTGAAGGAGAATACAGGGACCTGCTTTACACCTTGGGCACCAAGTCTGGCTGTCCACTCATGATTTGACTCTCTTGCTGCAATCTAGAAAGTTGGTAGCCAAGTTTAGCGTACACCTTGCAGCTCCTCAGGACCCTAAAGATCAACCCCACATTCCATATCTCTAAATTAAAACCTATCTGCTCCAGCCCCTTAGACCCACCACCATCAGCCCTGCTGCCACCCAGGTTTATCAATGGGGAACAGGTCTTCACAGTGAGAAACTTTTGGAATTGCCTACTGTTTGGGGTGTTCAGCAATACCTCATGGACTAGGAAGGATTTGGACCCGAGGAGTGGAGCTGGGTGCCTGAAGGAGACATCTTGGATCTGGCTCTCATCCATAACTACCATCACTGCCTCTTTGAGCAGCCAAGGCTATCAGAGTGTCCTGTTATGATTTAGCTTTAGACACTATATCTCTCCGGCTATGGACAACTGAGGGTTCATGACAGTCCTGCTAATTGATGATCATGTCTTGGCGCCAATAATTGATTATTTAAGGAACACCTGAACTTAGGTTTAGTACTCAATCATGAGCCTACAAGGGGTATTGTCCAGTGTTTGTTTTGTGTTCAGATCCAGTTTGATACCATGCTTTGATCCTTGTTTCAGATACCCCAGCATTAGGGTTTAAACCATACTCAACAAGGACCCTCATCACACATCTACCTTCTTCTCAATTCCTCCACCTTCTGAACTTGTGCTCTGGTTCCCAACCATATACCAAGCCAGTCTAAAGCATTTCAAATCACATTAGTAAACCTCCTGGCCAGGATATTGGTTCCCCTCCTGTTCAGATGTGTTAGGGAGTTTTCTAAAGTTGTGCGAATATAGCATATATTAATTTAAAGAATAACTAGTCTTCAGTTCTTAGTGTAGATTATAAATTGCTAACAGTAAATTGAAGTAAAAAGCACACCTTTGCTAGTAAGCAGGCTGGCCCACAGACTAAGAGGTATAGTTTGCAATATGATGACCATGACGTGTTAGTATATGCATGAGCCATATGTTAAGACCATGGGGTTGTGTTAATTGGCCAGCATCAAACCAAGCAACATAGGCTAAGATAGTTGCACCTCTGTGTCTTGAGTTCAATCTGGCAGACCAGGAGAATGTTGTCACACATAGAAAATCATTAGTTTTTTTGTGTACTCAGACACCTCTAGCAACATTAATTTTGGGGGTCTGGCCCTCTTCCTTCAGAAAGTTTTAGACTATTTGTGTGAATTACTTTGTGACAAAGGTGTTTGAACATTCAGAGGTGTCTCCTACTGTAAATATGTAATTCAATGGAATCATTGTCAGCCTAAAATATGGAAGTGAATGATGTCATTGTAAATGTATTGAATCACCTGCTCTTACCATTGATCTTAAGGATATAAAAGTGTGATGTACTTTGAGTTTGTGAGCCTCTACTGAGAGTGTCTCCATGAGAATGCCTGCTTGTTGCACTGAGTAAAGACTTCTATATCACCAGCTTTAGTGTCTCTCTGGTGACTTCGCCCACAGTCACAAGGAGGTGCAAACCTATCCCTTCTATACAGATCACCTTGCCCTAGAAAATGTTCCAATGATCCAAGAACCTGAAACTCTGCCCCCTGCACCAATTCCTCAGCCACTCATTCACTGGTGCTACTATCCTATTCCTGCCCTGTCTAGCACATGGTACTGGGAGTAATCCAGAGATTACTACCTTGGAGGCCCTGCTCTTCAGCCCCTCCCTAACAACATATAGTCACTGCAAAAACTTCTTCCTTCTTCCTACCTTTGTGTTTGGTGCCAATGTACATCACAATGTCTGGCTGCTCACCCTCCCTCTTGGGAATATTCTGCAACTGCCCTGAGACTTTAGCACCTGGAAAGCAACACACCTTCCTGACTTCTCTTTTGTGGCCACAGAACCTCCCGTCTGCCCCCTAACTATCTAGTCTCCTATCACTATTGCAGCGCTTGACTTTACCCTTCTGTGTTGACCTTATGGGTGGCCACAGTGCCACTGGCCTGGCTGTTGCTGCTGTGCGCTGATAGGTCATCTGCCTCAGATGGAGGGTATTCTGCCTGGAATAGTGACTATTAGTGACTAGTAGTGCTCCGCTGGGATCTATTATAGGAACCCTGCTCTTAGTGATGTTTATAAATGACTTGGATGAGGAAGTGAAAGGGTGTTAGTGAGATTGCAGATGAAATAACGTTTGGTAGTGTTGTGGATTGTGTGGGAGGTTGTATTAGATTACAACAGAATATTGATGGGAATGAGAAGTGGCAGATGGAATTCAATCCGGAGAAGTGTGACGTGATATACTCTGGAAGGTCTAACTTGATGGCAGATTTCAGGGTTAATGGCATGAATTTTAGCAGTGTGGAGGAACAGAGGGATTTTGGGGATAAAATGGCATACAGAGGATTATGTTTAAAAGCCATGAGGTAATAATGCAGTTCTATAAAACTTCAGCTAGACCACATTTGGATTATTGTGTTCAATTCCGGTCAACTCGTTGTAAGAAGGATGAGGAAGGTGTAGAAAGGATGCAGTGGAGTTTTACCAGGAGGTTACCTGGATAAGAGGCCGCATCATATCAGGAGAGTCTGAGCAAGCTAGGGCTTTTCTATTCGGAGTGAAGCAGGTTGAATCCAAGCAACACACACAAAATGCTGGAGGAACTCAGCAAGCCAGGCAGTGTCAATGGGAAAGAGTAAACAGTCGATGTTTCAGGCCTGATACAGTCCCGATGAAGGGTCTCGGCCCAAAACATCGACTGTTTACTCTTTTCCATAGATGCTTGCCTGGCCTACTGAGTTCCTCCAGCATTTTGTGTGCGTTGCTTGGATTTCCAGCGTCAGCAGATTTTCTTTTGTTTGTTTTAGGTTGAGAGGTAACTTGTTAGAGGTGTATAAGATGATAAGAGACATAGAACAAGTTAACAGCGAGAGACTTTTATACAGGGTGGAAATGGCCTATATGAGGGGGCATCATTTAAAGTGATTGGAGGAAAGTAGAATTAGGATGTCAGAGGTATTTTCTTTACACAAAGCATGGTGAACACACTGCTAGCGTAGTGATAGAGGTAGATGCATTAAGGACAATTTGGAGACACTTGAATAGCCACATGGATGAAATAAACTTGGAGGGATATGTGGGAGTGTAAGGTTAAATTGACCTTAGAGCTGTTAAAAGGTTGGGACAACATTGTGAGCTGAAGGGCCTGTACTGTGCTGTATTGTTTTATGTAACGCAGTTTGTTAATATTATGGTGGACAAGCAGGGAGTTTCTAAGATTAATTAATATTGTACTGCCTACTAAATGAATAACATACACTTTATTAGATACATCTTTAGACCTACTTGTTAATGCAAATATCTAATCAATCATGTGGCAGCAAGTCAGTGCATAAAAGCATGCAGACATAGTCAAGAGGTTTATTTGCTGTTCAGACCAAACATCAGAATGGTGAAGAAAAATGATTGTAGTGCCTTTGACCTTGGAATAATTGTTCGTGCCAGAAGGGATCTGAATGCTTATCGTTCAGTAGCACCTACATCTACTCTGATGAAGTACTTTGACAGGTTGGTGATGAAACACATCAAAACCTGTTTGAGAAATGATTGGACCTGCTTCAATTTGCCTATTGGCACAACAAATCCACAGCAATTGCCATTTCATTGGCTCTTCACTCAACCTTGGAACATCTGGAAAGCAAAAGTGTATGCATCAGGATGCTCTTTGTTGACTACAGCTCGGAATTTAATACCATCATCCCCTCAAAACTAATCAATAAGCTTCAATTCTTTTGCCTCAGTCCCTCTTTGTGCAATTGGATCCTTCATTTCCTCACTTGCAGACCCCAATCTGTTTGGAATGACAATACCATCTCCTCCACAATCTCCATCAGTACAGGTGCACCCCAACACTGTATGCTCAGCCCCTGCTCTACTCACTTTATACTTACGGCTGTGAGTGTAAGCACAGTTCCAATGTCATATTTGAGTTGCTGATGATACCACTGTGGTTGGCCGAATGAAAGGTAGTGATGAATCAGCATGCAGGAAGGAGATCAAAAATCTGGCTGGAAGGTGCCTGAACAACCTGTTACTCAATGTCAACAAGACCAAGGAGCTAATTATTGACTTCAGGAAGAAGAAACTGGAGGTCCATAGGCCAGTTCTCATTAGTGGTGGAGAGGGTCAGCAATATGTAACTATGTGGTTTTGTGTAGGTCTTGTAGCTTTAGTTTTGTCTGATGGGTTTGAAGTTCCTTTCTGGGGAACGTGCTAAGACGGTAGCATGATATCGATACGCAGCAGCCTCTCCGGACTCTGGATTGGGGATTACCAAACGTTATGTGGTTTTTCTTGTGTGGTCTGTTTTGTGCTTTTTCGTGTTATCATTCCGGAGAATGTTGTCTCATTTTTTAACTGCATTGCATTTGTGGTTTATAAATGACAATAAACTGAATCTGAATCTGAACTTTAAATTCCTTGGTGTTGTCATTTCAAAGAATATGTCCTGGGTAAGTACCATTATAAAGAAAGCATAACAGAACTTTTACTTAATTAGAAGTTTGCAAAGATTCAGCATGACATCTAAAACTTTGACAAACTTCTATAGGTGTGTGGTGGAAAATACATTGACTGGTTGCATCATGGCCTGGTATGGAAGCACCAATGCCCTTGAATAGAATATCCTACAAAAAGTAATGGATACGGCCCAGTTCATCATGTGTAAAGCCAGCACTGAGTACATCTGCACGAGTGCTGACTCAGGAAAGCAACATCCATCATCAAGCTCCTTACCACCCAGGTGATGCTTTCCTCTGGCTGCTAACTAATTGGTCCTCATGTCACCTCATGCATCCTGCTCGCTTGGACAACATTATTAAATGTTGTAAAATTAATTACCTTTCTTAGTCATCTACTAAGGCAGAGCATTCTGGATTCCAAACTCCCTCTGGATAGAGAAAAAAATTCTCCTTTGATCATCTCTAAACTGAGTACCCTTCACCCTAATCCTAGGATCTCTGGTTATTCACACCATTGGAATGAAAAAATGTTGTCCTCTACTTATCTCTGCTCCTATAATTTTGTATCAAAATAAGAAAAAACTTCACATGCCATAATGCGTTATAAACTATTGGTGAGCTAAATGGAGTTTTAATGTCAGTCCTTGGAGCAGCCAGTATTGTGCCATTTGCAACAGCTGTATGGGTAAACTGTGTTCCAGTCTAGGCTCATGGACAGATTGCCATCTGTCTGAACTATTTCAGTTGTGTATGACACAAGCAGAGGTGTGAGCTTCAACACTAAGATCACTTGTGAAATACTGGGAACTTTTCCAAATATGTGCCATTACAATTGGTTCAATGTTGGAAGTCTAAGTAGTAGCTAATTATTGGAGAATGGTAACATTTATTGCTGTCTATTCAGGAAAAACAATTATTGGCACATCTGAAATAAAGTCTGGGATCTAATATGTGAAAGAACCTTGAAACTCAATTAAAATTTGTAGGAAAGCAAAAGTGAAAATTCAATTATAATTAATTTCTTCAGAGATGATGTCAGTTTATAAAAGAAAGCAGAATGTAATTCTGATACAAATGATTTAACAAATGTGATGAATGTGATCAACACTACAGATGTTCAAATGTTGAATGTAGTTTTTTTTTCATTTGAACTTCAAAGTGATTTTTGTGTAGTTGCAATGTACTTGAATATTATTGTTTCTATACAGTAAATCTAAGTTTGTTTATTGACAGAATTACAGAAATACAGCAGGTTTTTCAACAGGGTTTGATGCCATTCAGCTAATTGAGTCTACACAAATTCTCGGCAAGATTGATTCTCCCTGCTTCTCCTCACAGTTGTGAAACTGTTCTCCTTTTATATATTTATCTAGTTCCATGTTGAATGCTACGATTAAGTCTGTTTCTACTGCCATTGTTGTAGTGCATTCCAGATCCCAACCAGTCACTGCGGATGCACATTTTCTGCATGTCACTTTTGCTCCTTTTACCCATCATTTCCATTCTATGCCTCCTGGCTCTCTACCATCATACGGAGGGAGGCAGTACCAACTGAACGTTGGGGTCATGTTATAGGAGGAAAAACTCCACAAATATATCATGACTGCTTTGAATTACTCTAAGTGTTTATTCAAATTATAATATTAACTTTCGACTCCCTATGATTTCAGGAATGTTGGAAATGGCCAAGTACAAATATTTGCATTGTTTCTATGGAGAGGAATGAAACAGCACTCCATTCCCCTTCTGTCGATACACTAAAATGCTCAGAGAAGTCATGGACTGGATTAAGAGAAAAGTGCAGAGATTCTAACACTTGAAAGAAGTCCAAGTTCTTTTGTGAAAACTAGACTCTGATCTTCTTCACTCTGAAGTGTAAAGTAAATTGTGTCCTGCATTTCAATTTCATTCCTAGTCTACTTTTGTCAGTTTTCCTGCCTCTGTTTTCCCGTGGGATATCTATCAAGGATCAGTGTTTACTCTCCTAGTTATTTTTCTTGTACAAACCAGGAAATAGACATAAATGGGACAATTGACAGTAGGAAAGGGCAAGGGAGAAATAACAGCAATGTCTGTATCTATCTGTATTTAGAATGGGTATGAGGAGATCAAGGGGAAAGTGGCAATTCTGATTCTTTGCCTCCATCCCCAGATCAGGAAATCTCAATATACTTTTTCATTCTAATGCATTTTTCTCTTTCTTGTGCACATTCACTATGGCTTTCCTGGTCAAAACTCTTTCCTTTGTCCACAGAAGCTGCCTGAATGTTGAGTATTTCCAACATCTTTTTTTAAAAAAATTACCAGTGGTATCTTGCTTTCATTTTTTTGGTCCCCATCACCCAAGGATTGTAACACTTTGCATTTCGACTCCCAACATTATAAATAGCCACTGGGCAGAAATTTCCTCATAACTAGAAACTATGTCATAGGGTTAGGATGGGAGATTCAGTGATGGGAAAGGGATTTCTAACTTGAGCAGGTTTTGTTGCAAACAGAGTATTCAGCTTGCCAAAACTCGAATGCACAACTCATTGACTCAGCTGTATCAATTGGTTTCATATTGCCCCATTGGAGGAAAAGCTCTTTATTAATAAACAATAATCTTTGAAATTAATAGATAAATCAACACAGTTATAAGATTATATATTCAAAGATCTTCTGGAGCCTTCTGTAACTCTCCATTGAAAGTAATCCAAGATCCCAGCAAAATCATTGTGGAAAAAGTTGAAGCAGTTTTATCAAGAACATTGTAAGATATTTCTCTATTTATGGATACAAATCTGGGTCTTCACAACATTAAGTAGAAGCAATAGGCTAAATTAAATTGCACAATTAAACAATATTAAGCAGCAAAATTAAACAATATTAAATTATAATGTTTAAAATTAAAAATAAGTGAATACTTTACCTGGAAACTGGTAGATTTTTCTTCCTTTCAGTAGTATATAGTGACATATACATTCTTTGATGGTAAACTTACATTGTTTGAACTTTGAACCTTTTTGAGAGGAAAGTGTGTTCAACAGAGGTGACAGTGATCATATGATCTTTATATGGATAAATGGCAAAAAGAACACAAGAGCTATTTAAATTAAAGCTAATGAGAATTGAAAATGTCGATTAAAACTCATGAGAAAACTGAAAAATATATTCTTATATAACAATTGCTTTCTTACCTGTTCATGGAAAGGCTTTTGATCACAATGCTTACTTTCATTTACTTTTTACATTTTTGTGAATCATAGTGAGGTAAGTGATACCTTAGCTGCCTTAGATTAGATACAATCAGATGCATGATAGCTGTGACAGGGCTTGAATGTCATCTCCTCCTATAAGGTAACTTCGAACAATATATATGGTAGTGATGCTTCACTCTCCGGTGAGCTCAACTACTTTTCTACATGTAATGAACGGTGTAATAACACTGCAGCTACTCAGATCCACACTGCAACTGGTGATCCTTTGAACTCTGTCTCAGAGGCCAATGTCAGAACATCCTTCAAGGGTGTGAAACCTCGCATGGAGTCAGACCCTAATGGTTCTCCTGCCCAGGGTCTGAAAACCTGCGCTAACCAACTGGCTGGAGAGTTCAAGAACATCTTCATCTTCTCATTGCTGCAGTCTGAGGTTCCCAGCTGCTTCAGCAGAACAACAATCACACCAGTGCCCAAGAAGAGCAGGGTGAGATGCCTCAACAATTATCAACCAGTATCACTCATATCTACCATCATGAAATGCTTTGAGAGTTTGATGTCTAGAATTAACCCTGCCTGAGCAAGGAACTGGACCCATGCAATTCACCTACTGTTGCAATATGTCTACAGTGGATGCATTCTCATTGGTTCTCCACTCTGCTTTGGGTACAGCATCTAGACAACAGCAGTACATACATACATCAGGTTGCTGTTAATCAATCAGCATTCAATACCATTATCCCCTCAGTATTAGTCAGAAAGTAACTAAAGCTGGGGCTATGTGCCTCGCTCTGCAACTGGATCCTTGACTTCTTCATTGGGAGACTACAGTCAGTATGGATCGGTGATTATATTTTCTCTTCGCTGGCGTTCAACACAAGCGTACCTCAAGGGATATGTGCTTAATCCACTGCTCTATTCTCTCTACACTCATGACTGTGTGGCTAAGTACAGCTCAAGGACTATTTTTAAATCTGCAGGTGTTATCACTGTTGTTGGAAAAAACTCAGATGGAAATAAGGACGCAAGCAGGACTGAGATGGATCAGCTGGTCGAGTGGTTTCACAATAATGACCTGCACTCAGCGTCAGCAAGAACAAGGAATTGATTGTG
Organism: Hemitrygon akajei; assembly: GCF_048418815.1. NCBI lineage: Eukaryota > Metazoa > Chordata > Chondrichthyes > Myliobatiformes > Dasyatidae > Hemitrygon > Hemitrygon akajei. The sequence goes on along the minus strand of NC_133127.1, from coordinate 63,666,605 downwards.
GACTTCAGGAAGGGGCAGTCAGGAAAACACGGACACTTCTCATTTAAGGGTCAGCAGTGGAAAGGGTGAGTAGCTTTAAATTCCTGTGTGTTAACATCCCTGAGGATCTGTCTTGGGACCAACACATTAATGCAAATGAAGATGGTACACCAACAGCTCTACTTCATGAGGAATTTGAGATCTTGTATGCCACCGAAGATGTACAGATCTATAGATGTCCAGTTGAGATCATTCTAACTGGTTACGTCACAGCCTGGTATGGAGGCTCTAATACAGGAGGCTGCAGAGAGTTGCGGTCTCAGCCAGCTCCATCATGGACACCATCCTCCCCATCATCAAGGACATCTTCAAGGGATGTTGTCTGAAGAAGTTGGCATCCATCACTAGGGATCCTTGGCATTTGGGATATGTGCTCTTCGCATTATTACTGTCATACGGGGGCTCAGGAACCTGACTACCCTCAGCCAATGATTCAGGAATAGGTTTAAATAGGTGCATTTAATGTTAGAGAAATGTATGTATTATACATCCTGAAATTCTTTTGCTTTGCAGTCATCCATGAAAACAGAGGAGTGCCCTAAAGAATGAATGACAGTTAAAACATTAGAACCCCAAAGTCCTCCCCAAATCTCCTTCCCATGCACAAGCAGCCCTTCCCCTCCATCATCAGGTTTCCAAATAGTCTATGAACCCTGATGCACCATCAATAACTCACTCTGAGACGTAAGAAGCGAGATATCGGCTTTTATTGACTGGAAGAATGAACAACACTACATCCTGGAGAATGAGGCCGGGCTCAGGGCTCAATCGCCTTTATACAGGGGTCTGTGGGAGGAGCCACAGGAGCAGTCAGCAGGGGTCTGTGGGAGGAGCCACAGGAGCAGTCCAGACAGGTATATGTAGTTCACCACAAACCCACAAACTTAATCTCATTGTTCCTTCTTGCTTGCACTATCTATTTTGTAATTTATAATAATTTTATTTCTTTGCAGTGTACCGTTGCTTCAGAACAACAAATTTCACATCATATAAGACAGTGATAATAAACCTGATTTTGATTGGATCTCAGATGAGGAGCAATATAATCAACTCCAGTGTAAGCCGAAAGGCTATTGTATTTGGTGAATGTGACAATAGAGAAATAGCACGAAGCTGTATAAAGATAACAATGGTTAATGAGAATGATGTTCAGAATGTGAGGATTTGAATGAAGTATGATACTGGTATAATGATTAAGTTGCTTGCTTCGTGAATCACAAAGGCAACAGAATAGTATGATTTACTGGAAGGGAATTGAATGGGAAAGAAAGAACGTTATATTTCAGACATTGTTAAGACAACAATATTTTGTACAGTATTGGTATCCACATTTAAGGAGCTGCTGCACACAAGGCTGCTGGACAAGGTAAGAGCCCATAGTGTTAAAGGCAAGGTATGAAGATAGATAGAAGATTGGCAGACTCAGAAAATGAGGAGAAAAGAGTACTTTTTAGGGTGGTTGCCAGTGACCAGTGGAGTACCACTGGAGTTAGTGTGTGGAACTACAGATTTTCATTTTATTCATTAATGATCCGGCTGAAGGAACTGCTGGCACATGGCTATGTTTTCAGATGATTTAAAAAGAGGATGTGTCACAGAGGCAGGGAGTCTGCAAAAAATTTTCAACAGGTTGGGTGAATGGGCAAAGATTTTGCCGGCGAAGTGCAGCATGATGCTACGTGTGGTTATGAATTCTGTCAGAAAGAATAGAGGTGCAGATTATTTTCTAAAATGGGAGGAAAATTTAGAAGTCAGAAGTATAAAGGGACCTGGGAATACCATTCAGGATTTCCTCAAGGTTGAGTCGGTAGTAAGAAGATAAATGCAATGTTAGCAGTCATTTCAAGAGGTTGAAAGGTTCAATGGTTGAGGAGCACTTGATGTTTCCGGATCTGAACTTTATGCAGTTCAGAAGGAAGAAGGAGGATCTCACTGAAATCTGCTGGATATTGAAAGGCATGGATAGAGTGAATGTCATGAGGATGTTTCCATCAGTAGGAGAGTCCACTAACTCAGGGCACTGCCTCAGGATAAATGAGCATCATTTAAGAGAAGAGAAATTTCTTCAACCAGAGAGAACCTGTGGAATTTATTTCCACAAAGTGCTGTGGAGGGCATGTCATTGGGTGTACTTAAGATAGAGATTTATAAGTTCTTAACTGGTAAGAGAGCTAAGGGTAACAGGAGAAGATGAGAGAATGGGGTTAGAAATAATCAGCCTTGTTTGAATGGCAGAGCAAACTCGATGGGCCAAAAGCCTGATTCTGCTCCTATATCTTAAGGTCATTTGATCTTATGTCAATGTGGACATTGATGTGGACATAATCCAGGAGTCCTGCTCTTCAGCCTCATTCCTAACTCCCTAATCTTACTGCACAGGACCTCTACATTCTCCTGCCTATGTCATTGCTACCAATAAGTACCGTGACCTCTGGCTGCTCACCCTCCCCTTCAAGAAAATACCGCAACCCCTCAGAGACATCCTGAACCCCGAACCCAGGAGGCAACACACTATCCTCTCTTCTAGTTTCTGAACACACCTAACAAACTCCACCCCATCCAAACCCCTTGCTCTAAAAAGATGCTAATCAACATTAGGAAAATTAAAGTCATCCATCACACCAACCCTATTATTACCACACTGTTCCAGAATCTGCCTCCCTATCTGTTCCTCGATGTCTCTGTTACTATTGAGGGGGTCTATAAAAAAAAACACCCAGTAGAGTTATTGTCCCCATTCTGTTTCTGACTTCCACCCACACTGACTCAGTAGACAATCCCTCCATGACTGCACTCTTTTCTTCATACTATCCCTGATAAGCAATGCCATGCCCCCACCTCTTTTGCCACCCTCCCTGTCCTTTTTGAAAGATCTAAATCCTGGAACATTCAGCAGCCGTTCTTGCCGCTGTGACATCCAAGTCTCTGTAATGGCCAGAATGTGGATTGATAGCTCCACGTATTGATCCATGCTCTAAGTTCATCCGCATTGTTTAGGATACTCCTTGCATTAAGATAGACACATCTCAAACAATTTGGCTGAGAGCACCTTTTGTTCTATTCTGGCCTATCCTTCCTCACAAACTCCCTAAAAGCTGTCTCTACACGTGTGCCAACTGCCCATCCTCTGCCTCTTTACTTCGGTTTCCACACTCCTGCAAATCTTGTTAAACCCTTCCCAAAAGCATGAGCAAACCTCCCTCCCAGGATATTGGTTCCCCTCCAGTTCATTTGCAGCCCATCCCACTTGTACAGGTCACACCTTCCCCAGACAAGGTTCCAATGATCCATGAACTTGAAACGCTACCCCCTGTACTATCTCCTCAGCCACTCATTCGTCTGTGCTGTCCTCCTGTTCTGACCTTCCCTTGCTTGTTGCACCAAGAATAATCCAGGAGTCCTGCTCTTCAACCTCCTTCCTAACTCCCTAAACTTACTGCACAGGACCTCTACGTTCTCCTGCCTATGTCATTGCTACCAATAAGTACCGTGACCTCTGGCTGCTCACCCTCCCCTTCAAGAAAATACCGGAACCCCTCAGAGACATCCTGAACCCCAGCACCCAGGAGGCAACACACTATCCTTGTATCTCTTCTGCCGCTGCAGAATCTTTTATCTGCCCCCTTACTATCAAGTCCTCTATGACTATTGCTTCGCCTGACTTCACTCTACCCTTCTGAGGCTAAGGGCCGACCTCAGTCCTATTGGTCTGGTTGCTGCTGCCTTGCCCAGATAGGTTATCCCCTTTATCAGTATCCAAAGGGCTATACCTGTTTCTGAGGGGAATGGCCACAGGGCACCTACACTAACTTCTTTCTCCCTTTACCTCTCTCAGTGTTCGTCCATCTACTCACTGAATTCTGCACAATGGATGTAACCACTTGCTCAAAGCTCTTACCTATCAATTGCTCTGCATCCATGATGATCCTTAGTTCATCCAGCTCCAGCTCCAGATCCTTAATGCGGTCTTTCAGGAGTTGGAGTTGGCTGCACTTCCTGCAGGTGTAGTCGTCAGGGAGACCATCAGGTTCCATGAATTTCCACATCCTATAGGATGAGCATTCCACTGCCATATCTGCCATCCTGCCTGCACTGTTCTATGGGCAACCGAGACCAACACATCAATAACGAAAGGAAATCTTACCCTTCTTACCTGTTTCTTTGGCCTCAGCCTCTTCTCGTCAAAGCCTCTAAGTTTCCACTCTGACTCTAGCCCCCAGTCCGGCAATAGCCGCTCCCCTAGATCCTATCTCTCTTTTATGGTTTAAAAAATAAGAAAAATACCCACACAAGGAGAAAAACTCACCATGTTTAGTGGCGCTCTGCCTGCCTTTTGCCTTCCATTGCCACCCATGCCTCTGACGCTCCCCGCGCCTGTGCACTGACCACTGCTTTTAAGAACCTCCCCCCCCCCCACGCAAGGAGATGAAAATAGGTATCTGATAAACAAGGAGTTGAAAACATACACTCAGTGGCTATTTAACTGGGTACCTCCTATACCTAATAAAATCATTGAGTGTATGTTCATACTTGTTTGCTGCTGTAGCCCATCCACTTCAAAATCTGACTTATTTGCATTCAGAGATGCTCTTCTGTAACCACAATTGTAAAATGAGAGACTGTCACTTTCATGTCAGCTTGAACCAGTCTGGCCATTCTCTTCTGAACTCTCTTATTAACAAGGTGTTTTTACTCACAGAACTGCCTCTCATTGCATCATTCTCTGTAAACGCTAAGTGTGTGAAAATCCAGAAGATCAGCAGTTTCTCAGATTCCCAAGCCACCTTGTCTGGCACCAACGCTCACTCCATAGTGAAAGTCACTTAAGTCACAATTCTCCCTCATTCTGATGTTTGGTCTGAACAATAACTGAACCTCTTGACCATGTCTACATGCTTTTACCCATTGAGTTGCTGGTTCATGATTGGCTGATTAGATATTCATATTAATGAGCAGGTATACAGATATACAAAATGAAGTGACCACTAAGTGTAGTGCATGTGGGTGGAGCTGCAGCATTGAAGTCACATTCAGATCAGCCATGATCTTACTACATGATGAGTGGTCTCATAGGAGCAAGTGGTTTATTTCTGCTCTTAATTTGATTGATTATATTTTTGTATGTTTGTTCGTAATCACATCCTTTTTTAAGGAAGTTTGTAAATGCACTGGCAGCCATTTAGGAAAGATTTACTAGAAGAATAGTTGGAATGGATTGTGGTACTATCATTCTGATAAAATGGTAAATTGAAGCTCTTCAGACCTTTAGACAAAATTGATACAAAGAATTCTTCAGTCAATATCATATTGAATTTTCTGTCTTACTACCATATCTACTTTTAAAAATTACCTTTGTAGCTACGAAGAACTTTATGTTCACTTTTTAAATATATATTATTTTTATTTTTGCACAATTTTTAATCTATTTAATGTACATATACTGTAATTGATCTACTTATTTACTTATTTTTACTTTTTTCCCCTCCTATATTATGTATTGCATTGAACAGCTGCTGCTAAATTAACAAATTTCAGGGCGCATGCAGGTGATAATAAACCTGATTCTGGTTCTGATTCTGATGCCCATATGTTATATAATTGTAGGCCACCTACTACTACTTTTCTACTAAAGAAGTACTCTATTTTGTCCAGCTCCAGATGTGAAACTTCCCAAGCTTTCCCAATGTACTACAGCAGAAGTCACGTGATATAAATATCTGATTTCCACTAGGCAATGGGATGGGAACAGCTCAGGAGAATTTTGTTGGATCGTGCTGTGGAGTTGGAAACTCATTGAGCACAACAGCTCACATAGCTTGAGTTAAGTACTTGTACTCGTATGTAAAGGTTCCAATAGTCCTGATGTCACTGGGAATATGTAAGAACGATGATGTACTGGTAATGGAACTTCACTTGCAACTCAGATGTAGAGAGTTGTCAACTGAATTCAACAAACTAGCTAACTGTGGCCGAGAATCAAAGAAGATATCTATGCCGGATTATTGTAAGAATCTAATTAGCTCACCAGAAGAGTGTCTGACACCTCATACACATTCTTTGGCTTAGTACAGGAATGCAGAAGTAGAAAATGCAGCTATTATCTTTTGGAAAAGGTTGTAAATTAGATTTAGTTTGCCCCTCAGTGATCCAATGGTATTATTGCAAATAAAAATGTTATTCTGCATATCATTCTGAGCAATAGTTATCTTCTGGTCAAAAAATGCCTGGATATAATTTAACTACCATTCCTACTGTAATATTACAGCAAATGTCTTTCAATTACACCTCTTAGCTGTAAGACACACTAGGCCACCTGAAGTTGTGTAAAGCAGTAACATGAATGCTCCTTTACTTTACCTGAACTGTTTGCCACTGTTACTTGTTATAAGTATCTTTATATAGACCTTGAGTGAACAAATGCTTGACCTTGAAATTTTGACTTCTTCAGCAAAGTAAAAAGACAAGTAAGTAGGAAATAGAAGTAAGTGTCAGTCATTTGGCTGTTAGAACCTGCTCCACCATACATCAAGATCATAGCTGATCTTTTACCTCAGTACATTTCCATACATTATCCCCATATCATTCAATTCCCTGAAAAGTCAGAGATCCACCTGTCTCTATTTTGAATGCATCTCTACAAAGATCCCTTTGAAAAACATTTCTCATTTTCTCATTAATTAAAACTTACTTTGCCTTTGTGCATAAAAGGGAATGCTGCATTTTCCCACATTATGTTACATTCATCATATTCTTCCCTCCTCACTCAACTTGTCAATATCTCCTTTAACTCTTTGCAACCTTGCCTCTACTCACAATTCCAGCTGAATTTTTTATCATCAACAAACTTCAAAATATGATAACTACTCTCCCTGGAAAATTGTTGAAGTAGATCTTGATCAGATGAGGCCCAGTCACTAATTATTCCATTCATTTCATTCTTTTCAATCCATTTCATTACGTTAGTCCTTTCAACCTTGTTCATCAACCTCCTGAATTGTATCTGATGTGAAAATCCAAATACTGTACACCACAACCTCTGCTTCCCCTACAAGTCGCATCCCCAAAAAACATCAGTAGATTAATCAAACATGACTTATCTTTCATTAATCCATGCTGACTTTGCTTAATCCTATTTTGCTTTCCAAGGTATTCTGTTATTAGATTATTCATTCTGGATTCCTGCATTTTCCCTCCTATTGACACTAGGCTAATGGATTAGTATCTCCTTGTTTTCTTTCTCCCTCCTTTTTAACTTGCCTGCTAAGACTCAAATATCAAAAGTCTCATAAGGATGATCTCCACTTGCATGAGCAGAAGTGTGTGATGATCTCATTGGAATAAGAGTAAAGGGGACAAGGATACAGTTTTACCTGCAGCATTTTAGCAATACAATGTGTGTGCATGACAAGAAGCCATGAGATGTGGTTAACATTCTCATCCTTAGGACAGTGACAATATTTCAAAAGAACTTCATTACTCAAAATCTATTTGGAACATTCTGATACAATGGAAACACTAAATAAAAACACCTGTTGTTCTTTTCTTTATATTCTATGAGCAGAGTGAAATCATAGTGACAGGTTAGTTCTGCTAAGTGCGACGATATATATCACAAATTACACATGTAAAATTAGAAAAATTGATATGATGGAACTATTAGAATTAAAGAGTGGTTATGATATCTCACTCAGGAATAGTTCTTCCGACAGCTGTTTGCAAACATCCTATGGCATCATTTTGTTTGATGAAAAGAAATACCTTTATTTCATTCGAAGAAATTTGGATGACATTTTTGTACTAGGGTGAAATAGGTATGCAGTCTGATAATTGCACTGATGTGCTGCTTCATAGGCAGCTTGCCATGAAAGTACCTTTACCATAAAGCAATTTATTTTCTTCAGACAAACCTCTGGTACTCTGGCTCTGTGACAAACTATAAGTGCACTTTTGAGCCATCCTCTGAGTTATTCATGCTGTAGTTTCATTTACCCTTTAATTGATGTGATTTTACAATCACTATGAGTCCTTTAATACCCAGGCAGAATAACTTGAAGTGGAACAGTACAAGGATATTGTCCATGGATGAAATCTGCAGTTTATGTTAAATGAAGATCTTTACGCTGATTAAGTAAGATTGCACCATGCCTCCTCAGTGAATAGTGCCTGTATTATTTCACTTACAAGATTCCTGCAGCTAACAAAGCTATTTTGAACTTATCTGTCTGCACTGTTACTTCCTTGATCTTGACAGTATTAACTCATCACTTTTTCATCTTAAAAAGAACCCAACGGCACTTTAACCTTCTGAGGTTTTTTTTGCCGTTCTGTTATAGTGTGGCCGTCTGCTATATCAAGGGGTCTGGCACACCACAGCCCCCCGGGAGGTCCCTTGACAGTCTTCAGCTTAAGGGCAAATCTCCTTATCCAATGTGCTGAGAATAATAAGCCTTTGTGCGCCTTTGATTGAACTCAGCGGATGTGAGCTATCTGCCAGAAAACAAAGTGTTGTTGTGAAAACATGAAACAGACTTCTTAAGATACAGCTTGACTGAAGCCAGATCATATATAAATAAACAAAGAAATCTAAAACTATCCTTTGGAACCTTTGACAGAAAGTGATCTAAATTATACATCTATTGGCCAGTGAGATAGTTTGGCTGTGTGATCTGGAATGTAGATATAATAAAGATGATATACTGTAATACTGTATTGTATTCAACAGGGGAAGAAGAACCCCTGAAGAACATTTTTTTGTGAAAGATGACACAGTTAAGCCTTTGCAAAATTGACATCAGATGCCTGGAGTGGAATGCATGGGGATCCAACACCTATTGACTACATATCAATTGAAACTTTTCATTTGGGATTCTGATAGATAGATAGATAGATAGATAGATAGATAGATAGATACTTTATTCATCCCCATGGGGAAATTCAACTTTTTTTCCAATGTCCCATACACTTGTTGTAGCAAAACTAATTACATACAATACTTAACTCAGTAAAAAAAAATATGATATGCATCTAAATCACCATCTCAAAAAGCATTAATAATAGCTTTTAAAAAGTTCTTAAGTCCTGGCGGTAGAATTGTAAAGCCTAATGGCATTGGGGAGTATTGACCTCTTCATCCTGTCTGAGGAGCATTGCATCGATAGTAACCTGTCACTGAAACTGCTTCTCTGATGATAAGGACCTTGGTTTAAGAGAAGTCAATTGTGAAAATATGATTACAGATTTGAGTTTGTTGACACTTCAAATTAATTCCAAAGCAGTTGAAAGATTTAAAATTCTTATCCTTGGCTTTTTATGGTAGTAGTGAATGAAACCCAGGGCCATATGGATAGCTGTGACTCAAGATGAAGGCACGTCTTTTGATTATTACTCGTGATTAAATTCCTTTGATAATAGAGCAGTAAAGCACCTTGACTTGCTGCACTAAAATATGATTGTGGTGGAAATGGAAGCTGCTTATCGGGGTGCACTGAACGTGAGCCATATCTGCATCGTCCACACAGTGGGAACACATTTAAAAAATTATGTTGAAGGTCTTGTCATGCCAGAACTTAGTACAAAAATATGAGATGACTTGTAGCATTCACCTTTTATATGTCAAGGTTCTTGCCATCTTCAACCAGTTTAATACAATTCAAGTGATTTCAAGAAATGGCTGAGAGCACTGAATGCAGCAGACGTTGCAGACCTGGATAATATCTCAAGTGTTTACAACTATTGTATCTTTTACCAGTCTGTTCTAGTACAGCTATAACACTGATGTTTAACTGAAGAAGTGGGAATTTGCTCAGGTATGTCCTGCCCACATAAAGAAAATACTAATTTATGCCTATGAAGGAGCACGTCTGAATTCTGCAGGCCTGAATCAGACCTAAAACAAAAAAAAATGGTAGTGGTTGTGAAAATCAACCACTTCAGTACAAGGAACTTTTTAATAAAGGTTCATATGGCAGAATCATTGAGCCATTCATTTCCATCTTCATGAACGGGCTTTCCTCTATCATAAGGTCTGGAGTAGGGATACTCACTGATCCAGTAACATATAATGGTAATATCATTGCCAAATCCACAGTCAGGAACTTGGAATGGTTGGGATGGGGAAGGTGAAGGCAGGGCTTAGGATATTTGTCAACATTTAACCAGAAAACCAACTTGATTATAGCAGGGCTATAAGAGTTGGTCAGAGATTGGGTGTGGCGTAGCATGGGGCTTACTTCCTGAGTCCCCAAAGCCAGTCTATCATGTATAGTACACTAATCTGATGTTACATGTCTAGGTGAATTCAGTTGAAACAGCATTACAGTCAACTAGGAAAAGACATATTACAACCCTACGACTTCATCGACCAGTTTAGTTATTCCCTCTCTCCAACATAACTGCACCATTGTTACAGTGGGTCGCAATTATAAATGTGCTGTAGCAACTTTCTAAGACTAATCTGATGACCCCTATAACAGGTATTTATTACCTAAACGAAAAATGAAAATGGATATTCATGATGAAGTTAGAGCACATATCTGTCATTCCAAGTTCCTTTTGATAATCCTGCAGCTCTCTACCTGGTGTCTGTTTTTAAGTACCCTTACCTTCTGAATTGTAGTGGGTTAAAAGGTATTCTCAACCAATTTCTCAGGGCAATTAGAGATAGGAAATAAATGGCTCTCTCATCACAAGGATAAATAATTGGAATAAATTTAAAGATGTTTTACAAAATCAAGCTGTTGCATTATGTTCCTACGTGATGGGGTCTAAGCCAATGGCTCTGAATTTTCTGTTTCTCAAGTATTTTATTTATTGAGAGATACAGTATGGTAACAAACCCTTCTGATCCAAAGAGCCAGCACTGCACATTTCCATCTATTGACCTACTAACCCATACATCTTTGAATGGGAAGAAACCGAAGCACCCAGAGGACACCGGAGCATCCATTGGAAACCCATACAGTGACTGGGGAAAACATGCAAACTCCTTACAGACAGCAGCAGAAATTAATCTGGGTCACGGGTACTGAAATAGTTTTATGCTAGCAGCTATGCTACCATACCGTGGTGGCAACCTATCAATGGTGTAGAAACTGTAGTAATCTACTGAATGTCAGTAGACGTCCTTAAATATCATGCCTTCAGACCAAGCATGGGCAAGTACGGAGGATCTCACATAACTTTCAGGATCCATGGTATCAGCAGATAAGTGACTACAGTTTCAAACATGAATGAATAATTTCCTCTTATTGATGCTAACACATTTCTTCTAATTAGAACATAGAACATAGAATAGTACAGCACAGTACAGGCCCTTTGGCCCACAATGTTGTGCTGACCCTTAAACCCTGCCTCCCATATATCCCCCCACCTTAAATTCCTCCATATACCTGCCTAGTAGTCTCTTAAATTTCACCAGTGTATCTGCCTCCACCACAGACTCAGGCAGTACAATCCACACACCAACCACTCTCTGAGTAAACAACCTTCTGCTAATATCCCCCTTGAACTTCCCACCACTTACCTTAAAGCCATGTCTTCTTGTATTGAGCAGTGGTGCCCTGCGGAAGAGACGCTGGCTATCCACTCTATCTATTCCTCTTAATATCTTGTACACCTCTAACATGTCTCCTCTCATCCTCCTTCTCTCCAAAGAGTAAAGCCCTAGCTCCCTTAATCTCTGATCATAATCCATACTCTCTAAACCAGGCAGCATCCTGGTAAATCTCTTCTGTACCCTTTCCAATGCTTCCACATCCTTCCTATAGTGAGGTGACCAGAACTGGACACAGTACTCCAAGTGTGGCCTAACCAGAGTTTTATAGAGCTGCATCATTACCTCACAACTCTTAAACTCTATCCCTCAACTTATGAAAGTTAACACCCCATAAGCTTTCTTAACTACCCTATCTACCTGTGAGGCAACTCTCAGGGATCTGTGGACATGTACCGTCAGATCCCTCTGCTCCTCCACACTACCAAGTATCCTGCCATTTACTTTGTACTCTGCCTTAGAGATTGTCCTTCCAAAGTGTACCACCTCACACTTCTCCAGGTTGAACTCCGTCTGCCACTTCTCAGCCCACTTCTTCATCCTATCAATGTCTCTGCAATCTTCGACAATCCTCTACACTATCCACCACATCACCAACCTTTGTGTCATCTGCAAACTTGCCAACCCACCCTTCTACCCCCACATCCACATCGTTAATAAAAATTATGAACAGTAGGGGTCCCAGAACTGATCCTTGTGGGACACCACTAGTCACAACCCTCCAATCTGAATGCGCTCCCTCCACCATGACCCTCTGTCTTCTGCAGGGAAGCCAATTCTGAATCCACCTGGCCAAACTTCCCTGGATCCCATGCCTTCTGACTTTCTGAATAAGCCTACCGTGTGGAACCTTGTCAAATGCCTTACTAAAATCCACGTAGATCACATCCACTGCACTACCCTCATCTATATGCTTGGTCACCTCCTCAAAGAACTCTAACAGGCTTAGACACGATCTGCCCTTCACAAAGCCATGCTGACTGTTCCTGATCAGACCATGATTCTCTAAATGCCCATATCTATCTCTATCTATCTCTAAGATTATCTATCTCTAATCCTATCTCTAAGAATCTTTTCCAACAGCTTTCCCACCACAGACGTAAGGCTCACTGGTCTATAATTACCCGGATTATCCCTACTACCTTTTTTGAACAAGGGGACAACATTTGCCTCCCTTCAAACCTCCGAAACTATTCCCGTGGATAACAAGGACATAAAGGTCATGGCCAGAGGATCTTATTAATTAATAAGAACAGTGAAACAAATTCGAAAAGAATGTCCAATATAAAATAGAGACCTTGAAAATGAGAGCAGGTTTTAATGAATCCATCATTATTTGCTCTCAAAAAGTGGGTTTGCATCCTTTTCAGTCTTTTTTTGTGTTTGCTGAGGGGGGAAGCTATAACATTTGTATCAGAGCAGTTTTGAGGTTGCTAAGAAATGCAAACCAAATGATAGATATTGTTTTTATGAGAATTCAGATTCTAATTCAGGTAGTTGCTGCTTTAGGCTTGTGTTGCACTTTAGTAACTATGCTCCTGGCCTGTGCCAATAATTTATATAACAGGTGACCTGACTTAATGAAGCATTGCAGCACATTATCTTTGACAGAGTATAGTCTGATGCAGGGATCTTAGTAATTCTTCAAAGGTCAAATCTCAAACATTTAAAAGAGAAGATAGGAGAGTGCTTCAAGAAAAAAAAACACTTCAATCTATTCTGCAATTGTACTTGAGGATGTCAGATGTAACCTCACACAACTCAGACCCTGACGTGAAAGCATGTCTTCTTCCAGTAAAGATTGAAATGGGCAATTTCAGTCTGCCATGGTTTAAAATAATGTCTACTGTAAATTTATGGCAGCCACAATCAGTTTATTACTAACTTTAATGAAGCTAAACGTACTATCATATCAACAACTAGAACTGGTACATGGCTAATATCACCTTTCTTTTTGCCAGAAACAAGCACAAGAGATTCTGCAGCTACTGGAAATATTCAGCAACATATAAACTATTGGAGGAACTCAGCAGACCAGGCACCATCTATTGAGAGCAATAAACAGCTGATATGTTAGTCCATGACCCTTCATCAGGACTGGAAAGGATGGGAGAAGAAACCAGAACAAGAAGGTAAAAGGAGGGGAAGGAGAATAAGATAGCAGGTGATAGCGGAAATAAAGTGAGGGGGAAAGTGGGTGGGTGATGGAGGGGTGTTGAAGTAAGAAGCTGGGAGGTGATAGGTGGAAGAGGTATGGGACTGAAGAAGAAGGAATCTGATAGGAGAGGACAGTGGAAGAATGGGAAACAGGAGGGAGGTGATGGGCATGAAAGGAGAAGAGGTGAGAGGGGACCAGAACAGGGAATAGAAAAAGTAGAGAAAGGGGAAGTAGGAGAAAGTTAGAGAAATCAATGTTCATGCCATCAGGTTGGAGCATACCCAGGCGCAATTTTAGTTGTTGCTCCACCAACCAGAGATTGGCGTCATCGTGGTAGAATGGGAATGGGAAGCGAGTTGGAATAGATGGCCATTGGAAAATCACACCTTTTGTGGCGGATGGAGTGAAGGTACTTAATGAAGTTCCAACCTCAGTTCGAAGTATTGGGAATTTGTGAAGTTGACTCCATGTTCTGTCAATCAAATCGAGCATAAAAGGCATTGAGCTCATCTGGGAGCAAAATCTTGTTGTCACCTATGTCACTTGGTTTTACTTTGTAGGAGGTGATAGCATTCAAGCCCTACCATAGCTGTTGAATATCCTTCTGTGATTGCAGTTTGGTCCAGAATAGTACTTCACGTGTGAGATGGCTTTCTGGAGAACATACTTGTACTTACCTTGGCACTGAACTAGCCATCAGCAGATTGTGGATTATCCAGGGCCTCTAGTGGGGAAGACTGAATGATATTGTGGGAACACACTCATCTATGTGTGTCATTATAAATCCACGGTTACCATGGAATATTCATTCAGATCCTCTGATGTGGCCTTGATTATAGCCCAGTCCACCGACTCGAAACGATCTTATAGCCTGGTTGAAGTCTCACCATTTGAAAGGCATTGGGTTAGGTTGTTTCCTGTTTGCCAATATTTTTTGGTGGATGAAAACTGTGGTCAGGCTCATGAAAGAGAGCTCTCTTGGCAAGCACAATGGTTGTTCCAGGCTGGGAGAACAAGAATGTGACAATACAGCTACCTCTGAGCACCACAAAGAGTTTATCATGAAGCATAGACTACTGCCTCTTGCCTTCATGCAGTGCAGACAAATAATAGACAATTTTTCAGTGTGGTATCTGCGAATAACATTGAGACAACCACACAGATTTAAACCACCACTTTACATTTTGTTTGAAGTTCAGGTGCAAATTTCAGATGGACCTGTTTGATTCCAGCTCAAAGTTTTGTCTTTGAGGAAAGGGTAAGATGAGGAAGCACACACCAGTCCTCATAGAAGGATTAGAAGTGGAAAGAGTAAGAAATTTCATTTTCCTGGTGTGGTGAACTACATATAGCTGCCTGGACACACCCTCCCTTGCTTGACTGCTCCTGTGGCTCCTCCCACAGACCCCTGTATAAAGGCGATTGGAGGCCCTGCTCCTCCCTCAGTCTCCAGGATGTTGTGTGATGGTCTCTTGCTGCTGACTGCTCTCTTCCAGTGAATAAAAGCCTATATCTCGCCTCACGTCTCCGAGAGTTATTGATGGTGCATCACCTGGGTGTCAACATCTCTGAGGATCCACCCTGGACCTAACGTATTCATACAGCTACAAAGATGACATGACAGTGGCTATATTTCAATAGGAGTTAAGGAGATTTTGTATGTCACTAAAGACATACCACGCAGAGCATTAGAGCTGGCTGCATCACCATCTGTTGTGTGTGGGGGTGGAGGTGGGTGGCTTGCTACTGCACAGGGTCGAAAGAAGCTGCAGAAAGTTGTCAGCTCCAACATAGACACCAGTTCCATCATGAGCACTAGCTTCAGTAGCATTCAGGACACCTTCAAGGAGTGATATCTCAAAATGGTGGCATCCATCATTAGGGACCCCATCATCACCCAGAATATGCTCTCTTCTCATTCCTCCCATCAGGAAGGAGCTACAGGAGACTCTGAATGGATATTGAACCTATGAACACTACAGTACTTCACTACTTTTGCACTACTTATTTAATTTAATGCCCTGGGTCATATTTTTACTGTTGTGCTGTATTTTTTTCATTTGGCAGTTCTGTAAGAGCAGCTTGTTTTCAGTTTGCTCTGTATTCAACTTGTTTGGGTTATTGTTGAAGATAAGACAGAGGAGAAATGTGTGCCATTCAATTAGGATGGTTGAATTAAGGGGAGGTTTCTCTGGTGAGGGACACTAAGTTTGGGCTTGGTGTTTTGTTCAGCAGGAGATGAAGAGAGAAGACACTACCGGGAACCGGTCATACCATACGATCCGGTGGGAGACCTGTTTGTTTGAGATGGATTGCAATCAATATTCGGAAGGAGGTGTGGGTCTTCACACTGACCAAAAGCCCAGCGCATGAGTGACGGAGAGGTTCAAGATGAGCTCCAACTTGTGCACATTTGACTGTTTAATAGGAATGGGCCCTTTTCTTTTTGTTATTCTTTACTAGCCCTTTAGTTAAGATTTGTAAGGATAATTCCTATAGTCGTATGCAGTGTATTGTCTGTTATTTCGTAGTACAAATTTGTAACGGTAGCAAATTACACAGAATCCACAAACAGAGTTTGGGTGTAATTGAGCCACTTGGTGCGACTTGAGAGTGTCTTCCCTAGACTTACGCAGCCAAGGAAACCAGGGTGTTTCATATATAACTGTAATTCACCATTTTATTATTATGTATTGAATTGTACTGCTGCCGCAAAAACAGCAAATTTCGCGACATATGCCAATAGTATTAAACCAGTTTCTGATTCTGATTCTGAATTTTACTTGTTGCATTCACTGACAGCTGGAATTGCATTCAGTATATATATATAGATAAGGATATAAGTGGAAAGTCAAAGCAGGCTTGGATTATTTTTGCTAGGTTCAGAACAGCAATATGAATCTTTGTGTAGTGCAGCCAACTTCAAGGCAAATCAAACTGATGACCACTAGAATTATTAGTATAATTAGAACTCGCTTGTTACCACTTACAATGATCATTCTGTAAATGCATAAGTAGATTTTGCTGATTTCTGCTTCTAGCAGTGTCTTGGGTCAAAAATAATTTGCTTCCAGTATAATTTCAATGCTTCTGAGGTGACTAATGAATTCTATGTGGTATCTACAGACTCTGCCAGTCTGTCGAAGCAGATGGAACTTCATTTGATAGTGTTGTGTATTTAATATTTCAGTAATATCTGAGTAATCTTGTAAATACATTGTTTGATTAAGTATTCCTTGTTTATATAATACATTGTGGGTTTAAATGTAAAAGATCATAAATGATACACATCATTACACTGCCATGATATACATACGTGACCTGCTAAGGCAGTGTTTCCCAACCTTCTTTAACTCAGAGACTGAAATGATGAAGGAATAGCACATCGTGCAGGATGTAGATTAGTCAGACTAAACCCTGCTGTACAACCCTTCTGTTTTGATAGAGGTGCAAACACTTCAATACTAAATTCTAATATTATTGAAGCCAATAAACTACTTGCCAATGCCCCTCTAAGCACCTTCATACTTGATGATGCCCCCTAAAGCACCTTCTTACTTATCAATGCCCCTTTTGGACACAATATACTTTCTGGCTTTAAAACAGTCTACCTTATGTTAACATGAGAAAAATGATTCTGCTTTAAATTTTTATTTATCTTTAAACCATAGTATCTTGTGCAGTACAGCAGCTTCAATATCAATGTGATCTTTGAGCTTGATGGTTTTTAGCAAGAGTTGAATTATCTGGTTCAAGTTATGACACCAAATGCCTTAAGCCCCCATTGTATAACAATGTCCAAGCAGTTTCTGTTTTTTGTGAGTATGTGGTTCATTACACTGAAGCCTCTTTCAACAGGTAGGAGGTTGGAAAGGCAATGAAAAGTCATTTGGCTCTTTGCCAAAGAACAGGAAACTTTGTATGACAGTGTAGCCACATACCACAAAAGCTGACATTATTGAAAAGAATTTTTGGTTCTTCATCATTCTGAATTTTGATAATTTCTTCTTGCAAGCTCTCTTCCTGTTCTTCCATCTTGAAAAGAAATGGGATAATTACCCAGTCTAGAATTTCTTCAGTGACTACAGGTGTAAGCAGCACTCTTGCAAATTACCATCTATGAAAGGGAGTGTCGTACTTTCCATGCAGGGAAACTGTGAGAACATTCTTCTCCCGATGTTTTTTAAAATATTTCTAATTTTCCAATAAAAGTGGACACTGCACTTTTTGCCTGGATTAAATTGAAATTCTCACCCTGCAGTATCATATTTGGAATGTTCACTTTGTCATACAGATCGGCTGGGTATGCCACATCTCCACGTAGAAGTTCAATCTTATTTCCCAAGCTCTTGTTGACTTTGAACAAAAATTCAACCACAGTATCAAAATGATCAAATAACCATTTTAAGCATTTAAGCTTTTGACAGCCAACACACTTCAGAGTGATGAAGCAAGCATTCAAACTCTTCATTACTATCTTGGCCTGACTGATGAAATGTTTTGCTATTTAAAGGATGATCTTTAATTTTGTTGATATTATATTATAATATAATATTATAAGATTTATGCTTGTAAAAAAGTAACTGGCTGAGGATTTTAGCTGTGAGGTGTTGATGATGAATTACACAATGGATTGCAAACAGAATGGAGTTTTTTTTTCATAAATGCCGCTAAACCAGCATGGCGAACTGTTATATATGGTGCTCTGTCTGCTGAACAAGAAATCATGTTCCTAATCAAAATACTTTTATCCTCAATATACATTTTGATTACATCATCGTTTGATTCTCCAGTGACATTACTTTTAAACTTTTTACAAAAGTGAATCTCTTCATGAACTTTTCCATTGGTGATAAACCGTGTATATGCTATTAGCAATGCCTCATAGTCATGCACAGATGGTTCATTCAGTTGAATCCCAAGTTCTGTTTTTTGTAGCTCTGTGCATGGTTGATACTCAATGACTTCATTCATCTCATCAATGTGATAAGCTACAGAGTTATTACTCAGAGGAATTGTTTTTAAAATACTGGGATCCATTTTGAGCATAGTGGTGAGCACTTCTGATAGAGCATTCATTATTAAACTTTCACCAATTGTATGAGATTTTCCACACTTTGCTATCATTTTGGAAATGTTTTAAGAAGCAATGAGACCATTATCAAGGTTATTTTTAGCTTTCTAAGCAAGTGACTTGAATCTGCAACAGTTTTTAAATGCTCCTCTCATCTTCTGGAACTAAGTAATACCATAAGTAGCCTTTTCAGGCTGTCTGTTATGGAAGTGTTCCTGCAATCTTGATGGTTTCGTGGCTTCGTCAGATATTGCAAGTAAGTATTGCAAACAAGATACATGGAGTGTCATTGATCTGATGGGAATGAAATAGAACCTTACTCCAGGTATAGTATTGATGGACTTCCTGTAGTTTCTGTTTTTTACCAGGATTAGAATTCAAGGCTTCACCACCTTCAGACTCATAGAGATTTTGTTGTAAGTATTTATCCATCATTAATGGGGCTAAATTGAAATTAAAAATTAGCACAAACTGGGAATTCGTATGGGATGCTGATGACGGCAGCAAGTTGACACAGTTGGTCAGGTCTTGTGCCTCAAGTTAGGGTGCTGCTTACCACCCCCCTCCCCCACCAGCCCAAGAAACTTGAACACCCCCCCGATGATTTCTGTTTCCTTTAACGACCCTTGGGGATGGTAATGCCTCATTGGGAATCACACCGCTTAAGCAAAAATGAAATACACTCGTGTGGCATTACAAAACGTATGGTTTTGTATAAATACAAAATGAATGGTTTGTTTGGAGTATTGATTTCTACTCCTGTGGGTTTTATTTACATGTACGGCTACTGAAATTCACAAAGTTCTCGGTTTCTTCCAATATGCTTCCTAACGGTATGAGCAATCTTGTATTAGAGATTCTTATGAGTTGGTGTTCATATTACACATATTTTAAAGGAGGTTCGAGAACTTCCTTGAGACAATTGGGATACTTCATTATTTCAAGTCAGACTTAAACACATCTTGAGTTTTTCCTTAGTACATCCAGAAAAATCTGATATTGATTCATTTATCCTTCCAGTGAATTTGGATGATAATTGAGTATAGAGTCTCTAAAATAGTAATGAACACAAAACTCTGAGCTATGGCCTGGGATGATCCAGAAATTAGGATGCAAAGGATCACCGCATGCTCAAAGCAGACCAACTAGGGGTGAGTACTTCCCTTTGAGGTCACAGAATATTGCAGATATTAGTGAGGACATAAAGAGGATGAATGCATTCTCTTTAAATAGTTTCATAGGAAAGGCAAATAGTACTGCTGAAGATGAGGTTGCTGGTTTACTGTGGCAATGTACAGTGAGGAGAGGCTGTTGGTAGGGAAAAATTGCAGTGAACAGGATGAGTTGCAATGTACAAGGTGGATAAAATTGAAAAGCGTGAATACAGGACTGAAGGCATTGCATTTGAATGTGCACAGTATACAGAATAAGGTAGATGAGCGTGCAGCACAGTTGCAGATTGACAGGTATGATGTTGTAAGCATCACTAAATCATGGCTGAAAGAAGATTACAGCTGAGAGCTGAATGTCCATGGATACACATTGTATCGAAAGGACAGGCAGGAAGCCGGAGTGGGCAGTGTTGCTCTGTTGGTAAAAAATGAAATTGAATATTAGAGAGAGGTGACATAGGGCTGGAAAGTGTTGAATCATTGTGGATGGAGTTAAGGAACTGCAAGGATAAAACCTTCCCGATGGGAGTTGTATATAGACCCCCAAACAGTAGTAAGGATGTAGGCTACAAATTATAACGGGAGATAGAATTTGCATGCCAAAAGGGCAATATTACAATAGTGATGGGGAATTTCTACAGTGCCTAAGAGATGGCTATATTAACTTTTGTGTGGATGCCATTGTCCCTGTTAGAACTGTTTGCTGCTATCCCAATAATAAGCCCTGGATCACTAGTCACATCAAAGGCCTCCTAAACCAGAAGAAGAGGGCCTTTAAAGATGGTGATCGGTTGGAGCTTAAAAGAGTTCAGAAGGAACTCAGAGTACAGATAAGGAGGGCAAAGGAGCAGTATAGGAGGAAGCTAGAACAAAAGCTGCAGAAAAAAAGCATGAAGGAGGTGTGGGATGGGATGAAGATCATCACCGGATGCGGTGCAAAGCGGGGGGCGAACATAAGTGGAGATGTGGAGAAAGCGAACCAGCTGAACAACTTCTTCAACAGGTTCGACAGCTCAATCTCATCCTCACCGCAGAAATCCACACCAGGCTTACTTCCCTCACAGGAAAATAGCCACTCACAGGAGACCTTGCCCACGCCCAGGATTACGGCTGCACAGGTGGAAGGTCAACTGAGGAAGATCTGTACCAGCAAGGCGGCTGGACCGGATGGAGTTTCCCCACGATTACTGAGGGCCTGTGCGACTGAGCTGGGAGAACCACTACAGCGCATCTTCAACATGAGCCTGGAGCAGAGAAGAGTACCCAGACAGTGGAAAACATCCTGTATTGTCCCGGTACCAAAGAAACCACAACCAAAGGAGTTGAATGACTTCAGACCTGTTGCCTTGACGTCGCACGTGATGAAGACCATGGAGCGGCTGATAATACAGAATCTGAGGCCACAAACCAGGCACGCCCAGGATCCTCTTCAGTTTGCGTATAAGGAGAAGGTGGGAGTAGAGGATGCTATCACGTATTTGCTGCACAAATCACTCTCTCACCTAGATGGGGTCAGTTGTGCTGTGAGGATTACATTCCTTGACTTCTCTAGTGCCTTTAACACCATCCAGCCCAAGATCTTAAGGCACAAACTAACGGAGATGGGAGTAGACTCTCACATGGTGGATTGGATAGTGGACTACTTGACAGATAGACCTCAGTATGTGCGGTTGGGAGACTGTAGGTCTGACACGGTGGTCAGCAGCACAGGAGCGCCGGAGGGAACCGTACTCTCTCCGGTCCTGTTCACCCTGTACACATCAGACTTCCAATATAACTCGGAGTCCTGCCATGTGCAGAAGTTCGCTGATGACACGGCCATAGTGGGGTGTGTCAGGAATGGACAGGAGGAGGAGTATAGGAAACTGATACAGGACTTTGTGATATGGTGCAACTCAAACTACCTGCGTCTCAATATCACCAAGACCAAGGAGATGGTGGTGGACTTTAGGAGATCTAGGCCTCATATGGAGCCAGTGATCATTAATGGAGAATGTGTGGAGCAGGTTAAGACCTACAAGTATCTGGGAGTACAGTTAGACGAGAAGCTAGACTGGACTGCCAACACAGATGCCTTGTGCAGGAAGGCACAGAGTCGACTGTACTTCCTTAGAAGGTTGGCGTCATTCAATGTCTGTAGTGAGATGCTGAAGATGTTCTATAGGTCAGTTGTGGAGAGCGCCCTCTTCTTTGTGGTGGCGTGTTGGGGAGGCAGCATTAAGAAGAGGGACGCCTCACGTCTTAATAAGCTGGTAAGGAAGGCAGGCTCTGTCGTGGGCAAAGTACTGGAGAGTTTAACATCGGTAGCTGAGCGAAGGGCGCTGAGTAGGCTACGGTCAATTATGGAAAACTCTGAACATCCTCTACATAGCACCATCCAGAGACAGAGAAGCAGTTTCAGCGACAGGTTACTATCGATGCAATGCTCCTCAGACAGGATGAAGAGGTCAATACTCCCCAATGCCATTAGGCTTTACAATTCTACCGCCAGGACTTAAGAACTTTTTAAAAGCTATTATTAATGCTTTTTGAGATAGTGATTTAGATGCATATCATATTTTTTTACTGAGTTAAGTATTGTATGTAATTAGTTTTGCTACAACAAGTGTATGGGACATTGGAAAAAAGTTGAATTTCCCCATGGGGATGAATAAAGTATCTATCTATCTATCTTTATAGAGCAGCTCGTGGTTGAGCCCACTACAGGATCAGCTATTCTGCATTGGGTGTTGTGCAATGAACCAGAATTGATCCGAGACCTTAAGCTAAAGAACCTTTAGAGGCAAATGATCATAATATGTTCAAATTCACCCTGAAATTTGAGAAGGAGAAGCTAAAGTCAGATGTATCAGTATTACAGTGGAGTAAAGGGCATGAGAGAGGAGTTGGTCAGAAGTGATTGGAAAAAAAACTGGCAGGGATGATAGCAGAGAAGCAAAATCTGAAATTTCTAGAAGCAATTTGGAAGGCACAGGATATATACATCCCAAAGAGGAAGAAGTATCCTAAAGGAAAGATGACACATCCATGGCTAACAAGAGAAGTAAAAGCCAACATAAAAGCTAAAGGGAGGGCATGTAATAGGGCAAATACTAGAGGTAAATTAGAGGATTGGGAAGCTTTTAAAAACCTACAGAAGGCAACTAAAAAGTCATTATGAAAGGTAAAGAAGGAATATGAAAATAAGTGAGCCAATAATATTAAAGAGGATACCAAAAGTTTCTTCAGATACATAAAGTGTGAAAGGGAGGTGAAAGTGGATATCGGACTGCTGGAAAACAATGCTGGAGACGTAGTGATGAAGAACAAGGAAATGCCAGATGAATTGAAGAAGTATTTTTTGTATTATTCTTCAAGGTGAAAGACACTAGCAGTATGGTGGAAGTTCCAGATGTCAGGGGTCATGAAGTGTGTGAAGTTACCATAACCAGAGAGACAGTTCTTGGGAATCTGAAAGGTCTGAAGGTAGATGTCACCAGATGGTGTACACTCCAGGGTTCTGAGAAAGGTGGCAGAAGAGATTGTGAAGGCATTAGTAATGATCTTTCAAGAATCACTACTTTATGGAATGGTTTCAGAGGACGGGAAAACTGGAAATTTCACTCCACTCTTCCCGAAGGGAGAGAGGCAGAAGAAAAGAAACTGCAGGCTAGTTAGTCTGACCTCAGTGGCTGGGAAGATGTTGGAATCAATTATTAATCGATACCCAGGAACTTGAAACTGCTCACTCTCTCCAGTTCTGATCCCTCTATGAGGATTGGTATCTGTTCCTTTGTCTTACCCTTCATGTATTTCACAATCAGCTCTTTTGTCTTACTGACATTGAGTGCCAGGTTGTTGCTGCCACACCACTCCACTAGTTGGCATATCTCACTCGTGTACACTCTCTTGTCACCACCTGAGATTCTACCAGCAATGGTTGTATCGTCAGTAAATTTATAGATGGTATTTGTGCTGTGCCTCGCCACACAGTCATGGGTATAAAGTGAGTAGAGCAGTGGGCTAAGCACACACCCCTGAGGTGTGCCAGTGTTTATCGTCAGCGAGGAGGATATATTATCATCAATCCGCACAGATTGTGGTCTTACAGTTAGGAAGTCGAGGATCCAATTGCAGAGGGAGGTACAGAGGCCCAGGCTCTGCAACTTCTTGAAACTTCAGCTAATTTGGCAGTCGCCTAATTAGGCCAAAATGTACTGGTCCCACTGAGTCCCAATTAACTAGAATCCACTGCATTGTAAATATTTCTGATGTTCATAAATCCTCAAAAGATATTTTAAAACCATATTTTAAAATATGATAAATTATTCGTCATTTTATTCCATAAAATGACAAGAACACAAAAATAACATAAACATCATAATAATTAATTGCATTCTATTAACTAAAAGTGCGCTTTACTTGTAAATTGCAGCTCTCTCTTGCAGCTCTTCCTTTCCATTGAAATGCTCAAAGTGCCGTAGGAGTAACAGGGTTGGGAATTGCTCAAGAAATTTGAGACCCCTTTTCTTATATATTTATGGTGGAGAATGATATTGGCATACAGTTATATAGTACAGTTCCATCGCTTCTCAGAAAATCTGACCAATATTTCACTCACCTCAGCACAGAATTAATTACTCTGCAACTCCTGTTCTTGGTATTATTTATTTATTAGTATTTGCACAGTTTGGCTTCTTTTGCACTTGCTTGCTTTCCAGTCTTTGTGTGTTGTTTTCATTGATTCCATTGTTCTACTGTGAATGCCTGCAAGAAAATGAATCTCGAAGTATTTGACATATGCATACTTTGATAATAAATTTATTTTCAACTTTGAGTTTTCATGAAAATTATGTGCTTTAATGTTATCTTAAAGATAAAATAATCTGCTTTATGTGACTCTAACTCCTTTTTTAGGCTTTTCACATGGAATTGAAAGAGATCCATCCACATTTTAGCAATTCTGTTCTATCAAATCTTTTGCCCATTATTTTTGGAGTGGATAAGATTCCTGATAATTTTTATTCTATATTTATGAGAAAATTCTCTTAATTATTAGTGTGTTTCTTCTTTCCCACCATTAGGTGGACTGTAAACTACTGCTCTAAGTATAATTGATCTTTTGTTACAACTTTTCATTAAGCACATGATCCTGTGTTTATCTAATGGCAGGTGAATCACTTTTATCCTGCTGCCATTATGTTTTATCTAATAAGCCCATCTATTCCTTCTTTCGATCCTCTTATATTACCCTCTTATATTTTCTCAATATAGTGGATTTCAGTTAATTGAGACACATTAGGGCCAGTATATTTTTGTCTAATTAGCTGAAGTTTCATGGAAATTGTTAATAAGGTCTAAGAAAGACAAACTGAGTAACAAATTATGTACTTAAGTGAAATACAGAACAAATTAGAAATCTACCAATGCTACTGCAGCCCTATAAAACTATATAAGTTCCTAATACTTATCAATGGAGGAATTCACATGTGTCATATTCTTTTGACTGTAAATGAACAAAATCGTAGACACCTACATATGGACTGCCTTCGAACAATGCTATTGAAGATTGCATTCCCTAAATTTTCATTTTCATCGTAACATTCAAGATGATTGTCAATACCTTCAAATTCTTCATAGCTTCTAAATTATTGAAGTGGCAAAATTGTTTCATTTTCACTCCAGGCTGTTTCTGGCATCTTCAAGTGTGAAACTACAGTGAGCAAAACAGTTCTGAAT
Organism: Hemitrygon akajei; assembly: GCF_048418815.1. Taxonomy (NCBI): domain Eukaryota; kingdom Metazoa; phylum Chordata; class Chondrichthyes; order Myliobatiformes; family Dasyatidae; genus Hemitrygon; species Hemitrygon akajei. Next base: position 63,640,893 of record NC_133127.1, on the reverse strand, counting down.
TGTCTTACATCTTATTTCTTGCCAGCTGTTAGTGGGAAAGTTGCTGCTTTTTGAACACAACCATATGCAACTGATACGATTTAAAAACTGTTTGCTTGAAGCACAGCATTGTGCCTAATGGCCATGCAAGCGCGTGCAACTGACACTAGTTAGAAACTATTTGGCAACAGTCTCCTGCCCCAATGAAGTGGCATAGTGTTCCAAAGAAACAAAGGGAAACCCAAATATTTTTTGGATTAGTTTTTTTTCTTTAGGAGTTGTCCAAAATAAGTGGCTGCTCCAATTAACCGATAGCCCAATTAAACAGAATCCATTGTATATTGTACACTGTAAGGTTAATTCCTGATACTGATTTTCTGCCATCTCAATAATTGTTAGAATAATTGATTCCTCCCATTATCTTTTCTTCTGTTACCTTGTTTTATTATGGATAGGGTCTACATTGCTGTATTGATAGTTTCTCATGTTCAATATCTGTTCATCCCATTTTAAGTTTAATTATCTTTTTATACTATTTTCCCAAGATGCTATTATTTACTCCTAATCCATTTATCATCTCTCATTAGTTTAGTCTGCCCTGTGCTCCCATTTGCTTTTTGATTTCTTATTGCTTCCTTCCCTGATTACTTAAAACCTTTCACACTGGGAGCACAGGACTCCTATAGAGTCAATTATATTTAATGGGGAATATATTTTAGAAATGGAGAGAATTATTGAAAAGTTGAAGCCTAAACTGGGAGGCACAGAAAATTAGTTTGCTGAACACCCACAGTGCAATTTAACAATGTGTCATTAGATAATTTCGAAGTACATTACATCACTTTGGTGGTGATGCAATTGATCCATCTACCTAATGACCACGGAGTGTGGTGCAAATTAAAGAGATAATTCCAGTGTACATATTCTGAAGTTTTGTGAATATATATATATATGTGTAGGGATTGGGTCATGGGTGAGTTATTAGTACAGAGGGCTACATGAAGGTTAACATTATGACAGCGAAAAATGAATTGTGTGGTACAACTGGTTGAATTTAAAACTTCTTCAAACTGTGAACACTTCAGAAATATCACGGCATGATATTTGGTTTGGATGAAAGATCTTCAAAAATGAAATGAAAAGAATAGTGGGAGAAAGGAGGTGAAACTGATTGTTGTCTGACTGATGGATTTTTGCAACATTGGAAGCTAGTCCTATTAGTAGTTTCTTTGATTCTCTTTATCTTATTACCAAGAAACTTATCATTCTGAGTAGCTATAGATCTGCTAACATTTATCAGAGAAACTTCTAAAAGTTTTTAAAAAAATAATTTAATGAAATGACTGGAGGAGTCTCAGAATTAACAACTGCTTAAGCAGTCAATACTAACACAGAAAATGCAAGACAATGTGCAGGTTAAAGTTGATTAAGGACAAAAATAAAGTATTCATGTGGATAAGATTAAAGTATACAGCTCTAGATCATTCTACAAATGCAAATCATGTTTCAACTACATAGCACGTTTAAGATTTTGTGGTGTAGTATAAAAACAATAGAATTGATTGATACTGATTTTTGAGTATCTTATATTTCAACCTAAACACAGAGAAATTCAAAACCTCTTCAACATATCTCCTGCTCATGTTCAAGTCCTTTACCTCCCACTGGGTGATCACGTTAGTGTTTAGAGTGCTACTAGCTATTGATATCTAATATTATCTTAAGTGCTGCAGTAATCATTCTGCCATAATCATTGCAAACCTGTTCAGTCAAAATTATTTCTATAATACATAAAAATTATTCTACTATCTTCAAAAAAAAGTATTATACCCACTGGTCCAGAAAATCAATTGATTTGCATATAGTTTTATCCTCTGTAAGTGTGAACTGAAGTTCACATTGAATGCTAGGTAGTGGTATCAGCAGTTGTCAATGTGCAAAACACATAATACATCCATGAATTATACACTTTCTTGCACATGACATGTGTATTCATGAAGATTGATGAATATATTAGAGAGATGGTAATTTTGAGCAAAACATATTTCATATGGAATGGAGCCTTCCATACCTACGGCCTTCACACACCTGCGTCAGGATGCTGTTCATTGACTATAGCTCAGCATTTAACACCTTCAGTCCCACAATCCTGACTGAGAAGTAGAGAACCTGGGCCTCTGTACCTCTCTTTGTAATTGGATCCTCAACTTCCTAACTGAAAGTCCACAATCTGTGCGGATTGGTGATAATATATCCTCCTCATTGATGATCAACACTGACGCACCTCAGGGGTGTGTGCTTAGCCCACTGCTCTACTCTCTCTATACCCGTGACTGTGTGGCTAGGCATAGCTCAAATACTTTCTATAAATTTGCTGATGATACAATCATTGTTGGTAGAATCTCAGAAGGAAATGAGAGGGCATACAGGAGTGGTGTCGCAGCAACAACTTTGTACTCAACGTCAATAAGAAGAAAGAGCTGATTGTGGACTTCAGGAAGGGTAAGACGAAGAAACACGTACCAATCCTCACAGAGGGATCAGAAATGGAGAGAGTGAGCAGTTTCAAGTTCCTGGGTGTTAAGATCTCTGAGGACCTAACCTGGTCCCAACATATCGATCCAGCTACAAAGAAGGCAAGACAATGACTATACTTCATTTGGAGTTCGAAGAGATTTGATATATCAACAAAAACACTCAAAAGCTTCTGTAGATGTACCGTGGAGACCACTTTGATAGGCTGCATCACTGTTTGGTATGGGGGAGGGGGGGTACCGCACAGGACCGAAAGAGGCCGCAGAGGGTCATAAATTTAGTCAGCTCCGTCTTCGGTACTAGCCTACAAAAAACAGGACATCTTCAAGGAGTGGTGTCTCAGAAAGGCAGCGTCCATTATTAGGGACCTCCAGCATCCAGGGCATGCCCTTTTCTCACTGTTACCATCAGGTAGGAGGTACAGACGCCTGAAGGCACACTCTCAGTGATTTAGGAACAGCTTTTTCCTTTCTGCCATCTGATTCCTAAATGGACATTCAACCCGTGAACACCACCTCACATTTTAAATATATATTATTTCTGTTTTTGCATGATTTTTAATCTATTCATTATACATGTACTGCAATTTATTTATTTATTTATTCTTCTTCTATATTATGTATTGCATTGAACTGCTGCTGCTAATTTAACAAATTTCACAACATTTGCCAGTGATAATAAACCTGATGCTGATTCTGATTCTGATGTGGAACAACTGAATATTGCAGATCTTGACAGGACAACACAACTCGGTGTAAGGAATGGATGTTATTCAACTGCTCTTTAAGGGGGATGTCCATAACTGAAATACTGCCACACCATTTTCCCTGGAAGATTGCTTCTTTTCAAATCCTTCTACACTATATGGGAAGGGGACCCAAATTGCTCCAAACTTCTCTTTGAGTGTCTACTCCAATCATCACAAAGTACATTTGACTTCTGTCTATATTAATTCCATTAGTTGCACAACAACAGCAGATGTGAACTGGAAGAGCTCCAGCCATGGTGGCACATGCACAGATGTCTCAATTCGGATGTGATTCCTGAAATTATCAAGTTTAATGTGTATAAGCATATTAATGTTGCAGGAAGTGCACTCTTTGTACACATAATGCCTTGCAATGATGTATGCATGAAAATCTTCTTCTACCATGTGTTTCCATAGCATGTACATATTGTTCATATTGTTGTTGCTTTGACATCCTGACTCTAATCATCTATGAGGGGTGATTGATAAGTTTGTGTCCTAAGGTAGAAGGAGTCAATTTTGGAAAACCTAGCACATTTATTTTTCAACATAGTCCCCTCCTACATGTACACACTTAGTCCAGTGGTCATGGAGGATACGGATCCCTTCTTTGTAGAATTGGTCCACAGCAGGGGTGATTGATAAGTTTATGGCCTAAGGTGAAAGGAGATGAGTTATACAACTCTCGTTACATGCATGTGCAGTTCAACTCTGAGTGAAAATGCAGAAAGTTTGAAGTTAATAACTCATCTCCTTCTACCTTAGGCCACAAACTTATCAATCACCCTATGCTGTGGACCACTTCTGGAGGTCCAAGACGCTGACTTCTACAAAGAAGGGATCCGTATGCTCCACGACCGCTGGACTAAGTGTGTAAATGTAGCAAAAATAAATGTGCTAGGTTTTCTAAAATTGACTCCTTCTACTTAGCCACGAACTTATCACCCGTCATCAATCACCCCTCATATATTATTTGCGCAGTAAATATTTGATGTTGTTTTCTTAACACATATTCAGTTCTCTATTTTATCAAATGGTGCTGACCATAAGAATAATAGAAGGGTTGATAGTCTTAAATTATTGACACAAAAAGACAGGCTGCAACCCTTGCCTTTGATCAACTGGTGGTGCTTGCTGTTCCTGGATAATTGTTTTGGTAATAGAGATAATTGCTCCAAGTGAGACCAGCACAGTCAGAGACTCATTTAGGTTCTCAAGGGAAAACCTGTCTACTGAAGAAAATGAGCAGAATTGAAAGACTGTTCTAGCAGTGGATGGTTGTGCTTGATGAGGACAGATGGGTCTAAGGATGAAAATGAACACTGGGAGATCAATGCAGTGGACTGTAGGACTGTAGTATCAGAGACAACTGCTGTTGAAGATTGTGAGGTCAACGGGTCTCCAGAATGTTGTGTGCATTTTCGTAATTTGTGTGTATTTCATTTTTCCAGATGTTATTAATATCATTGTAAGCATTGTATTTGTTTTTGCCAACTTAAACAGAATATAACATTTTCTTTCTATTAATTTTATCAATTTCCAGATTGGACATAATTAATTTACATGGTAAAATATAAATTGGTTTAGTTGGAGATATTGTAACTAGCACCGGTCTACATAATATTCCTAAGTCTTTATTCATGATGGATCCACTTAGACCATGATTAGCTAATATATTCAAACAATTATTACAAGAAACAATGCTTCCATCTGACCAATTTAAGTTATTTGAGATTTAATATGATCTATAGCTCTGACAGAATAATGCATTTAGATTAATGTTTACTCTTAGCTAAATGCAAATGTATTTTCCCCATTAATTGGCTGAAAGAATGTGTTTGATTGCTCATTCAAAGACTTTTGATCCTATGTTGAGATTTATTAGCCCAAAATTAAATTGCCCAAATAAGTCTGAATGCATATTTTTTTCAGCTGCTGTGTACTGACAAACCTGGTGCCATGCTGATGGCTCCAAAGCTTCAAGTCAAAGTCAAAGTACATTTATTATCAAAGAATGTATAAATAATAGAAGCTTGAAATTTGTTTGCTCACAGGCAGCCACAAAACAGGAAACCCGAATGAACCCAATTAAAAAAAAATAAAGACCAACACCCAATTCGCAGAGGAAGGGGGAAAAAAAACATAAATCATGCAAACAATAGGAGCGAGCAATAACATTCCAAACCAAAATGAGTTCTTAGATCTGAACCTTGGAGCAGCCCACAGTAGGTCCAAAACTCAGTATCAGTCCAACATATTAGTGGGCACGGAGCACAGCATCTGGGGGCAGTCTTCATAACCTCAGCGCCATAGAGAGGGGAGTGAATATCATGAATTATCTACGCTTCAGGGAATAAAGTCCTAACCTATTCAACCTTTCTCTGTAACTTAGTTTCTCAAGTCCCGGCAACATCCTTGTAAACCTTCTCTGCACTCTTTCAACTTTATTAATATCTTTCCTGTAATTTGGAGACCAAAACTGCACACAATACTCCAAATTTGGCCTCACCAATGCCTTATACAGCCTCACCATAACATTCCAACTCTTATACTCAATACTTGGATTTATAAAGCCCAATGTACCAAAGGCTCTCTTTACCACCCTATTTACCTGTGATGCCACTTTTAGGGAATTTTGTATCTGTATTTCCAGATCCCTCTGTTCTACTGCTCTCCTCAGTGTCCTACCATTTACCTTATATGTTCTACCTTGGTTTGTCCTTCCAAAGTGCAATATCTCACACTTGTCTGTATTAAAATCCATCTGCCATTTTTCAGCCCATTTTTCCAGCTGGTCCAAATCCCTCTGCAAACTTTGAAAACCTTCCTCACTGTCCACTACACCTCCAATCTTTGTATCAGCAGCAAATTTGCTGATCCAATTTACCACATTATCATCCAGATCATTGATATAGATGACAAATAAAATGGACCCAGCACTGATCCCTGTGGCACACAGGTAGTCACAAGCCTCCACTCAGAGAAGCAATCCTCCACTACCACTCTCTGACTTCTCCCATTGAGCCAATGTCTAATCCAATTTACTACTTCACCATGTATAACTAATGACTAAATCTTCCTAACCAACCTCCAATGCCAGACCTTGTCAAAGTCCTTTCTGAAGTCCATGTAGACAATATCCACTGCCTTCCCTTCATCCACTTTCCTGGTAACCTCCTCAAAAAACTCTAATAGGTCTGTTAAACATGACCTACCACACACAAAGCCATGTTGACTCTCCCTAATAAGTCCATGTCTATCCAAATACTTGTAGATCCTATCTCTTAGTACTCTTTCCAATAATTTACCTGCTACTGACGTCAAACTTACCAGCCTATAATTTCCCGGATTACTTTTGGAGCCTTTTTTAAACAGCGGAACAACATGAGCTATCCTCCAATCCTCCGGCACCTCACCCGTAGATACCAACATTTTAAATATATCTGCCAGGGCCCCTGCAATTTCAACACTAGTCTCCTTCAAGGTCCAAGGGAATACCCTGTCAGGTCCTGGGGATTTATCTACTCTGAGTTGCCTCAAGATAGCAAGCACCTTCTCCTCTTCAATCTGTATAGGTTCCATGACCTCACTACTTGTTTGCCTTATTTCCATTGACTTCATGCCAGTTTCCTTAGTAAATACAGATGCAAAAAACCCATTTAAGATCTCCCCCATTTCTTTTGGTTCCATACATAGCCGACCACTCTGATCTTCAAGAGGACCAATTTTATCCCTTACTATCCTTTTGCTCTTAATATACCTGTAGAAGCTCTTCAGATTATCCTTCACCTTGACTGCCAAAGCTACCTCATGTCTTCTTTTAGCCCTCCTGATTTCTTTCTTAAGTATTTTTTGCACTTTTTATACTCATCAAGCACCTTATTTGCTCCCTGTTTCCTATACATGTCATACATCTCTCTCTTCTTCTTCATCAGAGTTCCAATATCCCTAGAGAACCAAGGTTCCTTATTCTTATTCACTTTGCCTTTAACCCTGACAGGAACATACCAACTCTGCACTCTCAAAATTTCTCCTTTGAAGGCCTCCCATGAACCAATCAAATCCTTGCCAGAGAACAACTTATCCCAATCCACGCTTTTTAGATCCTTTCTCATTTCTTCAAATTTGGCCTTTTTCCAGTTTAGAACCTCAACCCGAGGACCAGATCTATCTTTATCCATGATCAAGTTGAAACTAATGGTGTTATGATCACTGGAACCAAAGTGTTCCCCTACACACACTTCCGTCACCTGTCCTAACTCGTTTCCTAATAGGAGATCTAATATTGCATTCTCTCTAGTTGGTACCTCTATATATTGATTTAGAAAACTTTCCTGAACACATTTTACAAACTCTAACCCGTCTAGACCTTTAACAGTATGGGAGTCCCAATCAATATGCAGAAAATTTAAATCCCCTGCTATCACAACTTTATGTTTCCTGCAGTTGTCTGCTATCTCTCTGCAGATTTGCTCCTCCAATTCTCGCTGACTATTGGGTGGTCTATAATAGAACCCCATTAATGTGGTCATACCTTTCCTGTTTCTCAGCTCCACCCATATGGCCTCGGTAGACAAGCCCTCTAATCTGTCCTGTCTGAGTACTGCTGTAACATTTTCCCTGACTAGCAATGCCAACCCCTCCACCCTTCATCCCTCTGCCTCTATCACGTCTGAAACATCAGAACCCTGGAACATTGAGCTGCCAGTCCTGCCCCTCCTGTAGCCAAGTTTCACTAATAGCTACAATGTCATAACTCCACGTGTCAATCCATGCCCTCAGCTCATCAGCCTTCCCCAAGATACTCCTCGCATTGAAATAGAAACACCTCAGAAGATTATTACCACCACACACAACCCTTCTATTTGTGACTTTGCATGAACCTTTAACATCATTTATTTTCACTCCCGCTCCACTATCTACTCTGGTTCTCTGGTTCCCATCCCCCTGCAAATCTAGGTTAACCCCCACCGTATAGCACTAACAAATGTCCCTGCTAGGATATTTGTGCCCCTGTAGTTCAGGTGTAACCGGTCTGTCTTGTACAGGTCCCACCTGTCCCAAAAGAGGTCCCAATGATCCTGAAATCTGAAACCCTGTCCCCTACACCAGTTCCTCAGCCATGTGTATATCCTCCAGAGCATCCTATTCTTACCCTCACTGGCACGTGGCACAGGTAGCAATCCTGAGATTACCACCCTCAAGGTCCTGCTTTTTAACTTCCTACCAAGCTCTCTATACTCACTCTTCAGGACCTCCTCACTCTTTCTTCCTATGTCATTGGTACCAATGTGTACCATGACATCTGGCTGCTCACCCTCCCATTTCAGAATGCTGTGCACGTGATCAGAGACGTCCCTGATCCTGGCACCTGAGAGGCAACAAACCATCTGGGAGTCTCTGTCATGACCACAGAACCTCCTGTCTGTACCTCTAACTATTGAGTCCCCTATCACTACCGCTCTCCTCTTCTTCCCCCCCTCCCTTCTGCACTGCAGAACCAGACTCAGTGCCAGAGATCCAGCTGCAGCAGCTAGTCCCAGGTAAGTCATCCCCCCAACAGTATTCAAATCAATATACTTGTTGCTGAAGGGAATGACACAGGGGAGCCCTGCTCTGCCTGCTCTTTCCCCTTCCCTCAACTGACGGTAACCCAATAACCTGTGCGCTGCTCCTTTGGCGTAACTACCTCCCTGAAACTACTATCTATAAACTTCTCATTCTCTCGAATGATCCGGAGGTCATCCAGCTCCTGCTCCAGTTCCCTAACGCAGTTTGTTAGGAGCTGCAGCTGGATACATTTCTTGCAGGCATCGTTGTCAGGGACACCAGAGGTCTCCCTGACTTCCCACATCCTGCAAGAGGAGCATTCCAACATCCTGCCTGGCATTCTCTCTACTCTAAACGAACAAGACAAAGCTTACCAGAACCTACTCTCACCTTGCCTGTTCACGCTGAAGCCTGTTGAGCCAAAGTCGTCCCACTCTGACTCAGTCCACTCCGACATTGGCCGCTACGATGATGGCCGCTGTATATGGTTGTCTTTTTTTTAAACCTTTGGTGTGCTACATCTCTACATTGGGAAGAATTACAATTATCTGCATGACACCTCTCCATACTATCCACAATACCCCCAACCTTTGTGTCATCAGCAAATTTACTAACCCATCCCTTCATTTCCTCATCCAGATCATTTATAAAAATCACGAAGAGTAAGGGTCTCAGAATGGATCCCAGTGGCACACCACTGGTCACCGACCTCCATGCAAAATATGACCCATCTACAAACACTCTTTGTCTTCTGTGGGCAAGCCAGTTTGGGATCTACAAAGCAAGGTCCCCTTGGATCTCATGCCTCCTTACTTTCTCAATAAGCCTTGCATGAAGTACAAACGTACCTTGTCAAATGCCTTGCTGAAATCCATATACACTACATCTACTGCTCTACCTTCATCAATGTGTTTAGTCATATCCTCAAAAAATTCAATCAGGTTCGTAAGGCATGACCTGTCTTTCACAAAGCCATGTTGACTATTCCTAATCATATTATACCTCTCCAAATGTTCATAAAACCTGCCTCTCAGGATCTTCTCCATCAATTTACCAACCACTGAAGTAAGACTCACCGGTCTATAATTTCCTGGGCTATCTCTACTCCCTTTCTTGAATAATGTAACAACATTTGCAACCCTCCAATCCTCTGGAACCTCTCCCATCCCCACTGAAGATACAAAGATCATTGCCAGAGGCTCAGCAATCTCCCCCATCATGTCCCACAGTAGCCTGGGGTACATCTCATCCGGTCCTGGTGACTTATCCAACTTGATGCTTTCCAAAAGCTCCAGTACATCCTCCTTCTTCATATCTACATGCTCAAGCTTTTCAGTCCACTGTAAGTCATCCCTAAAATCACCAAGATCCTGTTCCATAGTGAATCCTGAAGCAAAGTACTCATTAAGTAAATCTGCTATTTCCTCTGGTTCCATACTCACTTTTCCACTGTCACACTTGATTGACCCTATTCTCTCACATCGTATCCTCTTGCTCTTCACATACTTGTAGAATGTATTGGGGTTTTCCTTAATCTTTTCCACCAAGGCCTTCTCATGGCCTCTTCTGGCTCTCCTAACTTCATTCTTAAGCTCCTTCCTACTTGCCTAATAATCTTCCAGATCTCTATCATTACCTAGTTTTTTGAACCTTTCATAAGCTCTTCTTTTTTTCTTGTCTAGATTTACAACAGCCTTTGTACATCATGGTTCTTGTACCCTACCAAACTTTTCCTGTCTTTTTGGAACAAACTTATGCAAAATGCCATGCAAATATCCCCTGAACATTTGCCACATTTCTGCCATATATTTCCCTGAGAATATTTGTTCCCAATTTATGCTTCCAAGTTCCTGCCTGATAGCCTCATCTTTCCCTTAATTGCTTATCTAATTTGTCTGTTCCTAACCCTTTCTGATGCCATGGTAAAGGAGATCGATTTGTGATCACTATCTCCAAAATGCTCTCCCACTGAGAGACTTGACAGCTGAGCAGGTTCATTTCCCAATACCAGATCAAGTATAGCCTCTCCTCTTGTAGGTTTATCTACATATTGTGTCAAGAAACCTTCCTGAACACACCTAACAAACTCTACCCCATCTAAACCCCTCACTCTAGGGGAATGCCAATCAATATTTGGGAAATTAAAATCTCCACCATGACAACCCTGTTATTATTACACCTTTCCAGAATCTGTCTCTCTATTTGCTCCTCGAGGTCCCTGTTACTATTTGGTCGTCAACAAAAATCATCCAGTGGAGTTATTGACCCCTCCTGTTCCTAACTTCCACCCAAGAGACTCCGTAGACAACCCTCCATGTTTTCCTCCTTTTTTGCAGCCATGACACCGTCTCTGATCAACAGTGCCATGCCCCCACCTCTTTTGGCTCCCTCCCTATCATTTCTGAAACATCTAAAGCCTGGCACTTGAAGTTATCATCCCTGCCCCTGAGCCACCCAAGTCTCTGTAATGGCCACAACATCATAGCTCCAAGTACTGATCCACATTCTAAACTCATCAGCTTTAGTCATAATTCTCTTTGCATCAAAATAGACACATCTCAAACCATCAGTCTGAGCTCGTCCCTTCTCTATCACCTGTCTGTCCTTCCTCTCCCACTGTCTCCAACATTTCTCCATTTGTGAGACAACCACATCTTCCTCCATCTCTTCAGTTTGGCTCCCACCCCCCAGAAATCCTAGTTTAAACTCTCCCAATAGCCTTAGCAAACCTCCCCACCAGGATATTGGTCCTCCTTGGGATTCAAGTTGGTGACAGTGAATGGGACATACCAGTGTTAACAAGGTCAGTCATTGTGTGGGGGACAATGGTCTTCTGCTCTTTAGTGGGGTCCTTTTTGAGGTGTAAATAAGGTGTATGAGAGTTGTCACCTTGCCTCAACAAGGTAGAGGTCAGTCCACCAGACTACTGCAGCACCCCACTTTATCTGTGGATTTGATGGTGAGGTTAGGGTTAGTGCGGAAAGAGTGGAGAGCAGCGTGTTCGGAAGAAGTGAGGCTAGAATTGGAAAGAGGAGTGTTAAAGTCGAGACAGTTGATGTTTCATTAGCAATTAAAAGTTCTAGATTCATCTGCCTATCATGTTCCACCTCAGATGTTTCCACCCATCAACAACTAGCCTCTACCTCAACCCCCCTACAACTTTTTAGACCAACAACACACACAAAATGCTGGTGGAACACAGCAGGCTAGGCAGCATCTAGAAGGAGAAGCACTGTCGACGTTTCGGGCCGAGACCCTTAGTCAGGACTAATCACTCAGAAATGTCTACAGCGCTTCTCCCTATAGATGCTGCCTAGCCTGCTGTGTTCTACCAGCATTTTGTGTGTGTTGTTGTTTGAATTTCCAGCATCTGCAGATTTCCTCGTGTTTCCTTTTTAGAGCAGCTGTCTTCCCTCTAAATTCTTAATCTTGATGCAGGGTGATTACATGAAATATTGATTCTTCCTTTATCTTTATAGATTCTACCTAAACTCATGAGTTCCTCCCTTAGTATTTTTTTTTGCTTCGGACTCCAGCCCTTTCTTGTATAGACAAATCCCTCCCCAAGCTTCTCTCTCTACTCACTTGCTGGTTCTCCATTCCCTCCATTTTATCACTCACAGCTTTAGCCCATCTTGATCTCACCTGCTGCATTTCATTTTCTCCCCCAATTTTGCAATATCCCTCATTGCCTCTTTAAATTGTATCTTTTTCATCACTTTCCTTACCTTCTTCTTTCTATTTGTACTGGGTATAATAATTAGTTTTGAACCACCTTGGGATGCTTAGTGAATTAAAATTGCTACATAAATGTTAATCCAAGGTTGTTATTAGAAAACAAAAATTATGATTGGCTGGCAAATTGCCCATTGATTCTCTGTCTGTTGACAGGTCATTATATTTACTGATCATATTCCCTGTTTTGCACAGTTAGCCATATAAAACCTATCCATTCTGTCCAGATTTTAAACCTGATACCATCTATTAACATGTTTATTCAAGGCCAGGATGTTAATGCGTAAGTGTTTCTATCAAAGGCACATTACAGTGGTTCAATATTTGTCTTCTACTGCAGCACATCTTGTTGTTGTCTAAGTGCTGAAATTCTCAATGAGTTTCATGTGCATTTGGGACATTGATTTGCAGAACCCTAGGTAAAGTCTTCAGCATGCTCAATAGTTTTCAAAGAAAGACCAAAGGAACGTCAGAGAGAAATGCTCTAATACTGGTAAAAAGTTCAGATTCCAGGTCTATGGTGGACCCATCTTCCTAGCTCTATGTTCATTTTGGCAGGTGTGGGCTGTTAACTCAAGTAATAATAAAATTGTCCACACTCTATTAAGGAAACTGTGTCAAGACAACAACCTTTCCTTTAAGGTCAGCGAAACAAGAGAGCTGCTCATTAACTTTAGGAAGGGGGATGGTGTACTTGTTCCTGTCTACATCAAGAGTGCTGACATTGAGAAGGTTGAGAACTTCTTTTCATGGGAGAGAACATCACCAATACCCTGTCCTGGTCCAACCACATTGATGTCATGGCCAAGAAAGCTCATCAATACTGGATCTCCACTTCCTCAGGAGGATAAAGAATATCGGCATGTCCCCATTGCCCTTTACCAATTTTATTGATGCATCACAGAAAGCATCTTACCTGGATGCATCACAGCTTGGTATATAGCAACAGTTCTGTCTGTGACTGCACAAAACAACAGAGGGTTGTTATCACAGTTCATTACATCAAGGATACCAGCCTCTCCTCTGTGGACTTTTCCGATAATTCTTGCTGCATCAGTAAAGCAGCTGGCATAATCAAAGGGCCCACCATGGACAATCGTTTTTCTTCCTTCTCCCATCAGACAGAAAATATCAAAGCCTGAAATCACATAGCATTGGACTCAAGGGCAGCTTCTATCTCTCTACTGTACGACTACTGAATGGTTGTTTGGTACAATAAGGTTGACTCATGACCCCACAGTCCACATCATTATAATCTTGCACCTTATTGTGCACCTGGACTGCACTTTCTCTGTAGCTGTTACACCTTATTCTGCATTCTGTTGCTGTTTTACTCTGTATTACCTCTCTGCATTGTTGTGGTGAATTGATCTGTATGAACAGTATGCAAAAGAAGATTGCACAGTTTACTTTGGTGCATATGACAATAATAAACCAATTTCAATTCTGTTTCGAAAGTAATGTGGCTTACAATGAGCCGGATCCTGATCATACACATGGCTTATATCTTAAGATATGATTTATGATGCTGCCAATACTCTTCCACACGTTTTCCTCCACACACAGTACAATCTGTGTTGATCATCAATATAAGTAATGTCAACATTTCATTTGAAGACACCATGCAAATTCTTAGCACAATTTATCAGTGAACATGGACTAGACCAGTCAGCACAGCATGACTGATGAGGTTTTGGAGCTGGGGCCTTTTACAACTTTTACTAAATTAACTGCTCTTCAGAAATTAGTCACATAACTGAATAAGCTGATAATAGTTCTTGGGCATGACCCACAGCTCCTTCATAGATTGTAGACAGATTTCGACTATTCCTCATATCTCAAGAAATTATAACTGTTGAAGGAAAATCCAGAGTATATTCATTCCAAATGGAATATTTATCGATTAGTGACAAGAAATGGCCTGATCATTTCCAATGACTTCAGAACAATAAAAACAGGGTGTGGGTAAGATAGTGGTTTACTGGGCAACACAGTCACGGTCAATTAGAGTAGGACACCTCCATCATAATTATTTTCAATACTGGTACCCACAAGACTGCATCCTCAGCCCACTACTTTACTCCATGTACATTCATATCAGTGTGAGCAAATTCTACTTTAGATTAGATTAGATTAGATTAGATTCAACTTTATTGTCATTGTGCCAAGTACAAATACAAAGCTAATGAAATGCAATTAGCATCTAACCAGAAGTGCAAAAGAATAGTGTTATTTACAAAATAACTGTGAGTAAAAACTAAGTGCTACAGCATACACATATAAAAGTACTGAGACAGTACAATATGGGTGCAATACTGCTTAGGGCTGTGACGTGAGGTTCAGCAGGGTCACAGCCTCAGGGAAGAAGCTCTTCCTGAGCCTGCTGGTGTGGGAGTGGAGGCTCCTCTAGCATCTACTAAATGGGAGGAGAGTAAAAAGTCCATGCTTACGATGAGATGCATCCTTGATAATGCTTTTCGCCCTGCCCAGGCAGCGTTTATGGTAAAGGTTCTCAATGGTGGGCAATTGGGTACCAATAATCCACTGGGCAATTTTCATCACCCACTGGAGTGTTTTGCGGTCTGATACGGGACAATTGCCATTCCACACTGAGATGCAGTTGATGAGTATGCTGTCAATGGTACAGCGGTAAAAGTCCGTCAGTATCCTGGGATAGAGGTGAGCTTTATTGATGCTCTGCAGGGAATAAAGGCACTGTTATGCCTTTTTGATCAGGATGGAGGAGTTCAGGGACCAGGTGAGATAATCGGAAATGTGGACACCAAGGAAGTTGAAGCTTGATACACAATCCACTACCATCCACAAGTTTGCAGGTGACGCCAGCATAGTGCGCCACCAAACAATGATGAGGCAGAGCACAGGAAGGAGATAGAGAACCTAATGGCATGGAGTCAAAACATCAACATTTCCCTCAATGTCAACAAAACAAAAAAGCTGTTCATTAACTTCAACAAATTGAACAGGGTATACTTCCCTGTCTGCATCAATAGTTCTGAGGTGGAGATGCTTTAGAACTTCAAGTTCCTAGGTGTAAGACCATAAGACTAGAAGATATAGGGCCATTTGGCCATTCTAGAATTAGATGATTTGGCCTTTTGAGTCTGCTCCACCATTTCATCATGGCTGATCTAATTTTCCTCTCAGCCCCAATCTGATGCTTTCTCCCCATATCACTTCATGCCCTGACCAATCTAGAATCAATCAACCTCTGCCTTAAATATACATAAAGACTTGACCTCCACAGCTGCCTGTGGTAAAGAATTCCACAGATTCATTCTCTCTGGCTAAAGAAATTCCTCCTTATCTGTGTTCTAAGATAACACCCCTCTATTCTGAGAGTGTTTAAACGGAGGGAAAAACAAGTATGTGGTTCTGCTGAAGAAATTTGAGCAGGGATTAAATTAAAATGCAGAAGCAAAAAGGTAATAGTCTCTAGATTGTTACCTGAGCCACATGCAGATTGGTACAAGGTTAATAAGATCAGAGAATTAAATGTGTGTCTCAAAAGTGGAGTGTAAAAAATAGTTTCGAATTCATGGGACATTGGCACCAGTTTTGGGGAAAGGGGCAGCTGTTCCAATGGAACAGGAGTCCACACAAATTGCAAAACTAGAGTTGTGGATAGGGCTTTAAACTAAACAGAAAGGTGATGGGTTTAACAGCTTGGAAAAGTATGGACGAAGTAAAAAGGAGGGAGAGTGCAGGAGAGGTAACTGAAGTCTCCAGAATAGCGAGTAAGTCAAGTCAAGTCAAGTCACTTTTATTGTCATTTCGACCATAACTACTGCTACAGTACATAGTAAAAATGAGACAACGTTTTTCAGGACCATGGTGTTACATGACCCAGTACAAAAACTAGACTGAACTACGTAAAAAAGAACAACACAGAGAAAGCTACACTAGACTATAGACCTACACTGGACTGCATAAAGTGCACAAAAACAGTGCAGGCATTACAATAAATAATAAATAGGACAGTAGGGCAAGGTGTCAGTCCAGGCTTTGGGTATTGAGGAGTCTGATAGCTTGGGGGAAGAAACTGTTACATAGTCTGGTCGTGAGAGCCCAAATGCTTTGGAGCCTTTTCCCAGACGGCAGGAGGGAGAAGAGATTGTATGAGGGGTGCATGGGGTTCTTCATAATGCTGTTTCCTTTGCGGATGCAGCGTGTAGTGTAAATGTCCGTGATGACGGAAAGAGAGACCCTGATGATCTTCTCAGCTGACCTCACTATCCGCTGCAGGGTCTTGCGATCCGAGATGGTGCAATTTCCGAACCAGGCAGTGATGCAGCTGCTCAGGATGCTCTCAATACAACCCCTGTAGAATGTGATGAGGCGGGGGGGGGGGGGGGGGGGGGTGAGAGATGGACTCTCCTCAGCCTTCGTAGAAAGTAGAGACGCTGCTGGGCTTTCTTTGCTATGGAGCTGGTGTTGAGGGACCAGGTGAGATTCTCCATCAGGTGGACACCAAGAAACTTGGTGCAGTTTAGTAGAAATAAAGGTTAAGAAAGGATTTAGAATTTAACTTCAGGAAACATGGAGATAAAATTTAGAAGAAGGGTGTTGAATACCAGACTGAAGATGTTATATCTGAATGGACCCAGTATACTAAATAAGGTAGATGAGCTTATAGCACAGATGGAAATGGACAGATATCATGTTATGGGCATCACAGAGTCATGGTTGAAAGAAGATCACAGCAGGGAGGATACATATTGCTTTGAAAAGATAGGTAGGTGGGCAGAATTTTTAGGGTGGGTATATTGGTAAAAGATGAAATCAAATGTATAGAAAAAAATGACATAAGGTCAATATAAGATCTAAAATCCCTATGAGTAGAGTAAAGATACCACAAGAATAAAACAACCCTGATGTGAGCTAATTATAGGCCTCTGAATAGTAGCTAGAATATGGGGCACAAATTATAACAAGATAGAAAAGGCCTGTAAAAAGGGCAATGTTATGATCATCATGGGGGATTTTATTATGTAAGCAGATGGGAAAAATCAGGTTGGCACTAGATTCCAAGAAAAGGAATTTGTAGAATGCCTCCAAGTTAATTTTTTTGAGCTGTTTATGGTCAAGCCCATTAGGGAAAAAACAATTCTATTTTTGATGTTGTACAATGAACCAGATTCTGAATTGGGTGTTGTGTAATGAACCTGATTTGATTGGGGAGCTTAAAATAAAGGAACCCTTAGGACCAGTGATCATAATACGATAAAATTCAACCTGCATTTGAGAAGAAATTAAATCAAAAGTATCATCTTTACAGTTGAGTAAATCTAACTACAGAGGCATATGGGAGGAACTGGCCAAAATTGATTGGAAGGGGACACCTGCAGGGATGATGTTAGAGCAGAAATGGTAGGAGCTTTTGGGAGTTATTTGCAAGATGTAGGATCAGTTCATCCCAAAGAAGAAGTATCTTGAAGGGAGCATGATGCAACTGTGGCTTACAAGGGAATTCAAAGATAGCATAAAAGCAAAAGAGAGGGCATACAATGTAGCAAAATTCAATGGGAAGCTAGAAGATTGGGAAACTTTTAAAAACCAACAAAGGGCAACTGAAAAGGCAAAATCGAGAGAAAACATGAGATATGAAGGCAAGCTAGCCAATAGTATAGAACAGAACACCAAAAGCTTTTCAGATATACTGTATAAAGAGTGAAAGAGAAGCAAGAGTGGATATCAGACTGTTGGAGAATGGCACTGGCGAGGTAGTAATTGGGAATAAGGTAATTGTGGACAAACTGAATAAGTATTTTGTGTCCATCTTCACTGCGAAAGACATCAGCAACATGCCAGAAATTTGAGAGAATTAGGGGGCAGAAGTGAATGAAGCTGCTGTTACTGAGTAGAAGGTACTTAGGAGCTGAAAGGTCTGAAGATACTGTACAGTGCCAGTCTTAGGTACGTATAATACAGTATATACATAGCTAGAGTACCTAAGACTTTTGCACGGTACTTTGGAAATATTATGTATTGTATTGTACTGTTGCTGCAAACAAAAAACAAATTTTACAACACATGTGGGTGATGATAAACCTGATTCTGATATGGCTCTCTATTGTGCACTGAGAGTGGAGAGGGGGCAGGTAGAGAGGAATTGTGGTTGGAAAAAGGGGAAGGGAGAGGGGAGGGAGTGGGGGGCACCAGAGAGACATTCTGTAATGATCAACAAACCAATTATTTGGAATCAAATAACCTTGCCATTCTCTGCCCCGGCACTCCTTCTCTGCCACCTATCCCACACCCCTCCCATGATGTTCCACCCTTGCCATTCGCTATCCTTTGCTCCCGACAGATTTACAAGCTCACTCTCCACTCCACGTTGACAAATACAGTACTATGAAAATGCCTTAGGCATCCTGGCTATATATATTTGCCTGGACTTTTGCACAGTACTTTAGATAAGTCGCCTGGACCAAATAGACTACACCCCAGGTTCTGCAAAAGATAGCTGAGGAAACTGTAGAGGCAGTAGTAGTAATATTTCAAAAATCACTGGATTCTGAATTGGTTCCGGAGGACTGGAAAATCATTAATTTTTCTCCACTCTTTAAGTAGGCAGGGAAACAAGTACAGCCCTGTCAGCATGACTTCAGAGGTTGGAAAGAGGTTAGAGGCTACTATTAAGGATGATGTTTCAGGGTAATTGGAAGCACATGATAAAACAGATTGAAGTCTGCATGGTTCCTTAAGGAGAAATCTTACCTGATAAATCTGTTGAAATTCTTTGAGGAAGTAACAGGAAAAATAGATGAAGAAGAGTCAGTGTATGTTGTTCACTTGGATTTTCAGGAGCTGCAGGAGACTGCTGAACAAGACAGGAATCCATGGCACTTCAAGAAAGATGCTAGTGTACACTGGTATAAGGCAAAGAGTGGGAATAAAGGGGGCCTTTTCTGGTTGGCTGCCGGTAACTAGTGGTTTTCCCTTGGGGTTGGTGTTTGGACTACTTCTTTTCACATTATGTCAATGGCCTGGATGACAAAATGATGGCTTTGTGTCTAAGTTGGTGGATAACACAAAGACAGGTGGAGGGATAGGTATTGTTGAGTAAGCAGGGTATCTGCAGAAGGATTTAGACTGATTAGCAGAATAGACAAACTGGCAGATGGAATACAGAGTAGGGA
The DNA here is from genome assembly GCF_048418815.1 of Hemitrygon akajei. Taxonomy (NCBI): domain Eukaryota; kingdom Metazoa; phylum Chordata; class Chondrichthyes; order Myliobatiformes; family Dasyatidae; genus Hemitrygon; species Hemitrygon akajei. The sequence goes on along the minus strand of NC_133127.1, from coordinate 63,621,186 downwards.
AGTTACTGGAACTGCAGTTCGCTGACCTTCGGCTCATATGGGAGAATGAGGAAGTGATAGATAGGAGCTACAGGGAGGTTGTCACCTCTAGGTTGCAGGAGGCAGGTAACTGTGTGACTGGTAGAAGGAAGGGAAATCGCTTTGAGGGTTTGACCTTCTGGGGGTAGTCACAGTGACTGGGTCTCTGGCACTGAGTCTGGTGCTGTGGCTCAAAAATAAGAGAGGTGAAGAGGACTACAGTGGTGATAGGAGATTCCTATCTTGGAGGCCAAGTCATTGGGTACATTTAAGGCAGAGGCTGATATTTCTTTGATTTGTCGGGATATGAAAGAATATGGGAAGAAGGCAGGAGGTAGGGAAAAAGGATCAGACATGATGAAATGGTGAAGCAGACTTGATGGGCCAAATGGCCTAATTCTGCTCCTAAATCTTAAGGCCTTATGACGCGCATGGTCATGCACTTTGGTAGAAGGAATAAAAGTGTAGACATGCTTTTTAAACGGGGAGTGAAGTTGGAAATCAGAAATGCGAAAGGCTTTGGGAGTTCTGGTGCAGGATTCCCTAAAGGTTGACTTGCAGGCCGAGTTTGTAGTAGGGATGTTAAATGCATTATTCATGTAATATTCATTTCAAGAGGACTAGAATATAAAAGCAAAGGTGTAATGCTGAGGCATGTGTTTGTTGGATGCCATTTGGAGTTTTGGTAGCAGTTTTGGGTCCCATATCTAAGGAGGAAAGAGCTGCCATTGGAAAGGGTCCAGAAGACGTTCACAAGTGTAATGTCCTGTTTAAGATTTTTACTGCTATGCTGTAGGTATTTTGTTTTAGCAGTTCTGTAAGAGCAGTCTGTGCTGCTTTCAGCTTGCTTGGGCTTGAGCTGATATAAGAGGCTTTGTTTTACAATTTAGGAATGTGGTGTCAGCCAATCAGGATGTTAGAATTGGGAGAAGGTTCTAGAGAATGCAAGGCAGAGAGTTCTTGGTTGGTGGGAGCTGGAAGGAGACAGGAGAGAAGATGTTGGAGGGTGCCGTCCCTGTTGCACAAGGTGCTTTGTGCAGATGAATGGCTTTGAGGAGGAAGGACCAATACACCCATGGGAGAGCCCGTTTGTTCAAGATGGATTTTGAGTGACCTTCAGAAGGTAGTGTGTGCTTTCATGCAGACTGGGTGTCCAGTACATGAGTTACAGACAAGTTCAAGATTTGAGCTTCACCGTGCACATGTGACTGTTAATGGGCACTTTTTGTCCTTTCTTTCTTTTCTTTAATAACTGTTTGCTTAAGTTAACATTCTTAAATATACTCCTTATTAATTGTATGCAGTGTACGGTCTGTTATTTCTAGCTGGGGGCAGTAAATCAAACAGCATTTAGCCAAACCAGGTTTTGGGTGGGCGAGACATCCCAACCTCATGGATTTGGTGGGACCAAAGTCATAAACACCCTAGATGTACAAACCCTGAGAAAGGTGTGTTTCTCGCCATGGAATCCAGTGGCTATTAGTGATGGGCTAACGAGCCGCATTTCCAAGGACACCCAGTTAAAGGAGGTTTCATTGTGGGGGCATCGTCCTCAATTGAATTCATTGAATGCTGTGTGATTGTCCTAAGAGTTGATTAGGTGGGTTTGTGTTTAAGCCTGTGTTAAACTATTGTATGGGAAAGTGATTAACATATGTGGTTATGGACACTGCAGGGGTTAAGCGCTGGTGAGATTCAAAGAGATTGCCCATAATCAATGCTTGTGTTTTGAACGAGGTGCATATCCGTAGCCCAGATGAACTGTTGATTAGGATTCTAAGTACTGTTAGTGCATTAGGGAAAGCTACGATCATGGAGTGGTAATTTGACCAAACAGAGGGGAAAGATGTTGTGTTAGTTCAGACTAGCGCTGACATGATGGCAGTGAATCTGCCTAGTATCATTGCAGTACCTGGAGAGGCGGGGCCATGGGTCGTCCATACTCTCGGAGAAGTGTGGAGGGTAGGTGAGGGTGCTGAATTGGTAGTCGAGTTTCCCTTACAAAGCTGGAAAACTACCCACCATGTGTTAGAACTGAAGAAGCCTCTCAGGTGAGTGGCAAAACATCTTCTAGACAGTACAGCAAGTCCAATTGCCTTGATTTACTATGGCTTGATATATCTATCACTGCAAGTTAAAATCACTTGCTTTTCATTCTGTTTCGAGGATTATGTTTGTAAATTTATGGTTGCTATCAACTACCAAACAATCATATGATTATCAACATGATTTCTATATTACCTGATGGCAAATGTAAGCTAGTCAGACCAATAGACATTAGTTGAAAGGGTTAAAAATTAACAAAAAAAACAGAAGGGTCCAACTCTATGTACTGCTTCAGCGATCCTCTGAAATTAAAGTCTAATCCCAGAGGAAGGCGAATGTTTACTGACTTGAGGGGATCACTGCTTTAAGCCTCTCCCACTTTAGGCTTTAACCCATCCACTTTAAGATCTGATGAGTTGTGCATTCAGAGATGCTCTTCTGCACATCACTGTTGTGGCACGTGGTTATCTGAGTTACTGTTGCTTTCCTGTTGGCTTGAAGCATTCTGGCCATTCTCCTCTGACCTCTCTCGTTAAAAAGGCATACTCACCCACACTCATTGGATATATTTTTTTTATTTTTTGCATCATTCTCTGTAACTCTAGAGACTGTTGTGCATGAAAATCCCAGAAGATCAGCAATTTCCGACAGACTCAAACAATCTGGCACCAACATTCAGTCCAAGGTCAAAGCCACTTAGGTCACATTTCTTTCCCATTCCAATGTTTGGTCTGACCAACAACTGAACTTTTTAACCATGCCTGCATACCTTTATACATTGAGTTGCTGCCCCATAAAACCATAAGATATAGGAGCAGAATTAGGCCATTCAGCCCATCGAGTCTGCTCTGCCATTCCATCATGGCTGATCCTGGATTTCACTCAACCCCATGCACATGCTTTCTTGCCATATCCTTTGATGGCCTGCCCGATCAAGAAATGATAAAATTCCACCTTAAGTATACACTCGGGCTTGACCTCCACCTCAGTCTGTGGCAGAGCATTCCACAGATTTACTATTCTCTGGCTAAAAAAAATCCTCCTGAATGATTTGCTGATTAAATATTCACATTAATGAGCAGGTGGACAGTTGCAACTAATAAAGCGGCCACTGCGTTTGCAATGTTGGCAGGCAAAACCAAGAGGAGCTTATCGTTAATATCTTCACCTTAAGAGACCAACAGAAAACAAGTTTTAGTAATTTTAACTGAGTTTGTAGTGAGTGTGAAACCAACTATTAAAGTGCTTGCTACTGGGCTGAATTTGTAGCATTCCTCAGAAATTATCTGGGATTGGAGAAGCATAGCTGCAGAGAAGACCTTGGGATTTTAGGAATCATGGAGTCACACAGCAAGGAAACAAGCCCTACAGGTCACCAAGTCTGCACTCAGCTTCAAATAACAACAATCCTAAAAAAAATTCAATTTTATACTCCTGCACACCCCGTTAACTTTCTCCAGATCCTTCTACTTACTCACATAGTAGGTGAAATTTACAGTGGCCAATTGACCTACAACTCCACTTATCTTTAGAATGTGTAATGTAAACAAAATAAATTCATGTGGTCATAGGCAGAGCAGACAAACTCCACACAGACAAAACCAGAGGTCAGAATTATACCCAGATCACTGTAGTGGTGAGATTACAGCTCTGTCGTGGGCAAAGTACTGGAGAGTTTAACATCGGTAGCTGAGCGAAGGGCGCTGAGTAGGCTATGGTCAATTATGGAAAACTCTGAACATCCTCTACATAGCACCATCCAGAGACAGAGAAGCAGTTTCAGCGACAGGTTACTATCGATGCAATGCTCCTCAGACAGGATGAAGAGGTCAATACTCCCCAATGCCATTAGGCTTTACAATTCAACCGCCAGGACTTAAGAACTTTTTAAAAGCTATTATTAATGCTTTTTGAGATAGTGATTTAGATGCATATCATATTTTTTACTGAGTTAAGTATTGTATGTAATTAGTTTTGTTACAACAAGTGTATGGGACATTGGAAAAAAGTTGAATTTCCCCATGGGGATGAATAAAGTATCTATCTATCTATCTATCTATCTATCTATCTATCTATCTACTAGCTGCACCATGGATTCCAAAAGACAATATTATTTTTTATCAGTAGTGGACCTAGATCTTCAATATCTTAACTAAAAGATTAAGAGGGCTGCAGCACTTCACAGAAGGTGGCTCAACTATACCTTTTCCAGTGTAACTAAGAATGGGCAATAAAAGACAATAAAGTCTACGTTCCATGAAATGAATAAAAGATCATCTGCCCTGAGATCACATGATGTTGTTTCTGGATTCAAAAAGAAATCACCATATCATCTTCCTGACCAATGGCTGTTAATAAGTATAATTCTGAGATGTGCATCCTGGAGCTGCTACAGTGCAGAGTCATGTTGCATCTGTTTGGGATATCAGTAACTATCACACCTGCTTAACACCAAACCAAGTATATCCATGTCTTTTTAAAAATATTTCTAGAGCTGCACATTGAGGCCAAGGCTGGCAATTTATTGCCTGCTCCTCATTATCTTGGAAGAGGTTTTTAACTAGTGTAACCCTTCCAATTAAGGTATTCCCACAGTACTGTTAGGAGTGTTCCAGGGTTCAGACCCAGCATAAGAACTAGCATTATAGCAAATAAAGGTGAATAATTGTATAATCGATTGTACATAAATATATTAGATTCCTGTTAAGTGTTCATGGTTTATGAAGAAGCCAGTTATCTTTCATTCATTTCCCCAAACTCAGAGTGCAATCTATGTTGATAAGCCAGGTAAGTTATGTCAACATTACCTTGGAAAGTAATGTGCAAATTCTTAGCACACATCACCAGTGAACATGGGCTAGACCAGAAAACACAGCAAGACTGATTAAGTTTTGGAGCTGGAGACCTTTACAAATTTCTGTTAAATTAACTGTTCTTCAGAAGTTAGTCAGATAAGTAGATGAGAGATTTGGGGTAGGTCCCACAGCTAAATGAAATTCATCATTCTATCTGCTTTTACATTGAATAGATTTGCACAGGGGTTTATCTAAAGCAAAATTTTATTTCAGGGTCATGCTGTCCTATATTTAACCAAAAAGACAAACAATGCAGAGCACAATTGAGGAGAAAAGAGAAGGAGAGATACTTTTTTTTCAGGTGAATGCATATGAACTTTGGCTCAACATATTGAATAATTCAAGAAGTTGACCCTGAAGTAAACTCCTACTGGTGGTTGGTAACTGGTTTTCATTGTCATGTGTACTAATCTACAGTCTTGTTTGCATGGCATCCAGGCAGATCATTCCATACTTAATTACATCGGGGTTGTGTTGGCGCATGGCCAAGTGGTTAAGGCATTCATCTAGTGATCTGAAGGTCGCTAGTTCAAGCCTTGGCTGAGGCTGTGTGTGTGTTCTTGAGCAAGGCACTTAACCACACATTGCTCTGCGTCGACACCAGTGCCACGCTGTATGGCTTCTAATGCCCTTCCCTTGGACAACATCGGTGGCGTGGAGAGGGGAGACTTGCAGCTTGGGGAACTGCCGGTCTTCCATAAAAAAAACCTTGCCCAGGCTTGAGACCTGGAAGCTTTCCAAGGTGCAAATCCATGGTCTATCGAGACTAACGGAGGCCTACACATCGGGGTAGAAGAAAAGGGAAAAGATACAACAGAATCCAGAGTATAATTTTGTAGTTATAGAGGATATACAATGTGGATAGACAAATAAAGTGCAAGGAAAATAAAGAGGTGGCCGGGAGATCAAAAGAGGCTGTCCTTGAGCCTTGTGGTAGGTGTGGTCAAGCTTTTATATCTTGAGAGGAGGAAGACGAATGAATAACTGGGATGGGATGGGTCTTTGATTATATTCGCTGCTTTCCCAAGGCACTAAGAGTCAATGGATGGGGGGCTCATTTGCAAGATTGACTGGGCTGTGTTTAAAACTCTACAATTTCTTGTGGTCTACGGCATACCAAGCTGTGATGCAATTCTCTGTGGCTCACCTGTAAAGAATGGTGATATTCATTGACATTAAGCTGAATGTCCTGAGACTTCTGAGGAAATGCAGCCATTGGTGTGATTTGCACCTGGAAAGGTATTGATGATAATTACACCTAGGAACTTGAAGTTCTCAATCATCTCCAACTCAGTATAATTGATACAGATAAAGCTATCCTACCTCTCGAGGTCAATGACCAGCTCATTTGTTTTGCCAATGTTGAAGGAAAGTTTGTTGTCTTGACACCATGTCACTAGGTTATCTTCTACTGTACTATGTCTTGTTTGATATCTGGCTCACTATGATGGTGTCATTTGCAAAACTGTTTTGGAGTTGGAAATTAATTTGGCCAGTGTGTAAAAAGTAAAGCAAGGGGCTGCCAAGAGTGAGTTGACCCATAGTTTGATAGGTTCTCTGCTCCATATATCACAGGGTACTGTGTATGTATATATTGTTCTGATATTAAAGGCAACTTACATTTATCTATGAACAGATAAACCAGTTTGTATCTTACCCTATTGGGTAACCTATATGTCTTTTGAAAATACCCAAATCTTTTTTATCATTCCATTATCACAAATGCACTTTCAAATCAAAGTGCTGTATGACTTGAAAGGGAAACTGTAGGTTGTGATCATTCTATGTAGCCTTTTCAATGGTTGTCATCGGTCTGTGAGGTACTTGCCTGGGAAGCTGCTGCAACAAGTTTTTCATTGTACCAGTACCTCATTGTACTTGTACATATGACAGTGAACTTGACTTGACTGCTTTGCATTTTGAAAATGATATATAGTGTGTCACAGTAGTGGGGAACATAATACAAATATTGAAGGTGGAGGATGGTATAGCAATATGATAAAGGCACTTTGGATTCTATTGATTTAAAAGTTATTCATAAGACTCAGTTGTTGCAGAGGGCTAGTTTATACAATTTTATTATTGTACCCTTTACTGCGGACAATATACTCTTTTCTCCTTACTCAGTAGGTTATGGTTTCCTTTCTTTTCCATGTGAGATGTAATTCTGTTGGTTGCTATTCAGTTTCTGTTCAATAGGATTTTTGCCACTTTTCTTCTATACATACTACATTCCTTATTTTACTTGGAAGAGGAAATTAGGGAGGCTGCAGAAATTGACATCCAATTATTTACACTTTAATTATTGTTGTATCTTAAATTATTGACTTATTCCTTTGGGTTTTTACAATTTATTTACTTTAAAATTATCATTTATTAACATAAAATATTTGTAATTTTTAAAAAAGATAATCAGGTTTTCAAAAATCATCTGAGAAATCTTATAAATTGTGTTTTCAGAAATTCAATTTAAGTATGCAAATACTTTTTTATACCTCAGACTTCCCAAGAGTGCAGTGTGGTTGTTCGCTTTGTCCGCATTTCACATTTGAAAATGACCATTACAAGTTATTATTTGACATGACATTTATAAATGAGCCCTACAGTTGTGATTGGATGTAAGTGTAGTCATTTTTCAATATTGTGCAATGAACTTCCCTAGATGTTGGAAATCCAGGTATGTGTTTTACACAATTTCCTGACCAATTGGTCATAAAATCACATCAGCTTGTACCTAAATTTCTAATAACATATTCCAGCAGGTGCGGTTCCATGCCAGAAACCAGGAATTGTACAATTGCCCTTGAGGTTTATTTAATTTAAACCTGTGAACACAAATGGCATGTTGCATTATATCATTGTCCTTCATTCAGTGGTCTGTTAGAAGGGGTGCTTGTGGTATTTGCAGGAAAATTCCACAATGCAACTGGGAGATTTAAATTGATGTGCAGGTTCGCTCTTCAAATAACCTGTTATCTTCAATTATTCTCTCTTTGCTTGATTTTCCACTCTACTGGCTTGATCATTCCCTAGTTGCTTTATTTTCTATCCGACTGCCTAGAGTCACTTTCTACCCATTCTGTCTCTGACAGAACAGAACAAGGAAGGTTTGGGAACAACAGCTTACGAGGGCTCATAAGTTGATCATCCAAATTAAGCCAGACAGGCAGAGTAAAACTCTTCTATGAACTTTTCCGCATGGTTTATTGAATTGATTCAACAGGAAACCCTAGGTTAAAGTTATACAGCTTACTTATTTTGGATAATGTAACTGTACAATGTCCTGTGTCATGGGTTTTTTTGGTTTGTTAAGAGTAGGAATGCTTCTTTGTCTGATAAGTGTTTCTCTCGCAGTTGTTTTGCTTTATACTTGCTGATATGGTAATTGTATTCATTTGTTAACCAATGGGGAATGTTATTTTGTCTTGTGAGGCTGGGCACGTGGGGAAGGGGTTTTCGCGGGCTTTTGGTGGGGAGTCGGGAGGAAGACGCCGAGGAAGGTGGACGCGTGCTGCACTGCTTGGAAGACCACCGGGGAGTCCTAGGTGCGAAGACGTGGAGGTCGGAGGCAAGCGACGAGGGGTCGGATGGTTCGATGGTTGAGCTCCAACGATGTGCACTAAACTGACTGAACTTTGATAAGTTGGCGCCTTTTGTTTTTTTTCCTTGCATATATATTGTATTGCCTAATACTCTTTTAATTTTAGTAAACTCTTTAAAGTGTATTTCATAATGGTATTTGTTGTGGGTTTGATACTGTGGGCGGGCGCGAGGCATAAACTCGATTCTCACAGCACCTGCGTGTACGGGAGGCGGGGTTGGTGTGTGGCTGGATCTCCTTTTCCCCTAGACATATACCAGCCTGTTGGGTAAGTGTTACATAACTTAAATAATTCAAAGATCTATTTTACATAGTAAAGAATTCTTGTCAATGAAACTTGTTTTGTGTGGAAAATCCTAATCCTGACCCCCTGGTATAATGGGTACAGAGGGGAGTTGAATTTGTCAATGTAATGGTTTTTTCACTTGCTTTTCTTGGACAGATCACAAGGGCTTCCCCATAAAGCTTTTCCCAATTTCTTTTTAATTAAGCCTTTCAGTTCCCCATGAAATACCTGGGACCCATCCTTCATGGATTGTTAGGGCATCGCAGAGCATTGGGGACTGACAGCTCAATCATGGCCACAGTTTGCTCTCCTTTCCCATGGGAGTACAGATGGTCAGCCCTCTCACCTCACAGAACTGACTCAGCCACACAGAATGGAAATTCTCAGATGTTCTCTTGGTGACTCAAATAGCCCTATTTTCAGGCTCAGATTCTGCGGACTCAATGATTTGATTGATTCCTAGATCTGACTCCATCACTGTTGTTGTGTTTTCCTCATTTGACAACACTTGTTGGTGTCAGTCTGTTTCCCTGCTTGGAAGGAGAGGCAGCCCCCATCACCAGGACTCTCACTCACGTTATTTTTCAGGTCTTTATTATTTTGGAGCAGTATACCCATACATTCTAAAAAAACAAAGTTTTAATTAAAGCTTCTTGTTAACAGAACTGTGGGAATTGCTAATATAAAATCATGAGCAGAGACCTGTAATTTAGCTTTAGCAATAACACTAGTACACTGGGATCAAAAGTCACATGATTAGAAGCTGCCATGATCGGCTTCCAGAAATAAATCTAACAAACTAGCTTTCTTTTAGCTCAGCCTAGTGTAGAACTGGATGAAGACCAGAAAGGTTTCATAAAAGAATTCTCTTTAGAGCCAATAAGACAATTTTAAATTCTTAGAGATGCTGAATGGAAATAAGACCCTTGGCCCAATTTGTACATGCTGATTAATGTATCTATCTATACTAATCCCATTTGCTTGTGTTTGGAACATGCCTCTTTAAAACATTCTTATCTATGTACATAGCCAAATGCTTTAAAAAAATATATTGTGATTTTACCTGATTCTACCTCTTAGCTATGTTTGTGTTTAAGACTAGGTCAACCATGAATTATGGGATAATTCTTTGTGTGAAAATCAAAGAAAAACATGAGAAACTCTTGTTGACAAAGAAGTAATAACTCTGTTAATGTGTTTCCACAGATGTTTTTGCTAATGAGAACATTATAGTCAAAAAATAGCCTCATTCTTCTGATATTTATCTGAAATCTTAGTTCACATTATCAATTGCTAATATGAGAATTTCTCACAGAAAGCGTTTAATCTTTGCATTATCCAAGTTCAGTTTTTTCCTTTGGTCCTTGACACTGATTATTTGTAATCTGCTGCCTTAAAACAGATGTTTGGCAGTTGATAAAATATTGCGAAGGTATATTGGTCTCTAGTTTCTCATAAAAAATGTCTCTGAAGCAGATTCCAATTTGAAATACAATTGCTTGGATTCAAAACTGGTAAATGCAATTATGATCCACTAAGGTGTAATTGGAAAACTTGTGTAGAATAATACTTTAAGACAATCACCTTTACACCTCCCAAAGACCTCTTGCAGATTGTAATGTACATCACACAGAACTGAAGTACACTGCAGTCAGTGCATCATTAAACTACAGAAGATATCTGTTTATCCATATACTTCCTTGTAAAGGAGATTTTCTTGTCCTAGTTTCATGGGTAAAACTATCTATATTACTGTAGTACTTTTAGGAACAAGAGAAACCTCATGAGTCATACCTTTTTCTTATTAGTCTATTATTATAAACCTGATCAACGGTCTATCCAAAGGAGATCTAATCAAAATTTGCTGGCAAGTTGAGTTAACAATCTGCCTGAGAAGGCATTGCCAATTTTGAACAATTGCCTGTGTTGTCATATGGTTGTTAACCATCATTCACTAAATATATGTTAAGTAATTATTATAATTTTTCCAGTTCATTTTTGCTCATAGAAATTTCATACTAAATATGAAGCAATGTTATTCCAATGATTTCCTTGTCAGGTATCAAAATCCACAAAACAAAGTCACCATGAATATCATTCTTAAAAATTCTGCTATATTCTTTTTCCTTTTTATTCAGTAGTTTCAACATTTTGCATGTTTGTTTTCAAATCTCATTCAGCAAGGAATAATAATTGCTTTGCTTCAGGAGGAAATAGACATGTTAGGATATGTATATAAAGAAAGTCATAAAAATGAGTTGCCTAAGGAAAGAAAAGCAGAAAATGCAACTTTTTATATCTATCAGATTATACCAGACTATCTGACTGTCTTTGCAGTAACGTCCTAATCGTCAGTCATTCACAGAATCCTAAATAGCCTTCTGAGCAATAATAATACTTGAATAAGTTATATGCCACTTATTTTTGCACTCAGTGCAAATGCTTTGCGAGTCCTCTCATCTCCTTTAAAACTCAGAATTCATCAAACTCATTATAGGGTCCAGGAAGGTTCTTTTTCCCAGGAGCAAGATAAACTTTTGAATATGTATTTGGTATGAAAATTAGAGCACCAAATTACTTTTGTCATTCTCTTGCAAAATTCCTGGCCATGAGCATTGCTTGGATCATGACTCCTGACCTACACATTTTATTTACTTTGCTGTTACTTCCTCAGAAAGTGTTACCTTTTGGAGAACGATACCTGCCTAAGGAGGATTTTGACCTAATTCTGCTTGCTGTGATTTAATACTGCACCCAGGGTGTATGTAAAAAAAAATTGATTCCCTGTACCTGAAATGTGGTTTGCATTAGAAATTGCCCATCATGAATCCCTCCATGATATAAATTAGTTTCTGTTGTTTGTGGACCTCAAAAGATTACATGGGTCCTAAGGGATAGCAATCAATCTTACATGAAGTTTTTAATATCAGGCTGGTTTCTTGACTCTATTACTAGGATTGGGTGGGAAGCCCATAAAAATTCTACTGCTGTGTTATTTTGCATCATATGCCTTGTGCATTAGCTGATTAGTTTAAAAGTTCAGTGATGTCAAAACATTGTATTACTACACTTGCACAAAGAAAAAGGGATATATGCTAATAGCAACTGATAAGGAAGAGGCATTTACCTGAAAGCGATCTCTTAAATGTTAGTACATTGAAAAAAATAATTTCACAGTATATTTCCGGAGGATTGCTGAAATCAAAACAAACAAAAGTGAATGAATATTTTAAGAAGGTGTATTTGTTAAACTATGGATGAACAGAAGATAGACTTACTCTGTGATTCATAATTAAGTGCATGAACAGGTATGTATTATCCAGACAATGCACAGGGGAGTGTTGGCAGTGGGGCTTTTTGCTTATTGTTTCTCATCTGAGGAATACACAATCTGAATGGGCCTGTCAGTAATAGATGATAAATGTGCATGTCAGTTTCCCATGGTGATGGAAGGGAAAACAGAGGGCCCCCGAGCCCACTTAGAGAACATTTTCCGATGTTATAGAATGGCAATGGCAGACATCTGGGAGTGGATCAGCTGCCTGGTTTTTGACTGATTGTGGTAACTATAACATAAAGGAGAATGTAAACAACAGAAATAGCTGAAGAATAACTATCTGATGTTGGAAGGAATTTAAATTAGTCAGAATTTACTAATTCGCTTAGCTCTGGAACATCTGGACAGTGAAAATGCATCTATCAAGATGTTTTTCATTGACTACAGCTCAGCATTTAACACTATCACCCCTTCAAAACTAATTAATAAGTTCCAAGACTGGGGCCTTGATACTTCCTTATGTAATGGGATCCAAAATTTCCTCACTTATAGACCCCAGTCAGTACAGATTAGCAACAGCATTTCCTCCTCAATGACAATCAGCAGAAGTGCACTGCAAGGCTGTGTGCTTAGCCCCCTCCTCTAATCATTTTATGTGAGGCTGAGTGCAGCTCCAATACCCTATTCAAGTTTGCTGGCGGCACCACAGTGGTTGGCTGAATCAAAGCTGGTTCCAAATCAGCCTATATGAGGGAGATAGAAAATCTGGTTAAATGGTGCCACGACAACAACCTCTCACCCTGTCATGGTCCTGTCTGGCAAATCCCTATCTTGCTATTATCCCCTTGACTGGGCCTTAATCTCCTCGGCTGATTTCCAATTGTTCCCAGTTCCATTAATTACAGCACACCTGGGTTCCATCAGGGAATGCAGGATAAGAACCCTGGCATCACAGCAGTGTGCTGCCAGTTCGTCGGTCAATTCTAGTGCGTGTAAACCCCATTTCCTGATCCCTTAGGACTGTTAGTTTCTAGCTCCACATCATTCCCTGGATATTCTACGTGAACCTTGCCTCTGAGTCACTACTCTCCTGGGAATCTGCTCCACGTTCGCGACTGTGCTAGCGCCTCTCGACCCTGTCTCCGTGCCTGTGTCCTGCACTTGGATTCATCCTCAGTCACGTCCTTGCAACACACTTAATGTCAGCAAAACTAAAGAGCTGATTATTGACTACAGGAAGAGGAAATTAAGGGTCTGTGAACCAGTGCTCATTAGGGGATTGGAGGTGGACAGGGTCAGTAACTTGTTTTTCAATATATTATTATTATTACTTGTTTCTTTTTGTATTTGCATAATCTATCTTTCTGTGTGTGTAGTTTTTCATTGATTCTATTGTACTTTATTCTACTATAAATGCCTTTAACAAAACAGATCTTGGTGTAGTATTTGGTGAACTTTGAATCTAAAAGAGAATAGCTATTAACATTGTGTTGTAATACTTCTTTAAATTAATTTCTATAGCAGCAATAATATAGCTTGACAAAAACATAATCACATTAAAATGATAGTAAGTTAGATATGGTGCTGACAAGGACTTTGAAACTTGATTAATGAGGTAAGTTTGACTGAATATCCTAAAGGATGATGAATGGAGAGATTTAGTCAGTGAATTCCCAAGTTTAAGGCTTAAGCAGGTGACGGTGATGAGAGATGCTTCATAGGAACTCAAATGAAAGATCCTAGACTACTCATTCTTCCTCCTTCAGATGATGGCAGACCTGCCATAAAAACTGTAAGTCCTAGACTTAATTATAGTGTGTGGGATTACAAAGTTTCATTGTTTACCTTTTCTTTTTGCCTCTGAAGTTTACTGGAATGGGAGAATGGAATTCTGTGTTTAACAAAAAAAGGGGTCAGATCTACCATTTATAGAAGGATGAATTACTTGGTTTAAGCATTTGTTTTGAAAGAGTGCATATGTGAATCTATAAACAGTACAGATGAAAAGTACCAGTAATAGCTCTAAAATCACATGTTTAGTCTTGGTTACCTCCTAAGGAAATGAGAAAATTCATCTGAGCTTATAAAAGCCATGCAGCGAGGAGCCAATCATGGGAAAAAAATTGCAGATGTGATCCCTCCTGCCTCTAAATTAATTAAGAAAGTATCTGTTCAGCAATAAGTTAATGTTTGCCCCGAAACTATCCATTTTGTTACCATATATCAAAAGCATAAATTATAAAAAACAGAATCTGGTGTCTGTACATCTGGTATTTACTTTAAAGATGTCTCAATACTGTTGCTGTTTGACTTCAACTCACAGCGTATATTTATAAACTACAGATTTGTCAAGCTTCAGCAATTAGTTTCGGAGAGATTATTGTGAAAAGAGAGGTTTCCTGGTTCTTCTTTCTCATATAAAAAGTGGTGTACAGTTCACATCTGCAAGATTTGTTGAATTCCCTGATGGAATTGATGTTCTTCATAGCTCCTTTATGGAATAAATACAAAACTCACAGAATTTAGGACCAAGATAATACCACCCAATTGTTCACCTATTTTCCTTTCAAAGATTTTAAAAATGATCAGAGATCTGAGAAGTTTAAAGGAAGACTTGCATGTAAACAGCATCTGGTTCAAGTAGACTTTAGGACTAATTTTCATCTTAATTGTTATTCTCTTCTCAAGCTCCAACTTTGCTCATTCTACTTTGCTTTAGTCTTCCCCTCTCAGCTTACCATAGTTAATCAAGTTCTCAATGTAAGCATTCATTTGACATGACCCATCCAACTATTTTTCTATTTTAATAATCTCCTTTCTCCTGCACATTTGTCAGTTAGGGAAACCTGGCTTTCCATTTTCACTTGTAGGAATGTATGTTGCCTGTATCTGAAACATAGAGTCATAGAGCAGAGAATCACATAGTCATAGAACAACTCAGCATGAAACAGGTCCTTCATGCCACCTAGTCCATGCTGAACGGCTAATCTGCTGAGTCCCATCACCTTGAACCCAGACCACAGCCCTCCACACCCATCCTATCCATATACTTAACCAAATTTCCCTTAAGTGCTGAATTCAAAACCTCATCCACCACTTCTGCTGCCCCACCCTCTGAGTGTAAAGATCCCCCTAAATATATCACTTCTCATTGTTAACCCATGATCTTTAGTTCTAGTTTCACCCAACCACAGTGGAAAAAGACTGCTTGCATTTACCCTATCGATATCTCTCATAATTTTGTATAACACTATCAAATTTTCCCTCATTCTCCTACACTCTAGCAAATAAAATCCTAACCCATTCAACCTTTCCTCACAACTCGGGTCTGCAAGTCCTGGTTCCCTGTGCACTTTATATGCCGGCTTTAAAAAGTGACCAGAGTCTTTCAGGGCTGGTCTACTGATCAGGAGCTTGTTTGAGTCATTAGTAACTTAACAAGGACTAATAAAAAGAAATGATGTTTAAGCAGAGTGGTCATTGTAGGAACGGCCATTGTTGGAATGGGTCAGTGTTGAAATGGTCAGACTTTAGTTCAACAGGCTTTGATGAGAACAGACGGAGGCTAAGTGTGCTGAGTCATTTGGAATCATTTAGTTGATTGAAGAACTTAAGATTGAGAAGTTAGAACTGAAGATGTACATTGTGTAGGCAAGATGGTAGTTAAGGCAGTGGAATAATTCTCTTGTAAGATGTGAGATTGCAGGGTATGTAATGATCTCCTTAATTACTTTATCTGTAGGAAGGATACCCAAACTTAGCTCCCAACTGATAAATTCAAATAACTAGAGCTGGAGCTGGATGCACTCAGGACCATCTGGGAGGCTAAAAACCTCATAGTTGAAACTTTTACTGAGGTAGTCACACCCTGAGTTCAGGTTTCAGAGCGCAGGTGGGTGACCATCAGAAGAAGTAAAGGGAGTAAGCAGTTTGTACAGATTTCCCCATGGCCATTCCCCTCAGTAACGAGTATTCCCCTTTGGATACTGCTGGGGCATATGTCCTAGTAGGGCACCTAGTAGCAGCAGCAGCCAGGCCAGGGGCACTGTGGCTGGCTGAGGCTCAGTAGGGAAGGGTAAAGTCTGGTAGTGACAGGACACTTGATAGTTAGGGGCACGGACAGGAGATTCTGTGGCCACAAGAAAGATGCCAGGATAGTGTAACACACAGACAAAATGCTGGGGCAACTCAGCAGGCCAGGCAGTGTCTATGGAAAAAGCTGCCTGGCTTGCTGAGTTCCTCCAGCATCTTGTGTGTGTTGCTCAGATTTCCAGCGTCTGCAGACTTTCTCTTTTTTGAGCCAGGATAGTGTGTTGCCTCCCAGGTGCTAGGGTTAAGGATGTCTCCGAGCAGTTGCAGAGGGAGGGTGAGGGTGATGGGCTAAGATGGTGCCAATAAATGAT
Source organism: Hemitrygon akajei (assembly GCF_048418815.1). Lineage (NCBI taxonomy): Eukaryota > Metazoa > Chordata > Chondrichthyes > Myliobatiformes > Dasyatidae > Hemitrygon > Hemitrygon akajei. The sequence continues at coordinate 63,604,700 of NC_133127.1, read as the reverse complement.
GGCTCTTTGCATGTAGCTTTGATGGAAATAATCAAATATTCCTGTTTTGGTCTACTCCATCTGAAATTCACAGTCACAGCCATGGGTGCTTCAGTAAGCAACTTTGTTTTAAGATTTTGAAAAGATTTATTAATCCTCAAAATTGACAGATCCTGGACTGCAGAATCAGGTCACAAGTGCAGCTGTCCTTTAAGAAAATGGAAATAGGGATGGTTTACCTGTCTACAGTATGATTGAAATAAAGAGACTTTATATGTTCACTCCGAACTATCTTGCTGGCCAATGTACATTCTTTGGAAAATAAAACTGAAAACCTCAGAGCATGATTGTTGTAAGATGAACATCGGGACTGCTGAGTACTTTGTTTCATGTAAACGTGGCTATACCCTGCTAATTTGGATGCAGCACACAGCTAGAGGGCTTCATGGTTCTCCACAAAAACAGGACAGCTCAGTCTTTTAAAGATAGAGAAAGGTGAATATGCTTTATGATTAACTCATCACAGCACACAGATATAGCAGTACTGTTTCAGTCTTGTTCACCAGAATTGAAACATCAAAAGCCATTCTTTTTATCTGCTGAGGAGTTTTCTGCCATCATCCACCTCATTCCACCTCAGTCCAACATCATATAGGTAATAGAGTAGCTGAGCACTATGATCAGAAAGCACAAAGCAGCATACCCTCAAGCTTTCCTGATCATTGTGGGGAATTTCAACCAGGCCAGCTTTGATGCACCATCAATAACTCTCGGAGACGTGAGGCGAGAGATAGTCTTTTATTAGCTGGAAGAGAGAGCACTATCAGCAGCAAGAGACCATCACACAACATCCTGGAGACTGAGGGAGGAGCAGTGCCTTCAATCGCCTTTATACAGGGGTCTGTGGGAGGAGCCACAGGAGCAGTCAGCAGGGGCAGGGGGGTGGGGTGCATATCCAGACAGGTATATGTAGTTCACCACAAGCTTGAAGAAGTCTCTGAACAGCTCAAACCAATATATCAACTGTGGAACCAGAGGAACCATCTCAATTGACCACTGTTGTACCACCACCAAGAACACTTAACATGCCATCTGATGCCCACACTTTGGAAAGTCCGATCACTGAACTGTACTTCTACTCCCAGCACATAGGCTGAGTCTAATGGCCACACAGGCAGGGTGAGGTCAAAAGAGGTTTGGTCACAGAAAGCAAGGAAGTGTTTTCAGGACTGCTTTGCAGCAGTGGAGTAGACAAAATTCAGGGACTTATCTTTAAATCTGATTGAATTCACCACTGTTGTCACTCTCTTCATTGAGAGATGTTTGGATGAGTATGTGCCTTCAAGAACTTAATGGACATACCCAAACCACAAGCTGTGAATGAAATATTCAAGATGCCCAGGTGCAAACTATGGAAGGCTATTTTAAGAATGAATAAACAACTCTGATTGATGTTAGAGATGGGATCATATGTCCATCAGCTCTAGCAGGGTTTGCAGGCTATTACTTCCTACAAAATGAAACTTAACATCATGAATGGCTGTGATGTTCCACTCCCAGATGAGCTCAGCACTTGTTATGCACACTTTGAATGGGAAAATAAAACTATACCTGTGTGAATTCCTGCGGCATCTGGTGACCTTGTGATTTCCACTCAGAGGGCAACATCAGAACATCTTTCCAGAGGGTGAAACCTTGCAGGGTGTCAGATGATGGTGTACTTGGTAGGCCTCTGAAAACCTGTGCCAACCAACTGATGGGAGTGTTCGGAGGGCATCTTCAATCTCTCGCTGCTGCAGACAGAATTTCCCACCTCCATCAAAAAGGCAACAATCACATGAATGCCCAAGAGGAGTAGGGTGAGCTGTCTCAATGGCTATCACCCAGTGGTGCTCACAACTACTGTGATGAAGTGCTTTCAGAGGTTGGTCATGGTTAGTACTGAATCCTGCCTAAACAAGAACCTGGACCCACTGCAATTAACCTATCACCACAATAGGTCTACAGCAGATGCAATCTGACTGGCTTTCCACTTGGCCTTGTATCACCTAGAGAATAGCAATACCTATGTCAGTCCCCTGTACCTCCTTTTGCAATTAAATACTTTACTTCCTCACCGGGAAACCATAGGCTGTGTGGATTGGAAATAGCATCTCCTCCTCACTGAAAATCAGCCCCTGTGCACCTCAGGGATGCGAGCTTAGCCCACTGCTCTGCTCTCTCTAGGCATAACTGTTCGGCTCTGCAAAACGCAAACACCATCTATAAATATGTCAATAATACAATTATTATTGGCAGAATTTCAGATGGTGACAAGGAGGTGTACAGGAATGAGACCGATCTGCTGGCTGAGTAGTGGTGATGCAACAACCTTGCACTCAACATCAGTTAGACCGAGGAATACATAGATCAGCAGTATCAAGAGAGATTCGTAGAAGCGAGAGATCAGTAGTGGAAAGGGTGAATAATTTCAGATTCCTGGGTGTCAACATCTCTGGAATTCTATCCTGGGTCCAACATATTGATGCGGATACAAAGAAGCCATGGCAGTGGCTATATTTCATAATGTGCTTGAGGAGACTTGGTATGTAACCAAAGAAATTTGAAAGTGTTTACTGGTGTACCCTGGAGGGCATTCTAACCAGTTCTGTTACTGTATGGTATGGAGTGGCCACTGCACAAAGTCGGAAGAAGTTGCAGAAAGCTGTGAGCTCAACCAACTCCATCATGGCATCGAGGCCACCTTCAAAAGGCAATCTCTTTAAAAGGCGGCATCCATCATTGAGGACCCCCATCACCCAAGACATGCCTTCTTCTCATTGCTGCCATCAAGGAGGAGTACAGAAGCCTGAAGGCACTCAAGCACTCACTCAATGTTTCAGGAACAGCTTCTTCCCCTCTACCATCAGATTTCTGAGTGGGCAATGAATCCATGAACACTAACTCACTAATTTACTTTTCCTTTCTTTTTGCACTACTTATTTAATTTAGTGTTTTATATTTACTTATTGTAATTTATAGTTCTTTTATTACTATGGATCGCAATACCCTGATGCCACACAAACAGCAAATTTAATGACCTATGCTAGAGATATTAAAGCTGACTCTGGACATTCTGAGCAGTCAGAGGTCATGGTGCAGTTACAAAGGTAGAATGGGGGAGGAGGTCCTGCAAAGTGAGTATAGGGAGTTATGAAAGAGGCGAAATAGCAGAACCTCCAAGTTAATCATCTCTGGATTACTTCCATATACTTCTGATTAAGAGAGGAATAAATAGTAGTTCAGATGAGGGAATGACTGAAGATCTGGTGCAGGGCACAGGGTTTCAGATTTCTGGATCATTGGGATCTCTTCTGGGGAAGTTATGACCTGTTTTTTTTTAAAAAAGGATGGGACCAATATCTTTGTGGACAAGTATGCTAGAGCTTTTGAGGAGGATGGGAACTGGAGTGATAGGACTGAGGATGGGGCATTTAGTATACAAATCGATGCAATGTGCAGTGAGATTGTGAGGAATGGCAGGCAGATGATAGGACAAAGTTGCAGTCAGTTGGTTGAATTGAAGTGTAACATGGAATACACTAACAGTATGCCAGAAATTCATGAGTGCAATGGGGCAGAAGTGAGTATAGTTGCTATTACTAAGGGGAAGGTGCTTGGGAAGCTGAAAAGTCTGAGGGTAGGTAAGTCACTTAAGCTGGACAGACTACACCCCAGGGTGCTGAAAGAGGTAACTGAAGAGGTTGTGGAAGTACTAGTAGTGATCTTCCAAGAATCACTAGATTCTGGAATGGTTACTGAGGACAGCAGAATTGCAAATGTCACTCAACATTTTAAGAAGGGAAGGATGCTGAAGACAGGATATTATGGGCCAGTTAGCCTGACCTCAGTGGCTGGGAAGGTGTTGTAAACCATTACTAAGGATGAGGTTTTGGAGTACCTGGAGGCATATGATAAAATAAGCCAAAGTCAGCATGGTTTCCTTAAAGGGAATTACTGTCCAACAAATCCATTGGAATTTGTTGAGGTTATAAAAAGCAGAATAGACAAAGGAGAGTCAGTGGATGTTGCACTCTTGGATTTTCAGAAGGCCTTAGACAAGGTACCATACATGAAGCTTCGTGATAAGAGCCCATGATATTATATGAAAGATATTAGCATGCATAGAAAGATGATTGGCTAACTGGCAGGAGCCAATGAGTGACAATAAAGGGGGCCTTTTCTGGTTGGCCGCTGGTGACTAGTGGTGTTCACAGAGCTGGAGTTGGGATGGCTTCTTTTCACATTATACGTCAGTTATTTGGATGATGTAATTGATAGCTTTATGGTCAAATTTTCAGATGATACAATGAATGGTGGAGGGACAGTTAGTATTGAAGAAGCAGGGAGAGGGCAGAAGGATTAAGACAGATTAGGAGAATGGGCATATGGAATATAGTGTAAGGAAGTGTATGGCTGTGTACTTTGGTATAAGGAATAAAGGTGTAGACTACATTCTAAACAGGGAGAAAATCCAGAGATCAGATGTGCAAATGGACTCGGGAGTCCTCATGCAGGATTCCTAAAGGTTAACTTGCTGAGTGGTAAGGAAAGCAAATGCAATGTTAGCATTAATTTTGAGAGGGCTGGGATATATGAGAAAGGATATAACACTGAGACTTTATAAGGCGTTGTTCAGTCTGCACTTAGGGTATTGCCAGCAGTTTTGGGTCCTTTATCATAGTAATAATGTGCTAGCATTGTAGAGGGCCCAGAGGAGGTTCACGAGAATGATTCTGAGAATGAAAAAGTTATCATATGAGGAGCATCTGATGGCTCTGATGTGGTAAGCGCTGTAGTTCAGAAGAACGAGTGGGAACCCTCATTCAAATATTGAAAAGCCTAGATTGAGTGGATGTGCAGAGGGTATTTCCTACAGTGGGAGAGTTGAGGGCCAGAGGACACAGCCTCAGAATAGAGGGACGTTCATTTAGAATAGCGATGAATGTCTTTAGCCAGAAGATGGTGAATCTGTAGAATTCATTGCCATGGATGGCTGTGGAGGCCAAGTAATTGAGTATATTTAAAGCAGAGGTTGATAGTTTCCTGATTAGTAATGATGTCAAAGATTCCAGGGAGAAGGTAGGAGAATGGGATTGAGAGGGTTAATAAATCAGCCATGATGAAATGGTGGAGCAGACTCAATGGGTCGAATAGTTTAATTATACTCCTATGTCTTATGTCTTAAATATTCTTGTAAATTTTCTCTGCAATCTTTAATCTTATTGACATCTTTCCTGTAGGTGCACAAAACTGCACACAATACTCCAAATTAGGCCTCACTAAGATGTTATACAATTTCAACAGAACATAGCAACTGCTGTACCCAGTACTTCGATATATGAAAGCTAATGTGGCAAAGGCTCTCTTTACGACCCTATCTACCTGTGACACTATTTACAAAGAATTGTGGATCTGTATTCAAAGATCCCTCTGTCCCATTACGTTCCTTAGTGTCATACTGCTCACCATGTCAGTAGTACCCTGATTTGTCCTCTCAAAGTGTACCACCTTACATTTGTCTGCATTAAATTCCATCTGCCATTGTCAGCCATTTTTCCAGCTGGTCCAGATTTCTCTGCAAGCTTTGATAGTTTTCCTCACTGTCTACTACTTCCTTGGTGTCGTTTGCAATTTTGCTGATCCACTTTACCATGTTATCATCTGGATCATTGATGTAGATGACAAACAATAAAGGACCAAGCACTGATCCCTACAGCACACCACTGATCACAGGCCTTCAGTCAGGGAGGCAACCATTTACACTGGCTTCACCATGAAGTCAATGCCAAATGCCTACCTCATCTTGAATGCCAAGTGACTGAACCTTCTTGACAAACCTCCAATGTGGGACCTTGTCAAAGGCCTTACTGACGTTCATGTAGACAACATCCCTTACCTTCAGCAGCTTTCTGGTAATTTTTTTCAAACAACTCTGTTAGATTGGTAAGACACAACCTACCATGCACAAAGACATGTTGACAATCCCTAATCTATCCCTGTCTATCCAAATACTTGCAGTATATGGATATATGCAGTAGACTCAGTACCTTAGAATACCTTCCAATAATCTCCCACTACTGAAATAAGGCTCACTGGCCTACAACTTTCTTAGAGGCTTTCTTAAACAACGATCCTCTGGCAGCTCACAGGATGCTAAGGACATTTTAAATATCCTTGCCAAGACCTCTGCAGTTTCTACACTAGCCTCCCACAGGATCCGAGGGGACACCTTGTAAGGCCCTGGGTTTTTATCCACTCTAATTTGCCTCAAGATAGCAAACACTGCTTCCTCTATAATCCGTATATGGACCATGACCTCACTGCTTCTTTGCCTCTCGTCTATAGACCTGTATATGTTTGTAACGATCACACATTAGTCCACACCAGTTTTATCTACCAATAAATTGTTTTTTTAACAGGTCCATTCTCATTCCATTGAACTTGATCATACACCAATTTAGAAGTTATCAGCTGATTCTTAGATACTCAATGGCTACCATTTCTGTACTCCATGGTCCTCGTGATCTATCTCTTTTTATGGAACTAAATCCGGAAAGGCTTCATTTGTTACTGGGTTGAAAACATATTGATCTGAACATAAGAGATCTCCTGACATATTTCAGAAGGTTTTCCATTTCTTTCTCCTAAATAATGTTCCAATCGATATTGCAGTAACTGAAATGACTCAGAGTAACTACTTAGCAATTCTGGACTATCTTCTAGCATCTGCAGTCTCTCTCGTGTCTCCAGTTTGCTAATCCACTACACAGTTGCTTTGAGTTATTCCCACACTGAAGAAGACATCCTCCTCTCCTTGGCAGGAGTCCTCTGTGACCCTTACTCAGTGGACCCCAATTGTGATCTCTGCTGTTCTCTGGCTCTGGAACCATAAGTGCCTCCAGACACAGAAGTGACCTTTCCTCTCCCCTTTTGTTTCCCCTCATTCCAGTAGCCCCCTCACCCCTTCTCCTTTCCTCCCATGCCCTCATAACTTGCTTATCTTCTCCCTCTAGTTCCCCACCTTCTTCCCTTTAATTCATGGTCTACTGTCCTCTCCTATCATATTTCTTCTTCTTCTTCAGTCCTTTGATTCTTCCACCTATCATGTCCCAGCTGCTTACATCATGCCCTTTCATCCATTCTCCTCCTCTCATTACTTTCTCCTTCTCACCTGGCATCACCTGTTACCTCGTATAACACCCAGGAACCCAGTAGGTCGAACAGCTTCCGTGGAAACGAGCAGTCAATGTCTCGGCCTGAAACGCTGACTGCTCGCTTCCACGGATGCTGTCCGACCTGCTGAGTTCCTCCAGTGTGTTGTATGTGTTGCTTTGACCACAGCATCTGCAGTGCACTTTGTGATCGACAAGTTGGCGGCGCGACGCAGTTTGCAGCGGCCACTCTGGAGTTGATATCGGTTATTTGTTAAGTGGGGTGCTATGCACAATCCTAATCTGATGGAAAATGGATGTGGGAACACGGAGGAACATCTGGAAATCTCTAGGAAGGCCTTCTTTGTTGCTGCTGCTGTTGCGAGGTCCGGGTCTCTGCTAAGAAGAACAGGCCCCCAGTCCTCGGGGTCGCGTGGCCGTTGGCGGGGGGTCGTAGTGCGCTCAGCAGAGGATGGTGCTCAGAGAGGCTGTGCTGGAGGGGATGATCGGAGGCTCAGAGGTTCGACAGACTTGGAGTCCGCTGCAGTTGGGGAGCTTTCACTGTGTGCTATGTCTGCGAGGCTGGGTCCAACGGAGCTTTCATTGTGTGCTGTGTCTACGAGGCTGAGTCCGGCGGTGACTTGGAAATTCATAGCGGGGGTATTCCCTTCTGCCGCCTGCGTGGGATGACAAGTCTATTAGAACCTGAGGCCTTGTGGAAACTGTGTGGTGGTTTCTTTCAAACTTATAGTCTTTTAACATCTTTGAACTATTTTTACTGTGCCCATGGTCTGTTTTTTTTTAATCAATTATGGTATTGTCGGCACTGTTGTAACTATATGTAATTATGTGGTTTTGTGTGGGTCTTGTAGCTTTAGTTTTTGGTTTGTTGGGTGGTAGAGTTGGATCCTGACTTGGTGTGTCTGGGTAGTCTTGTTTTGTCTGGTGGATTTGGAGCTCCTTTCTGGGGAATGCGCTAAGATGGTAGTGCAATATTAATATGCAGCAGCCTCTCCAGACTCTGGATTTGGGGATTACCAAACATTATGTGGATTTTCTGGTGTAGTCTGTTTTGTCGTGTGCTTTTGTGATATCATTCTGGAGGAATGTTGTCTCATTTTTTTTAACTGCATTGCATTTGTGGTTTCTAAATGACAATAAACTGAACTGAACTGATCACCTAGTACCTGCCATCTTGTGCATTTCCTCTCCCCTACCTTATACGGCTTCAGTCCTCCTCATTTCCAATTCTGATGAAGGGTCTCAACTTGAACCATTGACTTTTATGGCAATATTTATCATCAAAGATCCCCAGAATCCAGGTGAAGCCATCTTCTTGCAACTACCATCAGGCAACAGGTATAGGAACCCGAAGTTCCACTTCACCAGGTTCAAGAACGCAAATTCCCTTCAACCATTCATTTGTTGAACAGCCTACACAACCTTAATCACTACCTCAATATGGCAACATGTTGATGACTTTGCACTAAAGTGGACTTCGCTTTTTAAAAAAATTCTAATTGTGTTCTTTTTTTGTCTGTGTATAATTTATGATTAATTTTTGTTTTCTTGCGAATGTTATGTATATGGTGCTATGTGCCTATGATGCTACTGCAAGTAAGTTTTATATTGTACATTTTCATACATGATCTTGTGCATATGACAATCAACACTATTTTGACTTCTGACTTTAAATGATGATTTGTGTTGCATGTGCTCTTGAACAGGAAGGACTATGGAAATGCCCTTCAGACTTGGGCTAGTACACCTGGGTTATATTCTTAGCTGCAAGTCACTTTGAGGCTTCATTTCTATCAAGTTGGTGGTTGATCTTTTAAGAGTACAGATAGAGGACCTTTTTCAGAACTCAGTGGAAAGCAAGTAGATTAAAAGGACTATGAAAGCTGTAGCTTTAGAGCAGTCAGCGTTTCTTCAGCAGTTGCTTCCTATGCTGTGTTCAGAAACCTCACTGTAAGCTAAGGACTGGTACTTACTGTTTTATTGAAGGAATGCTGCAGTGTCGCTATGATGCCACAACGAAAATGAAGTGTTGAACTGAGATCAAGTCTCCACTCTGAAATGGAGATGAAAGATTCTAAATCACACAGTTGAAGAAGTTTAGTCAATTATCTATACTTCAACTGAACTGACATCAGTATTGTCCTGTTGTCTGTTGGTTGTTGCTGAGCACAATTAGCTCCTATATTTCTTAGGTTACAGCAGAGACTTCCTATAGAAAAGAAATGATTACTTGGTTAAATTATTTACAATCCTGAAAGCGTTAGATACACTCAGTGGCCACTTTATTAGGTACATTTGTACATCTGCTTGTTTATGCAAATATCTAATCAGCCCATCATGTGGCAGCAACTCAATGCATTAAAGCATGCAGACATGATCAAGAGGTTCAGTTGTTGTTGAAACTAAATATCAGAATGGGGAAGAAATGTGATCTAAGTGACTTTGACTGTGGAAAGATTGCTAGTGTCAGACAGGGTCGTTTGAGTATCTGAGAAATTGCTGATCTCCTGGAATTTTCATGTATAATCATCTGTAGAGTTTACAGAGAATGATATGAAAAACAAATACCCCAATGAACAGTGGTTCTGTGGGGAAAAGTGCCTTGTTAATGAGGGGGATAAAAAGAGAATGACCAGATTGGTTCAAGCTGACAGGAAGGCAGCAGTAACTCAAAAAACCACATGTTACAACAGTGGTATGGAGAAGAGCATTTCTGAATGCACAACACATTGAACCTTGAAATAGTTGAGCAAAAGGCAGCAAACATAAACTCAATGGCCACTTTATTAGGTACAGGAGATACTAATAAAATAGCCATCGAGTATATGTACACTACTTCTCTTTCTGTAGCTGAGGACATCTAGTGCAGAACCTAACACATTGGATTTTGCACTGAATTCTGCCTTGACTCCAAACTTAGATTGTTTGTTTTTTTTATCACTGCACTTCCAAAACTAGGTCCTATTTATATAATGCTCCATACATTTAAAAATAAATATTTTTGTAAGACAAATTTAACGATCATGTGTTGCTACTTTTCTGCACATTAATGGGCTGAGTGGCTGATTACAATAAGTACCCGCAAACCAAGAAATTCACCGACATTGTTAACGTGCCAGCGGGCCTTCAGATAATCAATGCTCTGCGAACGAATAAGCTGAGAAGCCTGTCAGGGATCGAGGGAGGGTGAGATGTGTAGGCTTTGACAGCTCTCAGCACAATAATATTCATAACACTATTCTAGAAGGGAGGCTGAATTTTAGAGTTCTGTTCTAGCACCATGAAATATCTTAGTAGTCAAAAATTATTGAGCAGTAGTAGTAGTAGTGCAATCATTTGAGTCAAGTATTATGTTCTCCTAAAGGGTTGTCTTTTGGTGGGTCCTCATTCTGGCCAGTGTGGGCATGAGTAAGTATTTAGTGACTGGGTCCTTCGGTTGTTCAGTCTCTCCTTTCGCGGTTGCTGCTTGTTCTTTGCGGCTCGTTGGAGGTATCATTCTCATATAGCACAGCTCCCTCTTGAACAGATTTCCTCCAGGTGTATTGATTGAGTGCAAAGTCTTTTCAGGTTTTGGATGTAATGTTGATTTTCTTCAGGCTGATTTTTGTGCTACCTTAGAACTGTTTCCTCTGTGGCTCGCTGACCTGTCTTCATTGGGGAGTAAAGGATCTGTTTGGAGAGATGAGAGTTAGGCATCCGGATGATATGATTAGTCCATTGGAGCTGGCATTGCTTTATTCTGGTGGAGGTGCTGTTCGTGTTGGCCTCCCTCAGTATGCTGGTGTTAGTGTGCCTGTCCTTCCAGCTAATCCTCAAAATCCTCAACTAAATTAAAAGCATTTTTAAAAAAGTGCTGAAAGCCTTCTTTGTTTACATATGGGATTTCTTGCTAATTTCCAGAGCATTTGTTAATAACTTATTTGCAATGCAAAGCTATTCTGAATGTTAACTTCACTGAAATTGCTTTCCTATGTGACCGAAATGAGTTGAAATAGCCCCATTATAAACATAGAAATTGTGTTTGACCGGTACTTAGAATTGTAATGGAACTCAGAATTGACTTAAAAGGATTTATGAACATTTGGAGAGGCATAATATGATTAAGAATAGTCAGTATGGCTTTGTCAAAGGCAGGTTATGCCTTACGAGCCTGATTGAATTTTTTGAGGCTGTGACTAAGCACATTGATGAAGGTAGAGCAGTAGATGTAGTGTATATGGATTTCAGCAAGGCATTTGATATGGTACCCCATGCAAGGCTTATTGATAAAGTAAGGAGGCATGGGATCCAAGGAGACATTGCTTTCTGGATCCAGAACTGGCTTGCACACAGAAGGCAAAGAGTGGTTGTAGACAGGTCATATTCTGCATGGAGGTTGGTGACCAGTGGTGTGCTCCAGGGATCTGTTCTGGAACCCATTCTCTTCGTGATTTTTATAAATTACTTGGATAAGGAAGTGGAGGGATGGGTTAGTAAATATGCTGATGACACAAAGGTTGGTGTGTTATGGATAGTGTGGAGGGCTGTCAGAGGTTACAGTGGGACATTGATAGGATGCAAAACTGGGCTACGAATTGGCAGGTGGAGTTCAACCCAGATAAGTGTGAGGTGGTTCATTTTGGTAGGTCAAATATGATGACAGAATATTAATGGTAAGACTTGTGGCAGTGAGGAGGATCAGAGGGATCTGGGGGTCGGAGTCCATAGATCACTCAAAGCTGCTGAGCAGGTTAACTGTGTGATTAAGAAGGCATGTGTTATATTGGCCTTCAGATAAGTTCAAGAGCCAAGAGGTAATGTTTCAGCTATAAAGGACCCTGGTCAGACCCCACTTGGAGTACTGTGTTCAGTTCTGGTCACCTCACTACAGGAAGGATGTGGAAATGATAGAAAGGATGCAGAGGAGATTTACAAGGATGTTGCCTGGATTAGCGAGCATGAGAATAGATTGAGTGAACTTGGCCTTTTCTCCTTGCAGCAACGTAGGATGAGAGGTGACCTAATAGAGGTGTATAAGATGATGAGAGGCATTGATGGTATGGATAGTCAGAGGTTTTTTCCCAGGGCTGAAATGGCTAACACAAGAGGACACAGTTTTAATGTGCTTGGAAGTAGGTACAGAGGAGATTTCAGGGGTAAGTCTTTTTGTGCAGAGAGTGGTGAGTGCGTGGAATGGGCTGCCGGCAATGGTGGTGGAGGTGCATACAATAGAATCTTTTAAGAGACTCCTGGATAGGTACATGGAGCTTAGAAAAATAGAGGGCTATGGGTAACCTGAGGTAATTTCAAAGTAAGTACATGTTCAGCACAGCATTGTGGGTGAAGGGCCTGTATTATGCTGTAGGCTTTCTATGTTTCTAACTAATTCAGATACCGGATAATGGGGAAGGAAAGAGAGCTAAACCCAGTGGACACTTTATTAGTTACACCTATATACCTGCTTATTGATGTAAATATTTAATCAACCAATCATGAGGCAGCAACTCAATCAAAATAGCATGAAGGCATGGTCAAAAGGTTAGGTTATTGTTCAGACCAAACATCAAAATGATGAAGGAATGCAATCCAAGTGACTTTGATAGTGGAATGATTGTTGGTCCCAGACGGGGTAGTTGAGTATCTCAGAATCTGCTGATCTCCTGGTATTTTCATGCACAACAGTCACTCGAGTTTACAGAGTATGGTATGAAAAATAAATGAAAAATTCAGTGAGTGGCGGTTCTGTGGGTGAAAATGCTTTGTTAATATGAAAGGTTAGAGGAGAATGGCCAGGTTGGTTGAAACTGACAGGAAACTGAGAGTAACTACTCATTACAACAGTGGTGTGCAGAAGAACGTTACAGAATGCACAACACGTTAGACCTTGAAGTGGATGGACTACAGCAGCAGAAAACCATGAACATCCACTCTGTCGTCACAGTATTAAGTACCGGAGGTTCCTAATAAACTGCCCACTGAGTGTAAATTTGCTTGTTCAAGCTAGGAGATGACAGGGTGCGTGAAACACAGGTTTAGATTAAAGGGGTAATTGTATTTAAGATCCAAGTTTTAAGATTGTTTAATGTCATTTCCAAAGTGCATGTATTAAGGAGAACAAACTAATTCTTACTCTGGATCTGATGGAGCAAAAAAATATAAGAAGGTAAAGAACACAGTAATAAAAATACATAAGATGACTTGTTTACATAGATTGTATGTCCATTAAGTGACACTTGGCACGATGTGACTTTGACAGGAGATGATAAAGTAATGATGGTGAGGTGTGTGGTGGAATTTGTTAACAGATGGGATTAACTACAATTAATTAGGATTTGCCAAATTTTATCTTAAAAAGACAAATGTGTTGCAGTGAAGAATGATGATCTGCTCAGTTCCATATGCTGTGACCTATTGAATTATCATTGGACTGGCGTAGCCCCTCCCTCCCCCACCAGTGATGGATATTCATTATCCAGGGCTAGGAGGCCTTTTTGCAAAGATCAATTGATCAAAAGAGTCGGTTTTGAGTAAGTTAAACTTCCATTCAATATTCTTTGTTCACCTTCTTGTCACAAAAGGGAACCAGTCTTCAGTTCTCAATGTAAGTGGCAAGCAATAATCAGCTTGAAGTTAAAAGGACAGTTTTGCAAAAAAGCAGCAAATATAGAGCTATATTGCTATAGTGCTAGTGCTATACTACCAGCCCACAGCATGAAGCTGACTACTCAAAAGATGGAGTTTAAGCTAATGAAGTTATGTTAATTGACCTGTACTGAACCTGATAACTCTGGCTAAGTTACTTACAATGGTTCAAGGAAGCTTGTAGACCAGATTTATATTATCAGTTAGCATATTGAATAGCTGATCTATTGATATTTGCAAGATTAGTTTACTCAAAGAGTCAGCTTCACAGCATTAATTAGGGGTATCTGGGATATCTGTCCCCAGAAGTTCTTAGACCACCTGTGTGAAAAGATATCTGAAAAGTATCATGTGTATGTGAAGTCACCTTTAGTTAGGAAACCCATAGATATCCATATTGGATAGGGTTTAAGATATTCAATTGAGTTTAGACTTTTGCAACCAGCAAACCCAATATCATCACAGTTGGCACCCTATGTGCTCACATTATACCAAAAGCATTATTTTAGAAGGAATTATTATTTAGCAGTAATCCAAATCATGGTGTACTCGACAAGTGCTGCAGCACTCCACCTAGTGCTATAAAATGGCTGACATCCTGGTTTAAGCAGTTGGACAGGTAAATGCTGGCTGATATTATGGATGTGATAATAGTATAGCAGAAACATGGGATAAAGCCTGAAATGGTCCCCAAATTGATCATGATGAAAGTTTTATTCTTTAAGTCAGAGACTGGAATGATGAAGGAATTGAAAATAGGATAGGAATAGGATGCAGATTAGTCAGACTAAACCTTGCTGTACAACCCTGCTGTTTTCCTACAGGTGCGAACACTTCAATACTAGCTTCTAATATTATTGAAGGTGACAGGGAGCTGATAGGGAAGATTAAAATTGCTGACATACATGGAAATAAAGTAGAGTGCCTAATTTATAAAGTTCCTGTACAGATATACAAGACTAAACAAACAATGGAAGTAGCCGTAAAGTTTTTACACCAGTTTGCCTCAGATTGTACTAAACTAACACTTCTCATAGGGACACCGAATACTTCCTGTTGGAATCATACGTAATCAAATCAACAACTAATGCAACTGCACTGAATGAACAAGATATACAGTACATATTCAATACAGCTATACTGTCATCAGGATAAAATGATCAGGGTGAAATTGAAATATATTATGTACAAATATTATGATACTCTTTAACCATATCCTAACCCCTGTGGGATGATTGATATTGGACTGACTAAATTAGGATGCAATCCTTTCCCATACTAGAAACAGTGGCATATTCCTGACCATAGAGGAAAACAATCCCTCCAGGAAACTGTAGATTCCCTCTATAAACAAGGTGCTTTGATAAAAGACCTTCCCTGCTTTAACTCACTTTTATTTGGCATAGCAAAACCTGATGGATGATGGTGACTGGTTAATGACTACATTGGCCTGAATAGATACACACAACCTAATTCGGCCCAGTAACAGTCATTACAACAAATGCAGCAAGGACTAACTCATAAAAAGTATAAATCTAACATAGATCTGGTCCATGGCTACTAGTCACTCCCAATTCTTGAAAGTGACATTACACAGCATTTATAGCACCTGATGGGTCATGATATCTGTGGACCAGACTTTCCATAAGGTTTTCAAAATAGTCCGCAGATATTTTCTGCAGGAGTCATTCGGAATCTACAGGGAATACCAACCATTTGTGCTTATGCTGATGATGTACACTTCACAGCTGACACACTGGATGAGCATTTAAAACTAGTACAGTCTGTTTTTAAAATGGGTATGCAATTAATATTAAAAAATTTCTACTCTGTCAGACAGAAGTACACTTCCTATGCATGACAATTACCAATCAGGGATTGTGGTGAACTACATATACCTGTCTGGACACGCCCCCTGCTGACTGCTCCTGTGGCTCCTCCCACAGACCCCTGTATAAAGGTGATTGAGGCCTGAGCCCGGCCTCTCTGTCTCCAGGATGTAGTATGGTGGTCAACCACTGCTTGTTCCATCTTCCAGTCAATAAAAGCCGATATCTCGCCTTTACATCTCAGAGAGAGTTATTGATGGTGCATCAGGGATATTGTTTTTAAGACCATAAACACAGGACCAGCATTCCATCATGGCTGATTTATTATTCCTCTCACCTGCAACCTTTGTTGCCATGGTTTATCAACAGCCTATTAACCGTTGCTTTAAATACCCAGTGACTTGGCCTCCATAGCTGTCTGTGGCAAGGAATTCCACCTCTATCTGGCTAAAGAAATTCCTTTTCTGTTCTGTTGGGTTGAAACACATCGACGTCCCTCTATCATGAGGCTGTGCCCTCAGGACCTAGACAGCTCCATTATAGGAAACATCCTCTCCACAGCCTTTTCTCCTTGGAGCGATGGAGGATGAGAGGTGACCTGATAGAGATGTACAAGGTAATGAGAGGCATTGTTCGTGTGGACAGTCAAAGGCTTTCCCCAGGACTGAAATGGCTAACATGAGAGGGCATGGTTTAAGGTACAGAAGAAATATCAGGGGTAAGTTTTTTTATACAGAGAGTGGTGAGTGTGTGGAATGGGCTGCCAGCGGCGGTGGTGGAGGTGGTAACGATAGGGTCTTTTAAAAGACTCCTGGATGGATACATGGAACTTAGAAAAATAGAGGGCTACGGGTAAGCCTAGGTAGTTCTAAGGTAAGGACATGTTCGACACAACTTTGTGGGCCGAACGGCCTGTATTGTGCTGTAGGTCTTCTATGTTTCTATCCACTCTATCTAGGCCTTTCAATATTCGACAGGTTTCAATGAGATTCCCCCCTCATTCTTCCAAGCTCCAGTTAGTACAGGCCCAGAGCTATCGAGCACAGCTCATAGGTTAACACTTTCATTCTGGGATCATTCTCGTGAACCTCCTCTGAACCATCTCCAATGCCAGAACACCTTTTCTTTAGATAAGTGCCCAAAACTGCTCACAGTACTCCAAGCGCGGTCTGTCCAGTGGCTTATAAAGCCTTATATTACATCCTTGCTTTTACATTCGAATCTTCTTGAAATCAATGCTAACATTGAATTAAATTTCCTTATTAATGACTCAGTCGCAAGTTAATCTTTAGGGAATCTTGCACCAGGACTTCCAAGTCTCTTTGCACCTTTGATTTTTAGATTTTCTCCACATTTAGAAAATAGTCTATGCCTTTATCCCTTCTACCAAAATGCATGACAATGCACCTCCCTGCAGTATCTACTTCTTTGCTTATTCTCCCAATCTGTCTACATTCTTCTGCAGACTCCCTGCCTCCTCAACACTACCCACCCCTCCACTTAACTTCATATCATCTGCAAGCTAAGCCACAAAATCATCATTTCTGTCATCCAATTTATTGATGTATAACTTGAAAAGAAGCGGTCCCAACACCGATCCCTGAGGAACACTACTAGCCACCAGCAGCTAATCATAAAAAGCCCACTATATTACCACTGTTTTCCTCCTGCCATGCTAATAGTATCTTTTCTATAATGCCATGGTCTCTTATCTTGTTAAGAAGCCTCATGTTCAACACCTTGGCAAAGGCCTCTGAAAATTCAAGAATACAACATCCCTTTTGTCTATTCTGTTTATTTTCTCAAGGAAATCCAACAGATTTGTCAGGCAAGAAATTCCCTTAAGGAAACCTTACTGACTTTGGCCTAGTTTATCATGTGTCTCCAATACACTGAAACCTCATCCTTAATAATGGTCTCCAACATCTTCCCAACCACTGAAGTTAGGCTAACTGGCTAAAAATTCCCTTTCTTCTGCCTCCCTCACTTCCAAAGTGTGGGGTGATATTTGCAAAGTTCCAGTCCTCTGAAAACAGTCCAGAATCTCGCTAATGTCTCCACAATCTTTTCAGCAACCATTCAGAACCATCTGGTCCAAATGACTTGTCTATCTTCAGGCCTTTCAACTTCCCAAGCCTTTCTGTTTAGCAATAGAAACTTCACCCACTCCTGCATCCTGACACTCTCAAATCTCTGACACACTGCTGGTGCCATCCATAATGAAAACTGATGCAAAATATGTATTATTGAAAAAGTTTTTTTATTATTGATATTGATTATATAGGCCTATTTCCAACATACGTACAAGTCAACCCACCGGAAACCTCATAGATATATTCTTGTGATAGTTGATCTTTGATGGGGATGTATGTGGTTAGTCTCTACAACTTCTTGTAGTGAGGCCGCAAACGTCACAGCTCTCTAAAGTCCATATTCCAACATGCTGGCACCCTGTCTTGCATACATTGCGACCGAGAGTCTTCCTTCATTGGTAAAGACTTTCAGGCCATGTATGAACACACAGGTATAAAATGGTACGGCACTTTATTCCATCCACAATTAAGTGGCATAGTGGAGAAAAGAATCAGGAGATCAAGTGAGGCCTGACAAAACTGGTCGCCTCTAGACGTCAAAAATAGGCTACCCATGTCCCTAAAGTGCAACTGTCTGTAAACAATATGATAATTGTGAAAATAGGAATACTTAAGGATGTTACACCTTATTTATTAGTGTACAATGTCTATCTGAATACACCCTTAATCGCTAACTCAGGCCAACCATCACCTATTACCAATACAACTCTCCTCAAGGTACTGAGAGAGTTTATGGGAATTCAAGAGAAAGCAAAAGAACCTGATTAGAAAGTTTGGATAAATACCACAAAAAGAGGACAGGGTCCAAGAAAAGAAATTCCATAAATAGAATTCTGACCATAACTTCTATCTTAGATGGAAACCTCCTTGTCTCATTACCCAGGTTTCAACGATAGGAATGTGGTATTCAAGACTGGGAGGGGAAACAAGACTATAAGTAAAACTCCCTTCATAAATAACATCAAACCTGACCCAGTAAGATTTATTCCACCCCCCCCACCCCGCAATGAGTGGAAACCTGATGGACTCACCACAGAACCCTGGACCCCAATAGGAGGAGGGTGAATTATATTGAAAATATAAAGCACATTTTTAGATCTAAAAAGGAACATAAACATTTTTAATTGCTTAAGGACTATCTCATAGATACTTTGCCTGGGGATATTACACCTAAAATGCTCTGTTTTCAGAATAAGAAAGCCTCAAACTCCAGGAGGAAATGTTGCTCTTGTTAGACTTTACTTTAAATATTTGTGAATATAATAATATTATACTGTGCTGGCTTACTCATCACTTGCTTTTTAGCAGACAAAGTCACATTTACTATGGATCTTGCTTCATCCGTCTTGGACATTCCTAAATTTAATGACTTAGGGAATATTAGATTAAGAAGATCTGTGATTAATGATGATCCTAATTGGCCCCTATCCCTTGGTCATATGTGAACTAATACAAAGGAACCCTCAATTCTTGCCTCCAGCAAAGTGATTGTTACCATCCACTTAAACATTCATTTTGACTCCATTGTGGACAAAATGAACATAGATACATGGTAAGGCAAAGAACCACTGGTGGAAATGATTAATGACACCCTAACAAAACTCAAATATTTCAGCTCAGATATTGAAAATAAACTAATAGAGGATCCCTCAACACTTGAAGGAAAGTACAGACACTGTTATGTCATCGAATGATTCCACCTATGGGAACATGACATTGAACTATTAGACTGGAACATTGTGAAAAATCATTTTTTAATGAATTTTCTGCATTTGATCAATATCTCATTGCACTTTCTCTTTGTGGCCAACAATACTAAATACAAAGATTTTAGATGTTTCCATTTCTCCAAGTATGGCCACTATTTCACTCCATTAGTAAATATCAAGATGACATGATAATTTTCTGCATTGCTGGTTTATATTTTTAAATGGTTCATCAAAGCCCTTGATCTGGTTTTTGCAATAGAAGTTAAGATGGAAAGATGCACTGATGCAGAAGGTAAGATAAACTGACTACCAAGGCTTTGGGTTTACTCTTGGCTGCTCTGGGATTTAGATCTGAGGATTCAGTTTGGTTTGGAATGCTGTTGTTGTTGCATGCTTCTGTTGTTTGCATGATTTGTGTTTCTTTATCCCTTTCTCTGCACATTGGGAGTTGGTATTTATTTTTTTTTTAATTGGGTTATTTCGGTCTCTTGCTTTGCAGTTGCCTGTAAGCAAACAGATTGCAAGGTTGTATAATGTATACATTCTTTGATAATAAATATGCATTGAATCTTTAATCTTGAAAAAGAAAATGCTTTTGTTATGTTTTGTAACTTCAAAATATTAAACTAATTCAAAGGAAGACATGAGAGTTTGGGAATAGAACTATAGAACATTACAGCACAGAAACAGGCCTTTTGGCCCTTCTTGGCTGTGCTGAACCATTTTCTGCCTAGTACCACTGACCTGCACCCGGGCCATATCCCTCCAAACCCCTCTCATCCATATACCTGTCCAAGTTTTTCTTAAATGTCAAAAGTGAGCCCGCATTTACTACTTCATCTGGCAGCTCATTCCATACTCCCACCACTCTCTGTGTGAAGAAGCCCCCACT
This sequence comes from Hemitrygon akajei, assembly GCF_048418815.1. NCBI lineage: Eukaryota > Metazoa > Chordata > Chondrichthyes > Myliobatiformes > Dasyatidae > Hemitrygon > Hemitrygon akajei. The sequence goes on along the minus strand of NC_133127.1, from coordinate 63,584,363 downwards.
TAATGTTCCCTTTAAACTTTTCACCCTTAACCCATGACTTCTGGTTTTTTTCTCCCTTAGCCTCAGTGGAAAAAGCCTGCTTGCATTCACTCTATCTATACCCATCATAATTTTATACACCTCTATCAAATCACCCCTCATTCTCCTATGCTCCAGGGAATAAAGTCCTAACCTATTCAACCTTTCTTGGTAACTCAGTTTCTCAAGTCCCGGCAACATCCTTGTAAACGTTCCCTGCACTCTTTCAACCTTATTAATATCCTTCCTGTAATGAGGTGACCAAAACTGCTCACAAGACTCCAAATTCGGCCTCACCAATATCTTATACAACCTCTCCATAACATTCCAACTCTTATACTCAATACTTTGATTTATAAAGGCCAATGTACCAAAAGCTCTCTTTACGACCCTATCCACCTATGACGCCACTTTTGGGGAATTATGTATCTGTACTCCCAGATCCCTCTGTTCTACTGCACTCCTCATTGTCCTATCATTTGCGTTGTATGTTCTACCTTGGTTTGACCTTCCAAAGTGCGATACCTCACACTTGTCTGCATTAAACTCCATCTGCCATTTTTCAGCCCATTTCTCCAACTGGTCCAAATCCTTCTGCAAGCTTTAAAAACCTTCCTCACCGTGGAATGTGGGTCTAACTTTGTGCTTACTTTAAATGAAGTGCATGTGTATCATGTGGTAGTGTGATGACGCATGCAATTCATGGATTTACACATATAACCCATAATGAATTATTTAAATGAACAAGAATGCTTACTCAACCTATATATATACAAGATTACTGAAATATTAAATGTACAACACTACTCTGTTTAGCCATAATGTCCAACTCAATAGAGAATGCACCTCAACTAGATATACAGTTTATTATAAAATACTACTATATACAGACATCCACAGCATAGTAAATTTAAAATTGTCCCATTCAGCTAAAATATTGAATTGCTGTGGAGAATTTCTTACTCCTTTGGTATAACGTCTTTCCTGACGAGGGTAATCACTCTTCTTGGCAGGTGAAACTTGTGGCTGTGAAACTGTCTCAGATTTGGGGCCTTCTCCATGGTGGTAGGAGGAGTTGGCTCTGAGACTGCAGGAAGTGGTTCTGACAGCCGCAGCCACTATTCTTTTTCCGTTTTCATTTAGGCTCTGCATCTTGATCTTCGGAAGATGCATTTAGTTCAATGGAGTTTTGACTGTTCCCTTTATAATCTTATCTCTCCTCTTGGTTTCCTTATCCACAACATTATCTGACAAATCCTCTGTTTTCGTATCTCAATTGACTCCTTTCTTTTTGGCTTTGCATTCATTCAGCTTTGATCCTCGCATCGACTTTTACAAGCAGCTTTTTATCTTTCACTTGAAGTTCATGCAATAACATTAATGCACACAGACTGGATTCTGGTTCCTTATACTTACAAAAACTGAATGCGTGCAACTTTCCTGAAGCTTCTTGAACTCTCTTCCAGCTTAAAATGAAGTCGCAAATATCCACCTCATTAACATATCAGAAGCAGTTGAATAGTTGCTTTCATCAATTTCATAATTCCTCTGAGGAGCAGGGTCCTTCTTTGGTCCAATATGCTTTTCAACCAGAGGCAAACCAGATAGCACCAACAGCTATTTGCCCTCTGTTGGGGGACAGTTCATGGTGTACACCATGGAGACAGTTGTGGCATCATCCAGTACTCTTCTTAGTTCACTTTCAATTGCCTCTATTGCAGGAGATGTGGCATGCAAATGTTGGATGAATCTCCAACAACTTGTAGTTGTTTCATCCACTCAAGTCCCCACAATGCTAGTCCTCCAGTATTTGCCACATACACCCTCAAGGTGGCTTGTTGATTGTTATACTTCACTGTCATAAACAGGAGTTATTTTTTCACTAGTGTAAGTTCTTAGCTGAACATCTGCAGGCCTCAGCATAGTATCTTTTAAATGATGTTCAAACCCATCTCGTGGAATGACTGAAACAGCTGAACCAGTGACCAATTCCATTTTAATTAATTTGGCTTTCACTTCTGATGTAAGCTATACTGCTTGCCTATTAATTCGCACTCTGCAAATCTCAAGGCTACTCAGTTCTGTGTCACCCTCATCATTATCAGAGCTTTTATCAACAGTGTGCAGATCACTGCTCTTTTAGAAACTGCAATTTTACTTTTTTCCCTTTTTCTCTTGTCTGTGCTGTGTCTTATTTTGTTGCATTTTCTCCTTTCAAGTTTCACATTTAAATTTGCATTGTAGTGGTGTAGACATTGCAATTTTGTTCATGCTCACTTTCATTCCTGACTGTAACTCAATTGCATCTCTGTCTGCGGTTTCCATTAAAACAATTGTTCTTTTAAAAGTAATTTGGACTTCAGTTAGGAGCCATTTTTCAATACTTCTAAGAATCCACTAACTCAATGATCTCTCAGTGCACCATTAATCCATTGCTGAACTGAAAATACTCAAACAATCTCTTCAGTTTAGCCATGTATGCTGAAACGGAGTCCCCTTCCTTTTGATTGGCTTATAACACACTCTTATAAAGGCTTATCAACAATGGTTTTGGTTCTAAATGGTCCTGCATTACTTTGACAAAAGCTCATTTTGGCTGGTTTGGTTGGAGCAGTTAAAAAGTCAAAACAAATTATATGCCTTTAAACCCAATTCATTCAGCAAAATTAGTACTCATTTCACATTGGTTATTTCATTTGCTGCAAAATATTGTTGAATTATTTCAGGATGCATTTTCCAGTTATCTTTTTTGTAACCAAACTTGTCAATATTTCTGACATAGCCAGCTATTTCTACTTTTTTAAAAGTTCAAAGGTACAATTTAATGTCAGAGAAATGTATACAATATCCTGAAATGCTTTTTTTTTTGCAATCACCTACAAAAACAGAAGTACCCCAAAGAATGAATGACAATCAAATGTTAGAACCCCAAAGTTCCCACTCCCAAGCTCCCCCCTCCCGCACATAAGCAGCAGCAATCGACCCCCCCCCCCACTGGTAAAAGGAAAAAGGATTTAATGATTATCACCTGGTACCCACTTTTTATTCCACTCATGAATTTCTTTATTTACTGCCTTTTTTAAAAAACTCACAAGATCACAAGACAAAGGAGCAGAAGTAGGCCATTCAGCCCATCGAGTCTGCTCCACCACTCCCCCACGAGCTAAACTATTCTCCCATCTAGTTCCAATTTCCAGCTTTTTCCCCTATATCCCTCGATACCCTGACTAATTAGATATTAATCAACAGTCTGCATGTGCTGGGCTGCTTATTTTACTTGCTAATCCGCGCTGTTTTTTGTTTAGTTCAAATGTCTTGCTGTGCTTCAGAAGGTTGATAGCTCTCAGGATTCAAAGGAAGGCACAGGAGTCCAGGAATGCGGGTATAACTTTGTGTTTACTTTAAGTTCAGCGCGCAGATACCATGTGGTACCATGGTCACATATGCATTTCAAGTATGTGTATATCTATATCTATCTAAATCTAAAAACCTGTAGGAATTGTTGAAATGAACAGAATGTTTAATCAACCAATATAAAAGATTATATGGTATTTACTCCAATATACAACCGATATACAATATTACTGAAATATTAAATACACAACAACTTTCTTCCCTGGTTAACTGAAGCTGATAAATCCAAAACACTTTTTAGATATTTTATTCCAGATGTCTATTGTTTCTACCCAGATTTGCTATTTGCTCTTCATCAAACAGTGGTCAGTCGTACGCACAGTGGTGCAAGTAATACCTTACAACAAAAATCAGTTCCAAACTATTGATGTACTTCCGAATCCAATTATATTTTTCATAGACTTTGATTACAAGTTGGAGAATGGAGTAAACAAATCTATAATAAATTTTATAGGAAGAAGCACTGTCAACGTTTTGGACCGAGACCCTTCGTCAGGACTAACTGAAAGAAAAGATAGCAAGAGATTTGAAAGTAGGAGGGGGAGGGGGAAATCCGAAATGATAGGAGAAGACAGGAGGGGGTGGGGTGAAGCTAAGAGCTGGAAATGTGATTGGCAAAAGGGATACAGAGCTGGAGAAGGGAAAGAATCATGGGACGGGAGGCCTAGGGAGAAAGAAAGTGGGAAGGGAGCACCAGAGGAAGATGGAGAACAGGCAAAGAGTGATGGGCAGAGAGAGGGAAAAAAGGAGGGGGTAAATAAATAAATCAGGGGTGGGGTAAGAAGGGGAGGAGGGGCATTAATGGAAGTTAAAGAAATCAATGTTCATGCCATCAAGTTGGAGGCTACCCAGATGGAACATGCCATCCCCCTTTCTTCCTCCCTAGGCCTTCCCTTCTCCAGCTCTGTATCCCTTTTGCCAATCACATTTCCAGCTCTTAGCTTCACCCCACCCCCTCCTGTCTTCTCCTATCATTTCAGATTTCCCCCCCCCCCACTTTCAAATCTCTTACTATCTTTTCTTTCAGTTAGTCCTGACGAAGGGTCTCAGCCCAAAACGTCGACAGTGCTTCTCCTTATAGATGCTGCCTGGCCTGCTGCGTTCCACCAGCATTTTGTGTGTGTTGCCTGAATTTCCAGTATCTGCAGATTTCCTCATGTTTGTATAATAAATTTTACTGTTGGAGACCAATTGATAATGCTAAATGCTGGCATTACACTGATAATGTTACTCCCCAGATAGTCACTGTTACATACACTGACTAGCCTTCAATTATTGCTGTAATTTCAGTTGGATGATAGAAACATAGAAAACCTACAGCACAATACAGGCCCTTCGGCCCACAAAGTTGTGCCGAACATGTTCCTACCTTAGAAATTACTAGGCTTACCCATAGGCCTCTATTTTTCTAAGCTCCATGTACCTACCCAAAAGTCTCTTAAAAGACCATATCGTATCTGCCTCCACCACCATTGCCAACAGCCCATTCCACGCACTCACCACTCTGTGAGTAAAAACCTTACTCCTGACATCTCTATACCTATACCCCAGCACCTTAAACCTGTGTCTTCTTGTGGCAACCATTTCAGCCCTGGGGAAAATGTCTCTGACTATCCACACGATCAACGCCTCTCAACATCTTATACACCTCTATCAGGTCACCTCTCATCGTCCTTTGCTCCAAGGAGAAAAGACTGAGTTCACTCAACCTGTTCACATGTATGCACCCCTCATACAATCTCTTCTCCCTCCTGCCGTCTGGGAAAAGGCTCCAAAGCATTCAAGCTCTCATGACCAGACTATGTAACAGGTTCTTCCTCCAAGCTATCAGACTCAATACCCAGAGCCTGGACTGACACCTTGCCCTTTTGTCCTGTTTATTATTTATTGTAATGCCTGCACTGTTTTTGTGCACTTTATGCAGTCCTGTGTAGGTCTGTAGTCTAGTGTAGCTTTCTCTGTGTGTGTGTGTTTTTTTTTACGTAGTTCAGTCCAGTTTTTGTACTGTGTCATGTAACACCATGGTCCTGAGAAACATTGTCTCATTTTTACTATGTACTGAAATGAAAATAAAAGTGACTTGACTTGATAAGGCATTCTCCCCAATCCAGGCAACATATTATCATCTACAGGTCTATGTTGCCTAACTGAAAACCAAAATGCAAGTCATTTTTAAGGAGCAGTTTGTTTGTAGATGCAACAAAGAATATGTTAGAAGTACTTGATATTCATCAACAATGGCTGGAAGAATCTCAGTCAAATCAGAAGAGTATTTCTCAATTCAACACTAGATTAACTGAACTCACGCAATCAGTCAAGTGAGTCACCTCCTTCTACAAGTTTTCTTTGCAGACTCGTACTAATTTCCTGACTGGTTTATGCTCCAGCTGAAACAATAGCTAAGACCGTTCCAGATATTATAAATTTAACTTCCACAGCAGTGAATACAGTTTCCAGGTGGATCGGCACTATGTTAAATCGGGTTAAAGATTTTTTGCAGTTTTCCAATGGTCAATTCCCCTAGCCTTTAGAATTATTATTTTTATAGTTTTCCCTCTGAAACGTTGAGGCCTGCAAGAACTAAAGTTTGGTGAAATCTGCCTTTTGTATAACGTCTCCCCTCTTAAGACTCCACTAATTCCAATTCCCTATCTGTACTGCCACGGAATGTCGTCAATTTGGTCTATAACACAATCCCATGGGAAGTTGAGCTGTCAAACATTTTTCACTCACTTATTTGGATATTACATATGTACTTTCTAACATGGATAACTTATTATACATGGTTCTTAAGACTTTATATAATGTATGTTGTGTTAATGATGGCATTATTCCATCATGGTAAACACCTTTGACTTTTATATTCAAACCATCTGTCTTCATATATCTTGTGGGTTATGTTCTACAATGGTAAAATACTTACCAGGAGGAGAAAGATGGATATCCCTGGGAATTCTGTAGTCCTGATAACCTTTTAATCTATTCTGTTGCAACTTCTTCAGAAATAGTGATATAATCCTATGGTCTAGAGCAGTTTTCAAAGTCTGGTGACAAAATCCTGTGGTCTGACTGAACAGACTGGATAGCCCTTGCTCAGTTGACATTTTCTGGGAAAAGACAAAAGTTTGGAAGATGTGTCAATTCTTCCTAGTCGAGATCAATCCATAACAAAGTAAAGGGGGAAAACCTGGACAATTATACCCAGAGTCCAGAATCATCAAAATGGGAAGAAACTTATGCAGATGGTATGGTTGTTATCAGAATGCCAAGCTACAGCATATGAATGGATGTTCACTCCCATAGGAGGGACATAACCAATCCCTATGTTCAGGCATCTTTTTCCTCAACAAGAGAACTGTACCTTTCCTTACCTCACTACACATAGATAGGCAGGTTACCTCTATAATGTTTCACCCCTTAAGTATACTATTAGGTTGTGATATTATGTAACTGATGAATATAATTTTCTATAATTAAAATATAAGATTATTAATCCTTAGGCAAAAGAAGACAGCAAATGCACAATCAGTAATTTATTTGCAAGACCCGATTAAAATTGTGCATAGCATGCAATGCAATGCATACTCCCACTCTTAAAGAAGTGACCTACCTTCAGCTTAGTGAAAGATATTACCAGCTGGCCTGATGAACTAATGGTGACAAAAACAGTGATCTAAACTTGCATCAAGGAAACAGCAAGCTTGTGAGGAAGAAAATTTTAAAGATGGACTAATATGGACTTGTAGTTTGGACATTGTTGCAATTGTTGTCACACGTTTATGGAAAAGTTCTAACAGCAGCAATCCTTTAATGTTTCAACAATGCATGTAGCTGAGATTAAAAAAAGTGAAAATCACTCAATCACCTACATTGGGAAGTACTGAAAGAGTTCTTTGTGCATCTGATAAAGGAGAGCAGTTCTCACATTGGTAACCTACTGGAACAGTTGGTGGAGTCTGATGTTGAAACTGATTTCAGTAAGGAGAAGCTGTGTTAGAAATTTTCTACCCTGGGCACTAGCCTCCCCGGTGTTGAGGACACCTTCAAAAAACGTGACATCGCAAAAAGGTGACATTCATCACCTGGATGTGCCCTCTTCTTATCATCAAGGAGGAAGTACAAGAGCCTGACGACCCACACTCAACATTTTAGGAACTACTTCTTCTCCTCCACCATCAGATTTCTGAATGGACAATGAACCCACATGCACTGCCCACCTATTTTTCTTTTTTTGCTCTCTTTTTGAGAACAAATAATTAACTATTTAATTAAAGTTCTAAATATATATTTCTTACTGTAATTTATAATATTTTTACCATTATGTATTGCAATGAACTGCTGACACAAAACAAGAAATTTCATGACATATGCCAGTGATATTAAACATAATTCAGATTCTGATTCTAACAGAGCAGCAGAATTCTTCCTCCTCTGTAATATTCTACACCTGCCTCAGTCTGGCTGACTTGTGTATGGGACCTGGTAAAAGAAAAAAAACATGTTCTCTGGAGTTAACACTGTACAGCTTTCAAAGCTTTTATTACTACATACTCAAGAGTTTCAGAGCAGTAATAATTGAGGTCAAAGTTTCTGAATGATAGAAAACTCAAATCCCTTCCAATCCACAAACCTCCAAGTATATCAAAATGAAAACTTTCTAACTTACTGCTTCACCTGAAAGTAAATATAGAAACCTAACTACAAGAAATCAATAGAAAGTCCTGATGAAGGGTCTTGGCCTGAAACATCAACTGTTTACTCTTTTCCATAGATGTGTCTGGCCTGCTGAGTTCTTATAGCAATTTGTGTGTTGCAAATAAATAGACATATTGGTTTGATTATTTGGATGATTTGATACCAAAGAACTATTTCTTTCATTAAAATAAAATTCAGTATCCACGGTGATTTTGCCTTCATCTCTTCTGTTATTACCTAATTTCCACTGTTTTAATTTAAAACAGTTATAAACTTTTAATTTAAAACACAGAACAATAAACAGACTGAGATTGGCAATGAATATTTAATTGATCAGAATGAAATTCCATGGCCTACAACTTTTGTTTTAACACAAAATTAGGTACGAAGTAGGTTGGTATGGGTTTCAATAATTAACCTTGAATGTTTGTGTTCAGATGGAAATGGAGTCAAACTTCCATCAGAAGAAAATGATGCAAAATTAAATACAGGCCATTGTTTGACTCCAGGCATAAAAAGTCAATGCAGAAACATAGTTTCTCACCTTTGCTGTTGTGCTATTGCTATTCAAAAGTACATGAGGAACAATGCGGTCACTATCAGTGACAGGATTGCCACTGTGCTATCCTGTACTGGGAGCCAGCATAATGGTCATGTTTTTGTCAAATTGATTCATTCTCACCTTGTCAAGATTAACCGTACATATCAGGGCCAATTAATTCTCTTTCACAAAAAGTGATCATAAAGAATGCAGATTTCTTTTTCTTTACTAACTGTTTTGTGTATCTTGGCTATTTATTTCCAGACTAACCGTTAATCATGCAAAACCTGCTCTTCCACCACCCCTCCCCCTTCCTAACACAGTCTGCTTTAACAGTCTGCTTCCTTTTTATTCTGTGTTTTTCTTCTTTTTGTCAAATGACACTGCATTTATGAAGTGGATTTTGAGTCCTCAGATGTCTCATTGTGTTTCGACCTGCTGGAACTTTATTGTTCCCACTGTGACAGTGAAAAATGAACGAGCTTGGGTAATTTAATCTGAAGCAATGGAGCACATTGAAACAGACTGTGCCCTCTGGAATCACAAAGGTGAATTTATGTATCCACAGGGATGCCACAAATAAAACATACAGCAGACAGCCTTCCACAGAGGAATGGTTTTAATTTAATTATGTTGATGTTGGAGGAGCAGCAGGAAGTGCATTTATATTATTGCTCAGAATGTTTTAATCAGTTAAAAGTGAATGATGAGAGAACGGTGTTCAGTTTCATTTCTTCATTCATTTCATAACAAGCAGCCTTTAAGAATATAAAAAAAGACCATGCCCTTTCCAACTGATGCATTTTAAATTGTTAGAAGAAATTTGTCTGATGTTCCTCATTCCAAAGAAAGTATTGTAATATTCAGCCAGCACTCGAAAAAGTCACATTTCGTCAGAGATCAGAATTATATGCAGGGATCTCTTGTACATCATTTTTGGGTACTATATAGGATCATCTCGTGACTCCTCCTGGCTAGATAATAAGTATGGAACCACAAACTTTAAAGAGTAAAGTTGCCAACTCTCCTGGGAGTGTTCCTGAAGAAATTGCTGTAGAACATACCTGGGTGCTCACTCCCACTATTGATCATTGATCACAACCATTCTTAGGCTAATTGGAAAGGGTGTTAACACTCAAACCAGTTGGATTGATTCTTGACTGAGAAACTTCTACCAGCTTTAAGAATTCTATAACTATTAAATTAAAAGATACAAAGTAAGTCCAAATAAAAAGAATTTACACCAAATCATTTTGTTCTTCTCGGAAGTTGTTGCCAGGAAATTGATCTTTAATTCTAGAAGCCTGCTGAAGGGCCTTGGGAGAGACAATGAAAGATACAGTGACATACAAGTCAGGGAGAACAGCCTGATAGATGTCTGAATATCTTATAGGCCCCTAGCTTATAATGGAATGAATTATACTATGATAATGTGGCAGAAATTGAAAAACAGCATCAAACATGGTAAGTGTACCAAAGGACATGCTGTTGTTCTGATTGAGCAACAGCTTGTGATTTACTTTGTACTGAGCCCTCTGGGCCTATGTGGGGAGCCAGAGAGTTTTGGGCTCCTAGGTTTCTAGAGCACCTGAATTTGTCAATTGATGTTTTAGCAAAAGTTGTTCATCCCTGGTGCTTTCGGTTTGATCTTAATAAATTTATTTTGACTGACACGGGTCTTCTGTGATTATTTAAGCAGATACCTGACTAGTGCTCATCATGTGTCCTAAGCTTGAGAATGTTATGTCTTGTGATGTTGGTCAGCGGACCCACCAAGATTTTGCTGGAATCCTTATCATTTAAACCTGGTTGACATCTCTATGAGGGAGTCTGTCTTTCCTCCACACTCGGGTTCAGTCTTAGTCAGCGTACACTGTGACATACTTTCCCATCATGTAAAGAATGACCTGAAGATAAAAGCTCACAAAATATAAATAAAAGCAATCCTGGGGATACTGGGAACACACATAAAATGCTGTAGGAACTCAGCAGATCAGACAGCATCAAAGGAGATAAATAAAGAGTCGATGTTTCAGGCCAGGACCCTTCATCAGGACTGGAAAGGAAAGGGGAAGATGCCAGATATAGAAGGTGGGGGAAGGGAAGGAGGACAATCTAGAAGGCGATAGGTGAAACTAGGTGAGTTAGGGATGGGAGATGAAGTAAGAAGCTGGGAGGTGATAATTGAAAAAGGCAAAGGGCTGGAAGAGAAGGAATCTGATATGAGACAAGAGTGGGTCATAGTAGAAAGGGAAGTAAGAGGGGCACCAAGTAAGAGGGGTAATAGGTCAGAGAGGAGAAGAAGTAAGAGGCCAGAGTAATAAAATTAAAGAAAGGGAAGGGAAAGGGAAAAAATACTGAAAACTGATGTTAATGTCATCAGATTGAAGGCTACTTTGATGGAATATGAGGTGTTGCTCCTCCAACCTGAGAGTGGCCTCATCATGACAGAGGAGGAGGATATTGAGTGTTAGAATGGGAGTGGGATAGGTATTGAAATGGTTGGCCTCCAGGAAATTCCACTTTTTGCAGTTGGAGCAGAGGTGCTTGACAAAGCGGTTCCCAATTTTTATCAGGTCTCACCAATATAGAGGACTGGCATGAACATCAATATCTCCAACTTGAGTGCCACAATAGCATAGTGGTTAGCACAATGCTAATACAGCTTGGGCTGTCAGAGTTCAGAGTTCAATCCCAGTGCCCCCGTACCTTCTCTCTGTGTAATGTGTGCGTTTTCTCGAGGTCCTCCAGTTTCCTCGCATAGTCCAAAGAAATGCTGGGTACATTAATTGGTCATGGTAAATTGTCCCATGATTAGGTTAAAGTTAAATCAAGGTTGTCGAGCATTGCTGGGTGGTGGGGCTCGAAGGTCCAGAAAGGCCTATTCTCTGCTGTATCTCTAAATAAAATAAAACTTCTGGTAATTTTCCACCTCCCCCTTCCATCATCTGTATTTCTCCATTCTGACCTCTTACCTCTTCTTTCACCTGCCTATCATCTCCCCCTGTTGCCCCTCATCCTTTCCTTTCTCCCATAATCCACTTCCCTCTCCTATCAGATTCCTTCTTCTCTAGCTTTTTGCCTTTTCCACCTATGACCTTCCAGCTTCTTACTTCATCACCCTCCCACCCCACTCACACCTGGCAATCCATCTCTGATTTAAAGTCAGAGAAACAGGTTATATCCCCGTCAGGACGTGATGTATGAACAGCAACTTATTGCCACTGTTGCTCATACTGAATGCAAAGCATAAACATGTGCTACATACAGTCATGAAGCTGTTTCTCAACAAGTTCTCAAAGTATTGAATAGAAAGTGGGCTCCATGCATTGAACTTGGACTTACTGGCATTAAGTAAATAATTCTATCTGAAGAACAGCCAGTAAAAATTCAACGAAGGGTCTCACAGAAATAGATGTGTTCTTATTGAGGAATTCCTATTCCATTTCCTTTCTTCTCTCTCAATTCTAGGGAATGGAGTCAACTTTTATCTCCAAGGATGCAAGCTGGTGCTGGCACTGTGTCATGAACCATTCAGACCAGTGAGGGGCGCCAGGTAGCAGCAGGTCTTGACGCACCTGAACATCATTCCTTCAAAGAAAGAGTTGATTGATGACTACTTTTATCATTAAGCTGTCACTGTGTTTTTCGTGTTCTTTATGTGAATATGGCTTCCATGCCTCTTGTTCTTAAGTGATTAGTTTTTGATGTTGATTCACATGGGCTTTATGTGTTTTATGTTCTTTTTAAGGTAATTCTGGACCAGCGCTCAACGCTGACTCTTGAATTCGAGTTCTGTGTGAATTACCATTCCGTGTGCTCAAATCCTGAGTAAGTGAGCTCTTAGTTTGACTATTCCCTGTATTATTCTCTGAATAAATCTTCATCGTTAATTTCTACTATTGAGTCCTGAGTTTACTCTGCACCTGGGTCTGCTTGTCTGAAGATCGTTACCTATTGATCATTTGGTCAATGGAGTTTTCTTTATTTCCCAGAATGACCAACATTGTCATCAAGTAAAACTAAAGACCAGATTATTGACTTCATCAGCAAAACAAAAGAACTGATTATTGACTACAGGAGGAACAAAACCAGAAGTCCATGAGCCAGTTTTCATTAGGGAATCAAAGGTGGAGAGGTTTGGTAACTTCAAATTCCTTGGCTTTTTCATATAAAGGACCAGCACATAAGTGCCATCACAAAAAAGGCATGACTATGTCTCTACTGTCTTAGAAGTTTGCATAGATTTGACATGTCATCTAAAATTTTGGTGAATAGAAACACCTACGAAAAGTGATGGCCACAGCTCAGTCCATCACAGGCAAAGCTCTTACCATCTCCAAGGAGTGGTGCCAGAAGAAAGTTGCATTCATCATCCAGGACCCCACCATCCAGATGATGCTCTGTTCTTACTGCTGCCACTGGGCAGGAGGTACAGGTGCCTTAGGCCCCACACCACCAAGTTCAGGAACAGTTATTACTCTTCAATCATCAGGCTCCTGAACCAGCATAAATAATTTCACTCATCTCAAGTCTGAATAGATTCCATAACATATGGATTCACTTTCAAAGACTCTTCAGTATTATTTGTTTACTTATTTTTTTATTTGCAGTTAGTCTTCCTTTGTACATTGGCTGCTTGTCAGGTTTTTTTATGTAGATTTTCACTCCCTGGAGTTTTCAGTACCAGGTAGTCAATCAGGACCTGATGCCCTCTTGAAGAGTGTTCGGACATTAGCTTTCCAAGACAGAGAAAGATGACAAGGTCACTGGATATTGTGGGGATTTGCACAGGTGTAGTGTCATCCTTCTGTCTGCTGAATACTAATGTATTCATGATACATTCATGACACCACACATAATCACAAGCTTCACACAAAGATTTCCCTTTTGGTCCCTGAAGAGATATATCCTCTCCTTAGCTTCCCACTTACTTCAGTATATTTATAAAAGGGTTTTGAAGTCTCAATTTCCTTTGTTAACCAAGATTCACTCAACTTTGCTTCTTATGTTCATAATGACATACTGACTTTGAACTTTTACTCTTTTTTCTTTCAAATATCTCTTGCTCACTGAATGGTTATTTTCCCTATAGCAGCTGCTCCCAGTCTACATTTGCTAGGTCGTGTCTCATGATATTGAAGCTCACCCTTTCCCCAATTTAGCAACTCTTTTGTGACTACTTTAAACTTATTGAAATGTGGTCACTATTGGCATATTCTTCCTCCACTAGCCCACCCTCATTTCTTAAAATAAGGTTGATTACATCTCCCTCCTGAGTCTCTACATACTGGTTTATAACCCAATCCTGGATGCATTTAACAAACCCCACTCCATCCAGGACCTTTGCACTGAGACAATCTCAATCAAAATTGGGAAAGTTAAAATCATCCACTACTGCAATTCTATTCTTTTTATATCCAAATGTAATTTGTCTCCATATTCATTCCTCCAAATTCTGCCCTTTTATTATTTTTATATTTCCATATATCCATATAGCTTAATTTACTGATCCTTCTAGAATATCCTCCCTGAGTACAGCTATGATGTTCTTCCTAATAAGAAATGCAACACATCCTCCCCTTTTGGATCCCCCACCCAAATGTCAAACCTGAAAATATTATACCCAGGAATATTTAGCAACCAATCTTATCTTTCCCTCAGCCACATTGGGCAACTCCACATCAGACATATGGAAGGTGTTTAAAGATCAATTGCACTGAATACAGGAAATGTCTGTTCCTGTTAGAAGGAAGGACAAGAATGGAACAATTAGAGAAACTTGGACGTCCAGAGAGACAATGAATTCAGTCAAGAAAAGAAAGGAAAGCTATTAATTATTTGGAAGTTAGGATCAAATGGAGCACATGAGGATTATAAAGAAACCAGAATAGAACTAAAGAAGTGCATTAGGAAAGCCAGGAGGGACCATTAAAAACCCTTAGCAAGTAAGATTAAGATGGATCCCAAGGCATTCCAGTCATACATCAAGAGCAAGAGGATAACTGGGGAGAGGGCAGAAGCATTCAAGGATAAAGGGAAGAACATTTGCTTCATACAGAGACTGTAAAGGGGGTACTTAGTGAGTACTTTGCTTCAGTGTTTACCTAGGAAAAGGACATAGAGGACCAGGAGACTAATGCAGAGGCGGTGAATATGTTATGGCATTTGGAGATCGAAGAGGAGAAAGAGCTCGGTCTCCTAATGAGTATTAAAGCAGATTGTTCCTTGACCCTGATGCAATTTACCCCAGGTTATTGACGGAGGTAAGAAATGAGATTGCTGGGGCCTTGATCAATATCTTCATGTCTTCTCTAGGCACAGGCAAGGTCATGGAGGACTGGCGAGTGGTTAATTTTGAACCCCTATTTAAGAAGGGAACAAGTAAAGACATTAGAAACTATAGACAAGTGAGTCTCACATCTGTTGTAGGAAAATTGCTGCTGAAAATTTTTAGGGATAGTATATAAGAACATTTGGAAACCCATGGCCTAATTAGGGAGAGCCAGCATGTCACTGTGTAGAGTTGGTCAGGTCTTACCAGCTTGATTGAGTTTTTGACAAGTTGACGAGAGAGTTCGATGAGGCTGGATAAACTTGGGCGGCTTTCTTTGCAGTGGCAGAGGCTGAGGGGAGATGGGGGTTTATAAGATTATGAGAGGCATAGATAGAGTAGACTGGGAGTATCTTTTTCCTAGGGTAGGAATGTCTAATATCAGAGGGCATGCATTGAATGTGAGAGGGGTAGGTTCAAAGGGGATGTTGGGGTGCATTTTTTACTCAGAGTGGTGGATGCCTGGAATGTGCTGCCTGGTATGATGGTTGAGGAGAATACATTAGAGGCTTTTAAGAGACTTTTAGATAGGCAAATGAATGTGAGGAAGATGGAGGGATATGGACATTGTGTAGGTAGAAGGGATTAGTTTTTTTTGAGGGGTTAGAGTAAGGGTTTACTTTTTAGATGGCTTGACACAATATTATGAGCAGAAAGGCCTCTTCTATGTTCTATATTTCCATGATTGCCACAATATCAAAGTCCCATTTGTTGATTTGTGCTGTCAGTTAACCTGCCTTACCTGCAAGGCTCCCTGAATTAAAGTAAATGCATTTAAGTTTATCTCGTCTATTATGTCCCCAGCTATCTCTGGTTCTCTACCCCCTATAATGCCTGCTCTATTTAATACATATACCTATCTCTCTCTGCTCCTGCTCACTGTCATTTTGAGTCCATCCTCCACCACTCCATTTCATACCAAGTAGCTCTGGCAAACCTTCCTGGAGCATCATAACTATCTTGTAGAGGTTCCAGAAGAAACCCCAACTCTTCAAATAACTGAAGCCTTGCCTCTTGCACAAGCATTATTCATCGAAACAAAATTTCTTCAAGAACTAAATTCAGGCCCCTCATTTTTGTACACCAATGTATAACACTGCCTCCTCTCTTTCTTGCTTCTTGTATAAGCCTGATTTCAATACTCCACCACTGGGAATGCTACTTCACTTGTACAGGCCATAAACTTCCAGAAAACCTGCTGAAACACTATCTTTCTTTCAGATCCACCCACACTCCCAAAGCATATGGGCTAGTAGGTTAGTTGTTCACTTGGGCATAATTAGGCAGTGCGGGCTTGTTGGACTGGAAGAGTGAATTACTGTGCTCTGTCTCTGAATTAAATAAAAGAAAATAAAGAGCAGTTCCTTAGCACTTACAGCTTTGCCCAGGCATGCTGGTCAGCAGTAAATATAGGTTGATGTTGTTTTTCTGATATACTGCACAGCTCAGTGAAGGTGCCACCTAAGTACAAGTTGTAATGTAAGCTTCTTGCTTCCCTGTAAAGGAATGTTGGTGTGTGGCCATTATGAAAGGCTGTGTAGCTGCAAGAAGCCACTGACTACAGCATCCTTGCTGAGAGCAAACAGCAGCAGGTTGTGAACGAGGCAAGGGGGTAGACACGTTGGAGAAAGTGGCCGCTGTGTAGAATGAGATGGGGCTCAGCAGAGGAATGAAATGCTTTTCCGTACTGCCAGGCGAAAGTGCAATGCTATTAGTTTCTGCTGTGAGGGAAGCAGCAGATGAATGTGAGGAGAGTAAATGCAATGTCCCGTTGTGACTGGGGCAGAAACACGTTGCGATAGGGAGAGGATTATTTGGAATGCTGGGAGAGGGGTGGGAGCACTGGCTTTGAAGGTTGGACTGAGATGAGTGATGTAACCAGTCACTATCCAGACATCAATTCATAATTCTTTGCTGCCAGGTTCAGGTGTTTGAAATTGTTCTAGTGCTGAACCCATGCCATTGAGATGATAGTCTATGTACAAACGTACTTGCAACTCCTCCAGCCTAATTTACTGCAAAGTCTTTGCTACCATTCCACACAAGAAAAATGGCACTCAAGAGAAAATCTTCTTTCCTTATTCTACAGAGAAGGCACCACCACTGTGCTACCAAATTTCAGTGTTTCTAACTGTGACACTTCGCTGATCTGTGTTTCAAACATTTCAGTAAAAACTTCAGGGGAGTGAAAGGGCATCTCTCTTTAAGAATTGCAAGCATGTATCAAATTAGCTTCTGACTCAGGCCAGTACAGTCCTCAGATTGGACAGTCAGCCTTTGCTTACTTACTTACTTCATTTTATTGTCACCAAACAATGGATAGAGTGTTCAATCATCACAGTGATATTTGTTTCTACACTTCGCTCTTCCTGAAGTACAAATCAAAGTAAATATAATAAAAATTTTAATTATTAATCAAAATTAGAAAATAGAAAAGGGAAAGTAAGCTAGTGCAAGTCAGGTCCAGATATTTGGAAGGTACGGCCCAGATCAAGTTGGAAACACTTGAGCGCATTAAAGGTTAAATGTAAATGAAAATGGAAAGTGTGAATATAGTTTCACACATTATGATATCTGAAAACCCCGGTCTCCTGAATAAGAACTACTCGAGTCACTATTTGATATGCACTTTTCAAGCAAAATTGTAATTTCCAAGGACATTGTAACAACCTGAAAAGCCTTGAACTCTCTTATTTCAAAGATACTAACAGCCCCTTTCAATTTTGTCGTACAAAGGAGAAGACCGTCAGTATCTGGGGGTGGGGGAGGCAGGTTGGGGGGCATCCTTTTCTATCACGCTAGCAAATACCACACAGTCTTTACTATTATTCAGTAGAAAATTTCAGATATCATCATTGGGGAAAGGCTTGAACTGTGTATCATGGGAGTTTGAATGGAATAGCTTATAATAATCAAAGCTTGACCTTGAGCATACAGGATTTTAAGCACCTTGCTGAATAACTTGATGTGTTGGAAGTTGGAGGAAGTCAGACTATGTATGGCAAAAATTCATTCGGGTTTGAAAAAAATCAAGACATTTTGTTCTCATCATCCAAGGGAACATAAATGGTTCTCAACAATTTTCATTCGAAGTTACTTTTAAACAAGCAGTCACTGTTCCCTCCAGAAGTCAAAATATTTAATTTTGTGTAAAATATGTTTCATTCCAAGATGGCGGCACAACGCAGCTTGCAGCGGCCACTCCGGATCTGATTATCTGTTATTTGTGAAGTGGGGTGCCATGCGCAATCATAATCAATTGAAAATGGACATGGGAGCACAAAGGAACATTGGGAAATCTCCAGGAAGACCTTCTTTGTTGCTGCTGCTGCTGTGAGGTCCGGGACTCTGCTGGGAAGAACAGGCCCCCAGTCCTCGGGGTTGCATTGCTGATGGCCGTTGGCAGGGCCGTCTTAATGCGCTCGGCAGAGGATGGTGCTCGGAGAAGCTGTGCCGGAGGGGATGGTCGTTGGCTCGGAAGTTCGACGGACTTGGAGTCCGCTGCGGTCGGGTCGCTTTCAGTGTGTGCTGCGTTTGCGAGGCTGGATTCGACGGAGCTTTTGTTGTGTGCTGCATTTGTGAGGCTGAGTTGGGCGGCGCCATGGAAGTCCATAGCGGGGGTATTCCCTTCTGCCGCCGGCGTGGGATGGCGAGTCTGTCAGGACCCTGGGGACTTCTGGAAACTGTGTGGTGATTTCTTTTGAACTTATAGTCCTTCAACATCTTTGGATTATTTATACTGTGCCCATAGTCTGTTTTTTTTTATCAATTATGTTATTGTTTGCACTGTTGTAACTATATGTTGTAACTATGTGGTTTTGTGCAGCTAGTAGCTTTAGTTTTTGGTCTTGTTTTGTCTGGTGGATTTGGAGCTCCTTTCCGGGGAACACGCTAAGATGGTAGCGTGATATTAATACACAGCAGCCTCTCTGGACTCTGGATTGGGGATTGCCAAACGTTATGTGGATTTTCTGGTGTAGTCTGTTTTGTCATATGCTTTTGTGATATCATTCTGGGGGAACGTTGTCTCATTTTTTAACTGCATTGTATTTGTGGTTTCTAAATGACAATAAACTGAATCTGAATCTGAATTATGAAATCTTTAAATATCCTGAAATAAAGATGATACCATCATGGTGGTAATTAGTGAAAATATCAAAATACTTATGTGTTTTGGAGATTACCTTGATCAGAGAGTAAAAAAAGTTACAGTGGCAGCAGTCCAGATGATAATGTCCCAAATATCTATGCAACAGCTCAGATGGAGAGGTTTAGAGTCAATAAGAGAGTGCTTGACTCACAATGTCTTTCTTCCTTATTTCGATAGAAAATCTAGCACCTTCATGTCACAGATGGGAAGATCCTTTGTTCCCCTAAAGACAAGGTCATATTCTCCTCCCTTCCTTGCAGAAGAAACAGTACAATGTTTGAAAAAATGATGAATTATTTCTTGTTTCTTTCACTACACGGTGGTCAGCAGCACAGGGGCGCCGCAGGGAACCGTACTCTCTCCGGTCCTGTTCACCCTGTACACATCAGACTTCCAATATAACTCGGAGTCCTGCCATGTGCAGAAGTTCGCTGATGACACGGCCATAGTGGGGTGTGTCAGGAATGGACAGGAGGAGGAGTATAGGAAACTGATACAGGACTTTGTGATATGGTGCAACTCAAACTACCTGCGTCTCAATATCACCAAGACCAAGGAGATGGTGGTGGACTTTAGGAGATCTAGGCCTCATATGGAGCCAGTGATCATTAATGGAGAATGTGTGGAGCAGGTTAAGACCTACAAGTATCTGGGAGTACAGTTAGACGAGAAGCTAGACTGGACTGCCAACACAGATGCCTTGTGCAGGAAGGCACAGAGTCGACTGTACTTCCTTAGAAGGTTGGCGTCATTCAATGTCTGTAGTGAGATGCTGAAGATGTTCTATAGGTCAGTTGTGGAGAGCGCCCTCTTCTTTGTGGTGGCGTGTTGGGGAGGAAGCATTAAGAAGAGGGACACCTCACGTCTTAATAAGCTGGTAAGGAAGGCGGGCTCTGTCGTGGGCAAAGTACTGGAGAGTTTAACATCGGTAGCTGAGCGAAGGGCGCTGAGTAGGCTACGGTCAATTATGGAAAACCCTTTACATCCTCTACATAGCACCATCCAGAGACAGAGAAGCAGTTTCAGCGACAGGTTACTATCGATGCAATGCTCCTCAGACAGGATGAAGAGGTCAATACTCCCCAATGCCATTAGGCTTTACAATTCAACCGCCAGGACTTAAGAACTTTTTAAAAGCTATTATTAATGCTTTTTGAGATAGTGATTTAGATGCATATCATATTTTTTACTGAGTTAAGTATTGTATGTAATTAGTTTTGCTACAACAAGTGTATGGGACATTGGAAAAAAGTTGGAATTTCCCCATGGGGATGAATAAAGTATCTATCTATCTATCTATCTATCTATCTATCTATCTATCTATCTATCTATCTATCTATCTATCTATCTATCTACATCAATTGGTCTGATAAGTGAGCTTGAGATTGTTTCAGTTATTAGACACTTGTAAAGGGACAATAAAAAGAAGGTAAGTTTAATCAGAGCAGCTATTGAGGGGATGGCCATAGGTGTGAGTGAACAGAGGTAGAATGAGGGATTGAGGTTTTTGCTTGTGAGGCTTTGGAAAGAAGAGCCAAAGTCTTAGTTGAGCTTTCTGTTAAGTTTCTGCTTATTTCTTTATTAATTCCTAGCTGGAGGAGTGAAATGGGCCTCTGTGAAGTGGTATGCTCCTCTTAAAAGATGTGGGAGATCTGGGAGACCTCCATTTTCTCTGACTGCTACATCTGTGAAAAGCGCATCTGGGTGCTGCTCCTTACAGATCATGCTAGGGAACTGAGCTGGAGCTGGATAATGTATGGATCATTTGGGAGAATGAGGAGTTCATAGATAGGAGATACAGAGGGGCATTTACACTTAAGGTACAGAAGTCAAGTAGCTGGGTAACTGTCAAGAGAGATAAAGGGAATAGGTAGACAGTGTAGAGTAGCCGTGTGGTGTTCCCCTCAATACCAAGTACAGTATACTGCTTTGGATACTGTTGGGTGGGGGGAACAATCTTCCATACTGTTGCATACTGTTGGGAAGGACTTAAATTACGTTGGCAGGGGATGCGAACCAGAATGATTGGTCAGATGATGGAGCAGTTGGTGTAAAGGTAGATGGAAAAAATAGAGAGACAGTGAGGAAGGATAGGGAGTAGATAGGGCATAAACACAGTGAGTTGGATGGGTTTTAATGTGTCTACTTTAATGTGAGAAGGCTGAAGCAGGAAGAGAGCCATCATTCTATTGAGAGTATTCTACAGAACACTCCCCACCTTTATAAGAACAGAAACACTAAGGAGCACACCTGGAGTCAAAGGTGCAAAAATAACAGGGGTGTTGTCATGGGTGACTTCAACTTCCGTAATATTGATCAGCATTTCCTAAGTGCAAAAGGTTTAGATGGGGCAACATTATTAGGTGTGTCCAGGAGGGGTTCCTGACAGTATATGTGGACAGGCTGACTGGAGGAGAGGCCATACTAGATCTACTTCTAGGCAATGAACTAGGTCAGGCGACAGATCTCTCAGTGGTCAACATTTCAGAGACAGTACCACAACTCCCTGACTTTCAGCGTAGCCTTAGACAGGGATAGGAGCAGATAGTATGGGAAAGTGGGAGTGGTGGGGGGGGGGGGGGTTGCGGAAGGGTGTGGTTCAGTTAGGCAGGATCTTGTGATTATAAATTGGGAACAGATATTCTCAGAGATTTATACAAGGGAAATGCAAAAGTTGCTTGGGGAGAATTTGCATGTGATTTTGGATGGGTTTATTCTAATGAGAAAGAGAAATGATGGCAGGTTGAAAGCTGAAAAAAAGAGGTGGGAAATTTAGTCAAAATGAAGAAGAGAGCATATTGAGCTCCAGAAAGCAAAGCTCCAACAGGGATATGAGGAGTCATAAGGCAGCCAGAAATGAGCTTAATAAGGGATTTAGGAGAGCTAGAATGAAACATGAGAAGGTCCTGGTGAGAAGATTAGGGAAAATCCCCAAGACATTCTACAGGTATGTGAGAATAGCAGGATGATCAGAGTGAGGGTAGGACCAATCAAGGATAAAAGAGGAAATGTACCTGGAGTTGGACAATGCAAGAGAGGTCCTTAATGAATATTCTTCTTCAGTATTCACCAGCCAGTGAGAGAAACTTTGATGAAGGCAAGGTTAGTGTAAAACAGGCTAATGTGTTAGAACATGTCAAGATTAAAAAAGAAGCAGTGCTTGGATTTTTGTAAAACATCAGGATAGATAACTGTTTAGGGATGAATGGGAAATACTCTATGTTACTATGGGAAATGAGAGAAGAGATTTGCTGTGTCTTTGGCAATGATCTTCATGTCCTCACTGACCATAGGTGTGAAACCAGGAGATTGGAGGATGACAAATGTTAATCCTTTGTTCAAGAAAGGAAATAAGTATAAATATGGAAATTATGGATCAGTGAGTCTTACATCAGTGGTGGGCAAACTATTGGCAATGATATTTAGAAACAGGATTTACAAGCATTTGGAGAAGTATAGTCAAATTAAGGTTAGTCAGTATGGCTTTCTGTGGAGCAGGTCGTTCCTCTTGAACCAGATTGACTTTTTAGAGAAAGTGTCAAAACAAACTGATGGAGGTAGAGCAATGTACTGTCTGTGATGTATATGGGTTTTTATAAGGCATTTGGCAAGTTTCCCAGTCATAGGCTCGTTCAGAAAGTCAGGAGTCAGGGAAACTTATCTTCATGTATTTGAAATTGACAGAAGGCAAAAGGTTGTAGATGATGGAGAGTAGTCTCTCCGGAGGTCCATGACTAGTGGTGGTTCACAGGGATCTTTCTGATTCTTATGGGTTACTTGAACGAGGAAGTGGAAGGATGGGTCAGTAAGGTTGCAGATGACACAAAAGTTGGTGGTGTTGTCGATAGTGTAGTAATTTGCAATTGGAAATTGATAGGATACAGAGCTGGGCTAAGAAGTTGCAGATGGAGTTCAATCCAGAAAAGTGTGAAGAGATTCACTTTACAAGGTCAAACTTGAAGGCAGAATAAATGTTTAATGGTAGGATTCTTCACAGTGTGGATGAATTTAAGGATCTTTGGGTCTAAGTCCATAAACCTGTCAAACTTTCCATACAAATTGATTATTAAGGGATATTGTGTGTTGGCTTTTGTTAGTTGGGTAATTGTGCACAAAAGCTGTGAACTAATGCCGCAGCTCTATAAAACTGAGGTTAGATCATATTTGGAGTAGGCACTCCCCCAGTTACGAATGTCCAACTTACCAACAACTCATACTTATGAACAGAGAGAGGAGAACGCCATCTGCCATTTTAAGTCGTTGCCGTTAACACTGTGTTGAGCATGTAACTTTGTATTTGGCTTAAATATTTCTTAGCAAGATTCACCCTGACCCCCTCTTTTCCAGTCAGCACCGCCCCCACTTGTCCCATTTAACCTGTCTCAGTGCGGGTGGATTTCAGGACCCACGGCTGCTGCCGAATCTGCATTTTCCTGTTTCCCTGATGTATAACAAACGTGATTGAAAATGAAATGGAAATAATAAAGCGATTGGAAAGAGGTGAAATGCCATCAGTCATTCGAAAAGTGTTATGCTACAGTCGGTCAACGATCGGAAGAATTTTAAAGGATAAAGTGAGAATAATGAAGCATGTGAAAGGCCCTGCCCCGATGAAAGCTACAATTATAACTAAGCAACACAGTGGTTTAATTATTGAAATACATATGTTTCTTAAGTGTTTTATATGCATAGAAAGGTAAAATATATTCTATATACTAAGATAAACATTTGACTAACTAATGATAAATAATACCGGATATACCTGTTCCAACTTACGTACAAATCCGACTTAAAGATGGACTCAGGAACAGAACTCATTCGTAACCTGGAGACCGCCTGTACTGTGATCAGTTCTGGTTGCCTCATTATAGGAAGGATGTGGAAGTTTAGAGAGAATGCAGAGGAAATTTGCCAAGGTGCTGCCTGAATTAGAAAATATGTCTTATGTGGAAAGGTTGAGTAACCTAGTGCTTTTCTCTTTGGAGCAAAGATGGATGAGAACAGGCTTGATGAAGATGAATGAGACAACAAGAGGCATAGATAGCACGGGTAGCCTTTTTCCCAGAGTGTCAATGGTTAATATGAGAGGACATAATTTTAAGGCAATTGGAGGGAAGTATACGGAAGATGTTGGAGGTAGGTTTTTTTACACAGAGAATTGTAAATGCATGGAACATGGTTCCAAGTAAGTGGTGGAGACAGAGTCCTCAGGAATATTTAAGAGACTCTGATAGCACATAGATAAAAATAAAATGGAGGGTCATTGTATGTGGGAGGGAAGGATTAGACTGATCTTGGACAGGTTAAAAGATGACACCACGTCATGGACAGAAGGTCCTGTACTATTTTGTATTGTTCTGTTCTATAATCTATGAGAACATTCATAAGTGTGCTGATGACATGAATATTGGTGGAGTTGTAGATAGCAAGGATGGCTGCTTAATGATACAGATGCTCATGGTTCAGCTGGAAAGTTGTGCAGAGTAGTGGAAGCTGGAATATAATTCAGATATATGTGAGGTAATGTATATTGGGTTGTCTGATACTGGCTTAATACATACAGTAAATAATAGGAACTTTAGAAGCATTGGTTTACAGAGTGACCTTGTTAAGAAAATCCATAGCTCCCTAAAAATTCTGAAATAAGTATAATGAAGAAGGCATTAATGAGAGTAACGTCCTGAAGAAGGATCTTGTCCTGATATGTCAACTGTTTGTTCATTTCCATAGATGCTGCCAGACCTGTGGAGTTCCTCCACAACATTTTGTGTGTTTTGTTTTGGACTTTCAGCATCTGCAGAATCTCTTGTGTTAATGAAGAGGGCATTTATCTTACTTGCATTCATAGGAGTGGCATTGAGTATAAGAATTAGGACGTCATATTGCTGCTGTACAAGACATTGCTTACGCTAGACTTGGAATAATGCATGTATTTCTGGTCAACACAATATAGAAAGAAAGTGGCAGTACTCGAAAAAGTGCAAAAGATAGTGCAAAGTGACTTGGGAGTCCTAATGCAGTATTCCCTAAAAGTTAACATTCAGGTTGAATTAGTAGTAATAAAAGCAAATGCAAAGTTAACATTAATTTCAAGAAGGTCTGGTATATAAATGCAAGGGTATAATTCTGAGGCTTTGTAAGGCATTGGACAGAATACATTAGTATTGTGAACAGTTTTGAACCCCATATCTAAGAAAGAATGTGCTAGCATTAGAGTCCACAGGGAATTTACAAGAATCATCCTGGAAATGTAAGGCATAACATACAGTATGAAGAGCATTTACTGGCTCTGTGTTTGTCATTACTGTAGTTTGGAAGAATGATGGGGTGTGTGGAACCTCATTGAAACCCATAGGATATTAAAGGGCCTGAATAGAGAGGACATGGAGAGGATGTGTTCAATTGTGGTAGAGTCTAGGACCAGAGGGCACAGTCACACATAGAAGGACATCCCATTAGAATAGAGGTTAAGAGGAATTTCTTTAGCTAGAAGGTAGTGAATCTTTGGAATTCACTGTCACAGACAGATGTGGAGGCCAAGACATTGGGTATTTAAAGCAGAGGCTGATAGGTTCTTAATTAGTAAGGACATCAAAGGCTCTGGGGAGAAGGCAGAGGGATAGAGTTGAGGGGGGAAATAAATCAGCCATGATCAAATGACAGATTAGATTCGATTGGTGAATGGCCTAATCCTGTTTATGTTCTTCTGGTCTTGTAGTTTGCAGGATATTGTCACATATATTACATACATTACTACATGTCCTTAGCTTCAAGCTCATTTAATATTATTTAATATCTTTCAAATATGCGTGAGATCTCATTCTTGGAGGCTGTTTGACTTCCATTTGAGACACTATAGGATCTTTTACTGTCTACTGCCTGACACAAGCCAGAGGATTTATCAACAACAGTTGTCTTAGCAACCAGAAGACAACTAACAGCATTTCCACTGCATGGTACTTCTCTTCCTTAAAAATAACAATATATTCATATGCTTTTAAAGTCAAAGCCCGTCTTGAGGGGAAACCCGTTGAGATACTCGCTTTCTTTCATATACCAGGAAAATCAGAGAGATTTGTGATCTGTTTAAATGGTCAAGTAATATCCAGTTGAGAGTAATTTATCTCTGCCACTGTCATCTTTCTAGACATAAACCCTGTCACTTTTTTATTGAACCATCTTCTCTCCAATGAGACAAACACTGTATGTGGATGCATCACAAGACATGACTAACTGTCCGTCGAGCCTTGGACTAGAACATTAGCAGACTCAAGGTTCTTTGGAGTTTACAGAAGCCTTTCCTTTGATCTTCAGCCTACATTCACTTCACATCATTTTGCAGTGACTGATGCAAAGGAGTCATGAAGGTATGGGAAAATGTGGAGCCCTGATGAATGAGAATCAGTCTTCAAAATAGACTGTCACTCCCAAAACTATCCAATGCACTGGGAGTGCGGGACTCTCATATCACTGTATTATTATGTTTTCTAACTCCAAAAATAATCCAAAGAAAACAGGGAGCTGGGAATAATGTACCCACTCTTAGTTTCCTTTTTCATTTTTAGAATCTTTTTATTGATATATAATCTTCAACAGCTATAAAATGATACAAAACTTCAACAGATTAATATGTATACAATTAATAAAGCTGAAGAAAAAAAACTGACCTTAAAATATAAAAATGGAAAAAAAAATCTTATATGTAGAAAAAAGAAGGAAAAAAAAGAACCCCATCTAACTGGAAAAAAACCCCCACTAACTACAAAAAAAACCCCATTAGGAATCAACCCCCCGGAGCAATACATTTAACCATCATCTAAATATATTTTAAAAAGTCATCAACCGCCATTTCATATTTATAAAAAAAAATCGGAAGGATAACATATAACTTAATTCAAATTAAATGATAATATTTGGCAAAAGAAACACCATCTTCTCTCAAAATCAAATCGAGGATCAAAAATTCTACTAATTTTTTCCAAACTAAGACATAACATCACTTGAGAAAACCATTCAATTAATGTAGGGGAAGAAATATCTTTCCATTTTAATAAGATAGCCCTTCTTGCCAGTAGTGTAACAAATGCGATTACATGTTTTCTTTTTACTTTAGTGAGGTGCACACGTATGACGTGGTGGCATTATGACGTATGCCATTCACGTACTTCTTGCATATAAACTCTATGAATTATGTAAACACCAAAGAATGTTTAATCAAACAATTTACTTATACTTACTCAAATGTTACTGATATATTAAATAAACAACACTCCTCCCTGCTTTGCTATGAACTCCACATCAATATAGAATATATCTCAACTATATACACAGTATACTATATAATATAACTACAATATACAGACATCCACAGCATAGTAAATTTTAAATTGTCCCGTTCAGCCCTAAAGATTTATTTGTTGTGGAGGATTTCTTACTTTTGTGGGATAACGTCTTTCCTTACAAGGTGAGGTCACTCTGTTTGACAGGTAAGACTTGTGGCTCTGTAAACAATATCAGTTCCTGAGTCCTCCTGTGTGGTGGTTGTTGGAGTTGACTTTAGGACTGCAGGAAGAGGTTCTGACAGCCCTGGACATCTTTTTTCTCTAACAATTAACTCTGCTCTCATCAACTGGTCAATGTGTCATCTCCAGATGACATCAGACACAATCTCCACTGTTCACGAGAGTGGTCCAGTCCTGTCCTTAATCTTTTTAAGGACACTTTTGATCACATCTGTAGTCCCTCACCAGGACTACTAGTTCACGACAAAACTATTGAATCTTCTTGTTGGAGGATCTTTTGATTTGTCTCAGTTCTTTGTCCTGCATATTCCTTCAGAAAATGAGTTTCAGGAGATCCAAGTGTGAACACAAGGGAAGACCCAGGAACAGCATAGCTACTGAATTGTTGGTTGCAGAGTGTGCTGCATTTTGATAAGCCAGGAGGAAATTGGCGAGCTTCTGATTCAGTGCTAGTGCAGTATGTTCTGCTGACATTGCTCACAGTGCATTTTTTAGACTTTGGACAAATCTTTCCACCAAGCCATTTGTAACTGGGTGGTATGATGCAGATATACAATAATACGTCTTATCCATTCATTTTCAGGAATGACTGAAACTGTTCCCAACAAGCTGTAGTGAGAAGCACTTTGAACTCTTCTTCCATTTCCATCTGTAGGTAAACCTCAGCTAAATCCACTTTGCTGAAGTGTTTTCCTCCAGATAGGTTTGCAAATTTATCTTTTCTGCTGGGCAGAGGCAACTGATCTACTTTCAGTACTGGGTAGATGGTGAGCTTGGAGTCACTACAGATTCAGATAGACCCATTCTCCCTTGCTACTGAGACCACTGGCATTGCCCAAGGGCTCCCTTAAACCTTGGAAAGAATTCCTTCAGTCCCCATGCAATCTAGCTCATAGTCTACTTTATCATGGATGGTATAAGGAACCAGGCTACCTTTGTAAAGCTTAGGTGTGGCAGATTTATTTAACACTATTTTACCCTTGATATGTTTGAATTTTCCAGTGCCATTCTTGACAATTGCTGTGGTATCATCCACTACCTTTCTTAATTTGTTTTCAGTTAACTTATGTGGGGGATGTGGCATGCAAATAGTGGATGGATCTCCAATCAAGTTGTAGTTATCTCAACCAATCACTGCTTCTCATTGCTGGCCCTCCTGTTTTTACTACACACAAGCCCAATGTGGCTTGTTGGTTGTTGAATTTCACTGTTACAGATGTCATTCTCACGGGAGTTTTCTTTTCTCCAGAAGTTCTTAGGCTTCTGCAGGCTTCAGATTGGTATCTTTGAAATGCTGTTCAAGCTCATCTTGTGGAATGACTGAAACAGCTGAACCAGCATGCAATTCCATTTGAATTGCCATTCACTTCTGGTGTACCCATATTGCTTGTCTATTATTAATTGTCACATTGTGAATCTCAAGGCTTCACAGTCTTGTGTTACTCTCATCATTATCAGATTTTTTTCATCAACAGCATGCAGATTAGTGTTCTTTTTGAAACTGCAACTTGACTTTTTAACTTTTTCAGGGAACTGAGCAGCCCATCTATTTTTGTCTGCCTGACATGCTCTTTGTTGCATTTTCAGCAGCTTACTTTCTTCCTGCCCATTACACTGCTGGCATTTAGGGCAGCAATGAAGATACTTTATCTCTATCTGTCCATAGCATTGCAAAAGATATAGGAGACTTCTTCATTGCTGTTTCTGTAACAATTTTGTTTTACCAGTCAGGAATTGTTGGCCCTGAGCTGAACCCCTGAACTTGGAGGACCAGTGGACCACATTTAGTCTGGCCTCCACCCTTTTACCTGTTTGGCATGGGTAACCCTACCAAGAGCCAAAGCATAAAGCCATGTTTCCAGCCAACATAGTTCTTTGGATCATAGAGGCATGCAAGCGTCCAAACCCTATGACAAGTTTGCAGTCCGGTTGGAGGCATTTTCTGTGAATTTCATGTTTAGATCTGCATTTGTTTGGTGTTTCTGAGCCTCACAACAGCAACACAACTGGTTCCGTCAGGCCAGTTTCCGTTTAGACATTGACACTTTGTTCATGCTCACTTTCATTCCTGACTGCAACTCAACTGCATGTCTGCTGTTTCCATTGATACAGTGTTTTTCACTGCTCTTTTAAATGTGATTGTGCTTCAGTTAGGAACCATTTTTGAATGCTTTCTTGCAAGATTCTACAAACTAAATGATATCTCTGTACATCATTAAGCCCATCATTGAATCTGCAAAACTTGGACAATCTCTTCAATTCAGCCATGTAAGATGAAACAGACTCCATTTCCTTTTGATTCTGCTTATGAAACCTGAAGTATTCTGAAATCAACAATAGGTTCAGTTCTAAATGTTCCTGCATTACATTCATGATATCAGCAAAGCTCATTTCAGCTGTCTTGTTTGAGGCAGTCAAACCTCTAAGCAAACTTTATGCTTCTCCACCCAATGCACTCAGTAAACTGGCATTTGCTTTTCATTGGCTATTTCATTTGTTTTAAGTTACTATTCAATTTGCTCTGTATATATCAGCAAGCTATCTGTTGTGTATTGAATATTTCTATCTTTCTGATGTAGTCAGCCATCTCTGCTTTTATTTAGTATTATTGACACCCAGTACTCACTGCTTATGAACACATGAATTATGTCAGTTTTCTGCCTTTTTTTAACTTGTAAGTTTTGCTGCACCTCTTTGTACTTGATTGTTGCACTCTCTCCTTGTGTGGAAAAAAAAGTCTTACTGCGCTTCACCAGGTAAGTAGTCATCTCGGGTTCATTTAGAACTTACTCACCACACTGTTATGTTTTGTAACTCCAAAGCTAATCAGAAGAAAAGACACAGAGCCGGCAATATCATGTCTACTCTTAGTTTCATTTTCACTTTAGTGAGGCATGCATGATGTAATGGCATAATGCTATATGCCATTCACGTACTTCTTACCCATAATGAATTATGTAAACAATAACGAATGCTTAATCGAATAATGTATTTACAATATTACTCAAATGTTACTGATCTATCGCATGCACAACACGTATGCATGTATGGTGTGGGCGGCTCAGCTTAACAAGCAGCTTGCACTGAGGTGAATACATAGTGTTGCAGGTTTCCCCCTCAACAACAAGAAAAATTGTCAAGGCACAAAGTGAATCTGTATTAACCAAGAATTACCTTTATTTGTTCAGTTACATAAAAACAAACATGCAAGTCATACAAAATTAAATATCTGCACACACTTTTTAAGTTTCTTGGATCCTCCCTGAATCATCAAAGAACAAAAGGTGCAATATCGATTGAAGGAGTTCATGATGGCCAGTTGTTCCCTTTGATTTTTATGCAATCTGCATGTTTGCTATGTGGGCCATTCACTTCTATGCTGGTTGATCTTCAGGGATTCTGCTGCTTCTACAACCAAAGCCTTCCATTCTTATTTTCTTTCTTATCAAATAGAACTGTTGTGTTTCTGTTTCATTGGCTCTGGCTCATCTGTCTAGTCTGTGTTAACTTCTCATTGGATTTGGCCTAAGGCTACAAACTGCAATACTTTATTACTTTTCCACCAGACTTATTCCTCATGTCACTTTCTTTGTTCTCCTTTGACAGACAAGTTCAAATCCATTTACCCAAACACTTGGTTCAGATTACTTCATGTCACAGGCTATTCTTTGATTAAGACCTCCATTTCTACCTAACTAGATAAACAGTTTGTTTGGAAATGATTTCCGGTTTAGCAGATTATTGGTAGGGACTCAATTGTGTCCACTTTCAATTGCTCCAAGCAAACCATCCCTGAGCAAGAACCAATTCACAAAATGGTGACCGCAAAAATACTCTCACAAAATGGCAACCTCCATTCCTTCAACCACATGGTAGGAAGAAAGATTTCCAGTTTGTTTACTTCCATGGGCCTTCACTCTTTCCAGTTAGATAGTTTACAGAATGTAATTTCTTTCTGGCCAACAATAGAAACGTTGTGCTTGTTGAGGTGTACTGTAATAACTCTGCATATGGATTCCACATTGAAAAATGAGCATAGTTACAAATGCTGTAAGTGAGGAATCAGTGTTACATCAGGGACCTTTTAATACATTTTCTATTGGTAATCAATTGGAAGGATTGCTACTTTATTTTCATGGATCCTATAAAAGAAGATCATAAAATGCACGGTTATGCATTCATTTCATTCAGTAATCATAGAAATGACTGTTGAGCACCTAATGTTACCATTAGCTACATGACTAATACTGGGTAAATGTCAACCACGTCAAAGAAATTGAGCACAGAGGTTCCTAGGCCTCTTTCCTAATTGATACTAATTGGTCTGGAAAAAATGATTATCCTATTTAACCCACAGAAATCTGTCTTAAACACAACTTATTTTTAAAAATATTCGCAGAAAATGGTTCAATTTCCAGGTTAAGAATGCAAGGGAGATTCGATGAAGATAGGAAAATGCAAACAATGTTAGCAGATTGGAAACTGAAGTGGACTCAAGTATTCAGCAGGGAAATAGGAATTTTGATTAACTGAATCCCACTAGCCATTAAGCACCCATTTTGCACTCATCCTGCACTAGTCCTAGTTTTGTTATTGCTACTTTCTTACTAATTTGCTCGAGACAATTGGCAGTGGGATGTTAAGCTAGGTTATACAGTTTTAGGGCATGGGAAGAATCTCAGATTCATGACAGATCTCCTAAAGGATGCCCACTAGTCACAGGTGTGATGGTGTTCCAGGGCCTGAGGGGTTTATATCTGACCTTAGCTTTCTAGTACAATGGCATGACATTTCCAAAGGGTCAGAGTTGTTTCTAATGAAGTTAAACTTTTAACAAATATTATTTGCTTAGCTTTTTGTTGTAAACAAGAATCAGTCTCCAGTTCTTAATGTAAGTTGGAAGCATCAATCAGTTTGAAGTCGGAGGCACAGCTTTGCAAACAATGTTACAGATAACAGGCTGCTTGCCTACAGCCGGGGAGCTGGCTGCTGAGGGATATAGTTTGCAAAATGAA
This sequence comes from Hemitrygon akajei, assembly GCF_048418815.1. NCBI lineage: Eukaryota > Metazoa > Chordata > Chondrichthyes > Myliobatiformes > Dasyatidae > Hemitrygon > Hemitrygon akajei. Next base: position 63,551,674 of record NC_133127.1, on the reverse strand, counting down.
ATGACCAGGAAGCTTCTTGTCTGCATTAGTCAAACGCTTCAATAGGGTTATGTCACTTACCCATCAAACGTGGTTACAAGTTGAGATGTTTGTGCACTCAGAGGGTTAGCCTTCACACTATTACTTATGGATGATTGAGATCTCTGTCACCAGAAACTTTTAATGTCCTCTTGTTTGAGCTTATTTATCCCAGCACAGATATCTGGAAGGTATCACATGCAAATAATGCCATCTAGCAGCAAAAACATAATAAATGTTGGAAAGCATTGGAGATTGTTTAGGAATGACAAAGAGAATGACAGAAGGAAGGGATGATAGAGAGAAGAACTCAAATTCATTACTCAATCTTCACTTTCTGCGATGGAAGACTCATTCGTCTGCATCTCTTTGGTATGTATCTCTAGTTCGTAAGAATTGTACCTTTTTTTATGAAATTCTTTATAGTTTGTAAATCTTTTTAAACTCAGAAATTTTATAAATCTGAAGTCCTCTGTGACTGTTAAATGTGTGCTAAGAATTATTTATCTAAATCTAAAAGTGCATCATTAAAAAATAAATTAACTGTTTTTAGGCTACTTTGCTAGCTGTAAGTATTTCCTCCTTGGTAGGAAGGGGGTGACACACTACTCGAACAGTAGGTATGGCAGCTAGGTATTGCCACAAAGACTAAAACATGAGGAAATCTGCAGATGCTGGAGATTCAAGCAACACACACAAAATCCTGGTGGAACGCAGCAGGCCAGGCGGCTTCAATAGGAAGAAGCACTGTCAACGTTTTGGGCCGAGACCCTTCTTCAGGACTAACTGAAAGAAAAGATAGTAAGAGATTTGAAAGTAGGAGGGGGAGGAGGAAATCCCAAATGATAGGAGAAGACCGGAGGGGGTGGGGTGAAGCTAAGAGCTGGAAAGGTGATTGGCAAAAGGGATACACAGCTGGAAAAGGGAAAGGATCATGGGACGGGAGGCACAGGGAGAAAGAAAGGGGGAGGGGAGCACCAGAGGGAGATGGAGAACAGGCAAAGAGTGATGGGCAGAGAGAGAAAAAAATAAGGGGGGAAATAAATAAATCAGGGATGAGATAAGAAGGGGAGGAGGGGCATTAGCGGAAGTTAGAGAAATCAATGTTCATGCCATCAAGTTGGAGGCTACCCAGACAGAATATAAGGTGTTGTTCCTCCAACCTGAATGTGGCTTCATCTTGACAGTAGAAGAGGCCATGGATAGACATATCAGAATGGGATTGGGACGTGGAATTAAAATGTGTGGCCACTGGGAGATCCTGCTTTCTCTGGCAGACCGAGCATAGGTGTTCAGTGAAACGGTCTCCCTGTCTGTGTCAGGTCTCACCAATATATAAAAGGCCACACCGGGAGCACCGGACGCAGTATACCACACCAGCTGACTCACAGGTGAAAAAAGACTAGACAGTTAGTTCATGAAGTGTAAATGTATAACCTCCCTATAGTGAGAGATACAATAGATATTTACACTATATAGGACAGAGCTTAAAATATTCTTTTAGGTTTAGGGCTTTGTGCACGATGAATCCGATACCATTAACAGGGAGATTGTGCAGTATCCACACAAAGAAAACACAGGAGAGGATAGAATTGGACGGAATCCAGGTCAATGGAACTGAAGCAGCAAATCTATTAGCTGCATCAAAGCACTACTGGTAGACTGTGCCAGCATAACTGGGAGGCTGGGGGACCAGCAGAATTGCTGCCTTCACTTACTGTAGTGTTTCTAGTTTCTTTGACTTTAACCTTCAGTAAAAGAAGTAAAAAAAGTTTCTAACCAAATATCATTAAACAGCAAACTTTTGTCAAAAGTCAGACAAAAGTGCATACTATACATTGCATTTACTTGTGTTTTTCTAACAAATGTATTGTAGTGCAATGATTGCAGTCCAGGGATTATAATCCAAATTAATTGATTTCAAATCCTTGAGAACCTGAATATAAAATGCTGGAATAAGGAAGGTTAATATCAGTAAAAAAATTTTGAAGCAACTGCTGAAAATCTGAAATATTGGTTTGCACATTAATGAATAAAATATATTGATGTTTTAAATGTTTTGCTTGTGGAGTGTAGATTTAACATCTCATTGCTTCTCTTTAGTGCTATACCGCGTACCCCAGCCTCTCACTTCAAATGCTGCCAGTTAAAGCTATCAGCTACCAACGTGAGCTTCAAACTACCATGCAGCAGGGAAGGGTCGAGCTACTTGGATACTGAGTTTCAGGAGGCATTCAAACCCATTAAATTAAGCACCTCAAATTCAGTCTGAGGACTGGGATGAGAATGTGTGACTGAGGGTGAAGCAGGTCGGGGGACTCAAGTGCTGAAGGAGCCACTGCCCTTAAAGGTGCACAGCAGGTCTGAGGTTGTTGCACACTGTGAGGGTGAGAGTGGGCAACCAAACCATGGCAATGTGGGGAGGGGCGCGCGGGAGAGAGAAGTATAGTTGTAATTTTGGAGAACATATTCAGGGGAATAGAGGCAAGTCTCTGTTGTAAGAATTGTGAGTCTCAAAGACTGTTGTCTGCTTGGTGCCGGGTTTGGGACATCAGGCAAAGGAGTTTGGAGTGGGAGGGAGAAGATCCAGTTGTTGTGGTCCATGTAGGTGGTGATGACATAGGACATAAAAGAGAAAAGGTTCTGCTGAGGGAATTTAAGCAGTTAGGGACTGAAGTAAAACACAGAAAAAAACAAATTGTTACCTGAGCCACGTGTAAATTGGCCATGGAGAATAAGTTCCTCCGTTATTAATTTGATCCAGATTGGGAACCCTAACGTATCTAGACACAAAAGAGATCACTGAAGACTATACAAAGTAGGGAAGCTAGATCTTGCTTAAGCCTAGGTACAACTTCCCCCCCCCCCCCCATCCCCCTGTTGGGTCACACCCTCCCTACCTAAAGCAAAACTCCACAGCCCTCATTCCTCTAGCTCCTCTAGCCCTCCCAATCCTATTCTCCACAACCATATGAGATAGCCCACAGGCCTCCCTGTGGAGAGGGAGAGGATGGGACCTGTGGGACCTGGTGATAAGGAAACTTGGTTGTGTGGGTGTGACCAGGGTTAGTCAGGGCGAGGCCCAGGTTAGTCAGAGTGTGTGGGCACTTGGACGATAAAGTTAGGGTTAAGGGTAAGGTTGGGGGACGTATGTGTGGGGCTAGAGGAGATAGATCAGAGAGTTAAGTGTGTGGCTCAAAGATTAATGAGGGAGAATTCGAACATTGGCACCAGTATTGGGGAAGGAGGAAGCTCTTCAACGGGATGGTGCCCAAATCTCGAATCTGGATCTTGGCGAATTGCATAACTAGGGATGTGTATAGGGCTTTAAACTAAGTAGCAGGGGAGTGGGTTCAGCAGCTTGGAAAAATATGGATATAATAAAAAGGAAGGAGAGTGCAAGAGAGGTTACTGAAGTCTCCAAAAAAAGAATAAGACAAAGCTTTAGAAAAGGATAAGAATTTAAGTTCCGGCAACATGAATACAAAATTGAAAAAGAGGACTGAAAGTGTTACAGAGGAGCTTAGGAGGGTGACGGTGCCTAACGGTAACTTCTTTGCTTGCATCTTCAGAAATAGCTCTATTTCTACCTTTAATATCTTTATTTTTTTCCCTTCAGGGTTCTTTTGAAGACCCTGACCTGGAGTTACATGCAGGTTTTGGTCCTTTGTGGGAATAGAACCTGTTCTCGAGGTTCCATGATTGGCCACTATTTGACATGCCAAAGGTTTGGCCTGAGAATCTCAATCATGTTTGGAAGCCTGAGATCTCGGGGCTCTGAAGATGGGTGGATCGAGGGTCAGTGTCACGGCAGGAGACTCGTGTGTCATCGGGGAGGCTGGAAAATCTTTCGTTGTGGGCCCAAAGAGGTGTTTGTGATCTTTGGACACGGAGCTTGAAAAAAGTGATGAAAGGGACTTTTAACGTCATAAACCAGCGGGTTGTTGTTATGTCTCCCGCTCACTGTGAAAATGGAGGACACCTCCCTCTCCCTTGCCAGGGAGAGAGAGAACCTGCGGTTTGTCAAATGTCAGATGAAATACGAAACATTTGGGGTAACTTTGGTCTGTGTCTTTGCTGTCGCTTAGCACATGCTTGGGCTCGGTGATGGTACTGATGCACGTTTTTTTGGTCGGGGAGGGGGGGGGTCGTCGTTCGTTGCCACTTATGCGTGTGAGACAGGAGATGAGGGGGACTTTGGGGTTCTCAACTCTAACTGTTGTTCATTCTTTGGGGCACCTCTCTGTTTGCATAGAAGTTTGTGAAGAAAAAGCATTTCAGGCTGTTTATTGTATACATTTCTCTGACATTGTTTGACCTTTGAAATGTACAATTACATGATAAAAGGTAGATGATCTTGTAGCACAGTTAGAAATAGGGAAGTATGATATTGTGGGCATCACAGTCATGGTTGAAAGAAGATCACAGCTGGAAATTTACATCCGACAACACATATTGTATCGATAGCACAGACAGGTGAGCAGAACGGCTGGGATGGCTTTGATGGTAAAAAATGAAATCAAATCCTTAGAAAGAAATGATATAGGATCAGAAGATGTAGAATCTTTGAGGGTAGATTTGAAAAAATGCAAGCAAAAAGAACATCCTCTTGGGAGTGTCACAACCACCAACATGCCTGGCAGGGTGATTGGCTCCACTGACACTTGAGACCATTCAAGACAGGAGAGGAAGTCTGGTTGGCTGACCAGGGGATCTTCTCCTGAATATCGAGAGCTGCAACTTGTCTCTATGCTATGTGGGATCATTTGTTGTGGAAAAGGCTGTCAACAAGGTCTTGTATGGATTGCATCTACCAGCATCACTGAAGGTTCACCCAGGGTTCCATCCTCAAGCCACCTACTAACTCTCCCCTGGCCCCTGTCACCCACCTCCCCCTCCTCCCCGCCTGGTAGATGGCTCCCTGGTCTATATGGTGCGGTGCCTCCTGGCATCTCGCCAGGTACATGGTAAGATCCAGTACCTTGTAGAGTGGGAAGGATATGGTCCTGAAGAACATTCTTGCATCCTGATGAAGGACATCTTGGACAAGTTGCTCAGCGGACAAAGGTCTGTGGTGCCTCCAGAGCTGTGCTTAGGGAGAGAGGCCCTGTAACAACCATGGACTAGGCAGTACAGCAGGTTTGATAATTATTAATTACTCCCTTCTTTTTATTGTAACACTTTTTAAGACTTGAGCAAAGAACAGCAACATTACACTGCTTTGCCTGAGAAAGTGGACTATCAAGTCAACAGATGCTGAAGACTAGTGGTATTCCTTTTCATTTTAGATATTCCTTTCAGGCATGGTGTTGGCATCTGGTTTTCCATTTGAAGGTTTTAGTTAATGAATCTGTTTCGCCTAACGTTTATTGTTTTCTTTTCCCTTAAAACCTCGTTCATGTTAAAGTCTGAAATATCGACCTGCTTCAGTGTCTCTCAACCTGCACTTGGGCCATATCAATAGACAATAGACAATAGGTGCAGAAGTAGACCATTCGGCCCTTCGAGCCTGCACCGCCATTCTGAGATCATGGCTGATCATCTACTATCAATATCCGCTTCCTGCCTTGTCCCCATATCCCTTGATTCCCCTATCCATAAGATACCTATCTAGCTCCTTCTTGAAAGCATCCAGAGAATTGGCCTCCACTGCCTTCCAAGGCAGTGAATTCCAGACCCCCACAACTCTCTGGGAGAAGAAGTTTTTCCTCAACTCTGTCCTAAATGACCTACCCCTTATTCTCAAACCATGCCCTCTGGTACTGGACTCTCCCAGCATCTGGAACATATTTCCTGCCTCTATCTTGTACAATCCCTTAATAATCTTATAAGTTGCAATCAGATCCCCTCTCAATCTCCTTAATTCCAGTGTGTACAAGCCCAGTCTCTCTAACCTCTCTGCGTAAGACAGTTTGGACATCCCAGGAATTAACCTTGTGAATCTACGCTGCACTTCCTCAACAGCCAGGATGTCCTTCCTTAACCCTGGAGACCAAAACTGTACACAATACTCCAGGTGTGGTCTCACCAGGGCCCTGTACAAATGCAAAAGGATTTCCTTGCTCTTGTACTCAAATCCCTTTGTAATAAAGGCCAACATTCCATTAGCCTTCTTCACTGCCTGCTGCACTTGCTCATTCACCTTCAGTGACTGATGAACAAGGACTCCTAGATCTCTTTGTATTTCTCCCTTACCTAACTCTACACCGTTCAGATAATAATCTGCCTTCCTGTTCTTACTCCCAAAGTGGATAACCTCACACTTATTCACATTAAACGTCATCTGCCAAGTATCTGCCCACTCACCCAGCCTATCCAAGTCACCCTGAATTCTCCTAACATCCTCATCACATGTCACACTGCCACCCAGTTTAGTATCATCAGCAAACTTGCTGATGTTATTCTCAATGCCTTCATCTAAATCGTTGATGTAAATTGTAAACAGCTGTGGTCCCAATACCGAGCCCTGTGTCACCCCACTAGTCACCACCTGCCATTCCGAGAAACACCCATTCACCGTTACCCTTTGCTTTCTATCTGACATGTAAATATCTTCCCCCCAATGCCATGAGCTCTGATTTTACCCACCAATCTCCTATGTGGGACCTTATCAAATGCCTTCTGAAAATCAAGGTACACTACATCCACTGGATCTCCCTTGTCTAACTTCCTGGTTACATCCTCGAAAAACTCCAATAGATTAGTCAAGCATGATTTGCCCTAGGTATATCCATGCTGGCTCGGCCCAATCCTATCACTGCTATCTAGATATTTCACTATTTCATCTTTAATAATGGACTCTAGCATATTCCCCACTACTGATGTTAGGCTGACAGGACGATAGTTCTCTGTTTTCTCCCTCCCTCCTTTCTTAAAAAGTGGGATAATATTAGCCATTCTCCAATCCTCAGGAACTGATCCTGAATCTAAGGAACATTGGAAAATGATTACCAATGCATCCGCAATTTCCAGGGCCACCTCCTTTAGTACCCTAGGATGCAGACCATCTGGACCTGGGGATTTGTCAGTCTTCAGTCCCATCAGTCTACTCATCACCGCTTCCTTCCTAATGTCAATTTTTTTCATTTCCTCTGTTACCCTATGTCCTTGGCCCATCCATACATCTTGGAGATTGCTTGTGTCTTCCCTAGTGAAGACAGATCTAAAGTACTTATTAAATTCTTCTGCCATTTCTCTGTTTCCCATAACAATTTCACCCAATTCATTCTTCAAGGGCCCAACATTGTTTTCAACTATCTTCTTTCTCTTCACATACCTAAAAAAGCTTTTGCTATCCTCCTTTATATTCCTGGCTAGCTTGCATTTGTACCTCATTTTTTCTCCCCGTATTGCCTTTTTAGTTAAGTTCTGTTGTTCCTTAAAAATTTCCAAATCATCTGTCCTCCCACTCACCTTAGCTCTGTCATATTTCCTTTTTTTTTTAATGCTATGCAATCTCTGACTTCCTTTGTCAACCACTGTGGCCCCTTTCCCCCCTTTGAATCCTTCCTTCTCTGGGGGATGAACTGATTTTGCACCTTGTGCATTATTCCCAAGAATACCTGCCATTGCTGTTCCACTGTCTTGTCTGCTAGGATATCCGTCCATTTAACTTTGGCCAGCTCCTCCCTCATGGCTCCATAGTCTCCCCTGTTCAACTGCAACACTGACACCTCTGATCTGCCCTTATCTTTCTCAAATTGCAGATAAAAACTTATCATATTATGGTCACTACCTCCTAATGGCTCCTTTACTTCAAGATCGCTTATCAAATCCTGTTCATTACACAACACTAAATCCAGAATAGCCTTGTCCCTGGTCGGCTCTCATACAAGCTGTTCCAAGATTACATCCTGTAGGCACCCCACAAACTCCCTATCCTGGGGTCCAGCACCAACCTGATTCTCCCAGTTCACCTGAATGTTGAAATCCCCCATAACTACTGTGACATTACCTTTGCCACATGCCAATGTTAACTCCCTATTCAACTTGCACCCAATATCCACGCTACTGTTTGGTGGCCTGTAGACAACACCCATTAGGGTCTTTTTGCCCTTACTGTTCCTCAGTTCTATCCACACAGACTCTATTTCTCCTAATCCTATGTCCCCCCTTGCAAAGGACTGAATCCTATTCCTCACCAACAGGGCCACCCCACCCCCTCTGCCCACATTTCTGTCCCTACGATAGCACGTATACCTTTGTACATTCATTTCCCAGGTCTGATCTCCCTGCAGCCATGTCTCCATTATCCCAACAACATCATAGTTACCCATTTGCACCTGAGCTTCAAGCTCATCTGCCTTATTTCTGATACTTCGTGCATTCAGATATAGAATGTTTAGCCCATTTCTCCTCTCTCTGTTTAAATCGCTGCCTATTGTGCTTAACCCAGCTCCCTGAACTCCCATCGGGCTATACGCCCCTTGAATTTTGTTGTCCTTCCTAAATTTACTTATTCTTTTAGCACATTTAACTCCATGTTCCGTCAGACCATCCCTCTGTACACGAGTCCTCCTTATCACTTGTTCCGCCTCACCTTTCTCTACTACACACTTAATATTCCGGAACCGTGTAGTCCCCACCTGTCCTTTATTCTTCATCTCGCTATCTTCTCTCGCATTCTGGATCCCTGCCCCCTGCAAATTTAGTTTAAACCCCCCCGAGAAGCACTAACAAACTTTCCTGCAAGAATGTTAGTACCGCTCCAGTTCAGGTGTAAACCGTCCCTTCAGAACAGATCCCACCTTCCCTGGAACAAAGCCCAATTATCTAAAAACCTGAAGCCCTCCCTCCTGCACCATCCTCTCAGCCACGTATTAATCTGTATAATCTTTCTGTTCCTTGCCTCACTCGCACGTGGCACTGGTAGCAATCCTGAGATTGTTATCCTGGAGGTCCTGCCCCTCAGCTTCGCACCTAACTCCCTGAACTCACTACGCAGGAGTTCCTAACTTATTGACAGGGAGCTATAAACAAACTAATAATCCTAACTTATTGACAGGGAGCTATAAACAAACTAATAATCCTAACTTATTGACAGGGAGCTATAAACAGACCTCTAAAATGTAGTTAGGATGTATGTACAAATTATAACAGGAGCTAGAAAAGACATATAAAAAGGGCAATGTTACGATAGCTATAGTGGATTTCAATATCGAAGTAGATTGGGAAAATCAGGATCACAAGAGAAGAAATTTGTAGAATGCACATAAGTTGTTTTTTTCAGCCCAACTTGTGGTCGAACCCACTAGGGAAAAGGCAATTCTGGATTGGGTGTTGTGTCAAGAAAGCCTTGGGAAGCAGTGATCATAATATGATAGAATTCACCCTGCAGTTTTAGAGGGAGAAGCTAAAATCAGATGTATCAGTATCACAATTGCGTAAAGGTAATTTTTGAGGCATGAGAAAGGAACTGGCCAAATTTGATTGGAAGGAGACATGAGCATGGATGATGGTAGAGCAGCAATAGCTGGAGTTTTTGGGAGTAATTTGGAAGATGCAGGATTGTGTTCATCCCAAAGAGGAAGAATTGCTCTAAAGGGAGGATAAGGCAACATCGCTGACAATGGAAGTCAAAGACAGCATAAAAGCAAAAGGGAGAGTGAATAATATAGCAAAAACCAGTGTAGAGCTAGCACATTGGGAAGCTTTTAAAACAAATGGAAGGCAGCAAAAAAGCAAGGAAGACAAGCTAACTAATAATATATAATAAAGTTTCCTCAGTTTAAAAATAGTAAAGGAGAGGCAAAGGTAGACATCAGACCACTGGAAAATGTTGCTGGAGAGGACAAAGAAATGACGAATGATCTGAAGTAGTATTTTACATCACTCTTCTCTGTGGAACATACAAGCAACATAATAGAAATTCAAGAGAGTCTGGAGGTAGAAGTGAATGTAGTTGCAACTACTAAGGTGAAGTTGCTCGGGAAGCTGTAAGGTCGGAAGGTGCATTAGTCACCAGCTGGATTATAACCCAATGTTCTGAAAGAGATAGCTGAAGAGATTGTGGAGGCATTAATAGCTTTCAAAAATCAGTTGTTAATGGAATGGTTCCAGCAGAGCGGAAATTGCAAAAGTCACTCCACTCTTTTAGTGGGGAAGGAGGAGGCAAAAGACTGGAAATTACAGGCCAATTAGCCTAATTTCAGTGGTTGGTAAGATATTAGAGTCCTGTATTAAGGATGAGGTTTCAGGCTCCTTAAAGGAAAATCTTGCCTGACAAATCTGTTGGAATTATTTTTGGAGATATCAGGCAGGATAGACAAAATGGATGTTGTTAACTTGGATTTTTAGAAGGCCTTTGACAAGGTGCCACACAGAGGTTGCGTAACAAGATAAGAGCTCATGGTATCACAGAAAAGATACTAGCATGGACAGTAGATTGGCTGACTGGCAGAAAACAAAGAATGGGAATAAAGCTGACCTTTTCAGGTAGGCCGTCAGTATCTGGTGCTGTTCCACAGGGGTGGATGTTGGGGCTACTGCTTCTCACTTTGTATATAAATGATGTGGATGACAAAACATAATCACTTGGTGACCAAGTTTATGCAGGATTCAAAGATGGTGAAGGGCAGGTAGTGTTGAGGAAGCAGAGATTTAGATTAGCGGAAGGAACAAACATATGGCAGATGGAGTACAGTGTGGAGAAGTGTATTGTTATGCACTTTGGTAAAAGGAATTAGTCTAGGGTATTTTTACATGGAGCAAATTCACAAATCAGAAGTACAAAGGGACACGAGTGCCCAAGTGCAGGGTTCCCTAAATGCTAACTTGCAGATTGAATCAGTGGTAAGGAAGGCACATGCAAAGTTAGCGTGCATTTTGAGAGGACTAGAATATAAAAGTGAGGACGTAGTGCTGAGGCTTTATAAGGCTTTGGTCAGACCACATCTGGAGTATTGTGAGCAGTTTTGGGGTCCACTTCTAAGAAAAGAAGTACTGGCAGTGCAAGGGTTCAGAGGATGCTTTGAGAAAGATTCCTGGAATTAAAGGGTTAACATATGAAGAGTGTTGGATGGTTCTGGGCCTGTACTCACTAGATTTTAGAAGAATGAGGGGGATCTCATTGAAACCCATCAAATATTGAAAGGCCTAGATAGAGTGGATTTGAAGAGAATGCTTCCAATAGAGGGAACATCTATGACCAGAGGTCTCAGCCTCAGAATAGAAGGATTTCCCTTTAGAACAGAGATGAGGAGGTATTTCTTTAGCCAGAGTGTGTTGAATCTGAGGAATTCATTGCCACAGATGACTGAAGAGGCAAGTCATTGGGTATATTTAAAGCAGAGATTGATGGTTACTTAATTTGTAAGGGCTTCAAAGATTATGGGGAGAAGGGAGGAGAATGTGAGGTTAAGAGAGAAAGTATATCAGCCATGATTGAATGGCAGATCAGATTTGATGGGTCAAATATTCTAATATGCTCTTATCTCTTATGATTTTATGGCCTTATGGTCTATGAACAATTCTTGTTGCCATATTGTTCTGTTGGTGATATTAGCAGTTGAACCTCTACTGTACATGTTATATCTTTACCTAGGACACTTATGACCCGGGTTCATGACCTTGATGGGCATCTCCTTATAACCATCAGGTTCTTGAATCAGCAGGGATAACTTCACTCACTACAACTCTGAACTGATTCCACAACCTATGGGGTTACTTCCAAAAAATCTATCACACATTATCTCAGTAAAATAGTCTTACTTGCACAATTTGTCTTCTTTACACATTGGTTGCTTGTCAGTGTAGTTTTGTGTAGTTTTTCATAAATTCTGTTGTATTTCTTTATTTTCTCATAAATTCCTGAAAGAAAATGAAGCTCAATGCAGCATATGGAAACATATATGCAGTTTGATAATAAATTTCACTTCAACTGTGACCCTGTTAAAATAAGTGCATTACCACCTGTGTTATGGTTGTTGACAAGATTTTTTTTTACAAGAATATAAATACCGCCTGCTGATTTTGTGAACTAAGCTTCCTGGGAGTTTCAGTAATGCATGTTGTGTTGAAAGAGATACAAATACTTTTTTTAGAATGTACCTCCATTTCTGCTTTTTCTAAAATATTGAAACCTTGGAAAATTAAGTACTCATTTCAGTCCCTCTCTCAACCAAGTCTCTGTTAAGGCCACAGCATCATTGTTCCAATTACTGATTCATGCTCTGAGTTCATCACCCTTACCCATAATACCCTCTGTTATTTCTGGTCAAGATATCTACCTTCTTCTCAACTGTTCTACTTTCTGACCTAAACCATACTCCTGCCAAATTAGTTTTGATCTTCCTGAGTAAAACTACCAGTTGGTTCCCTTCCACTTAAGGTGCAACCTGTCCTTCTTGTAAAGGGCATCCCTGACCCAGAAAAGGTTCCACTGATCCAAGAACCTGAGCTATGTCCCTTGCACCAGTTTCTCAGCCACTCACTCATCTGTACTATCTTTCTATTTCTGCTCTGACAAGCACATGGCTCTGGGCGTAATCCAGAGGTTAATATTTCAAGGTCCTCCTTTTTACCCTCTCTCCTAAGCAGGCTTCAATCATACCAGTGCACAAGAACAACATGGTAACCTGCCTCAATGACTATTGCCACTGACACTCACATCTACAGTGATGAAGAGTTTTGAGAAGCTGGTGTTGAAAAGTATCAGCTCCTTTCTGAGTGGCGACTTGGGTCCATTTCAATTTGCCTACCAAAGCAGCAGTGCCACAGCAGATGCTATCTCATTGGCTTTTCACACAGCCCTGGAGCATCTGGATAGCAAAGATGCATACACACATCAGGATGCTCTTTATCGATTACAGCTCAGCATATAATACCATCATCCACTCAAAGCTAATCAGTGAACTCCCAGACTTGGGCCTGAATACCCCCTTGTGCAATTGGGTTCTGGGTTTCCTCACTTGCAGACCACAGTCAGTTTGGATTGGCAAAAGCATCTCCTCTATGAGCTCCATCAGTACAGGATCATGACAGGGATGTGTGCTTAGCTCCCTGCTCGACTCACTTTACACCTATGACTGTGTGTCTAAGTACAGCTCCAACACCATACTTAAGTTTGCTGATGACACCACTGTTGTGGGCTGTATCAAAGGTGGTGATGAATCAGCATACAGGAGGGAGACTGAGAATTTGGCTGGAGTGATTTCTAACAAGAACCTCTCACTCAGTGTCAGCAAGACCGAGGAACTGATTGTAGACTTCAAGAGAGGGAAACCAAAGGTCCATGAATCAGTACTCATCAGAAAATCAGAGGTGGCGAGGATCAGTAACTTTAAATTCCTGGCCGTCACCATTTCAGAGGACCTGCCCTGGATTCATCATATAAATGTAATTGCAAAGAAAGCACGGCAGCATCTCTACTTCCTTAGGAATCTGCAGAGATTTAGCGTGTCATCAAAACTTTGACAAACTTTTATAGAGGTGTGGTATGAAGTGTTTTGACTGGTTGCATTACGGCCTGGTATGGGAACACCAATGCTTTGAGTGGAAAACCCTACAAAAGGTAATAGAGTTGGCCCAGTACATCATGGGTAAAGCCCTTCCAACCACTCAGCACATCTATGTGAAACATTGCCATAGAAAAGCAACAATTTTATCAAAGATCCTTACCACCGAGGCCATGCTCTTTTCTCGCTGCTGCCATCAGGTAGAAGGTACAAGAGCATCAGGGCTTGCACCACCAGGTTCAAGAACAGTTACTACCCCTCAACCAACAGGCTCTTGAACAAAATGGATAAATGCAGTCACTTTATTTCCAGCGTTCCCACAACCAACAATCTCACTTTAAAGACCCTTTATCTTGTTATTTCATGCCCTTATAATTTATTGCTATTTATTTATATTTGCATTTGTACATT